>NC_091931.1:32486540-33116540 GCF_041260155.1 Ptychodera flava
GGAACGTATTTCAATAATACATGGTGCGAGTTTATTTCAGGGTGTGACTCATTCCTTTGTTATGTGTTCCTATATTGATTTTTGTAGTCGTTTTGCACTCCTTTTATGCCGCCTTTAATCCTCGCTTGAACATGTAGAGACTAGGTCCGACCTACACCTGGCATGTCAAAGCTATCGTTAACTACAGCAACCCTTTGCAAACATACGCACTGATACTGATCTGGCGACTCAGAAAAAAATCGCACGTTTCAAGATACAAATGCAAAGGTTGGCCTTCACATGTTCTGAATATAGCAATTACACCTCACAAGAATAGTGCGAAATACATTAAAGAGAATATGAAACTTTCATATTGACAGTTATATTTAAAAATAGCTTACTAGCACCCTTGACCGCAAGTATGTGAACATAAATTTGGTTGAAACTTCGAGCTTCTGTCGCCAAAAATAAATAAAAAATATGACTGAAAATATAATGGTTCTACACTAACCATGATACAATGTCATTGCCATTGTTGGCGATATTTTGCTTTGCTCAAGGTATTTACTCTCCACGGAATAAGAACTTTTGTAGTATTTCCTTCGCAACAGATTGATATCATAAATTGTCTCTTTTTTTTCTTTAAATCTCTTTGGTCGTGAAGGTCCTTCTCCAAATTCATCATCAATTTTGTCAACATAATTTTTTTTGTACCCGCACGAAAATATTAGAGGCGATGTGTTCTGAACATGCGGGTATAATGGACTCTCCCTGCTAACACTGTAATTTTGATTTACAGTAGCATCCTTCGGTTGTAATAAACGAGGCCTAAACGACAGAGCGCGCAAAAACGTTTCGCTAACAACAAGGACACTGTCTGATTTGTCATGTGGCCATATCGCTTTTGTTGCCTCTTTCAGTTTCTACCAGAAACGATCCACATGCTTTCCTGAAATCTGTGAAGGTTGTGTATGTCCACATATGTACTTATGTGCGTGCTTGCGTGCGTGCTTATGTATATATGTATGTATGTATGTATGTATGTATGTATGTATGTATGTATGTATGTATGTATGTATGTATGTATGTATGTATGTATGTATGTATGTATGTATGTATGTATGTATGTATGTATGTATGTATGTATGTATGTATGTATGTATGTATGTATGTATGTATGTATGTATGTATGTATGTATGTATGTATGTATGTATGTATGTATCTATCTATCTATCTATCTATCTATCTATCTATCTATCTATCTATCTATCTATCTATCTATCTATCTATCTATGCATCTATGATGTATCTATGTATCGATGTGTCTATGTAGTAAATATGTATGTCTATATGTATCCACTGCATGCATGCAGTAAACTGTGTTTGTGTGTCGGTGTGGACGTGCGTGTGTGCGTGAATGTATGTACATGTGTATTTCTGCGGCCATGTTTCTATCTAGACGACGCATTTATACATATATGTTAGCTTGAACCCGTTACACTTAGCTTCGAACCAAATGAAAACCAATTAACTTTTGGCTTCTGTAAAGTACTTTTTAAGCAAACATATAACATCAAAACATAATAGATTATTAATATGAAATTGAATAATTTATATTTTATATTGAAAGATAAATCCCAACAGATCTTGATAAGGTAGATTGAATAAGCTATGAAATAATGTATGCAAGGGTTAATTTCCGCACATCAATATTTCATTGTAAATGCAATCTTTTAGGTCGCGTGTGACCTTCATAAGGATTGTCTGATTTATATGGCTTGTGCTAAGAGCATGTCGTAACGCCATGTGCACAGATGACGGCGAAATATTTATTGCAACATGAGGCATTAATTTTGTCGTTAAATAAGTTTCAAAAGTTTAAAATCCACAAATGATCTCCTCCTTTTACTCAAGGGATAAAGAAAAGCATTACTCACAGTAATTTAGTGTGAAAATATCACTTTTCTATGGGCGTTGTGTTTTGAGGCTCCATGTTCAACCTGTAGGTAGAAATTCTTAAATTGTTGTCTTTGAAATAGGAAAGCTCTGAGAAAGCATAATTATTGAGTATCAAGGCTGGTGTCGAATCAACGGGGAAAATAATGTATAGGATTCTCTGTCAAAGCTGAGGAGTCACGTGTCTTCATAAGTCTTGGACACTTGTCAATTGACTCGGCAATTGTCGTTTGTAATTAATATTGAATCTGAAGGTGTTAGATGGGGGTCACTGTGAACATTGCTTTCCAGTGGAGCCAAGTGAAGGGATAACATCCCCTCACATTCCGTACTCCACGGTTCAACACACTTTTTTGTATCATCAACTTGTCCAATGACATTGACGGAATATCATTGAGCTAAGACCACCTACTAAATTAGTTTAGCGAGGGTCCCATGGGTATTGACAATCTGTTTAAAACGCGAAGGAATCACAATATTTGCTACTTGACAAGAGTTTAAAAAGTGCGCAATCCAAGGCACCGAACAAACTGTTACATGACTTTAATTGAACAAATCTATATTTTCATCGAAGGGGAACATTGTACACCCGAAGTACAGGTCCTACTTTTGTCTGGACAGACTCGGTTAAAGCCTAATACTGCAAACGGTATTTTAAACACCATTTTGCCGTCACTGTGATTTTTACTGTGGTGAAATTTTCATCGCCGATCCTGAAGATATCAAGTTGGCATGGTCTGACACCCTTGACAGCAGTTTAGTGTTTTGCTTGTACTGAATAACATAGAAGTTGTTTTTTAGAAGAATGTAGAAACTTCATGGAAAACAAGACACTTGTTGCTGTGTCAAATGTTCCATTTATGTTACGAGGTTTGACTGAATGCAGGTCAACGATATATTTCGTGTCCTATCACTTATATGATTTGGGGGGGGGAGAATGTGCACATCATTTGCAATTTACATGGCACATTGTAATGCACGCAGATTTAATTCATAATTGATATAAACTTCATGACATAGAGATAACTGAATCTTTGAACAAAAAACTTGCAATATTGAAATATTACCTTCAAATATCTGTGAAATTCAGTAAACGATTGGTAAAATGTCGAAAGATTGGCAATGTTATCAGGCTTTTCTCTCGACTGCGCAATTGCGCAAATTGCGCATTTCGAACCATTTTCTGCCATTTGACTCAGAACTGGTACGGACCGAGGGAATCCGACTGTTTAATTAAAACAAAGCATTGACACAGCAACAAATAAATAAGTTACTGAAAGCGCGAAAATCGTGCACAAAACACACCAAACAATATACGCCTATATGATGGTGACCCAAGTTCATAGTGTAGTGACCCCTGAATTTGCTGTTGTTACAGCCCCCTAATTTTGATGAATGGGGCAGAAATTGCCCCTTTCAGTGAACATGCAGAGAAAACACTGTGTTATAGAGCCGAGACATGTCGAGGAAAATCGATTTCATCTTTCTGGTTCTCAGGCAAATGGTGGCACTCGAATGGAACGCGTCATCATCAGGTCTGTTACAACCGATAACGTAGTAACTAACCGATAATGTAGCAAACCCGATAACGTAGTAAAAATTTACAGATAACGTATCAAATCAACCGATAACGTAGTAACGAACCGATAACGTAGTAAATTTTTCTAACCGATAACGTACTACAAATTTACCGATAACGTAGTAGATTTTCCTAAACGATAACGTATCAACAAATTTACCGATAACGTGTCAATGAACAGATAACGGATTAAATCAACAATGTAGAAAAGCCAACCAATACCGCATCAAAACAACCAATAACGTATCAATTAAGTGATAACGTATCTGAACAAGCAATTTATGGGGAGCAATAGATCGATCAATCGACAGATCGATCGATCGATCGATCGATCGATAGATAGATAGATAGATAGATAGATAGATAGATAGATAGATAGATAGATAGATAGATAGATAGATAGATAGATAGATAGATCGGCTACAATTCGGACAGATAGTACGGTTGTAATAGCAAGATTATAAACAACTTTACTAAGCAGTTCCCATAGTGTAGCAATATTTAGATAAAGTTAGTCGTTCGTACTGCAACAACAGTTATACAGGCGAGTCGTGGTAATACATTGCTTTGCATATAAATGTGATTATCACAAAACATTTGTTGTTTTTTTAACAACGTAATGGGACCAGCAACAAAACGAAGGTTCTTTTTTCCTTCGGAACTGTTTTCTAGCTCTAGTTGATCGATTGCTATGTCGCAATTACCGACAATCAACATCGCAAATTTCGCGTACATATTGGATACCTCACCGATAGAAATAACTGCGTATGAGTAATTAACAAATTTAAAGAATATTAATGATGTATTCGTACAATTGACGATTTTTCATGTTATCGAAAGTCTTCATCGGGTGTATTTGAAAAAGGTAAGTATATCAGTGATTAATATACAGGAACCTAATTTAAATGTATGAGTGAACTCCTCTGAGCATTTTTTGTATCAGCACTGTACAATAATTTTGCGATGTCTTCGCAATCATAAGATGTGACTTGACGTGAATCGCGACAAAAAGGATAAAAAGGAAAGAAAAAGCAACATGTTGTCTACTAAATCTGTTAACTTGGCTTGCTTACAGGAGTAAGTTGCAAAATTAATGAATTTTGATTCCGGAGAATTCAGTTGAACACTGAGTCCAGATTTATTTGTAATTTACTCCAAGGATGAGAGCTACATCGTGAAGACTTATTGTTATTTCGATATACTGACGTTGTAAGTAGCGAAATTTTATAATAGATCATGTTGAAAACTTTTTTCTAAGTCCTCCCAACTCAGGAACGTGTGTCGATAAAGACACTTACATGTGTGTTGTATCTTGAATTCATCCTGCAGGAATACTTATTTATTAGGTCACATTTCCCAAATTAATGAAATTTGATTCGTGATTTCTGGGTAATATCACGAAAACATTATACTCCAAGTACATGTAACTGAAGGTGTTAGTTTCCGTTTATTTATACTTTATCGGTTGATTATGACTTTCTTTGTTGACTTGATGCATTATCAATTAATTTGAATCTTTATTGACTTAGGTACGTTATGGGTGATTTGATACGTTATTGGTTGATTTCATACGATATTGTTCCCTTGGCTACTTATGGGTTGATTAATACGCTATCTATCTATCTATCTATCTATCTATCTATCTATCTATTGATCGATCTATCTCTCCATCGATATATATATGTATATATATATATATATATACATATCGTTCTATTGATCGATCAATTCATTCAATCATTCAATCGATAGAAACATATCGATTGCATAGATCGATCCAAGTAGATCTATCGATTGATCAATGGATTGATCGATCGATCGAGGATAGATCTATCCCATGAATCTATTCCGATGAGTCACTTGATCAAAGAGGTTATCAGTTGATTTGATACGTATCGGTAAATTTGTTGATACCTTTATCGTTAAGAACAATTACTGCGTTATCGGTTCGTTACTACGTTATCGGTTGATTTGATACGTTATCGGTAATTTTTTTACTACGTTATCGGGTTTGTTATGTTATCGGTTAGTTACTACGTTATCGGTTGCAACAAGGCCCCTCGCGTTATTTGCGTACATTTTCGCGCATAGAACAGCAAGTGGCGACATGTTCTGCCAACATCCACGCCAACACCATAAGTCGAATTGTGAATAGAATAATTAAGACCGATTTGACTGAAACAGGGCCGCTATACTACCGGCACAAGTACTGTAGCGATATTTGTACAGCTTCAGCGGTACTTTATCCATAATTCTTTTCGCATGACTTCCACAGCTGTGTAAACGTTAGGTTTACAAGTCGATTAGTTCACAAATTATCAATCTCTGACAGTGAAATATGTTACAATATCGATTACTTTACTAACTCGAGAAAAGATTGTCGTCTTGATATCTATCTCACAGTTTTCGACTGAAAATATCGATTGATTTCGCGAACTGAAATTTACCGAAGTGTTTCCCATGAAAACACATAATTACGAATGACGATCATTCACACACTTTGTGTTTTCTATCGATACTCTATAATATAAAGACAGCTAACCTTTCTCAGGTTTAATTTTGAAAACGGCTGGTTGCTTAAGGCGTTAGAATTACTCTCCCTAGGGGGCATTCACTACACTAATTAAAAAAATATTTGCACGAGTAATTTGTACATGGATTTTGTAGCGCAGCATGCAAGAGTCCTTCTCTTTAAAGTATGTATTCCACAATTTTTTAATAGGAGGGGTAGAATTTCCTCTTATTTTTGCAATATTTGACTCCCTGCCCCAATTTTACCAACTTGGTTCCCTTCACCGCCTGGATTCAAGCTCACCAGTATCCACAAAGTGATGAATTATAATTTTGTTATTCTGTTTAATTCACGGAAAAACGGTGTCCACAGCTGTTTACATATACATGTTGTACTCTATCTTACAAGGGAAGTTAATTAAATAGTAGCACTTGATAGTAAGGGCAAGATCACATGTTGTGTCTGTCTGACTTAGTAATGGTGCGCATAACGGAAATATTGCGGCCCGAGATTATATATATTATACTTGTTGAGGTATTTAATATCTTTTACGTGAAATCATGAATAAATTAGCAAAATCGAACTGAAAAGCATTAAAGGTACAAAGTCGGCCATTTTTCATGAATTTTCGTTGATACGAGATACTGTTTACTTTGTTTGACATGTTGTAGGATACTGAATAAATGGGTGACCATGCACATATTCGACGCCTGTTTACATGAAACCATCTTGAAAATGAATTAATGGTCATGACCATTAATTCATTTTCGCGATGGTTTCATGTATCGTGTCTAAAACCTAGGTCGAATACACGCATGGGCACCTATTAATTCAGTTTCTTTCACAATGTCAAACAATATAAATTGTATATCTTGCATGAAACAAATTTCATGAAAAATGGCCGACTTTGTCCCTTTCAAGTAGCGATGGCATGCTACCTAGTAATAATTATGATGGAAAACAAGATGAAAGTCGCTCTATTGTTGTAATGTGTAATGGTTCTCGGAGGCTTTTTTCGGCGTTTGCCTTTTGGGGGGATTAGAGCCTTCATATGGACACTACAATGAGTGATGGACATCCAAAAGATATTGCTTTCTCGAAAAGCATGACTTCTCACGATGTAGTACGTGGCGTATTAGGCAGTGTAACCTATAGAACATACTTGAGGGTGCTTATTGAAAAGCTATTGAGAGTGCTCACGACATTGATTATGTGTCGTTGACAAAAGAAATCAGTGTCATTCGTATTGGTTCTAATTCGATTGCGTTTCAACTTCGCCGTAAAAGTTATTGACTTAGCATTTAATGATTTATATAGGGTTATTCACAAAATACGGCCCTGTATGGACGAGGGCTCAGTGAGTGGAGTATTGGACTCGCCTTCGGCTCGTCCAATACGTCACTCACTGAGCCCTCGTCCATACAGGGCCGTATTTTGTGTATAACCCTATTATTATTATACACCTACTGCCGTAACCTATGGGAGTTTGACCGTCCAATAACTTTCAGTATTTTGTATAGTACGCGGAGTCCCGAATACGGGAGACGCGCGACGCGCCTGTTTGACCTTTGACCTAGCGATTATCGGATGTAAACAAACTATTTTACGGTGAGTTATAGACATAATAACAACTTCCACCAAAATGTATTCGTACTATAAGGTTTAAAACACGCTAAACACAAAACTTAGTCTAAATGCAATTGATTTTTATTTTAAAAACGTTACTAATTAATTAATTGAAAACTGCACTGAAAATTAATTGGCTTCGTGCCAACGCAAGGGACTTGTACTACGGAGCAGTAATCGCGCGCGTTCCACTCATATCGCGCGTGCCGCATCCCTCAAAATTTACCATAGAATTAGTTTATACGGACGATTAATGGAGGGAGGTGTATAATAAAGATTTATTGGCTTCAACGTAGCATATCGGATAATTACAGTTCTGAACTAGATACAAATAGCATTCGTATGTGAACTACAAAGTAATTTACCGTGCGTTCAGGTAGAGAATATTTATATTTCTGCAAAGCCTCATCTGTCCTATGTATTATGTTTTTGCGTAAAGGTTGTCGGGTGATTAAGAGACATTACTGGAATAAAACTTCAAGACCTTGGTCTTAGGATACACTTACTTTGAATGTGCCAGTATGGCATTAGCGCGAATATACGTTCGCGGAATTGACATTGTTATAGAGGAGGTCACAAAAATAAGAGATTTTTCGCTAAGCTACCGCTCATTTGGAATATTAGCACGGACGACCTTTCAGTGAGGACCAATCAAACATTACAAACACGGAAAAACGGCATACCTGGTTGAATTTTTTTTAATTTCAAATTTTATTCCTCCAAGGCCCAATTTCCCAACCAATTGATTCCCATTCATTAAAACAAAGAAAGATATACTTCAATTAAAGGGGTAAAAATAAATCAGAGTAAATAGAGCTAATAAAGCTGTTGAAAAGTGTCACCAACATAAACCATAACAGAATGAAAAGAGCTAATAAATGAAAATAAATGCGAAGGGAAACTCTGCATTACTATTGTATATACACATTAAAGTATTGGCAGTGATTAATAGGCGGCATATTGAGTGAACGAATGTTCTCGAATACAAAACACGCTGTAACTTCTGTGAGCGTTGGGTTCCTTAGGGATTTCCACATGAATATAATCTTTCTGCTTCCCTTATCATTAGATACCAAATGCTGATGACATTTCTTAATTATGGCCCAATCAACCTAAATTAGTAATGCGTTTTTTTCTTTTATACCTGGCGGCGAGGGTGAACCAGCCTAACGCTATCAGCATTAAAAGATATCTGAAAACGCTAAGTTATTTGGTCAGAGACGGTAGTTTCATTCCGATTCCTCCTTAAGTATAATTACGAAAAATGATACCCGTCTTGTCAGTAGCCGTTACCCTATTCTTTCTTGTTATACACTTATTGTTCGGATTGATTCCCTCATGGCACTCCAGGAGATTCGTCGAATCAAAATATTTATTACTTCACGAACCGGCAAGTGATATGTCTTCTTGTCATACTTCACTATGATAGAGAAGCTAGAAATTTCACACGCTGTTGTTCCAGTAGAATGGAAAATATATAATATAACGGTACTTCGACATATTACTGCCAGTGTTATCTCGCTGATGTTGTTTACAAACTGACTCGGATGGAGTTTTTATCGCCTCGATAAGCCCTTATGGGATGTTCAAGTGAATGAATTGAGAAAGAAAAAGGGCGTACTAATAGCCGGAGACTTGACACGGTTTTGATGTAAGAGAAGAGTAATCGGCCGTGAACGCTCAGTGAAATTACTGTGTACCGCATGAATCGTCGCAACAAAAGGGTATTTGTTCCGCGGTTTGAAACCCATAGTGCATTAGGCTGTGTGGTTTCTCATAAGGCCAAAGTAATTAAACTCTTTGTATTGCGTCCACTCAAAATGGGAAAAGGTGCGCGCCTAAGCGGCAGAAAAACACACACAAGAAAATTAACACAATGTTATTTCATTGCAGCAAATATAAAATTGTAACAAAAGTTTTAGTTCAGAAAAGCTAAGCGGGTATGTCCTAAAATTTCCTATTTAAATACACTTTGTGTGTTTGTCATGAAAATCTTAGAAACCTAAGCGGGTGGGGACGCAAAACAAAGAATTTAATTACTTTGGCCTAATATATTTTTTTGAAAAATACGGTTTCTTTTATCTAAACAACCATATCAACATATCTAGTATTCAGCTCGTTAACACAGTCAATACATGTATGTGTGCAATCTCTATTCTCATTGCAGATTAATAAATTCTATTCCGGACTAACATTCGTTTCACATCATAGCATTCCTGTTGTAGGCTAAGCTTGTGCATGTACTAACAGGTTTAAGACTGCATTGAACAGTCATACTTTGAGGAGAATAAAAAATATGGAAAAACGTGTTTTCTTGAACAAAACAATTAAAATATCATCAATACCTGCGGGATGTTGCTTCTGACAGTTGTGTTGATGATGCCTGCGTTTGACTCGTGTTGTTACAATTGAGGCAACTCTATGATGGAACCTTTGTGCAGAGCGTAGTCACAGCGGAGTCTATAGTGTCATCACCACACACCACTCTCTCCGGATCACATGAATTTTCTAGCTGAAGAATGTATAGTTATGTAGCGGCGTTTTTAGACAGGTTCTATACATGCTATAACACTTGTACCAGAATGTCATCTCTTGTAAACCTTGTTTTACATGCCTTGGGTACTGCTCATTTGCTGTATGGCGTGCGTGTACTTGCTGACTCAGATATTAAAACGCCCAAGCTATTCAACAATATTTGCAGCAGAAAGTGACAGATATTCAGACTCTAATATGTTTTCAAAACTGTAACAGCCTACTGCTTGCGAGGGCTCATTGTAAAGCTCTCAATAATTTTATTTTCCCGACTGACTTAACATAGGGATAGCGGTCATTTCGAATGTTAAATATCGATAAATATTTAAGCATTTTTCATAATCCAAACTTTGAACGATGACTCTTAATTTTTATTGTCATTAAGGAAAGTGTCAGTTTCACTTTTCGAGGCATGCGCACATACTTCTTTGAGCACAGAAAAGATATACGCACTGAACTAAACTGCAGCCTCAGCAAATATCTGCCTAGTCAAGCGTGTCCTCCTAAACCAGCTATCACCCTACCACGTTCCACGTCGCTAAATCTCATCCTATCATAATAACAGCAACTGTGACTCCTTGCTTCCGGCTACCTGTTGAGGAAGCTGAGGATGCATTTTACATCTGTGATTTTAACATCGAAATAATCGGCACATATCCACAAAAGGTGCATGTGTATGATTCTGTGTACGCATAGATAAGAAAATCGAAACATTTTATTAACATTAGGAGCAAATTGCATATTTGGCCAAGCAACATGCTTACTCCCACAAGCATGTTGGTTTGCCAAAATCAGCTACTTCGCATACTTTTTACCAATCTGAGACTGCCCGTTTAGAAAACGTTATCTTACTTAAAGCTTAATAGCTGCGAATGTGTAATAAACCGATTACAAAAGATCCTCAGTTTTCCAATAGTTTTCTTTGAATAAGACCCATTAAAGACTGAAAAGTGTATAACACTGTCAGAAGTGTCGAAAGTGGAATGTAAATTCAAACGTGATAACATCATTTTAGATTTCCCGCCATTTTCAAACGCTAATCATGTGACAGAAAAAAAATAAAGATTACGACAACAAAATGTTGGCCATCGTGTGCTATCCATTCAAATGACATCATGCTTGTTTAGTATGATCAGGATATGCATGTGCAGGAAATACTGCATTTTTTGTTCTTTATGGTGGGAGCGCCACTTTATGAGAGCGGCAACCGTTTATTATTTAACCTGTTAAAACACGTAGACATGGTCCAAATCAGCCAGCTGTGATACTTCTGTACATGTCCTTCAGTAAGCACATTTATAAAAACCAACTTTGGTTTGAAAATAAAGTCATGAAAATAATGCATAAATTCGTAGCTACTGGGGGTTTAATAATATTGTAATGGTCTTTTTGCCTTCTCTATGACGCCAAAGTGTGAATTACAAATTAACAAATACTAGAGTGTCTACACTCCATCATTAAGTCTGTTCACGTTTAAATAAAGTGAAGTGCCGGGATGCTATTATTAATTAGTTCATGATGCGATCGTTTGTGTTTTAGTTTCTTGTGACGAATCGATTGGGAGAATGCGTAATAACATATACAAACTGCGTACTGTGTTAATTAAGACCAGATGAAAGTGAACATAACACGATTGTCAATTTTGTGAGCTCGCAAGGGAGAAGGAAGTGAATAAATAGATGTTATACAAATGGTCGAGTGGAGAACACAAGAAGACACAACAAGACAAACGAAACCTCAGATTATTTCCCGCTAAACATTGCCCGCAATAGGAGAGTAAATTGAACACATATTTGAAAGCAAATCTTCACCAGCTTGGAAGGTCATTATTAATCAGCAGGCCACAATAAAAAATATGCATATTTCGTGTGTATTTAGGGTGGGCTGGTCATCAACACTTTCCATATAACACGATTTGAACTACTTTGGGATAATTGGATTTTCTCATTTTTCAAATTTCTCAAAAGTTTTAGGTGCAGTATAGCTGAATGTTGCAATATTGCAAATTACTCAATACCATAAAAAATTACTCATAAAAACAAGTGTGTACTGTAAAAAGGAAAGCAGATGAAATTGTATTTGTAAATTAAATCCGCATTACTTCACGTTCCAATTATCAAAAATTAGTTCCAATCGTGTTATATATTACCCTTTATTTTGTTTGGTGGACATAAAACTTTTGAAACGTTGTTTTTTCTTTATAGATTTATTGATTGAATTTATTATTAATTAATTAATTAATTAATTAATTAATTAATTAATTAATTATTAATTAATTAATTAATTAATTAATTAATTAATTAATTAATTAATTAATTTTATTATTATTTATTTATTTATTTATTTATTTTTTATCATTGTTTATCATTGTTTATCATTTGCTTCTGTATTTCTTTATTCATTTTGTATGTTGGTTGTGACCAAAACGAAACGGAACAATCAGTATATAAATATGTTATCATAGATTTTAATTATCTTACGAATGGCCAACATTAAAAGTTTTAATAATTCACAAAGATGCAGAGACAACGGGGACAATAACACATGGGTGAATAGAAAATTAAACCTTCTTGGAAGGTGAATAAATGGCTGGATATAGTACAAAATACTTGTGATGAAATGAAGGAATTAATAATCGTCGAAAATGCTGTGTGGGGCTGACAGAATTTAAGCTTTTTTAAAACACTTTCAACGACTTTTGGAGGTATTTTTATAAGCTTTGAAGAGCCCTTCTCCTCAAGACACTGAAAATGTGAACACAATCTAATAATAAAATTGATGGTGAGACACTTGCTTGGAGTAGAAAACGTATCTACACATAATGGGCTATTTTATGTAAACACTCTAAAGTTGTACTATTATAAGGCCAAAAAGAAAAGGTTTCGTTTCTTATCCTCTAGCGCGTCGACCTTTTTGTTAAATGTTTGCTTTGAAAACTTGTTTGGACATTAAAATGACTGTTTGTTTACGCAAATGTAACATTTAACTTCTGTAAGATCTCATGCACACAATGTACAGCTCTGAACAGTGAAGTTATCACCGTCATCATGTTAGAATTACCATTGCATATGAACGTTGCCGATTTCGGTTTATCTCAGGTTGGGAGTTGGATCTTCTGAGCAAAAAAAAAAAACACGAAAAACACAGACAAAATAACCAACGACATCGCCACATTATTATTGTAAGTGACCAAGGATGAGAAACAAAGTTATTATTGTTTTTTCTGGGTGGCTTTCACCTTCAGGAAAGGTTGATACATGCAGTGTACTAGTGAGTTCACATTATGCTGCAGATTAAAACTGGTGTATCGTGGGTAATTATTCATAGACCAAGGGGTGTTAGGCGAGATTTAAAGATCTTATCTGCGGTTAGAGAGCAGTTAGTGAAGAAGTTGCATACCATTTTTATTGCATAATTTGTTAATAGAGTCATTCGTACAATAACATATTTACTAAATCATACGAAGTCCTCTTCTCTACGGACAAACAATCTTATCACTTGTTGTCAAGTCTGACCTAGATACACTTACGAAGTTCTACTGAAATAACCCAACGTGTAAAAGCATCGCGACAGAATGATAGTATATTACAATTTGTCAACGATAAAGACACATCCTTTCCAATCACAATGTAAGCTATGTCATAGTCGAAAGTACAGAACTCAAGCGTTTGTTTTCCCTGGCCTTTTATTAAGAGTGCAACAAATAACATCTCATTCACATGGAACCATTTGTTTAATATGAAACAACATATGAGATAGTAATGTTATGCAGAGATTTATTGAGGTTACTAATGTAGGCATTAATCAATTGACTGGGGTGACATATTTCCCCCTGATGAATACCTACGCCCGTAACATTAAAAAAATTAGGAAATTAAATTTCCCCAGCGAACACAACACATTTTGATGAATACAAAAGCGGTAATTTAGAGGGGAAGGCGTCTAGATTGGAATTTGTCAAAATGGGCTAGACGTTGTTTGTCCTGTCAAAGGACCTTTCCGCATTGTGGAAACAGCCGGAACACTTGGCGCATTTGGTCTCATATAACGAATGGCTACTTTCACATATATTGAGAGGAACATATCCAGATACTTTAGAAATATTCTGTTATGTAGAATACTTTGTGATGTTTAAGACATATGCTTACATCAATGAGAGAAACCCCATGCTGCTTTGAATTGTACGCATTGGGGTTGATGATGCAAGTTACTCTCCAAGGGTCAATGACTATAGACTGGCGTATATCACAAACGTCTGACTGATCTCCGCGTCAGCTGTTATTTATCTAGTTTTTGGCGCCATCGGACCGGGCAAAATAAATGAAGGAGAATTAAGTATGTGATTTTCACTCTAAATGCTACCGACCTGCAAGCCAGGTGTGTAAGCCAGGTGTTCAAAAACGAATATACTAATATTTATGTTGGTTTGTTTACTGACTTTAATAATATAAATGTAGAGGAAATAATAGTGTAAGAGTGACGCCTTTTGATTTCTATGAATCCTCAACCTTTGAAAAAATTGATATGTAATATAATTCTGTATTAAGAGGTTTCTTGATCGAACAGAAGACACGTGCTTAAGAGCTGACAGATGCTGATGAATTTCTTAGGTTAACTCCGTTTGAAACGTGGAAACTTGTGTGGCACGGTCGGACCTCACGGTTTGTGATTTCGGAAAGGAGAACGGCGGTACCATATCCTTCACGCAAAAATAGTATATTTGGACGAATTTGGATGATTCGAGCATTGGCTTATTGAAACTGACATTTTAAATTGCTATTTTGCACACTCATCATTCTGTCAGTCTTTTGAATAATCTTACAACAAGGTCGAACGCATGTCAACTAACTTGGATTGCAGATATTCTTATGACACCATAATTCCTTTCATAAGTATTAAATTTTGAATAATGCATTCTTAATTTGTAAGGCGCTGGTATTTTACTACAGCTGTTGATATTCCGACAGCAATTCGAAGTATACAGATGTCCTCGTGGGAAATTAAAGTACTCGATGGTAAGCAGAGCGTTATAATAAGCAAATTTCTTCAAGTACAAAGTAATTAAATCTATTACTTAAGTTTCATGCATCCTGCAATGCTCGGATAGAAGTCTTCTATCTGAGAATTGCAGGATGCATGAAACTTAAGTAATGCATTTCATTACTTTATCCTTGAAGTATTTGTTAATATATATATATATATATATATATATATATATATATATATATATATATATATATATATATATATATATATATTTGATAAACAATGAAACAATATACCCACAATCAGTGGTTTTAATTGTATAAATTGTCGTTTCAACGTTTCTTAATTAAATGTTTATGGCTGGAGGAGTATTCATATATATTCAAGTTCTCTTATATAACACTAGGTCGTTCTTTCTTCAGACATATTGGACAGGGGCTGCATGTTGATGAACTGTGTGACTGCGAATCATTCAGTAATGATTTATCCTGCCTAAATGCAAAGTTTTCATTCTTAGAATGTTATCAGCGAAATGTTCCAAATCCTTTTTGTACTATCAGCGACTGAAGTTATGACCCTGTTGCTGCATGGGTGTCACCAGGATTTTGGTGGCTCTGAAAACTTACGAATCAGGAGATAGCTATTCATGATCGGTTAGGATGTCACGGGTTTTCAAACATTGAGTTGTCAGTTGATGAATTGTTAGGGAAGATACTCGATAAACCTTGCTCTGATGGTCATAGCTTGTGGAATGCTTATTTACTAATCTTCCTAAAATACGTCAAAAGCCTGCTTGAAAATTCTTAAATTCACTCAGAACCTCATTGCAAAGTTTAATATAAGTATTGCAGTCTAATGTAATATTTAGCTTTGCTTATACTTTCCGAATCGAACGTTGGCATTTTACAGTTGATGAGGGCGTCTTATTTTTACTTGCAGTAACTTCGACTTATAATTGGACTGTCTTCTCAGGCTCTTATAGATTTCATATGACGAGGTGCAGGGTCTTTGCAATTTGCTTCGTCAACTTAACTGTGTTCCCTAGTTCACGCATTTGTGGATGTGTGACGTGTTCGTCAGTCGATGTTTTTGTTCTCCGTTGAAACTTTGATCTACTAAACAAATTTCCTGTCCGATAAATCTGATGATAAAGATGGCGCCTTTAAAGCTGTTAAAATTGTTCAAAGACGATTTATTTATTTATTGTCAAGATTCACTTTGGAAAGAAGGAGCAAAATATGGGAATCGACAACGAATTGCGATGCATCGATGTCTGGCCCTGGATATTATTAGAGACAGCAGAACATTTGGTGGAGAATGCGGGTATTACTATATGCATATTAGAGGTAGCTATAATACAATGAATACAAGTGCTTTCTAAACTGCATACACTCATACAAAAAAAATTGTTGAAAAACACCAGATATAGGTATTCGCAGGGTCTGTGAAAATGGGAAAAAGGTCTTTTCCCAGCTCATGGATATATATGCATTGCAATAACTTTATGGTAGATACCCCGACGCTATTTTGATCAAAATTTTCCCGGCCGACTATATCCATTGGTTATGTATGGCTGGCACTTCAAATTGACCTTCCCTATCCCTAGACCTAGCACCAGGTAAGACACAAGTGGCACTATTGGACCTCCCAGCAGAAGATAGTGGATCCTATTCATGTAACAAGTGGGGATAGCTTACTGTAAGCAAAAGTAAAGTCGTCCAACTCAAAAGAAGCTCACGATGTTAAAGGTATACTGTCACCTGTTCCAATTTTGCCACAGTTACCATGGAAAGAGAAAATCTAACCAATCACATATTTTAAGCGGATGACCGCTTTTTAAAAACAGCGCCCCCACATGGGCATTTTGAATACCAAGGAACGCCCCTATGACCATATATTGGCATATTTAGATTACGGGTGACTGTATACCTTTAAACACACGGGCCATGTCCAGTTTTCACTATTAGCAGATAAGGGTAGGCGTGAAATACTTATTTATATGCATACTTAAATATCGGAAAATCTTTAGAAAGGTGGAAAAAGTCGATTGGTCAAACTTAAAGAAGTAACAATATCACACTTTGTATTCGTCTGTTATTTAGCTCACGAAATGAACGTGGTAATGAGCTTTTGAGAGCTATAAAGAGCAATACTAACGTATGACATTGTGTATATGACAGTTTTATGGGCAGCTCAAATGGCCGCACTAGCGCCATTGATCTATTTTTCACCCTTTTCAGAACACGTTTACGAGATATCCCTGCATTATTTTGCCTTTAATTGTCTCCTTTGTTTGTTCAGAGGCGTTGAGGCAGTAACCCTAATAGACAAATTTCATAGTCTTTAAATGGCTTGACGTGTCAGTGCATCAAGGTATTGCCATTGGTATGGGTTCAACAATCGACTTCGACCTTTAGTAACAGCAAACCATATTATGAGAGTTGTTTACTTATCTGCTACAATAACGTTTTTGTTGAGCAAATCGTTACAGATCTTAGCATAATGTTTTATTTTAAATCTTACTCTTTATGATAAAACTGGTATGTAAGGTACGGAAAAGTTAATAAACAGTTACTCTTTTTTCTGATTTCAGAGCCCCCAAAATGCTAATGGAACAGCTTGAAGGCCATCACTACGACGAACAAATGAGACCGAACATGGGAGGTATGTTATTCCAGTATGGAACCATGGTCTTAAAAATAGTGTAAAATGGTGAAACACGTAATGTACAAAAATATAAATTTGCCCAATGGCTGAAGACACAACAATGACTGGAATGTCTCTCATCATAGTTGATGTTAGCCTTAGACTGTCACGATAACAAATTAATCCATCCACGCTGACAGAAATAGGTTTAACGGATAAGCAATCGTATATAGCACTGAACACAGGTCAATGTGACATAAATATTCTGAGTGACTGACCATTTTAATCACCCTATATCCTTTCATTTTAGTCGGTATGAATCCACTTGTTTCGCTAGAAACTCTATAACAGCTGACGTCATTCTCCCATGAGTGCGTCTTGTTTGCTTTTTTCCTACGCAGCTTATTTTTTCTTGCAATAAAATGAAAGATTTGGATTCCCATATATCACCTAAATATATATCATCATCATGTTCATACATGTAAATGCAAAGGGCCTAATACATAGCTCACAAATGTAACATATTATATTATATTTACTTGGTTGTTGTTTGTTTGTTTGTGTTCTGCTCTATTTCGATGTTTCTTTTGGCGAATGCTATTATGAAGTAAACAGTTTCGCTAGGAAAGTGATAAAAGAAAAGAAAGTTACGGCAAAATGGCACAAAGCCGTCATCTTATCTGACAGTTTCCAATAGAGATTCAAAGCAAATAGTTTCTTAGGTTAATGTGTTATATTTCCATTGTAAAGGGCGTCAGTTAACTAAGTGTTGTAATTATCCACAGGGGAGCCTATCAACGTTTCTGTCGGTCTTTTCATTACCAGCATACATTCCCTGTCAGAGATATCAATGGTGAGTATACGCCGGGCTCAGAGTAATGGACTTAACTCCCTGCAATTAAGGAAATAATGACTTGCCGACGAGAGAAATGCATGTGTCACAATCACATTCCATCCATTGTTGAGGCTGACAATCTCTATGGCCATGACATGCTGATGGTTTCGGCATTTCATCGCGGAAATCGATCTTTCCGGAGCTTGCAATTGCGAAACAAAACCAATGAATGTGTGTCACAAGAAGCACACACATCATCTCGTCACCAGCGTATAGTTTCCGTTTCGCTGTACGTTGTATTTGGCTAAAGCAGTGTACTTCGCCGTATATACCAAGTGAAAACACAGAATGCATACATATTGTATCTTGCAAAGGAGGAGAAGCCTTTACAAGGTGTTCGTTATCAAGCGAGAACAGATATAAGGGTCAAGTATTAAAATTGCAACACAGTGACATCAGCACACATAAACTCGCGAAAGCACCCAAAAACATAGAAAGATGATAATTCACTCCTATCAACTGACGTGTCACTTTTGAAATTGCTGTATAAGGTAGTGCCATTCGATACAATTCCGCGCCCAAATGTTTTGTAATGACACCCGACATAACAAGAATGACCCAAATTAGAGATAAGTAATATATGAGAACTATAATACGGCGGTATTGAAAATATTGTATTTATATAACAAGCAGAGGATCTCAGTTGATTTTTTGTGTTAAGGTATTTTTAAACATTATGCATATTAGTATTACCTTTTAGGTCAGGATTGTTAATTTAATGGTATTTTCGCTTGCTTGCCTTTCTCTTTTTCAGGACTACGGCGCAACGATGTATCTGGTTATGGAGTGGGACGATCATAGGCTGCTCTACAACAGTACGGAGTCAATAGACTTAAGGTCTGGTTCAAAACTTCAGCACATGGTCTGGACTCCGATCTGTACTTTGTCAACGTCAAGGAAGGCGAACTTCACCAGGTCACTGAAACGAACAAACAGATGCGCATCCATCCGAGCGGACTAACACTATGAGAAATATTTTTGAAAAATGAGATTTGCTTATTTTTCATGTTTTCCCATACAAAACAGAGAAATAGAGGTAGTCAAAATATTTTCAATATTTACCTCTCAAAATTTCTAAAAAATCTCCCAGGCTACCAAAATAACCTAAATGATTTCTTTTCCTCTGATGAAAATCAGAGTTTGCAAAAGAACACAGGTTACCCTTTTTTTTTTTTATAGATAATTTGTACACTTGCAAGGAGAGAATTTATACGTAGACTTGAATTGCTGGGGCAGAGAATAAGCACCCCTGGAACCTGTTTGACAGAGAATTAGAACCCCTACACTTGGTGAGGCAGAGAATTGGTACCCCTGGATTCTTAATTAGTGGGACAGGGATTTCATGTCCGACACTTGTTTAGTACCCCTGAAACTTACACGGGCAGAGAATTAGTACCCATACAACTGCTGGAGCAAAGAATTACTACGCCTGGAACTTACAGGGGCAGAGAATTAGTACCCCTGGAACTGTTGAAGCAGAGAATTAGTGCCCGACACTTGCTGGAGCAGGGAATTAGTACCCCTGGAACTTGCTTGAGCAGAAAATTAGTACCCCTACACTTGCTGGAGCAGAGAATTAGTACCACTGGAGCAGAGAATTAGGGAACTGCTGGAACAGAGAATTTAGTACCCCTGGTAAAGCTGGGCAGAGAATTAGTACCCCTGGTAAAGCTGGAGCAGAGAATTAGTACCCCTGGTAAAGCTGGAGCAGAGAATTAGTACCCCTTGAACTTGCATGAGCAGAGAATTTTGTCCCTACACCTGCTGGAGCAGAGAATTCATACCCCTGGAACCACAGGCTACCCAGACAGTATTATTAAGCTTATTATTGAGTTTTTGTCACTGTTTTCTCTATCATTTACTCTCCTTTTCTTCATCCTCTGACTGATCAGAGTAAATGAAATAAATGGTTATGACCTAACCTAGCCTCTGTGACTCTTTATTTTACACCCCATTACAAGGAGGTATATCTCTCGTACACACATGTTGTAATTAATTAGTTAACACAACTAATTATGCTAATCCGTGGACTTATCAGGGATTTTACGGTTGGTCAACATCGCGCAAGATAGGAAAGGTTACTAAAATTGGAAGGTAAGAAGCTCTACTGAAATGTTTTCAGAAATTACTAAATTGCTGCCATTCATGACCATTAATTCAAAATTTACTGCAGCAGTGTATTTCGATGGCCGAGGGGAGCCAGCTACTCTAATTTCAAACGTGTTTATGGTTGCGAACAGTGCAAACCCTGCCAGTGCCTTGCGTGCAGTTCATGGCATGAGGACATCTCTATCTTTCCAATGTTGACCAACCCTTGATAAGTCCGCGGATGAGCATAATTAGTTGTGTTGACTAATTAATTACAAGATGTGTATATGAGAGATAAACGTCCTTGCAATGGGTGTAAAATGAATAAAGAGTTTAGAGGCTGGGTTAGATTATATAACCGTTTATTTTATTTACTCCGATCAGTCAGAGCATGAAGACACAGTCCCTATATCCATAGAGGGACTGTGACGAAGAAAAGGAGAGGAACTGATAGAGAAAACAGTGAGAAAAACTCAATAATAAGCTTTTTAATACTGTCTGGGTAGCCTGTGCTGGAACTTGCCGGGTAGCACTGCTACACTAGCTGAAGCAGTGAATTTGTACCTGTTGAACTTGCTCGGGCAGAGTAATATGTAGACTAACTGAATCGCTGGACCCTTTTTGCTTAATTAATTTTATCAAATTGTGACACTTTACTAGGCCAGTATGTGGAGTTTAGTTACCAAGTGACTAGTGTACCTCACAATCTGCCTGTATTGTTACATATGAGCCACAATCAATGCATAAATCTTTTTGGGATTTGGGAGAATCAGTGAGATCATAACTTTGGTTGGAGTTGCAGCATTTGACATTTCTACATGGACACAACTTTTCTGGTCACAAAAAGTCATGCTTGAAACTCTGTCTACTGTGTAACTAATTGTATAATCATGACCTGGTGTCTTCATGAATGATTCATAGCAACCAGAAGCCTGCAAGCTTCACAAGTCTATGGACCTATGGGATCTCATGGCTTACGCATTCACTCCACACATGCTATATCAACACATAACAAATTTTGCTGAAAAAAATTCTCATTTTGTTATGAAATAATTAGGCCTAAATTAAGAATTACAAGGAATGTCAGGGAAGTTTGCAATCCAACATGTGTTGCATTTATTTTTATTGTACAGTGTCAAACTTTTCTATAACAGCCATTAAGGGGACTTTCCTAGAGTGGCCTTTACAGACAGGTTAATTAATGTACATGTCAATTGCACAGGGAATGAAGCAAAGTAGTCATTATAGACACGTTTTCACTATATACAGGTGGCCACTAACACAGGTTTGACTGTACAATACGTTGATGATATATTAAGACATTTGGAGTTAATTAGGACAACACTCATACAGTAGCAGACACAAGCCAAAATGTCTTTTACGTCAGACATATGGCATGGAAAAATGGATCCAGTTGGAGATGTCAGTGTCTATGAAGTACTGAAACAAGTTTTAATTCTATAAAAATATTAAGTTACACGCCTGAAGGGCACGCTGAAAAATATCTGAATAAACTTATGAGCCCAAGGTCGCGCAGAAGAAAGCAACTGAATTATGAAATTCATGGCTTGTAGGACGCATTTTTAGGCAAGTATGAGTCTGTGTCGAAATTCAAAACACACTGACCCTCCCCTATTGGACATTTCAAAAACATGGTGACCCCATATCACAAAAATAAAAAAATATTGTCAATGACACTATCCTCCCATTTTGCAGCGATACTAACTACTAGTACACACACGACATTGCATTCTTACAGGTTGACTAAGAAAATTCCATTGCAAGTCCAAATTAATCTTATACCCCGGCAATATGAAATGCTCCATCTCATAATGACTTTTACACATCTGACAGAAAACAACCCTAGGATCAAGACTATCATGTTTTACAGCAATCAAACAAATACTTTGGGAGAAAATTATTTTTTGAAAAAAAATGGGAAAAATTGCCCCAAAAATACATATATGAAAATTTCACCATAATTTATACAAATCTGACAAAGGTCAACCCTAGGATCATATATACAAGTTTTCAAGGCAATGGGATGAGTGCTTTCAGAAAAGATTTTTTGACAAAAAAACGGGAAAATTGCCCAAAAAGTATGCCAAAAAGTACAACTTTCAAAATTTCACCACAATTTGAAGAAATGTAACTTAAGTCACTATAAAGAGCATGCATACCAAGTTTCAACCACAATCTGGCCAGTGGTTACAAAGTTTTAGCAATTTGCAGGATTTTTCCTTTTTTCCCCCTTCATTTGCATATTTTTGACTTTGACATGTTTATTTCAACAAATTCACATCCCACCCTCGATGCACCTGTCCACCAAATACTAAGATGCTGGGTGCTGCGATTTAGGAGTTTTTAATGTTGTCAAATATACATCCGCACATAATAACTAACATACATACATACATACCGGTACATACATACAGACATACAGACAGACCATAGACCCTCCAAAAAACGCGGGTCTATGGACAGACAGACAAACAGATAGACATGCATACATTTTTACAGCTTTTAACCTCCAACAGCCGACCAACTTGTCAATATTAGCTTGATCAACTTGATACTACTGCTTATTATAATATAAATGGGAGTTAATTACATTCTAATTACAGTAAACAAGACTTGCTTATCAACATTTACGTCATAAAAAACAGCATATCTGTCAGGTTATAAAGAATCTTCAGCTGGTTATCTTTATCAGTATTTCATCCTATTAACCAAGCACACTTTAACTTTCAAAATAACATTGCAAGTAAGTTCTGTTGAATAAGTTGAGCCTGTAGGTACTCCGAGAAAGCACACAGAAGAGACAAATGTTTGCAACTTAAGGTTCCAAGACAAGAAATTTGACCTTTTTAATCTAACAATTCTCTAACGGTTAATAAGCTCAGAACCCCTGTAAAGTATACATTTCTGAAAGCTTAGATATATGGGAACATTTTGGTAACCACAGTGTCTCCATTGTTTACATAACTATCACGTGACACGGTAATTTGCATAACCTTTCAAAAACGGTTTTCCCTATGTTTTGTCTCAATACTTCAAAATATCTGACTCAAACTTGCTGGAATGCAAGCTGTCACAACGCTCTTCCAAAGTGTGTCTCAGATTTTTTATATCTTGCTTAGTTTTTTTGGAGCACAATTTTAAAGAAATCAACTACGCTTAAATTCACTGCTCTGGAAGTTTTTCTGGCATAAAAACTGTTGTAGAAGGTTTAAAAAAATTCTGAGACACACTTTTGAAGACCCTTAGGACAGCTTGCACTCACACAAATTTCAGTCACATATCTCAAAGCATTGAAACAAAACATAGGGAAAACCGATTTTTGAAAGGTTATGCAAATTACCTGTCACGTGATAGTTATGTAAACAATGGTGACACTATGGTAACCAAACTGTTCCCCTATATCTAGGCTTTCCGAAAATATACAATTTACGGGGGTTCTGAGCTTCTTAAACACTAGAGAATTGTTGGTTTAAAATGGTCAATTTCTTGTCTTGGAACCTTAAGAAGTTCAAGGTCATCAAAAGCATTATAAGGAATCATGTTACACTTTCATTGCACTGTTTACACAGATTGCATAATTGCTATAAATAGCACATGAGGAATCTTAACAGTCAAGCTTTACCATAAAAACCCTATCACTTTGACCACTCTTTTAATTGATCACTCTATTTTTTTCCTCAAAAAGTAATCTTATTTTATCCTTACCAAGTCAACCATAAATGGAAATTGGAACTTTCTCTTTCTCTATTTATTTGACTAACCTATCATGACAAACTGTTATAAGCAATTTCTTTTAGATAACATACAGAGCACAATATATGGCGGTTCAGAATATGTCAAAGTTGGGATTCAAGAAAGTTGCCTTTACATGTTTTAATCCTCCAAGATGGTAAGCATTTCACCATGAACTGTAAAAAAAGTTGAACTTTCTAATAATTCTACACTAAAATTATTTTGGCTTTGTTTATTTCATAATTAATTCACTAATTTGAAATTATATTGATTATTTTTTCTGGGTGAATTGATAGGGTTTATACAGTACAAGAGTTACATACAACGTAAGTCAAATTCAGTTAAAACATCAATTACCGTCTAAAATTGCATCAGTCCTATAAATAAGACCTCAGCCATGAACAGCACAATCATAATCTGCTCATTCACACAGGCAGTACTTGACTTTGAACAAATGACCTACTACATTTCACCTATGTACCAAATTTGAAAGCATGGCAAAAAGTACCACAAAATTTGCAAATTTCGCCTTGAGTTCACAGAGTCATCTTCAAGTCACTCCTAGGAACCTGCACACCCAATTAGAAAGTAATGGCATACATAGTTTCAAAGATTTTTTTAACCAAAAATGGCAAAAATTGCCCACAAATACAAATATGCAAATTGTGCCATAATTTTGATGAATTCTGTTTTGAGTTTTCACAAGGTACCTGCACACCAATTTAAAAGCGATCCAACCATTGGTTTAAGAAGAAAAGATTTTTTTACTAAAATGGCAAAAAAAGAAAAAAAAAATCATTAAAAATAGAAAGCATCAAATATTGACATCAAATCTATATGTTTAAATGAGTTTGGCCCAAGGTACCTAAAACCCAAATATGACAATGATCAGATGAGTAGTTCCTGAGTTATTGATTTTTGACCATTTTTACTTTTCTTCTACCTCATTAGCATATCTATGGGCCTAAATAGTTCATTTTAACAACGGCACATCTACATCATATATGGCATCACTACACCAAAAATTAGCTCAATACGTGCAGCTGTTTTTGAGTTTTTGCGTTGGACGGACGGACAGACAGACAGACATCCATACATACATACTTACAGACAGACATCTCACATACAGACTTTTTTCAACCATATAACCTCCCATTGCCATATATGTATGGCAAATGGGAGGTAAAAAAACAGGGTGACCCCCATGAATCCACCACCCCCAGGCCGAAGAAACTGACCAGTCCCTCAACACCTTGTTTATTAACACCTTGAATGTGCACTTTCAAAAGTTCACCACGGCACATAAGGCATGAAAAAGGTGTAAAATTTTGCATTCAACATTCCTTGAACTAATCAAAGTCTTCCTCTGGCACATCACCTACATTCCAATGGAGAAGCTTTGTAGCTTGAGAATAGACCGTTTCCAATTCAGCGCCATCCATTTCCACACATATGCTCGGTCTTCCGGAGTTTACTGCGGTTGTGAACACAGCACCTTAAAAATATAAAAATAAAACCATTCAATAAAAAATAGTGACAATGAATGTCACTGTGAGCTCATATATACGGACCTACATACATTCAGACGACAGACGCCGTGTTACACTATAAGCTCACATTGGTATGTAATACCAGAATGTGAGCTAAAAATTCAATTTGTGCAGTCAACACTAATAGGAAATTTTGGCCTCATAATCAAATACTCATTGTGACGGAGCACATCTTGGTAAACTATAATGTAAACAATGTATGCAGATTTGCTATGATGTACACATTTTCCACGAAGGCATGTGTAGAAAAGTATGCAGTGAACAAGTCATCAGTCGATGACTGAGTCCCCACAGGTTCAATGTTGTTTAAATGTTTGGAACTTATTATTATTTTTCACAAAAATTTGACAAAAACAGGGCTCATTTTATATCATATTATATCATTTTAAGCTCATTTACATAATTTTGGCAATGACAACTTCATTTGGACAAAATCCATCTACAGCCCAGGATGTATCTACACACCAAATACCAAGCTGATTTGTCCAGGAGTTCTCAAATTTTTGCAGTGGACGGACGGACGGACATACATACATATATACATACATACATATGGATGACGGATGCCGTTGTACTATAAGCTCACATTGGTATACCAAATGTGAGCTAAAATGGAACTCTATATGGGATTTTTGTTTCTAATTAATTTTGTTATACAACTTACAATGTATTTTATAGATGACTAGATATATGACAGACTTCTACATATATTTGCTTGACTAGCATTAACAAAAATATCGCAAACCTTGGTTGCAGATATTTGATCAAATTCCAACAAAGTCATCCAAGGGAACAGTGTACAACATTTTGATATTATGCAAAAAACAAATTATGCATGTTTTGCCTTATCATAAAATGTACAGGTATGTGCACAGACTATCACAAAATAATCTTTCTCTGAACTGTATGTAAAACTTGCATTTTTTGTATAAATATAATCACTGATGATAAGTCTCTCTATAATCTTACCATTACTTCTTGTGATGTCCAACACCCATCTCTTCTGGCTGGAAAACACACTTATGATGTTTTTGTACATATCTTCTTTGTGTTTCTTTTCTTCTACCATCCAAAGGTTATGGTGTGGTTCATCCCCAAAATTCAACTGTGTTGAATTCACCTGCCCATCTTCTGACCAGTAACCGATGACTATGCCATAAACTGACTTCCAAAGGGTCTTCTTCGCTATAGCAAAAGGATATGGAAATATCTGTTTAATAATCATATCCAAGTTTTTGTAAGATGACGCAATAATGTGTGTGAACCAGATTATCAGATAAAATATAGAGCAGCATCAATCTCAATCATCTGTGCTAGGTACTCATTTTCCCTACTGGTCAATTTGAAGAATTAAAGTAACGCCTACAAAACTCTCAGCTGAACACACATAAATCTTAATTATATTCACAGAAATAAAATAATCTTGACATTTTTAAGAGAACGTTGGTCTGCAAATGTGTAACATGTTCTCTAAAATATCTAGCATTTTCTGTATTTGACCCATTAGCTACTCATTAGGCCAGAGAAAAAAAATCTTGTTCATCAGATAGTTTGGGGTCAAGCTTCAGAAGCGGTGCACAAAAAGTTTTAATTTTTTTTCACACAAAATCTACCATTTATTTCATAAAAACAATACCCTGGTCAAGATTTTACAGCTCTCCCCAATAACAGAGTGAATTGTGTGCAGGGATGTAGCAGGACTAACATGTGTTAAACACAAAATGGTGAATATGAGCAATAGTTATGTGGATCCGCTAAAGGACGGGCTTCAAAAGCTCATGTAACAAACCAATTTTCAAAATTTCCAAAAAATAGAAAATCCCAAACCTGCAAAAGTAGAAGTGGCGATTTTGATGAACAGTAATTTTTTTTCCTGGCCTTACTGTTGTTTAGGCTTGTAAACTACGTACATTAATGATCCAAGATACCTTATGTGAAGGTTTCAGAACGGCGTTTCTCTGTCAATAATAGAAGTGTCAAACCTCAAAAAGTATAAATAGTGTAAACTAAGGACGATGTTTACAAATGCTATCTATTTTGACAAGACAAAGGCACATGCATATGTTTTGATTTTAAGATCTGCAAATTACTCGAAATCATGTCTAATTATTAACTAACGACAAATCTTAATGATAGGGTGTTCTCAGACATTTTGAAAATTCGACAGAAAAATATTCAATTTTGTATATAGGATCCTTTAATTAATTTGTTCAAACCTGTCCAAATCACAATGAACAATAATACTTCTGTAACACACAATTTAATGACCAAATTTATTAACTAATTCTGGCTTGAAAATAATCATGAACTTATTGCAAACAAATCACAGGTCCCATGGCCTTCAGGGTGAACCAACGTCAAAATAAGGCCACCCAGAAAAGTAATCCAAGCAAATGTTAACCATCCAAAATTCATATGATGAGCATTGATTTATTTTGTAATACTCAATTCAAAAGACATTTAACCCCTAGACAAAAACAAAGGCTATTTGAAAAAGGTGAATTGACAGTTTCAAAATTTGTTATGATGGTTCATACCAGACCACTTAATTTCACTGGTATTTACAGTTTAAAAGCCAAAGCAGATCAAAGCAGATATACATTATTAATACTATACTTACATGATTTGTTATTCTTCACAAAGTAGAATGCTTCTTCTGTACGAGTACACGTTTGTTTTAGGATAGTTTTTATGGAGTGAATTTCTTCCGTTTGACAAAATACCACAACATTGTAGTATGGCACACCGCAGTCCAGATTAATGGCCTTCAAAGTTGCCATCACTTGTTCAATATTCTCATCACTCACAATCTGTAGAAGTAAAGAAGGTAAATGCATGGTTAAAATTTGAGTATTACCATAAACATAACCATAGTCATGACATGGATTACTTCACTATTACTGTTTATATGTTTGTAAAACAATGTGTACATTAAGTTAAACATTTACAACTTTTTCAGAGACACGTATTGGGAAATTATCTGTATCCTTTGGCTCATGGCCAACTCAGGTTTTCAGTTTGAACTACAGTATCTTGTTCTAGTCTTGATAGCCTACAAAATGCCAAGTACGCTGTTTGTCAACTGAGCTTTTCAGTATGTTATTATCAACAAAGGAATTGAAATTCTGACTCATCGCTTTTCAACAATAACAATGCTGTCTTTAAGGATGAGATGCACCTTTAACGGTACTAATTTTGAATCCATCCTTAAACACATCATGTTGATAAGCTATATAATGGGTATTTCATCACGCTTTTGGGGACTTGAATGAAAAGAAAGAGTATTAATTGCGGCACAAAGTGATCCCACAGCAGATATAAAGGGTGTTCTTAAAATAGTCCTGAGTGCATGATGTGCATCGAGCCTGACAGCTGCAGCTGGTGTCAAACTGCACAGTATCTCACCCAGAAATGCAAAGTATTTTTCACACATCCACCAAGCTCAGAATTTACACTGACAAGACAACACATGACCAAAATTGATTGGCTAGCTCTACTTTATGCTATACAAATAAAATTCACCACATAAATGAAGTACTTATTAGTTTTGGTCCCAAGTACATTATGTAACTCAGTATGACAAAAATAGTTTTAGTTACGAAAGTGTGTTTACAGAAATGACGTCACCGATAGTCTCCGCAGTTAATGAATTCAGTCGTCAAAAATAACATCACATTCAATCAAAATTAGTGTTTTGGTAAGGTTATCTAACATTGTTCTCAAGGTTGCAAGACAAGTAATTGACCCTTTTAATCTAAAAATTTAAATACAAAGTTTTCTGTGCTTCAAATTTTGTGAGATCTCTCTTACCTCATCCATATCAATTAGAGTGAGTTCTGCCCCTGTAAATTCTGGACAGCAAGCTTTTATCTCCTTTGCGGTTAAAGATACAACATCCCTTGGTGCCATCTTGCCCAGAGAAAATGTTTGTGTGGTTGGAATCTTGAACATTTTCTCCTGCATCTAGAATCCCTCGGATCTTTCTGCATTCGTTCACCATTTCGGGAGGTATTCCTCTGCTAAATGATAGCTCTTTGAAGCGGCTCAGATATTCTCTGCTGGCATACTCTGGCAATTTTTCTGAAAACATCTGCCAGGGCATGTGCAGCTCTTTCACCATACTTTCCTGTATGGTCTTCAGTTTCTTGACTTCCTTCGCCTCCCTGTTCATTTCTTGCAAGGTCATTTCTCCATCTCTAATGTTTTGAAGGAAATCACTGATGGTGTCATCATTGAGTAGAACGAGGTTATGGAACAGATATACTGGTAGATCTGGCTTAGTCATCATAGTTTTCTTATTGAGTTTTTGTCCTTTAAGTGTGCCTGTCTCATATGCTTCAAACACATCATCGAGGGTGCTTGCAATATCTGGTTGAAGCTTTGCCAGGTTAAGGATTGTTTCTATATCTTTGCCATTCTGTGAAGGAAACAAATACAACATGTTGACAAACCTACAATCAAACATCAATGCTGTGAGACAAGCTGTTTTGAAGATGATTTTTTTAAAATTGTTAACATCAATATAGTTGTAAGCAATATCATTATTAGAACAAACCAGAGTTTTGCATTCCCCTTGGGTCTGATATGTACACAAAATTATTAGACAAACTTGTTTCACACAACATTACAACTTTAGTAAGGAAGATCACAGTAAGACAAAGTCTTATTTAGCCAGAAAAATATGGTGTCATTGCATTCATGTTGAGTGACACTGCAACATTACTTCATTTGTGTCTGTGTCCCACTACATAACACCAGGTGTGACATAACAGGGCTCAAGATTATTTGAACTGTAATCAAATGGTAAATGTAGACCACCAAACCTATTTTCTGGTTCTTCAAAGTGAAATAGTGTCAGAAGTGTGAAATATCGAATGCTCAAAATATGTTCAAAAATATCACCTGTACTGAGAAATACTGGATTCAAAATAAGTACCATTAAACGTGCATCTCATCCTTAAAGGGGAACGTTACCCTGATTTTATAAGTTGATATTGTGAACATAATATAAAGGGCATGCAAAAAATGTCCACTACACTAACTTTCACTCACGCATAGTGGAGATAATGACGCACGCTAACCTGGAAGTGACGTAGGTTACTTATCGCGTCGTCAGCTAGGCTGGGCTATGTACAATAGGAAGCCATATTTGCCCCGTTAATAAACAGTCGGAATAAACTTTACGTTGACAGCGTGTACTTCGCGTCAACTGCAACATAAGTAAACTACGTCACTTCCGGCTGAATTTGCCAAGGCGCTATTGCCGTACGGAGAAGTGAAAGTGAATGAAAGCATCGGAATATTGCTATTTCAGCCATTCTCATTGTATTCTGAAGTGTAAAATCTTGGGTAACGTTCCCCTTTAAGATGGAAAAATTAATGACACTTTTTTCAATTTAGGGTAACATACCGGTCTGTTTAAAACCCCTCATGAATTTTTAGCTAATTTTCTGTTGCCAATTGGGGGTACTATATTCGGATGAATACCGTAGCGATTTTTGGATACAGGACAACTGTCAATTTCTAGTCATGTGTTGGTATAAGGGTTCATCTTTACTGCAATATGAACTTGTATATTCAAGATGATATGAATCTAATTGCATTTTTAAGTCTGTCAAATTGAAGATTCAAATAATCATAAAAATTTCATCATTACCTGTTGTAGGATATTCTTACATGATTTTCTCCATTCTTCAGAAGCTGTATTTTCAGACGATAACCTGTCACGGCACAACTGGACCTAATGAGAGTAATGGAACAGTCAAATAAATGGCACTGTCAGTCAAATTTTAGTGGATAATTCTTTAAAGGGAGGGGTGGACAAGCCTGATTTATACATAGATATCTTCTTTGGGATGAGTTATTAAATAGAAGTCATTTTGGTCAACCAAAAGTAACGTGATTTTGCTAAAAACCCAAGAAAAAACTGTTCCGTAGTGCTTCATAGTTTCTCAGAGGGAGAAAGCTACAAACAAAAGCTCCATTTTTTAGCAAACCATTGTTAGCAAAATCGCGTGATTTGTGGTTGACCAAAATGTTTTCTATTTAGTAACTCATCCCAAAAGAAGATATTTAGAAGACTTCTTTATTTGCTCACCCTTCCCTTTAATAATACAGTGATGTTATCATGATAATCAGTGCTCCTGTATGTTTATGCGCAACACTTCTGAATAATTTTCCTTTTCATATTGTGATACATCTTATCACAGTAAGTATAATAGAAAAGTTTAAATAACCGGCATGTTAAATTAGCAAATTCCAACACCAAGCTAAATTAGCTAAAAAGCAATGCTAGCTAAAAAGACTGATTTTACGGTATCTTACCTTCTCCCTTGTGCTTATCTTATGTACAAGGTGCTGGATATCATTGTGTCGGTTTGATAGCCACATAGCTGCTTCTTCCGATAGGTCACAATATATTTTACAATTTCTGGATTTAAAGAGTGGTTTATCCTTGTACTTCTCACTCATCTGTTTTGTCGCAGTGAAGTTGTGTTGGCCCCCAAGTATAGTATATTCATATCCATTGACCTGGAAAAAATATTACATACAAAATACTTTATTATAACAGTAACATCTAGCTTATGGTTATACCCTATATTTCTGAACAATTTCCTTGTTGTATTTGGTTACATGGGTTTATGTGTTACATGGAGATAGATGTACACAACATTGATTAAAAACATATTCTGTTATAAAAATTGATTGGAGGACCACATCAAAAATCCTAGGCACACTTTTCAAGCATATACCAACAATTTCTCATCAGGCCAGAGAGAAAAAATTCTTGTTCATTGGATTTTTGGGGTCAAGCTTATGCAGCTGAGTAAATTTTTTTAACATTTTTTCTTCAAACCAGCAGAATCTGCCACTTATTTCACTTTTTATGATAACTCAATCAAGATTTTGCAACTCTCCACAATAACAGTGTGAATTGTGTGCAGGGATGCAGCAGGACAAACATGGGGCAGGCTCCAAAAGTCCATTTTACCAACCAATTAAAAAAAATTCCAAATCTGCAAAAGTAGAAGTGGCGATTCCGATAAACAATTTACTCTCTCTTCCTGGTCTCAAATAAATTTCCTTTAAATTTCCTGCCATGTGGTTCTTATGTAAATAATGACAACAAAATGAACTTAATGCCACATATCTGGGCTTTTGCCAATATATGAGAGAAGTTGCATTCTATTTCTAGGCATTCATCAACTTTACAGATTTTGAGTCATGGGAAATTTTTAGGGATTCTGCAATACCATATGATGGAAGCACCAAGTTTAGGCACTTATTTCCCTTGATTCAAAATCTGTAAAGTTGACGAATGCCTAGAAATAGAATGCAACTTCTGTCACTATTTTTGGCAGTTTTTGTTAAAAACCGGGAGTGATATAAATGGAGAAACTGAACCTCAAAGCTGGCACATATGTAAAAATCAGCCTTGAAGAAATTCAAATGTTGAGAAAGCTTAGAACTACCAGTATGTGGGCAGCAATTCATACTTACGTTATTCTTATTGAACTGCTCCTTCCTTAAATCAACCAGGACAATATATGGACTGTATGAGTCATCGGTGAATCTTTCCATGCTGTTGACAAGTTTTGTGACGAAATAGCTATCCACCTCTCTCACTTGTTTGCCAAGTTTTAAGTTACACATATGTATACTGAAAATACCTTCAGATAAAAAAAATATATATATACCGTCACTATCACAGTGGTGCAAACTTTTATCGATTGGGTTTATCTGTACCATTACAACTTCTTGGGTCAATTTCTATTTTTTGGGGTCAATGTCCCGAGACCCCTGCCTCGGTACAACCCTGCTACATGTTACCAACTTGAGATTGTGCATCATTTATCACGTATACACCATTGGCATTGTCCCTGTGAATATCTTGCCCAATCAAATTTTTGATGTGATATTTCTGATTTGACAGTGTAAATTTCACATAACTGCACCCCAAAGAGATCCCTGTTCAACACAACAAACATCAATGGTGCTCTAAAAATAGTGCTGTGCGCATGATGCGCATTGAGCTTGGCCGGCTGCCGGAGAGGAACTGCATGGTATCTCACCCACAAACGCAAAATAATTAGTTTTCACATGTCCACCAAGTTTGGAATTTACACAAAACATCCTTACCAGGAATTGCACGGCCTTCCACAAGCTGCTGCATGGAATTGTCTGCTTCAACTTCATTTGCAGGTACACGTTTTCTTTTTTTCTTCATCAAATCTGGTATACTGTCACCACTTCTTGGTCGCTTGTTCTTGTTCTGTTTATCACCATTACCAGTACTGGGGTGATAAGAAATGTATTAATAACACCGCCAATGATACAGTGGTACTAACATTTGATTAGAATGAGTAAACACAAAATCTATAACTTGGAACTTTCTCAAAAATAAAACCTGCATACTTTAAAAGGTGTATTATTGTAAAATTTTCCTGAGTTGAAGATAACCTAAAGCTCACAGCTGAAATGTGTAGCAGTTCTGAAGTTTTTGGCAGTGGACTGATATACAAACTCACATACAGACACTGGACATCAACTAAAAAATAATGTACTATAACTTTCATACATGCATAAGCTCATATTGGTATACCAAACGTGAGCTAAACAAAAAAACACACACAAGTTCACTGGTTCAAATCTATCATAGACTGTATAGGGAACTGTCCATGCTTCTAGTCAACTTTTTTGTTTGATAACTTTTGATACTATTCAGTATCCTATGAATGTTCAAAATAGATATGAAATTGTCAGTGACACTATGCTTTCCAAAAATGAATTTTACCAATGACACCTTTATAGCTAGGAATTTGACCAGTCTTTCTACATTCACAGTCCTATGAAATTGTAAGTGACACTATGCTTTCCATTCATCTGCATTTTTTTCTAGTTCCAATTACAATAACACCTGTCATCCAAAGAATTATGAGTTCTGGTTCACAGGCAAAAAGCACAAACTTCTCCCCATTTGTTTTGATCAATAACTTTTTAGTACAGATCACTACTAACAAAAGTGGCAGTACCGACTCTCTTCATAACTTACCAAATGTTGTTAGAGTTGTTGATTGGTTCAGGAGACAAGGATCTTCTTTCTGTGGAACTGCCTGATGTACTACTAGTTGAGCAACTTTGACTACTTGATGGACTGCTAAGTGGAGACTCACTGTCAGATAGTGACGAATCTGTGTCCATAGACACATCTGGTGGAATTATATCTGTCTGCTCCTCTGTATGATCACTGGCACTGCTCACTAGCTCATTGTATTTTGTTACAAAGTCAGCTGCTACAGTTATGTCTCGAAAGTTGCGACAGAAGTCATTTCGATGCCACTCAAATTCTTGACGATATAGAGTGTGGCGATGATTCTTAAAGTGAATCTGATACTAAACAACCGGTGAAAAAGGAAAAAAAAAAACAACACAAGGGAAATAGAGTATATACAGTGTCATGTTTGACATGTCAGCATGATGAGGGGATACATGAAGTGAAACCTGTCATTACAGACATCACTTTTATCAGGAAACATGTCTAATAAGAATAATTTTTAAGGAAAAAATTCAAGATTTCAATACAATATTACATATCTATTGTAAGTACAGTTGTACATGTCTTCATTAATGACTGTTTTTTTTTTTGTTTGTGATGACGTCCTTATAGGGGAAGTTCACCAAGGATGATTTTCACATATGTGGTAGCTCTGTGGTCACTTACCCAGGAAAAACTATTTTCACCATTTATAACTTGCAAATTTGTTTCAAAGAAACGATAAAAATAGTACAGGAAGTTGCCCATGTAATTTGAATCATGGGAAAAAAGCTCCAAGCTTGGAGCTTGCATGATGTGATATGGAAGGGACCATCTCCGGACGGGTATGGCCCTCACATTGTCCACTCACAGTAACACAGTAGTAAACAGCAACACAAATCTGACAGGGGACAGTTCACATATCCAAACTTAGCACATACGGAAAAATCATCCTTGGTGAATTTCCCCTTTAATAAATTGGCTCAAAATCAGGGGAACCATATGAGAGCTAAACCAATAGAGAGAAGACTTTCATGGGTAAAGACAATTAAACTATGGGATAAGAGAAAAAAAAAACACCTAAGTTATGACAAAATGTCAGAAATTAAGAAAGAAAACAAAGAGTTAAGGGAGTTCAGGCTGCATTCTGGGATATTCCAAGATGGACATCCAGGTTAGAAAGGAGGAAAGGATCCCTGGTTGAGTTTCTACTTCCACACATTATTTGTGAGAGTGCTCGCTCGTCTTAAAGGCAATGTGCACCCTCAGCGTTAAAGATCAGTTGGTTGAGACGGCCAGAGGCTGTGAGAGAGTCTATGCAGAGGGGCACATGTACCAGTGTTTCATCTAGAGAGGGGATGGGGGGATTCCCCTCTGTTGACATGTTGGCACCCCCTAGTAATTTGTCAAGGGGGACCACCCCCCAAGAAATGTTGCCAGTCACAACTTACAGATACAAGTAGAACACATGCACTGGTGAATCCCCCCTATATTTTCTGGTGAAGGGGGAAAATCCCCCCTGCTGATGCCATCCTGGATGAAACACTGATGTACATATGACAAGACCCTTCACAATGATAATGCTCTGAAAATGCTCAGAAAACTTGCTTATTTTTGTGGAAATTTTGCACCAGTAGCTGCTAGAACATTACTACTCTGAATGGCAGGAGCTTTTGTTGGGAGCTTTTCTCCCACTAAAACTAGGCAGCCATATTGAATCAGTTTTTTTCTTGGATTTTTAGCAAAATCCTGTGACTTGTGGTTAATTACTTCAAATTAGTAACTCACCAAAGAGAAGATATCTATGTATAAATCACGCTTGCCCACCATTCCCTAACTGGGTGTTTTCTTCGTTAATTTTGGACATTTTGTCTTTAACTTGCATGTTGTTAGTTTGTTTTCTCTTAGTCAATATGTTATTTGCCTTAACCTAAGTATTAAAAGTAAAGTTGTAAAGCTAGATTTTCGACTGCAACTAATAATTGTTTCCGGTTCCGGTTCCGAAGGGAGCACGTGAACTTTGTGTGCGATTTGAATGTAGTTTTTTTGGACGTTATTTTGTATATTTCTTCGTCCAAAAATTGGCTCATCAAGTAATTTTGGTGGCAGTGAAGTGATTCATGTTCGTTTTTGGAGTTTTTGCATTGCTGTGACTGAACATTGCGAACTTAGAAAATCGGAGAGGTGCGAGGCATACTGACGTGACAGCCATATTGGATTTTTGCATAATCATGCCAAGAAGCAGTAGTCACGCCACCGAATCGAAAGTGAGATCCAACTCCACAACTGACCCGAAAACAAGACTTGGCTCTACATCTAGGTCAAAGAGACTAGAGTCTAACAAAGCTGAAGATTCATGGACATGCGAAGTTTGCAAAGAAAATTTTATGAATGATGACGACGAAATTGTCCAGTGTGAGTACTGCTCGAAGTTTTACTGCCGCTCATGTTTGAATATATCATCAGAAGAATATGAAAACTTTAAAAACCCAGCTCTACACTGGTTTTGTAATCGCTGTGAAGAAAAAGTAATGAAAAATATCAGACTGGATAGTGAAATTGAAGCCAGATGTTCGGCGTTTTTGAAGTCGATGGAGGACAGAATCCGAAATTTAGAAGTACGTGTAGAGACAAAAGTTGACGAAGACGGAGTAAGAAGGGTAGTGGAAGAATATATAGAGAAACAGGGAAGCCTAAAGATAGACAATTTAGAGGAGTCAGTACACAAGAAAGTCAAGGAGATACGTGAAAGCTCAGATAGAGAGAAGAACATGATCATTTACGGTGTAACTGAGCAAACCAATCCAGCTCCACTAGCAAGAAAACAAGCCGATACTGCTATTGTGAACGACCTAGCCGATCTTATTGAAGCGGATAGTTCACAAGTAATCAACGTGGTTAGATTAGGAAAGAAAGAGACGTCAAATGAGCGAAGACCTAGACCAATGAAAGTTACAATGGCAGATGTGAATGCAACGAAAAAATTCATGAAATGCCTTCCTAAACTTCGAGAGGTACCAGATAGTAATCCACTCAAGAAGGTTTCTGTATCTCATGATATGACATTAGAAGAGCGTGAAATCAATAGGAAACTTTACTTGGAAGCCAAGGAAAAGAATGAAACGTCATCGGGGGAATACCGATACCTGGTAAGAGGACCACCATGGGAAAGGAAGCTCGTGAAGGTCAAAGGAAAAGAATAAAGGACAACTTTACACCTGAAACTGTAAATACAACTGTAAATATTAATTTTCAAGCTGAACCCTTATATTGCATTTACACCAATGCTGACAGTCTAGTAAATAAGTTGGATGAACTGAAGCAGTGCTACATTGAAAATACAGAGAACCCATCACCAGATATCATAGCCATCTGTGAAGTTTTACCAAAAAATCGGAGATATCAAGTTTCTCTAGCTGAATTTGGTATCGATGGTTATGACCTGTTTCCAACAGACTTTCCCGGAAGTGCACTAAGAGGTATCCTGATATATGTTAAAAAGAAGTTGGCAGCAGAACAAGTGGAAATAGTCTCAGAATTTAAAGAGAGTGTTTGGATAAAGATTGATCTTCATGGAAGAGACACTTTGCTTATTGGATGTATATATAGAAGCCCATCAACAGATAATCACAGCCATCTTCGTACTCTGCTGAAGTCTGTGACTGAAGGCAGTATGAACTTTTCACACTTGTTAATTTTGGGTGATTTCAACTATCCAGACATCAGTTGGTCAACGTGGATGGCAAAACACAGAAACAGTACAGAGTTTTTAGAATGTCTCCGAGACTGTTATTTATACCAAATGATCAGCAAACCCACAAGGACCAGAACGAACTCAGAACCATCTATTTTGGACCTGGTCTTGGTAAATGATGACAACTACATTTCTGTTATTGACTACTATAGCCCGCTAGGCTCTAGTGACCACTGTATCTTGGGAATCGAATTGAACTGCTACACTGATCAACACTTTGAGCCTAGGGTACGATATAACTACCACAAAGCAGATTATGCAGAATTACGTAAAGAACTATCAATAAATTGGGAGGAACTATTACAGTCAAAAAATACAGAGGATGCTTATTACCTGTTCATGAATAGACTTAATGTAGCTATCAAGAAGTGTGTACCAGTGAAAAAACAAAATAACCACAAGGGAAAGACACCACTTAACGAAAAGACTGTCCAGTGCATCAGAAGAAAGCATAGACTATGGAAAAGATATCTAGAATCAAGAGATCCAGCCAAATATCGAGAATACTGTAAGAGTAGAAACAGATTGAAGAATATTATCAAAAACGACAGAAAGGCAAGAGAGCTTGATATTGCAGAATCGGCTAAAACAAACAGTAAACACTTTTGGCGATATGTAAACTCTAAGAGGAAAGTCAAGACAAATATTGCAGAACTACATGTAACTGAAGAAGGTGAAACAGTTGTGGGAAGCAGTGATGCAGAAAAGGCAGAGATACTGGCAAAGTTCTTCTGCAGTGTATACACAATAGAGTCCGATACTGATAGTAGTTTACCCTCCCTTGAGAAAACCTATAATGGTGAACAATCTAGTGACAGTCTGTTTACTGCAAAGGAAGTTAGAGACCTACTACTGAATTTGGATGTTTCAAAGTCACCTGGACCTGATAATATTCATCCAAAGTGCTACGAGAATTAGCTGATATTATTGACACTCCACTGTGCATCATTTTCAACAAGTCCTTTTTGTCTGGAACGATACCGAAAAACTGGAAAGAAGGTCAGATCTCAGCCATCTTCAAAAAGGGATGTAAACATTCCCCATCAAACTATAGACCAGTGAGTTTGACCAGCATAATTTGCAAATTAATGGAAAAGTTAATACGTCATCGAATAGTGTCACACATGAGCAGAAATAATTTATTTAGCAACCAACAATTTGGATTTATTGGAGGAAGATCCACAACACTTCAATTGAACAATGTGATTGACCACTGGACAACCATTTTGGATGACGGCGGGGAGATAACAGCGGTATATATGGACTTTATGAAAGCCTTCGATAAAGTACCCCACAAGCGTCTCATTATCAAAATTCTGCAGTATGGAATAAGTCACTTAACATGTAATTTGATCCAGGAATTCCTGAAAGATCGTATACAAAGAGTCTGTGTTAATGGAAATTATTCAAAATGGCATGCCGTTACAAGTGGGATTCCCCAAGGATCAGTGTTGGGGCCTGTCTTATTTGTGTTATTTATAAATGATTTGCCAGATTGAGTGAACTCAAACATCTATTTGTTTGCGGACGACACAAAGATTTATAAAGAAATCCAGAGTGCCTCAGATGCCGATGTACTTCAAAGTGACCTGAACAGCCTTGTACTATGGAGCAACAAGTGGCTCTTAAAATTCTATCCTGACAAATGTAAAGTACTTACAATACATAGTAAAAGGAATTTGTTCAGTGCAGATCCTACACTATGTTCATAAAACGATGGGACTGAAGCTGAATTAGAGATTGTCAGAAAAGAGAAGGATATAGGAGTAACTATTGACAGCAATTTAGAATTCGATGATCATATCCAGACTCAAGTGAATAAAGCTAACAGAATAGTTGGTCTAATAAGAAGAACATTTAATTATCTGGATAAACGCACTTTCAAACTCCTATTCATAGCATTAGTGAGACCAATTTTGGAATACAGCTCCAGTGTTTGGAACCCATATAAGAAGAAAGACATAGACTGCATAGAAAATGTTCAACGAAGAGCGACGAAGATGCTCCCAGGTTTACAGAATTTGACATACGAAGATCGTCTGAGGATTTTACAATTGCCAACACTTAGATTTCGACGTCTACGCGGCGATCTCATCGAGATGTTTAAATTATGGCGGATTTTATGATAGACGGGTCACAGGGAACTTATTTCAACGTGCTGTATACCTACAAACCAGAGGTCACTCATACAAGGTGGATAAAAAACTATGTCGACTTGAGCTCAGAAGAAACTACTTCACATCAAGGATCACTGACATTTGGAACAATCTTCCAGAGCCAGTCGTCACTGCAACATCAATCAACATGTTCAAAAATCGCGTGGATAATTACCTAAAGAATCAACCAATGAAATATAACTACACTGAGCAGTTTATTATCAGAACCAGACCGGACAAGACTACACTAGCTGACATTCCAGAGCTGAACATAGAGGCACTAGGGAGCCTGCGTTCAGAATCAACATAACATAACATAACATAACATAATAGCTCTAGCAAAACAGTCGCTTGTTTTCTGATACACGCCGACCGTAGCTGCAAAATTGTAGCGCTACGGTGAGGCGGCCGGTGATTTTTGTTCTTTTGCGACTACTGGTGAGCGAAGTCGCAAAAAACCAAAAAAGCACCGACCGCCTCACCGTAGCGCTACAATTTTGCAGCTAACGCCGACCGGTATTATGGCCGGCGTGTAGTGGAAAACATGCCACTCTGATTTGAGAGCCAGTATGTAGAGTACGCGTGAGATCATACTTGCTTTGCGTACGGTACATGTCTGTGTGTTTCCGCCGCGCCGGGCCATGTAACGCCGGGAACGCACGGACCTGAATGCCGAGCAAGGGATCGTATACACGGCTGTGTATCACCGTGCACCATGGCAGTACCACAGATGTTCCAGCGGTGCGTTTCCGGGGGCAAACGCTCTATGCTCCACGCATACACACATATGTGACATGAAATAACAACTTCCACGTCGACGAAAAAGGGAACACTTACCTTGATGCCAACTTGCCCGAGGCCGTTTCGGTTTTTTGCGTCTACGTCCAACTTCTCAACAGCAGAAGTTGGTTGTTTTGCACTGCGACCACCTATCGACAGCCGGTGTCCAATCTTGCCACTTGCACCACTCTTCTTAGGATCTGTGACATACACAAACACTTCTTCCTGCCCGTCTTCTTTCACGAACCACCAATGCCTTTTCACTGTCATCTTCGTTGCTGAGTCTTCGCCGCACTGATGATGGTAGCGACTTCTCCTCGTGCTTATGTACAATTTCTCCGGCCCAGGGTAGCCTAAATCGGAGGCTATTTTGCATAGCATTTCTTGGCCGTACTTCACACTTCATTGTTCATAGAGTAATGTGTATATTTAGGCGTGAACAAGCTTGTCGCAGAGGCGGACGACGGCCACACCACCCCAACTGCGTCTGCGAACAATAGATCTGACGCTGGATACGATTTCCAGACCTGCTCTAGTCACACTTACTCGAGTCATGATATGTCGTACTCATAGTCTGTACACCGAAACTGCATAAAACAACAGAACTAAATCAGTAAAAACGGACAAACATATTTAGGTGAAAATTCCGTAGTTTGACCAGTCGAACACATGCGCGTAAACCAAGATGAACGTTTGCACCTCAACCGGATATGAAAAAGATGTCAGGTTAGAGTTGAACCGGGTACTGTTCAGGCGTTCGGTCGATTAGACTATATCATGGGGTGGAACGATTAGACTTCACCGTATCATTACGGTCACTGTGATTTTAAATCTTGCAATTATGATCTTCATCATTGAATGACTTCATTAAAAATTGCCTAGCACGGGTAACTTGGGTTTTTATTTCTTTTTTTTTCACAAGCTGTGAAATGCGACAATTTTAACGTGTACCTACCCTGTACCCCCCCCCCATCCACAATATTACATGTTAGTTTGCGGATGTGACGTAAGAGTTGGTTTTCGGATGTGACGAAACAGTAGGTCAGACAAACGTGCAGGCTGGCTTTCCGAAAACATGCGAATGTGCTTTGTAGAATAAGTCAGCTTGAGAAACTCTGATGCAAGTATTTGCAGCACGAAGCCTCCTTACTCTGATCCTGCCACGACTGAGTGACCGTGTCCTGATCGACTTCGACGAACATGTCAGATAAAGGTAGGTATCGTATCGGTAAAGCGATGGTACAGTACCTCATCATACATGTCATATGCATGATGTACATGTATTACATAGCCCCAGCCACGAGTATGGCGAGAGTGTCCGGCTTTGGCTACGCCGCCTCCCACCTGGAGGCGGCGTAGCAAAAGCCGGGACACTCTCGCCATACTCCTAGGGCTAATGTATTACACAGCATGTATGCGACACGTCGCTTTGCGATCAGCACTGTGGATCTGTGAAATATTTACTGGTTCACTGTAAAGACCACGAAGCGATGTGTCACATGGGACTATAGTATGGCTATCGCGCACCTTGACTTGGGATGCGACTTACACATAAGTCACGCTACTCGAAGTCGAAGGGCAAGGGGCAGTGAACGTTTAGCTTCATTTTAATTTTTACACCACTGGCTTTGCTGCAGTTCTGTAGCCCGCAATCCTGTCTACACACAATCGGGGAAAGTTGTGATCTGCGTGCGGAACTGCGGCAATTAAACCATGGGGGTGACCGTCGCTACACTTCAGCTTAGTAGGAAGGTTTAGCCTAGGTTTGAGTGTTTGACAGCGAAACTGGAACTTATTTAAGTTTGGATTTTGTCTTCAGGGGAAAATTATCACTCAGATGCAGTAATGTATTCTCAAGGGGTGGCGACAGTTTCTTATTTGCATTCACCACCACAGTACAACATAGACAAAAGCATTTTGTTTGAATTTGTCAAATACCAGTATTTGTTATTGACACCCACGACAAAGGCGATATGTACCACACTCTCAAGGCACCATCGCCATTTATATGCAAATGTGGCTTTTGCCATTTGACCTGTATCTTTAGAAAAATGGGGGCTAATATGACCACTGGCATTTTACACACCTTGCAGTAAACAAACAAGACTCCCAAACCTCTCAAACAAAGACTAATTATCATAACCATAGACAGTAAAAAAGAACATTGTAGTTTTACCCTTCTTAATATCAGAATCATTATTTTATGGAATTATTTTGACAAATATCACACACTATGATATGTTTTTGTCCGTTTGATAATTTTTAGAAAAATGTGTTGTAAATTATTTACTCATTTCCAAAATAGATTTCAGGGCCCAAAGTTAACTTTTCTGTGCACCTGCCCTTCAGACAAGGTTACGTTCACCTGACTTTTTTACTGTACTTGCCCGAAAGAAAAATCTGCTTGCCCATCACCTTGGCTCATATTTAGCAGTGGTGTATACCTTGTTTTCTATCTTTGTCTCCAAGCACCCTTTTCAAATCCAAAAAATTCTGAAGTCCCCCCCTCCCCCCCCCCCCCCCCCCCCCCCCGCACCTGAAAAAAAATTGTGCATTCCAGTGTTGGCAGCACTTTTTCAATTGTTGTCAATTATTATTGAATACTATGCACGTCCAAAATGATATGCTTAAACTTTCCTCTTGTAGCTTTCAACCATTATCTCACCAAAGCAAGAATAACATATAACATTTTGGGGTCTCCATGCAAATTTTAATACCATGATTGTCCAGAGAAACAAGTTACCTAACATTAAAGGGGAGGTTCGGCAAGGCTGGTTTTTACATATGTGCTAGCTTTGGGGTTGGTTATTCAAGGGACAACACGTTCGTCATTTATAACACTCCCGATTTACAACAAAAACGGCCAAAATCGGGAGGGTTATAAATGGCGAAAGTGGTGTCTATGGAACAACTGACCTGAAAGGTTGCACATATGTAAAAAACAGCCTTGCCGAACTTCCCCTTTGACTCTTTCAATTCACCATGACATCCATGCCTGTGCAAACTCTGTGGGGGGGGAGGGAGGGAGGAGAATACAACCTTCAATTTGTTTGTAATTTTCAAAAACTAAGGTGAAAAAATTATGTAGGTGTATGTTATACGAAATTGGGTTATCTGGTGATACTTTTGTGACAAATTTCCTCGGCTTGTTTTGGATATACTGTTACTAAGTTGTTACACTTTGGTCTGATTTTTCTCTGTATTGAACTGCAAACCTTGTGCGTTCCAAACAAGAAATCTGTGCATGCCAAACAATGAAATTCCAAAGTCATGATCAGCTTTGGTAATGAAATTTAATGCAGAAACATATTTGAGATTATTTTTGACAAAGCAGACCATTTTCAGCCACTATTTCTTATATGAGCTACACTGAAATGATTATGCTGCCATAAGATTTGAAGACCTTTGCATTTGGTACATGGTGTTATGCTGTGTACCTCCTCCAGATCATTCATGTCTGTAGTAGCCTCAGTGACAATTGTCGCTATTTTTCCATATTCTTCAGTTCTAGCACCTTATAACCATGCTTTTTTTTCTTCATATATAGGTTCCATGGATTTGACTAGTTCAACTTTTGTTGAGCAAAAGTTTTTCATCTTTGAAACAATACCAAGTGAGAAGAACACAAGCACATTTGTGGAAAGGACTTTAAATTCTTCTATAGAAACGATAGTAGAAGGACAAAATGACGCATTGACTCTATGTAGAAACAGTGACCTTGGCAATGATTTCTGTAATCTAAATCCACAAGAAGAAGTCATATCATGTTCTTCTAATAATTCTATTGAGAACACAGATGGCTTTGAAGGAAACTTGACTAGCTGTGGGGATGAGATCATTACATCAACTCCTGCAAAGCGACGTCGCTACTCTGCACCAATGAGGCGCCCAACAGATGTTCTACAAATGCCCTGCTGTGGGGACAGATGCATGGAAACTCTGTCTCTGAATGACATCACTGAGTCCGAACAGGCATTTAAGATGTCTCTAAATGAAATTGAACAGGGACATTATATCCTAAGGCAAATTACGCAACACTCATATACGTACCATGGGAAAACTAGATCCAAACTAATTATGAATCTAGTTATCCATGGAAGACGTGTATGTGAAGTTGCATGGTGCAATGTGCATGACATATCTCATCGCAGATTTACAAAGTATGCAAATCAAGTAAAACTTGGTGTCACCAACATTTCACATGGAAACCGAGGGAAAAAGAGAATGCAGGAGAAAACATCTAGAGCAATATCATGGATGCGTTTTCACTTTGAAAGGATAGGTGATTTCATGCCACATAAGAATATAGTACGACTTCCTACATTCATGAAGAAGTGTGATCTTTGGGAACTTATGAAGACACAGCTGATGGAAAAGGAATTCTATTCACTCCTATCGTATGGCTACTTTTGTGATATCTGGAGGAAGCACTTGCCTGAATTTCGTACTGGAAAGGTTAGTTTGTATTACCGTATTTGTCCGTTTATAGTACCCTGCTCGTTTATAAGACCCCCCTCAACTTTTTGGTCAATTTATAAACTGCAAAACATCCGTTTGTACGACCCGTCAGTGGGTACAATGACTTCATGTGCTGGATATTATGTTATTATAAAAATTGTTTGGACATCACCAGCTATGTCAAATATGTCAAGTCCTTTTTTAAATGAAAACAGCCAAACCAATGTTACTATACCATGTTAGGTGGACTTGATCACATCTGTGCATGGATGTAGGAAAGTGTAGCTGCCCAAGTCGACATCACACATCGTAATCAAAGCTAAATTCTCCGTAAATAAATAAAATTAATGATATTTTTTTTTCAATTTAGGGCAACATTTGTTAAAAGATCTCTCACATTTTTAGCTTTTTCTGTTGCTGAAGAGGGTACTATAATTGAATGAATGCAGTAATTTTCAGTGGGAAAAATGTTGACTGTACACGCTTTATTTCAATGCTTTTAGATATGTGGCAGAAATTAGAGTGAAGGCAAGCTGTCCTAATGATCATCCAAAGAGTGTCTCCGAATTTTAGCTACTATTGTCACACATACCGTAGTATGACAATCGGACGTACAGGCTGGAAAATTTTCTGTATTCATGAAAGTAATTTATTTCAATTTACTATCATTTTCCATGGAGGTAAAAAAAGATGTGTATGTGATTGTTGAAAAATTTGACATATCTCTTAGGAATACCTTTATTTAAGTTATTGAAACGGTAGCAAAATTACAACAGTTTACCCATTATCTCTAAAAATATGGGTATGGTCCTTCAGTTTCCTGGTTATCATTTTTGGTCAAGATTAAATGAAAATTGGAACGACCGTGTCCTTGAAGGTATTTTTAAATCTTCTAAAATGATTTTAAGACAAAACACACCCAAAGCTGTGAATTTATCCCTTGTCTATTTCCTTTAAATTTGTGCATATAAAATCTAAGCAAGATATAAAAAACTGAGACACCTTTAGAAAGAGGGTTGTAATAGCTTGCACACTTGAACATTTGAGATAGATATCTTGGAAGTATTGGGACAAAACATAAAGAAAACCGAAATTTGAAAGGTTATGCAAATTATCTGTCACATGAACTATTAACCTTAAGAGAAATATGACAAGGCTAGGTTTATTTTCAATCCATGTATTTCCTTTCAAATAAAGCAGGATCTTTGAACAGGCTTTTTGGAAATATTATGATTTTCCCCCATTAAATAGTCTGTCAGAATAATTACGTTTGAATGATTTCTGTTTTGTCAACTTACCAAAGACGAGTTGTAATTCAATGATCTTAGATGTTGTAATCCAATGATCTTAGAGATCACTGACATTTGTAATTTACTAAATGATTTACAAAAATTTTCACCAGGGCTACAAAACGTTTTTTAAAATTTTTTCATTTGATATTTTTTTTAATAACTAACTTGATTTAGTTGTTAATCGGTGAGTCTTATGATTTGCAAGAAAGTTAGAAAATTAAAGGATTTTTTATGCTTTTGTTTATTTGTGTCATATGAATGCAAACAAAAACAAAAGAATTTGTTTAAAAAGTTAATTTCAAGTGTTGTTGCCTCAGTATTGCATATTTTATCAATGTTTACTGTTTTCATATAGGCCACATTGTTGAGAAGTACTAGAAAGTAAAAATGATAATAACAGATCATGTCTTTATTTTTCAGTCTTCTGACTTTGCCGAATGTGATGACTGTGCCCAGATCCGTAATGCAATATCCTCGGCCTCCACTGATGCTGAACGGCAAAATCTGCTCAAAGTTCGTGAAATTCATGAAAGAAGGGTTGAGTAAGTTGCATCTTTATCTGTCTCTTATCCTACAGTCTTGATGAAAAGTACCTGTATTTTCTGTGATTTTTAGATATCACAGAGTGGATACACTATAAGCAAATCTAGATTGCATATATATAGATACTTGAAGTGGTTAACAGTGAACTTTGAAACCCATAGATTGTACTTATTTATCAAACGAAACTTTAAGGACTCCCAACTTTTTGGTGGCTGCTTAGGTTGGCAGCTCTGAGCAAAATGTGCATTGTAAAACAGCTCTTACAAGTAACAAAATTTGTCCTAAATATACAAGTGCACATACTAGTATCATACAGTTGCCATAATAATATTCATTACTTTATTACTAAAATTCATATTACTTCCCTTTTCAGAACAGAAAGGGCAGTTTACCACAATGCCCGAGAAAAAGCAGTGCGACAACCTGATGATCTACTGGTCATCATTATTGATGGGATGGACCAGAAAAAGACATATTTCCCAAGGCTAGTACGAGAGAAAAAGAACACTGAAAATCTAGGGAAAGTACCAATGCATGCAACAGGTAATTCATTCTACAAACACCATGTTTCTCTGTAATGTTTGTTTGGTCGTGAGACAGTAACTTACTTTATATATATCCAGCCATTAACAAATGATTGAGAAAGGACCAGGAGCCACAATCCTGATAACTCACCATTAGGCCAGAGAAAAAAAAATCTTGTTCATCGGATTATTTGGGTCAAGCTTTAGAAGTGGCGAGCGAAAATTTCAATTTTTTATTTTTTTTCAAACCAGCAAAATCTACCTCTAATTTTACTAGTGCTGATAACCTGGTCAAGATTTTACAACTCTTCCTTATAACAGAGTGAATTTCTGTGCAGGGATGCAGCAGGACAAGCACGTGTTATACACAAAATGGTGAATACCAGCAATAGTTATGTGAATCTGCTAGAGGGCAGGCTTTAAACCCTTTCACCACCATGGTTTGTCCCAAATCCATTGTTTTCTATGGTAAAGTTGAACCTGTATACAGGGAACTGGGGGTGAAAGGGTTAAAAGCCCATCTTGCAAACCAATTTTCAAAAAAAAATTTCAAATCTGCAAAAGTAGAAGGGGTGATTCCGATGAACAATTTATTTTTTTTCTTTTTGGCCTTAGCAGATATGGTTTATTATTAGTCCCCACGGACACCGTCCGGGGGGACTTATAGGTTTGGTCATGTCCGTGCGTGCGTCCGTGCGTGCGTGCGTGCGTGCGTGCGTCCGTTCACGCAGATATCTCTGAGATGCCTGGAGCGATTTCATTCAAACTTGATAGAAGGATTACTTCATATGGCATACAGATGCACGTCAATTTGTTTTGTGATACGATCCAATATGGCCGCCAGGCGGCCATTTTATTACGATTTTTTCATGTACAGAGCCATAACTCAGGCATGTTCCAACCGATTTTATTCAAAGTTGGTACAAGGACATTGACCAATGTCATACAGATGCACGTCAATTTGTTTTGTGATACGATCCAATATGGCCGCCAGGCGGCCATTTTATTACGATTTTTTCATGTACAGAGACATTACTCAGGCATGTTTCGACCGATTTTATTCAGAGTTGGTACAAGGACATTGACCAATGTCGTAGATATGCACATCAATTTGTTTTGTGATACGATCCAATATGGCCGCCAGGCGGCATTTTATTACGATTTTTTTCATGTACAGAGCCATTACTCAGGCATGTTTTGACCGATTTATTCAGAGTTGGTACAAGGACATTGACCAATGTCATAGATATGCACATCATTTGTTTTGTGATACGATCCAATATGGCCGCCAGGTGGCCATTTTATTACGATTTTTTCATGTACAGAGCCATAACTCAGACACGTTTCAACCGATGTTATTCAAAGTTGGTACAAGCTTAATGACAAATGTCATAGCTGTGCACGGCAATTTCTTTTGTGATACGATCCAATATGGCCGCTGTGCGGCCATTTTATTACGATTTTTCATGTACAGAGCCATAACTCAGGCATATCTCAACCGATTTTATTCAAAGTTGGTACAAGGACATTGACCTATGTCATACATATGCACGTCAATCTGTTTGTGATACGATCCAATATGGCCGCCAGGCGGCCATTTTATTACGATTTTTTCATTACTGTACAGAGCCATTTCTCAGGCATATCCGCATGTTTTGACCAATTTTATTCAAAGTTGGTACAAGGACATCGACCAATGTCATAGCTATGCACATCAATTTGTTTTGTGATGCGATCCAATATGGCCGCTGTGCGACCATTTTGTTACGATTTTTTTCATGTCCTGAACCATAACTCAGACATGTATCAAGCGAATTCATTCAAAAGTATTTTTATCACAGACCTAATGAAGAGGACTCTATCCTCTTTGAGGACCTGTAATCAAAGTACCGATTAACAAGTGGGGACTGTGTCATCAACGATGACTTGTTTATTCTATGGCGGCACAGACAAAAACAGGAGAGCTACTCACACTGGCCATTGTATTAGGTGAAAATAGACCATACCACAAAAATCACACCTTGCCAGGGCATTGTACTATGCCTGGATTGCTGGTGCAGTAAATTGTTTGCAGATATGTACATGGCAGTGCTTCATATCTACCCACTTTTGAGAACACTGGCCACTTCCCTGGCAGGTTTTGGTTGGAGGATTGAATGTGAGGACTCACACAGTTCCAACTCATGCAGTGAGAACAATGACGATGCACAATATCAGTATCATATTTTAATTACTAACTAACAAATATAAATTATTTTACAGGAAGTCTGATCCATACTAATGTTCCTGAAGGCAAGCTTGCTGTCATGCGGCTAGATATTCACAATTTTCCTCATGATTCTAACATGACAATAAACAACATCATGTGGAATTTGGTTGACAACATTGACAGACTTTCACGGCAGCTCCACCTCCAGCTAGACAACTGTTACAGGGAGAACAAGAATAGATTTCTACTTTCTTTTGCATCTCTGTTGGTAGAATATGATATCTTCGAAGAGGTAGGTAGGTTTTCCCATTCTTCCATATTTCATATTTTAGGATATTCAACCATTATGCACACGGTGAATTCGTCCCTTCCCATAGGAGTACATTGAAAATTGCTGGAAAAGCAACTTAACTATTGTTATTTTCATATACATGTGCACAATGCACAGTCAAAAGAATCAAATTGAATTGTATGGTCACTGCACTTAAAGGCGGAGCCTCCCTTTAAAAGGACGCCAAAGTATGGCGGCGTTCATTGTGTAAGTGGACACCAAACAGGCAACACGCAGGCACACCCTCCAGAAAATGCCACTTTTTAGTTTTCCTCGGCCGCAAAACACAGACAGACTGCCAAGCGGTCAGCGCGAAGTTGCTGCCGATCGAACTCGTGGTTATATTCAAAGTCTAATGCGACTGGAAGACAATTTTGTAGGAAATTCGAGCGTTTGTGGTGGGGAATCAATGACCGTTGGCGATTTGAACCGACCGTCAATTAATAGCTTGCATAAACTCTGTTTGCAGGATTAGCAAAATGTGATAAAAGGTTGAGATCAGTTTGTGTAATCAGTGTTATAGAAATCAAACATCGTACTGGCCAAGCGTTTGACAGGGAGGAGAACTCCACTAATGCGAAAACCTGGGATTGAAAAGTGCGGCTGTAATTTTGACATACACAGCATTGAATTATTTTGTCCGTAGAAAAAGTATTGATGTAAAAAGCTGTCCTGGCATTTTTTCTCATACATGTGACATTCATGTCTTGTATCTCACAAACGAGCATGGTGACCCCCATATTTTATACATATATTTACAAAGGTGATTAAAAAATTGACAATTCAGAGAAATGACAGTACTTGCAATGTTACTGCTCATACACCCTTAAGCAATAAACCACCCCAGGCTGCTAATGTGAAGCATTTTGTAAGGTTTAGTTTTGATTGGCCAATTCCTAAATATTGTAAAGCCAGTTTTAACAGGAACGTAGGAAAAGCTAAATATTGAAAATAGGCTCACCTTGTTTGAACTTTGGTGGGTGGATGCATAATGGCTATTTTGTTTACTCTGAATGAGCACTGACATACAAATATGATAATTTGAAATTGGAGTGCAGTATTCCTATCTCAGCTTTTGTATGTTGAAAAGAAGAGAGACAGTAGTTATTGCTACATTAAGGCAAAAATTATTGTCAATTGTCAAACTCCTTGCATGACTAAAAATCCGAAAAGAATTTGTTTCTTGCCACAACTTTGTAAGTATTCGTTATCTTAGATTGAAACATTGTTTGTCACTTTCAGGTTGTGCTGAACTTCCTGCCAGTAGGTCATACCCATGAGGGTAAGTTCTTTCGTGTATATTCATTACATCCATGGCCAGAAGTCGGGATTTTTTCATTTTAGACATTTTTACATTTTAGTAGTGCATGTTTGACATGTTAGGTCGGAACTAACGTGACCAAAAAAGCCAATCGTGCAAACCTATCGTGTATCGTGCACGCCTAACGTGTACGGACCTAACGTGTCTAAAATGTCTAACGTGCATGTCATTTTAGGTTTTCATCATGAGTCAAAATCTATCATGCCAATCGTGCAAACCTATCGTGTATGGTGCAAACCTAACGTGTACGGACCTAACGTGTCTAAAATGTCTGGAGACCCTAAAATGACATACACGTTAGACATTTTAGGCACGTTAGATACGTACTCGTTAGGTATATGTACGATACACGATAAGTTTGCACGATTGGCATGATAGACTTTGACTCGTGGACAATTAACCTAAAATGACATACACGTTAGACATTTTAGACACGTTAGCTCCGTAAATCTTAGGTCGGCACGTTATACGATATGTCTCTAACTCTATCATGCCAATCGTGCAAACCTATCTTGTATCGTGCAGACCTAACCTGTACGGACCTAACGTGTCTAAAATGTCTAACGTGTATGTCATTTTAGGTTTTCATCATGAGTCAAAATCTATCATGCCAATCGTGCAAACCTATAGTGTATCGTGCAAACCTAACGTGTAGGGACCTAACGTGTCTAAAATGTCAAACGTGTAGGCCTATGTCATTTTAGGTTTTCATCATGAGTCAAAATCTATCATGCCAATCGTGCAAACCTATCGTGTATCGTGCAACCTAACGTGTACGGACCTAACGTGTCTAAAATGTCTAACGTGCATGTCATTTTAGGTTTTCATCATGAGTCAAAATCTATCATGCCAATCGTGCAAACCTATCGTGTATGGTGCAAACCTAACGTGTACGGACCTAACGTGTCTACAATGTCTAACGTGTATATCATGACTGTACCATTCAACTTATCTGGAGACCCTAAAATGACATACACGTTAGACATTTTAGACACGTTAGATCCGTACTCGTTAGGTATATGTACGATACACGATAAGTTTGCACGATTGGCATGATAGACTTTGACTCGTGGACAACCTAAAATGACATACACGTTAGACATTTTAGACACGTTAGCTCCGTAAATCTTAGGTCGGCACGTTATACGATATGTCTCAAGATTCACGTGATGGCCTACAAACACGGTAAGGTCTAACTCTATCATGCCAATCGTGCAAACCTATCTTGTATCGTGCAGACCTAACGTGTACGGACCTAACGTGTCTAAAATGTCTAACGTGCATGTCATTTTAGGTTTTCATCATGAGTCAAAATCTATCATGCCAATCGTGCAAACCTATCGTGTATCGTGCAAACCTAACGTGTACGGACCTAACGTGTCTAAAATGTCTAACGTGCATGTCATTTTAGGTTTTCATCATGAGTCAAAATCTATCATGCCAATCGTGCAAACCTATCGTGTATGGTGCAAACCTAACGTGTACGGACCTAACGTGTCTACAATGTCTAACGTGTATATCATGACTGTACCATTCAACTTATCTGGAGACCCTAAAATGACATACACGTTAGACATTTTAGACACGTTAGATACGTACTCGTTAGGTATATGTACGATACACGATAAGTTTGCACGATTGGCATGATAGACTTTGACTCGTGGACAACCTAAAATGACATACACGTTAGACATTTTAGACACGTTAGCTCCGTAAATCTTAGGTCGGCACGTTATACGATATGTCTCAAGATTCACGTGATGGCCTACAAACACGGTAAGGTCTAACTCTATCATGCCAATCGTGCAAACCTATCTTGTATCGTGCAGACCTAACGTGTACGGACCTAACGTGTCTAAAATGTCTAACGTGCATGTCATTTTAGGTTTTCATCATGAGTCAAAATCTATCATGCCAATCGTGCAAACCTATCGTGTATGGTGCAAACCTAACGTGTACGGACCTAACGTGTCTAAAATGTCTAACGTGCATGTCATTTTAGGTTCTCAACATCAGTCAAAATCTATCATGCCAATCGTGCAAACCTATCGTGTATCGTGCAAACCTAACGTGTACGGACCTAACGTGTCTAAAATGTCTAACGTGCATGTCATTTTAGGTTCTCCACATGAGTCAAAATCTATCATGCCAATCGTGCAAACCTATCGTGTATCGTGCAAACCTAATGTGTACGGACCTAACGTGTTCTAAAATGTCTAACGTGTACGTCTATTTAGGTTCTCCACATGACTCCAATTTCTATCATGCCAATCGTGCAAACCTATCGTGTATCGTGCAAACCTAACGTGTACGGACCTAACGTGTCTAAAATGTCTAACGTGCAGACTTTTACAGTGTTTAGTCATGCACGTTTGCCTTACACGTTTGGGTTCTATAATGTACAATGGCATACAACTCCCCATAGCACGATAGCTTCAACAATGTGAAACGTGCATTTTTACCATCTACTGGCCATAGCTCATTCATTACTGTAGATCATAATGTGTAGTTGAATTGATGTTCCTAGACTGCAAGAGACAAAATGAGTTTTAGCTACTATTTGTCATACATAGTATAGTATGACAATCGGAGGTTATCTTAAGATAAGATAGATAATTTATATAGCGCCTAGTATCCATCAGCAATGTTCACTGGCGCTTTACACTAGGTCACAGGTAAGCTCTCTTGAAGATCTGAAGGTGCGAATGTCCGGGGCTGATCGAATAGGAGCTGGCAGTTTGTTCCATAGAATTGATGAGGAATAGGAGAAGGATCTGTCACCATATGATTTTAACCGAGTTCGTGGAACTTTAAGTGTGGTTTGTAGACTTGATCGGAGAGATCTGCTAGGGGTGTTGACTTCAATGAGTTCAGCCAGGTATGAAGGAGCGAGTCCATGTATTGATTTATATGTGAGAAGTAGGATTTTGAACTGAATTCTGTAAGACACGGGGAGCCAGTGAAGTTCCTTCAGGATTGGTGTAATGTGATCCCTTTTCCTTGTTTTTGTGATGAGACGGGCAGCCGAGTTTTGTGCTCTTTGTAGTAATCTGATGAATGAGTCTGGTAAACTGTAGAGTAGGGAATTGCTGTAATCTAGCTTGGCAGAAAGAGTTGAATACATGAGAGTCAGACAAGTCTGTTGAGAGAGATATTTCCTGATGAATCCAATACGGCGGAGAAGTAGATAGATGCTCTGACAGGTCTGAATTATGTGTTTCTTGAAATCGTGGCTACTGTCAAACAGAAATCCAATATTGCGTGCTGCATCTGCCAGTTGAATGGAACTTGATCCAACTTGAATGCTGTCAATGGTGGTTGGTGAGTGATCATATCGTGAACGAATAAGGAGGATTTCTGTTTTGCCATCGTTGAGTTGTAATTTGTTTGATGTCATCCAATCTTTAATGTCAACCAGACAGTCTTCAATTTTAGAAATTGCTGTTGGAATATTGATTTTTGTGAAGGCCAAGTACAGTTGGTTATCATCTGCATATTGTTGAAATTTAAGATTGTGGTTTCCGATTATCTGTCCAAGGGGTGTAGTATAGAGAGTGAATAAAAGCGGGCCTAGAATTGATCCCTGTGGAACACCGAATTGAAGTGGAGTTGATTGTGACGAATGACCATTGATAATGATGGACTGGTAAAGATTGGTGAGATATGATGAAAGCCACTTGAGGGCAGTACCTTGAACACCCAGATGAGCGAGGCGTAAAAGCAGAACGTTGTGGTCGATGGTGTCAAACGCTGCAGATAAATCAAGCACTACAAGGATAACATATTGCCCAGCATCGAGGGAGAGAGTAATGTCATTGTGGATCTTTAGAAGTGCAGTTTCAGTACTGTGGAATTTTCTGTAGGCAGATTTGAGCGGTTCAAGAAGTGAATTACTGTTGAGATAGGCATTGAGTCTCTTGGCAACTACTTTTTCTGTAACTTTTGAGATGAATGGAAGGTAAAAATGGGTCTGTAATTTTTCAGGATGTCTGGATCAAGTGAAGGTTTTTTTCAGTTATGGAGTAACAACTGCTGATTAAATGAGCTCGGAACAATCCCAGTGTTCAGTGAAAGGTTGACGATGGTGTTGATGGCTGGCACAAGTGTGTCAATAACTCCTTTGAGTAGTTTTGTGGGGATTGGGTCAAGGCTGCAAGATTTCGATGGAGATGACATATCATATTCTTGATAGGCGCTGGGTGCTGCATCCAGATTCAAACGTATGTTGACGATTTCTCGATGAAATATTTGCTGAAAATATTTGGGGCATTTACAGGTGAGTGACTTGAACCAGGAGGTATGACTGTAGTTAAGTTGGAAACGATCCTGTTAAGAGCTTTGTGGTCTTGACTTTTCTCCTCAATGAGTTCGGTGTAATACCTGGTCTTGAATGAGTTGGTGTAATACCTGGTCTTTGCATGACGTATTAATGAGTTGACTTTATTACACTGGCTGCGGAAAATTTGCCTGTTGATTTCAAGCTTGTTGTGCCGCCACTTGTTTTCTAATTTACGTCGGAGTTTCTTGGCTGCAGATATGTCAGTGTTATACCATTTGGAGTCCGGACGCAGGGTGATGACACGTTTTCAAACCGGTGCATGCTCATTTAGCAGCTCCTCCAAGCAAGTATTATAATGTGAGACCGCAATTTCTACGTCATCAGTACTTAAGTGATGCAGGGCAGAATTATTGATATCTTCCGTAAATGTGCTCAGTGAAATATCTTTCATACGGCGATAGGTGACTTCAGCCTGGTTGAGCGGCGGTTTTGGTAGTGTTAAGCTGAGACGAATTGGAAAGTGATCTGACAGGTACAGTTTGTCAATGGTAGTAGAAGAGATGATGACATCAGAGTTAGTAAAAACTAGATCGAGTGTATGACCTCGGGTATGTGTTGGTTCGCTGACAATCTGCTTGAGATTGCAAGAGTGAACAAGGTCCTTGAACTACAGTGTTTTTGAATCTGGTTGGTTTGCACTCCAGTGGAAATTAAAGTCGCCGAGTATAATAAGATCACCTGGATATGCAGCAACTGTCTCAAGGAGGGTGCCAAACTCGTCAATGAACAGGGGGACACTCAGTTTGTTTTTGGTGTTAGGAGGGGGTCGATACACAATGATGATCTTAGTTGTATTGCCGTTACAGCATAGACTGCAATGCAATCCAAAATGGTCGTCAGGGGCCATTTTACACTTCTCAGTTATCTAATACACCCTTTTTTGACATTGCAGATATTGACCAGATGTTCAGTAGAGTGTCCACTGCTCTGAAGAAAACGAATTCCTTCACTATGCAAGGTACTGATTTGATGATTATTTTTAAAATCATGCTTGCGCCTCCCAATGTGGTCAACAGTAATCTAATAGAAATAATAAAACCTTATGAATTAAACAATATATTGTGTGAAGTGGGCTGCATATACACACTTTAATTGCTGTAGGAATCGGGTTCCATGCATCCGTCCGGAGTGATTGCTCAAAAGTGCCTGGACCAAATTCATTCAAACTTAGTACAAAGACCAAGTACCCCAATGTCCATTTGTACGTCACTTAATTTTTCCGAAAAGATCCAAAATTTCGGAAAAATTTTACTGTTATTTTCATATTTTGAGCCCTATCTCAGACATGCCTAAACCAATCTGCTTCAAACCTGGCACAAAGCTAATATATTATGACATGTATGTTCACATGAATTTTCATTGCAATATTATTCAAAATGGTTGATAGGCAACTATTTTAATATGTAATTTTCATATTTTGAGCCCTAACCCAGACATGCCTAAGCCAATCTGGTTCAAGCCTGGCACAGAGCTAATGTTTTTATCATAACATGTATGTTCACATGAATTTTCATTGCAATATTATTCAAAATGGTTGATAGGCAACCGTTTTAATATGTAATTTCATATTTTGAGCCCTAACCCGGACATGCCTAGCCAATCTGGTTCAAGCCTGGCACAGAGCTAATGTTTTTATCATAACATGTATGTTCACATGAATTTTCATTGCAATATTATTCAAAATGGTTGATAGGCAACCGTTTTAATATGTAATTTTCATATTTGAGCCCTAACCCGGACATGCCTAAGCCAATCTGGTTCAAACCTGGCATGTATGTTCACATGAATTTTCATTGCAATATTATGTAAAATAGTTGCTAGGTAACCATTTACTAGCTAATGTATTATGACATAAATGTACACATGAATTTTTGTTCCATGTGGGGACTCCGTCATCGACTGATGACTTGTTATTTTATATTAATCCCGGAATTGAAATGCACACATGATACATGCAAATGCATAGTCAGTAGTATCATCAATATGGTGAACAGTTATCTTGGAACTTCCTATTTTCAGAATTAATGCACAACGTGCATGAAAGTTACACTCCAGCAATCAAGGTACAAGAAGTAAAGTACATGTTCAACGTGAAAGAGTGGCTGCAACCTTATATGGCAGGGAGGTTTGGAGGGCATTCTAAACCACACAATTTTCGAATTAGAAAGATCAATGGAAGAGCCAGAATGCACTATCGATTATGGTCGACAGATGCATGGCAACCGACGTATGAAGAAGATGGTGAACCTGCACAGGGACTTGTATGCCTGGAAGTAAGTTTAACTCACATGGTGCAATCAATGACTTTGTGCAAACTAATTTTAAATTACAAAATTTAGTTTGAATTATAGATGATTAGTATTACGCAGCCATATTAAAAAGTAACGGTCTTGATTCTCAATGATATGTTGCATGCAAAAGACCCTTTCGCTGACTGACTGTATGGTATGTATTGCTTTTTAAAATGAGACTGTGAATCCCAGTGTTCTCCCCAGAGCAATGAAAGCATGGTGGCGTAGCTCATTAACATAACAATTGTGGCCATTGTTATGCACATTTTCTACCACACTTTCAGAAAATCTTGGGGAGAACAATGGTGTTTGAATCATAACCCATGGTTCCTATGATTAATATCATAACAAGTACCTAAAATCACTGATTGATAATGGATTCAAATGCACAAAACCGTATTTCATGTAAAGGTGAAAGATGAGTGAAGTATTTTGAGCAAGATTTATTTCACTGAACTCTGTACAGTAGGCTATGACAACGTGAATTTCCATATAACAACTAGATCAAATGTAAGGTTTGCATACAGTTTTATATGTGCAAAGTGATTTCTTGTCTAATGTGAAAAACATTCTATTACATAGAAGTGCTTGACAGTGTTCTTGTCTTGGTAAGGGAATACTGGGAAATGATATTGGAACATGTTGTATCCCGGTTATCACCTATATTTTGTATGCATTTTGTAAGAAATTCAAAGTATTTGATTGATGAAGTTCTTCAAATTCTCTATTTTCACAGACTGTGCCAGATGTTGATGATGTTCCAGATATGGTTGAACCCTCACTCCTGAAACTTGATCTGCAGAAATTAACACATGATATACCCAATAAATATGTTGACTATATGCCCCAGCAAACTGTTGAACATCTGAGAGACTTCATGGGTAACATTGAGCAGTATGGACAGGTGAGACAGGCGTGCAACTGTGTCATTATCTGGTCATCTTTGTAGTAAAACCATTATTTAAATCCCATGAACAGAATTGGATCACATCGATGACACCCTCACCCATCTGTACAACACAAATCTACTTATCATTTTGATGTGTGATAGTTTGTTTGCCAGATCTTATCGGCCATCAACTAAACTATGACAGGCTTTGGTGTGTGTTCAGAGTTGGATCACATCATCTGTCCATCTTAGTTGGGTAAAAGGTTCAGTTAGTTTTACCCTTTTATCGCATTTGTAAACTATATCCCAGTCAAGATTTTCCTGATTTTTTGCCAAAAGTTTGATAAATAGTGTAGCAAATGAAACGTAATTTTCATTCAGTCCAACATTATCAAAAAACTTACAGAAAATTAGTAAAATGTGGAACTAAAATTTTGGTTGGAAAAATTAAAGCACTTAAAGGGTAGACCAGACATTTTTTGCATTATTATTTAATTGGTAGTCCTGTGTCTGAAGTAAAGAAGGGATCAGAATTATTTCCCTGTTAATGCTTTTAATGTTTTTTTGCAGAGCTCTCTTTCACACTCATATAGCCTCTTAATTCAAATTGTATTTACATCCCACCACAAATCTGTAAAACTCATAAACCCATGGTCTGGCTTAAAGTACTCAATCTCAGTGAAAAAAAATTATTTCCCTTGTATCATTGTAAAATATGCACATCATAGACAATCTGAAGCAAATATGTGAATAAGTGCACAGACAATGCCACAATGAAAACTCTGTAAATTTGATATACATTAGAAAAATATCTGTCATGATGTCCTTTTTATTTTAAAAAAAAATTTATGGTATCAGGAGCCAGAATTGTAAGAACCACTTTCTTAAACAATGGCACCAAGGACACATTGCTCTTGAAAACATATTTCAGTTTTCTTTTACAGTTTTTGGATACTTTGTTGGGCTTTAATGAATAATCCAAATCTGATATAAAGGTAGGGAAGTTAATCAAGTATGTAATACTCACCAGACATGATTATTTGGATACCTTACAGGTGGCTGAGCAAGCTGATGAGTGGCCTTTGCAACAATTAATTGAAGCTGCAAGGAGACAACGAAGTGCTAGAGTGACAACTTCTGGTGATGTTCCTCCAAATGTTCAAAGAATTCAAGACTGGATGGAATCTGTGTGTCCTCCAGTAAGTCTGACTACAAAAATTCTCCAGTGTTTTCAGTCAGTTTTGCTTACATGTATTTAGATGATCAACTGACTCAACTCCAGTAATAATTTCCTGTTAGCCACAATGGTAGCATGGAGCTAAATATTATACATTAAAATATTCAGTGAACTGGACCCTTTTGACTTGTGTTCAACCAAGGTCAGTTTGTACACTTATTAAGTTTGCTTAATTTTGTAGTAGGGATAAAAAAGTTTCGAGAGTGGAAAATTGTCAAAAATTATTATTTTGTAGGCGGAGGGATATGTTCGCTCAGCCAAAAAATCTTAAGTCCACATTTCTTTGACATCACTGCCTCATTCAGTGCAGCCTATGCACTGTGGTGTTCTCTCAAAAAGTGTCTTGTACTTACGGTCAGGGCTTTGTGACATCATTTGATTTGGAGTCTCCAAACTGAAGGCCCAGTGCTACTTTTCTACCGTACTATCAAACTGAAATGAATCACTGGTGTGGTCTGACACCAAAAATTGAAATCCCAGATTAAGACAAGTAACTAGACCCATTTTGATTACTGCAGGTAATTGTTGGCAATCAAGGAACCAAGCAACCGAAGCTGAGATTGTGGAGGACTTTTCAACGCTAGATGTTGGTATGTTTGTGGCAGTGTTTTGCCCAGATTCAGAGGAGGTCCCACAGATCGGCAAAGTTGTCAACAGAGATGACACATCTTTCACAATCCATTGGCATTATGGAACCTGGAATACTGCGTGGAAACCATGTTATGTCAGCAAAGGGAGGTCCAAGGTTCCATGGGAAGACCGACAAGATTTGCAGCAGCAATCCTCTGGATTTTAAACTGACGTTAAGGAAAACATTGACTAAACAGACAAGATCCATCTTACAAAAAAGTATGAGAGACTACAGTCACAAATTTAGTATTTGACAGTTTACATGGTCAAAGTAGAAAGACATTTACAATCTGGGGGGAACCTCCTAAAGTATGATGAAATGCTCCAGTGTTCTCTCCAGGCAGCCATTTACAGGAGATTTTGGGAAGCTTTGACACTTTGATGCCAGCTATGCATGTTTTCTTACATACTGGAACCTAATGACTAGATTGTTTGTACAGGATTAACAACAGAGACACCCAGTGATAGTAATCTGTCTCTCTGTTTACATGTACATGCCAGGCACTTTTGGTGTCTCTGTTGTTTATCCTGTACAAACAATCCGGTCATTGGGTTCCTTCCTGTTCATGATATGAAGATGTTTAGTGTGGGTAAGAAAACATGCATAGCAGGCACCAAAGTGTTAAAGCTTCCCAAAATCTCCTGCAGTTGCTATTGATCAATACATGTCTGTAAATGTAATGAAAAGTAAATGCAGTCTAGCAGCTCATGTTATGTGAAAGGCTGCAACACCAAACTTGTGGGGACTGTGTCATGGACTGATGACCTGTTGTTTAGGGTTTGATCTTTCAAACTGTTCATTTTAAACGCAAATTACTGTGTCATCACAGATGACTTAATTAAAATATGATCCAAAATGGCTGCCAGACAACTATTTTATTGTTATTTTCATATTTGACACCATTTCTAAGACATGCCAGAATTGATTTGGTTCAGTGAGCAAAAAGACCATATACATAACATTACATTTACAAGGATTTTATTTTTTATGATGATAATGTATGAAATGGGTGGCAGTATTGTTACATTTTTGTCATGTTGAGAGTCAAACTTTGACATACTGAACTATTTTCATCCAGAACTTACAAGACCAATGTACTAACATGAAGTTCATCTGTGTTGGTAAATATCAGCTAAGAGTTAAACTTTCGATCACAACATATGAAGTTTCTTGTCGTGAAATTTTCAGTTGTAACTAAAACCTTCATCAGCAAAGACTAATGTACTTTCAAATTGACAATTTATACAATCAAGTTAATTCTTGATGTCATCTGATTCAAAACACTGCCAGTGAACTTTGACGTTGGCAAAATTTACAATTACATGGACAAAGTCATTTTTTTAGCTCATATTTGGTTTTGTATATAAAACCAAAAAGAGCTTATATGATGAGTCGGTGGCGTCTGTATGTCTGTATATTTGTGGGTATGTATGTGCGGATGTATGTCCGTCACACACAAAGGCTCCCATACCGCTAGAGCTACCATCTCAGTGTTTGATGTACAGGTAGATTGAGGGGTTGAGATGTGAATTTGTTAAAATGAACACATCGGTGTCAAAAATGTGCAAATGAGGTAAGAAAAAGTGAAATCCTGCAAATGTGCAGGAGTGATGGCATGCCAGTAAGAAACAGGCCAACTTCACTGATCTTGAGTCATTTCCTGTCATTGTTTATGAACTGTTACATATTAACAGACCTGCTGAAACCATAGACAGTAGAGGGGGAAGACCGACTATACTCAACTAAGAGGGGCTTGTTTCTGCTATGCATGTTGCTAAAGTTGACCTTCAGTACCTAAAGTTTCAGACCTTATTCACTTTTGTCATACTTGTTTTTCTGGTTTAAATATTTCTTGTTGTTTTTCTGGTTGTACTGTGCAGAAATCATTGTCAAAACATCAACGTAGAATTTCCTCCACTGAACAGATAGAAACAACATTTATTGTTGATCATTGGTAACCCATACTGCTATATACCAATTCTGATCAAATTTGAGCGACACCGTATAATTGCGGTATTTTTTTTCAAAAGTAATAATAACAAAGTACCAAAGATTTCAATAACATCGGACTAAAGTGGACTGTGTTATTGTAGATTAGTTGTTCAACATTAATTTTGACCTGAGAAATAAGCAGTCCTGAAAAAAAAATCTGAAATGATATGATATGATATTCCTATCATACCTGTATTTAAATTGCTGTCATACTTTAATTGCATGTTATCACTTCATTTATCTTGTACAAAGATTAGGTAGATCAGTCCAGCACAATAATGTGATAAAACATCTATCACATGGGCATCTTTTGTGGTCTAAAATGGTAAAAATTTGTTGGTGTATTTTTATCAGTTCTTTAACAACTTGTGTATATAAATATTTTAAATATTACCAACACTGAATAAAGTAACATTTCACAACAGATATTTCCTATGTGATTGTTCAAGAACTTTTTATCTTCAGGAATATGCCTGCTCCTTCTCTATTTTGTGCTCTGGTCATAATATAATATTATAATTCCATTATAAATTGCCATGCTGTGACTTGCATAGTGTACGTGTATGTTTCACAAAACCTTTGCTACATTGTATTGCCCTTTTCTATTATAGACTTCTGCAGCATAACTGAAGGCCAAGCAGATTGACCCCTGACAAAATTCAGGGCTGGGAAATAGTACCCCCAGTTAAGTTCCTGGGCATAGAAAAAGTACCCCCAGTTAAGTTCCTGGGGCATAGAAAAAGTACCCCCAGTGAAGTTCCTGGGATATAGAAAAAGTACCCCCAGTTAAGTTCCTGGGGCATAGAAAAAGTACCCCCAGTTAAGTTCTAGGGGCATAGAAAAAGTACCCCCAGTTAAGTTCTAGGGGCATAGAAAAAGTACCCCCAGTTAAGTTCCTGGGGCATAGAAAAAGTACCCCCGTTGAGTTCTAGGGGCATAGAAAAAGTACCCCCAGTTAAGTTCTAGGGGCACAGAAAAAGTACCCCAGTTAAGTTCCTGGGGCATAGAAAAAGTACCCCCAGTTAAGTTCTAGGGCATAGAAAAAGTACCCCCAGTTAGTTCTAGGGGCATAGAAAAAGTACCCCCAGTTAAGTTCCTGGGCACATAAATAGTACCCTGACAAAATTCAGGGCAGGGAAATAGTACCCCCATTTGAGTTCCAGGGGTATAGAAAAAATACCTCCGACTAATTTCAGCACATGGGCTTATCAGAGGTCCAGGGCATAGAATTACTACCCCTGACAAGTTTAGAGAAATTTCTCCTAGAAAATCAATGCAATGTTGGTACTCTGAATAGCATTTGATTTTTCTACCAGAGAAACTACAACTTTAGCATGAAATACTTTCTTTTTCAAGCCAACATCATTTTCTTGACCTTTTTCATTGGAAATAACAAATGATTGCCAACCGTGCATATAGTTCACAATTTTGCAAGAGAGAAAAATCAAGATCTAACTATGCAGCTGATGTTAACAAATCTACACTGTAAATGTTTATGTATCAAAAACGCCGATTAATGTGAAGTTGGCTGCACAGTTCAAACTTTTGCAGTGAAAAAACAAGAAAATGAGTGGTTTTCCTTTGATTTTCATTTATTTTGCTTCAAAATTTGTGAAAACAGCAAATCTCATTTTTCAAAATATTTCTCATAGTGTGGCTAGACGTTGTTTGTCCTGTCAAAGGACCTTTCCGCATTGTGGAAACAGCCGGAACACTTGGCGCATTTGGTCTCATATAACGAATGGCTACTTTCACATATATTGAGAGGAACATATCCAGATACTTTAGAAATATTCTGTTATGTAGAATACTTTGTGATGTTTAAGACATATGCTTACATCAATGAGAGAAACCCCATGCTGCTTTGAATTGTACGCATTGGGGTTGATGATGCAAGTTACTCTCCAAGGGTCAATGACTATAGACTGGCGTATATCACAAACGTCTGACTGATCTCCGCGTCAGCTGTTATTTAACTAGTCTTGGCATCATCGGTCCGGGCAAAATAAATGAAGGGATAATTCAGTATGTGATTTTCACTCTAAATGCTACCGACCTGCAAGCCAGGTGTGTAAGCCAGGTGTTCAAAAACGAATATACTAATATTTATGTTGGTTTGTTTACTGACTTTAATAATATAAATGTAGAGGAAATAATAGTGTAAGAGTGACGCCTTTTGATTTCTATGAATCCTCAACCTTTGAAAAAATTGATATGTAATATAATTCTGTATTAAGAGGTTTCTTGATCGAACAGAAGACATGTGCTTAAGCGCTGACAGATGCTGATGAATTTCTTAGGTTAACTCCGTTTGAAACGTGGAAACTTGTGTGGCACGGTCGGACCTCACGGTTTGTGATTTCGGAAAGGAGAACGGCGGTACCATATCCTTCACGCAAAAATAGTATATTTGGACGAGTTTGGATGATTCGAGCATTTGCTTATTGAAACGGACATTTTAAATTGCTATTTTGCACACTCATCATTCTGTCAGTCTTTTGAATAATCTTACAACAAGGTCGAACGCATGTCAACTAACTTGGATTGCAGATACACTTATGACACCATGCTTCCTTTCATAAGTATTAAATTTTAAATAATGGATACTTAATTTGTAAGGCGCTGGTATTTTACTACAGCTGTTGATATTCCGACAGCAATTCGAAGTATACAGATGTCCTCGTGGAAATTAAAGTACTCGATGGTAAGCAGAGCGTTATAAATAAGCAAATTTCTTCAAGTACAAAGTAATTAAATCTATTACTTAAGTTTCATGCATCCTGCAATGCTCGGATAGAAGTCTTCTATCTGAGAATTGCAGGATGCATGAAACTTAAGTAATGCATTTCATTACTTTATCCTTGAAGTAATTTGTTAATATATATATATATATATATATATATATATATATATATATATATATATATATATATATATATATATATATAATTTGATAAACAATGAAACAATATACCCACAATCAGTGGTTTTAATTGTATAAATTGTCGTTTCAACGTTTCTTAATTAAATGTTTATGGCTGGAGGAGTATTCATATATATTCAAGTTCTCTTATATAACACTAGGTCGTTCTTTCTTCAGACATATTGGACAGGGCTGCATGTTGATGAACTGTGTGACTGCGAATCATTCAGTAATGATTTATCCTGCCTAAATGCAAAGTTTTCATTCTTAGAATGTTATCAGCGAAATGTTCCAAATCCTTTTTGTACTATCAGCGACTGAAGTTATGACCCTGTTGCTGCATGGGTGTCACCAGGATTTTGGTGGCTCTGAAAACTTACGAATCAGGAGATAGCTATTCATGATCGGTTAGGATGTCACGGGTTTTCAAACATTGAGTTGTCAGTTGATGAATTGTTAGGGAAGATACTCGATAAACCTTGCTCTGATGGTCATAGCTTGTGGAACGCTTATTTACTAATCTTCCTAAAATACGTCAAAAGCCTGCTTGAAAATTCTTAAATTCACTCAGAACCTCATTGCAAAGTTTAATATAAGTATTGCAGTCTAATGTAATATTTAGCTTTGCTTATACTTTCCGAATCGAACGTTGGCATTTTTCAGTTGAGGAGGGCGTCTTATTTTCACTTGCAGTAACTTCGACTTATAATTGGACTGTCTTCTCAGGCTCTTATAGATTTCATATGACGAGGTGCAGGGTCTTTGCAATTTGCTTCGTCAACTTAACTCTGTTCCCTGGTTCACGCTTTTGTGGATGTGTGACGTGTTCGTCAGTCGATGTTTTGTTCTCCGTTGAAACTTTGATCTACTAAACAAATTTCCTGTCCGATAAATCTGATGATAAAGATGGCGCCTTTAAAGCTGTTAAAATTGTTCAAAGACGATTTATTTATTTATTGTCAAGATTCACTTTGGAAAGAAGGAGCAAAATATGGGAATCGACAACGAATTGCGATGCATCGATGTCTGGCCCTGGAAATTATTAGAGACAGCAGAACATTTGGTGGAGAATGCGGGTATTACTATATGCATATATAAGGTAGCTATAATACAATGAATACAAATGCTTTCTAAACTGCATACACTCATACAAAAAAAATTGTTGAAAAACACCAGATATAGGTATTCGCAGGGTCTGTGAAAATGGGAAAAAGGTCTTTTCCCAGCTCATGGATATATATGCATTGCAATAACTTTATGGCAGATACCCCGACGCTATTTTTACCAAAATGTTCCCGGCTGACTATATCCATAGGTTATGTATGGCTGGCACTTCAAATCGACCTTCCCTATCCCTAGACCTAGCACCAGGTAAGACACAAGTGGCACTATTGGACCTCCCAGCAGAAGATAGTGGATCCTATTCATGTAACAAGTGGGGATAGCTTACTGTAAGCAAAAGTAAAGTCGTCCTCCTCAAAAGAGCTCACGATGTTAAAGGTATATTGTCACCTGTTCCAATTTTGCCACAGTTACCATGGAAAGAGAAATCTAACCAATCACAGATTTTAAGCGGGTGGCCGCTTTATAAAAACAGCGCCTTCACACGGGCAATTTGAATACCAAGGAACGCCCCTTTGACCATATATGGGCATATTTAGATTACGGGTGACTGTATACCTTTAAACACACGGGCCATGTCCAGTTTTCACTATTAGCAGATAAGGGTAGGCGTGAAATACTTATTTATATGCATACTTAAATATCGGAAAATCTTTAGAAAGGTGGAAAAAGTCGATTGGTCAAACTTAAAGAAGTAACAATATCACACTTTGTATTCGTCTGTTATTTAGCTCACGTAATGACCGTCGTAATGAACTTTTAAGAGCTATAAGAGCAGTACTAACGTGTGACACTGTGTATATGACAGATTTATGGACAGCTTCGATGACTGCACTAGCGGTATTGATCTATTTTTCACCCTTTACAGAACACGTTTACCAGACATCCCTGCATTATTTTGCCTTTAATTGTCTCCTTTGTTTGTTCAGAGGCGTTGGGGCAGTAACCCTAATAGACAAATTTCATAGTCTTTAAATGGCTTGACGTGTCAGTACATCAAGGTATTGCCATTGGTATGGGTTCAACGATCGACTTCGACCTTCAGTAATAGCAAACCATATTATGAGAGTTATTTACTTATCTGCTACAATAACGTTTTTGTTGAGCAAATCGTTACAGTTCTTAGCGCACAGTGTTTAATTTTAAATCTTACTCTTTATGATAAATACTGGTATGTAAGGTACGGAAGAGTTGATGAACAGCTACTCTTTTTTCTGATTTCAGAGCCCCAAAAATGCTAATGGAACAGCTCGAAGGCCATCACTACGACGAACAAATGCGACCTAATATGGGAGGTATGTTATTCCAATCTGTAACCATGGTCTTCAAAAGAGTGTAAAATGGTGAAGCACGTAATGTACAAAAATAATTTTGCCCAATGGCTGAAGACACAACAATGACTGGAATGTCTCTCATCATAGTTGATGTTAGCCTTAGACTGTCACGATAACAAATTAATCCATCCACGCTGACAGAAATAGGTTTAACGGATAAACAATCGTATATAGCACTGAACACAGGTCAATGTGACATAAATATTCTGAGTGACTGACCATTTTAATCACCCTATATCCTTTCATTTTAGTCGGTATGAATCCACTTGTTTCGCTAGAAACTCTATAACAGCTGACGTCATTCTCCCATGAGTGCGTCTTGTTTGCTTTTTTCCTACGCAGCTTATTTTTTTCTTGCAATAAAATGAAAGATTTGGATTCCCATATATCACCTAAATATATATCATCATCATGTTCATACATGTAAATGCAAATGGCCTTAGACATATCTCACAAATGTAACATGTTATATTATATTTACTAGTTTGGTTGTTTGTTTGTTTGTGTTCTGCTATATTTGGATGTTTCCTTTTGGCGAATGCTATTATGAAGTAAACAGTTTCGCTAGGAAAGTGATAAAAGAAAAGAAAGTTACGGCAAAATGGCACAAAGCCATAATCCTATCTGAGAGGTGCAATAGAGATTCAAAGCAAATAGTTTCTTAGGTTAATGTGTTATATTTCCATTGTAAAGGGCGTCAGTTAACTAAGTGTTGTAATTATCCACAGGGGAGCCTATCAACGTTTCTGTCGGTCTTTTCATTACCAGCATACATTCCCTGTCAGAGATATCAATGGTGAGTATACGCCGGGCTCAGAGTAATGGACTTAACTCCCTGCAATTAAGGAAATAATGACTTGCCGACGAGAGAAATGCATGTGTCACAATCACATTCCATCCATTGTTGAGGCTGACAATCTCTATGGCCATGACATGCTGATGGTTTCGGCATTTCATCGCGGAAATCGATCTTTCCGGAGCTTGCAATTGCGAAACAAAACCAATGAATGTGTGTCACAAGAAGCACACACATCATCTCGTCACCAGCGTATAGTTTCCGTTTCGCTGTACGTTGTATTTGGCTAAAGCAGTGTACTTCGCCGTATATACCAAGTGAAAACACAGAATGCATACATTTTGTATCTTGCAAAGGAGGAGAAGCCTTTACAAGGTGTTCGTTATCAAGCGAGAACAGATATAAGGGTCAAGTATTAAAATTGCAACACAGTGACATCAGCACACATAAACTCGCGAAAGCACCCAAAACATAGAAAGATGATAATTCACTCCTATCAACTGACGTGTCACTTCTGAACTTGCTGTATAAGGTAGTGCCATTGGATACATTCCGCGCCCAAATGTTTTGTAATGACACCCGACATAACAAGAATGACCCAAATTAGAGATAAGTAATATATGAGAACTATAATACGGCGGTATTGAAAATATTGTATTTATATAACAAGCAGAGGATCTCAGTTGATTTTTTGTGTTAAGGTATTTTTAAACATTATGCATATTAGTATGGTTACGATTTAGGTCAGGATTGTTAATTTAATGGTATTTTCGCTTGCTTGCCTTTATCTTTTTCAGGACTACGGAGCAACGATGTATCTGGTTATGGAGTGGGACGACCATAGGCTGCTTTACAACAGCACGGAGTCAATTGACTTAAGGTCTGGTTCAAAACTTCAGCACATGGTCTGGACTCCCGATCTGTACTTTGTCAACGTCAAGGAAGGCGAACTTCACCAGGTCACGGAAACGAACAAACAGATGCGCATCCATCCGAGTGGACATGTGACCTATGACATACGGTAGGTAGCCACGCTTCGAGCCGGACGTAGCTAATTGGCTGGAATGATTGTTTTACGATTTGTTTTGAAATGTACGCCTTATTTTTAGGGACATCATCTTGAGGACAAGTGAAAGATTTCCGTTGTCCATGACTTACTAGACTATGGCACACGCATCACAGGAAATTTGCCATCCATAAAGATTTAAAAGCCATCCAATTCATTGATTCTTCGCTTAAGATTAGCAAGCTCATACAGATTCAATCCCAAAAATAATACTTTAATTCCTAACCACTGTGGCAAAATGCAGATCGACAGAAGTTACAAAGTCATCGTTCAAACGCAGTTTACAAAAAACTTGGGGAGGTCAAATACCTTACTGCATTGCTAATTGAACTGTCCGAAATGTGAAGTTCGTTCACCTCCCAGGGTAAAGGAGAAATAAAAGGTGTGACTGACAGAGGTCAGACAGAATCACACACAGATTTAAAACAGCTAGAAAAATTCTTGGCCAAAGAGGGTGCTGCAAGGCAAGCAAGCAAGCAGGCAGACAGTCAGAGATGGACAGACAGTCTTTCAAACACTACTTGTTTTCAAGTATTGTAACAAAATTAGATGAACACGTTGAGGTAGTGCTGCAACTCATGTTAATGGGCCAAAGAAGCTCGAAAGAATATATACGACCAGAACAAATAATGCAGCAGGGCTGTTGCGACAAAAATATTGACTCGCGCGCATTGATGATGAGATTTTTGGAAGAGATGACGTGTAATCAATATCATCATGGAAATAAAGCATGAAGGCCTTAGAAACCAGGCACTTGACACCAAATTACATGAACATCACTAACTTATAAGTACTGCTTGGATTCACCAATTGGTGCATCGGCTTGTGCTGATGCTACTTTTGGTGTTATGTATATGTACTTGAATCCCCATAAATTTCTGTTCTGTATTTTTAGTGAGTTGAATTTTGTGATATAAATTGCCCTTTTCTCTGGCCTTGAACAAGCGGTAATTCTTATAGACCTGAGATGTTGCAAAACACATCTCAGGAGACGAAGTTTCGCAAAAGCAGTGTTCATGTTGGGTCAACGAAAAGCAAATTTTGATCTCGTCAGGGAAGTGACCGGTTGCACATTACAGGTTGATGTAACTTCTGTTGGCTTATTTTGTCAGTCTCACTTGAATTTGAATAACGTCCGTCACTCAAATTGATCCATAGCTTACTTTGTAGTTCTGAGACCGACACTCACTGAAAGTCATCAGTAAGTCGAGACTGCTTCGGATAAGAAAGTCGCAATTTTCCCTCTGGACATCATCATGCCTCGTTTGACGGCTGCGTACATTTCGACATTGTGCGGTAGTTTGCTGTCTCTTTGTATCCAGTTAAGTCACAATCCATGAATGGTTTTGGAGCAGACCCTTGCCTTAAAATACTGCCCCAGAGAAAATGCTGCCTCAGAGTAGTTATTAGGTTTAGACAAGAAGAATTATGTACTTACAAAATGAGCCGCGATTGAATCAACCGGCCTTACTCTGATTGGTGGACTTTATTGTTGTTCCTTTGTAACTATTTAGTCTGCAAACAGCATGCTATGTGGTAGACGCAAGACCCGGTATTTTGGTGAAGATGTGACAATCACAATGCCAAACCCCCTTAATGTTTTTTAACAATTCACAGTATAGCGCTTCATAAACTGACGTTTGAAAAGTAGTAATTCGGACATTATCACCCGTTTAACAAATCCTTCTTCTTTCCACGCAGCGTCAGTTTGGTGCTTATTTGCCATATGCAACTACAACGATTCCCGATGGATAAGCAGTCATGCGCCATCGAAATGGAGAGCTGTGAGTTATTTACATAATTTTCTAATGAAAATGCTTATGTGTTTTCTTCACCGTATTACATCTACATTGTACAACTTCTATCTGCAGTTCATAATGACACGAAAGTATCAGTTTATAGACATAGGTAAATTATTATCTTCGAGGAAAAAAAACAATCAGATGAATATATCTTTGAAAATGCTGGCTGTCATACTTTTATGTATACAGGACGTGACTGCGATTCACATGACCTTGTATCGGCCCAGGCAGAGGAATCCTTTGATCTGTGTAATATATTTTGGTCAAGAATAACCAAGGGCACTAGCTGTCATGAGATTACAAAATTAGACATGGCGCAGAATATTTACAATAATAAACTTGAATTGTCAAGGTCCCTCTGGGAATACTCCAAGGAAACATTTACAATTGACACATGAAAAGCTTATCTTTTAGTTTGTCCTTTTCTTTCGTTATCTCATCGACCATAGAAAAACGTGACTTCAAGTGCCACTGCTGAGAGAAGAACGTGACTAAAAGCCTCACCGATAAAAGAATTTGGCAAGTAAATAATACCGATAACCTGACAAGGCCGGGTCCTCTTGGCGGTTCTTGACATCAAGAACGCCGCCACCTGAATATTAATTGTATAGCTGGTGCTCCACATAATTTAGCAATTGTCACGTGTGCACGGGGCGGGGTAAACATCCAAAGCACAGATACGTGCACTTTCCTTGACCAACTATGTTGAAGCGGCATCTGCCAACATGATCGTCGCAGCAAAACTGACAAATTTCTTTGGGCTCTTCATTCTATAACAACCTCACCGACCAAATCATTTCAAAAGGACACGTTCTCAATTGGCCAGTCGTATAATAGATGTGATATCTCTTTTCTTTCAAAGACTGGAGAGCATGTTACTTAGATTCACAAGTTTCAATCGCGTCGTTAATAGCAAAATAATTGAAATCACCTCTCGCAAATTACTTTGCGATGACTTTAGTTAGATAAAGCTGGAATAAGGGAGGGTCAATGCCAACATGCATAAATAGGCTGGAAGAATAATTTTTGAACTCTCTAACACATACATGGTACAGTATGTTTTCATGCTAAACCACGTTACCTTCTCCTTCTTCTAACTTCAATCACGCCGATAGATGCTAATGCATTTCCTCCCTTAAAGGGAGGGGGTCGTCGGAACTCTGCTCAAAGGTTGCCAGGGACCCCTACTACCGATGTAAACACTGTCTCTAGGGTACGTTGGCGATTGATGAAAGTTAAAACATGTTTGTTAACAATGATATCGTAAAATTTAAATGTTGCAGCAATGTTGACGTGATGCATCTAGATATCATGCATGAAATACATTGTTAGTAAACAAGCAAGTCGCACACGCGCAGTTCCGACGACCATGTCCCTTTAACACTTTGAGCTCCAAAGTCACCTGAATGAAATATACTATAGTCAATTTTTTTATTATTTTTGCCAAAATTTGATAAAAAACTGTAGCTGACGAAATGTGATATCCATTTGGTCCAAATTATAGAAAAACTTACAGAAAAGTTCACGAAATTTGTTAAAGTATTGCAGCATTAAAATTTTGGTGGGATAAATTACAGCAGTCAAAGGGTTAATTGCTTATAAAGTCTTCCATCTGTGTGGGCAACAGCGAATCACTGAAGAAGTACAACGCCAAAACTGCTGTGCGCTACTAACGTCCATATTTAACGTCCATATACCTTGTCAAGGGGAGGGGTCGTCGGAACTGCGCGTGCGCGACTTTCTTGTTTACAAACAATGTATTTTATGCATGATATCTACACGCATCACGTCAACATAGTTGCAACATTATATTTTGCGATATTCATTGTTAACAAACATGTTTTAACCTTCATTGGTCACCAACGTACATCGGTCACACGGGTCCCTGGCAACCTTTGAGCAGAGTTCCGACGCCACCCTTTAACTGAAACCGCATCGAGCAGAGAGGTGTGGAATATTGAGACTAATGCTATAATGAGGCGTGAATACCTTTCCATCGTAGTCACAGTATTTTGCTCCGTCCGTGCCGAGATATTAGTTTCACTTCTGCCAATCGTAATAATTATTTTCTTCCACAGATATACAATCCGCTTCAGTATGTATTGTTGTTCAGGAGCCGGCGATAATATTTACCAATAGAAAGTAGTACGGGATAATAACTAATTTGCATAATTTAGCGTGAAATAATTTCTTAACCACGGTTTTCTATGTAAACATTATTAATGGCACGTGACCTGTTTCTGAAATGCATTGAAGTGATAAAGCACGTGAAATACTTTGCTAAAAGCAAGCAATTAGAAAAAATATTAAAAGCAGTGATAATTAGCTCAATCAAAAGCTAAAATACTTAGAAAAGTGTCACAATTTTTAGAAAATGCAAAAAATATACAGGGACTATATTATCTCTGTTTGTGAAAATACCAACTGTATTTCGCTGCCAACAGATTTGTAATCTGTGGTACATATGTAATAATGAGAATAATGTTATGATGAGGCGTGGAATATTAAGAATAATGTTATAATCTTGTTATAGGGTTCAAGCATGAGTACGATACAAAGACGCAGCGTGTTTGTTCACTCTGATGATCACTCCCATGGCACTATGCGCTAATCGTGATTTTTAGTCTCCCGAGTAAGAGTGGATAGTATGCGCGACTGAATCTTTTGCGATTGACTTTGCTCGATCGCAGGATGTGACATTTTTACCGTGGCAATTATTCGTAATGGTAGCACATGAATTCCGAAATGCCAATGTGTGTTTCATATCGCTTTTAAGGACAGGATAATGCTGAGACTTTTAACTGCTCAGATTCTAGTATTTTCCATCCAGCAATGATTCTGAAAGACTCCAGATGGTTGGTAGACAAACAAGCTACCATATACGGTACATCCGGCAGACGTGTATTTCTCTGGATTTTCCTATTTGTCACTACGTCAGGGAAAAGCACCAAGATATGCATTACGCTCACCAGTAGTACTTTTAGGGCGATTCGCTATTTCTAGGCGGTATCTAATGACTTTTCACTCGTAAGATCTCGGCCTGAGTACAAAACACCTAGATCGTCCTGCACGTGACGGTTTGTCTGCCTAATCGAATAATAACTCTACCGATTGGTGTCCCTCAAATCTCAAATTGTTTATTATCCGAAAACAAACTTTAAAATCAACTATTTCTTGTTACAGTTAGTTACAGTACGAAGGATGTGCGACTTTACTGGGGAGCAAATTTCAGTGCCATTATTCCTGACAAAGTCGCCCTGCCCGGGTTTATCATCAAGAAGCCGACAGTAAGAAGACAGGAGTTGGAATATCCCCTTGGTGAGTGACAGGCCTCGTCTCTATCTTTAATTGATGAGATTTGCCGCCTGCAATCAATATGCCCGTGGAATTAACGGTTGACCTGTTGCAGGTGTTCATTCAAACACAAGTGAAAAATAACCTTCAGTTTCCATAAATAATTCCAGGAAAAGCTGCCTTCATAATTTTCTCGGCAAAATGACATATACAAGGAAGACTGCAGACACTCATGTATTCAATTTATCAATGAGAAATGTCACAGCATTCAACTGAATGAAATAGACTTAGGCGTATGGTAAGGATTATCTAGAAGCAACCAGGCCGAAGTGGCCCAAATTACACCTTGTGTCTAACCTAACCTATATTCTAAAAGTGGTGCAAAATATTTCAGCCGATAAGAGACTATATTTCAGCCGCTAAGAGAATATATATATATATATATATATAATATATATATATATATATATATATATATATATATATATATATATATATATATATATATATATATACTTGTTTGTCAATGGAGGCAGAATATATTGCTCAATGCATTTCTGCAGGGCTTTAATACTTTACTTAATATCTTGGAACTTGTAGTTGTCACAGGCTGTTTAATATATATATATATATATATATATATATATATATATATATATATATATATATATATATATATATATAATATGTATATGATATTATCGGATGAATATTTAATCTATATGTGTAGATAGACAGATAGATAGATAGATAGATAGATAGATAGATAGATAGATAGATAGATAGATAGATAGATAGATAGATAGATAGATAGATAGATAGATAGATAGATAGATAGATAGATAGATAGACGATAGATAGATAGATAGATAGATAGATAGATAGATAGATAGATAGATAGATAGATAGATGGATGGATAGATAGATACACTCAGAAGGAAGGGGAGATTATTTTCCCTTTTAGCACTCAAAAGAGACGCTTTGTGTGCAAGGAAAGTGATTACAAAGGAATTGAAAGGATTGAGTTATTGAATAATTCATGTTTTATGAAAACACTGCTGGAGTGAAATTCCATCCGACTAAAACCAGATGTAGTGATGGTAAATTTCCGCCTTTGCTTGTACTCTGCACTATATCTGAATAAGACATCTCCTTAAAATCCCGCGCTCTGAAGCAGCCAATCAGGTCGTAAAGTATACATCGGCCCCTGGGGAATGAAAACCACAAACAGCTGCATAGTGGCGTGATCAACTGCTCACTGTGTCAGACCGTATACTCCTTGTTCATGTAACACTTACAGTATCACTTACAGTAACACTTACAGTACATGCATTAGACGCACTCAGACAGTTCATCATTTCATCGAAGCCTTTGACAGTCTATGTTGAGACCAAGTGAAGACAGTAGACACAGCGACTTCGCGGTCTAACAGTGAAAATACTCTTTCCGACTCAGATTGGTCAGCTGTTCTGACCCGGGGTTCTGACCGATGCGCGAGATTTGAACGCGATCTCCTATGGCAATGGTTTAGATGAAGTGAGGCGACGCGACAATCAGTGAACCAGAAGAGCAAAAATTCAAGCAAAGATAGAAGCTTCGCCATCTCCGCATCTGATGTTAATCAGATTGAGCGAGATTATAGCTTTACAAAGACAGACAGGGGGTATTATACAAGTGTTCAATTAGTTTTAAAAATCAGGATAAATTGTAAGACAAAATTCTTCAGTGTAGGCGCCATTCGCAATTCGTTCGTTCGACATAATGGATGAACGACTAACGATCGCGTGAATCCAGCTCACCGTCGGCAGGCTTCGACATCGCCCCGGGTATTCAAGCCTACAGAGCATTAATAAGCCTAAGGACACCTTGCAAACTCGTCGAGCCAGGTAAAAGCCTAGAAAGAGGACCTCGCAAATGAAATTAATATTATAATCGAACGATGCCAAAGACGTGATACACCACACACAAGTTTATGTGTGATTGTTTTCTTGAAGTGCAAGCCTTATTATAACAAACCAGCAAACCCTTCAAGAAAATTAGGTGGACAGAACGCAATTCTCCCCGGGTAGCTCTTGAAGCGCACAGCTGATCAAGGATAAATATACTGCCAGGATAATGTGTAATTATATTTCTCAATACAGAGTTTCGAGCTGCACATTTATATCTGTCAAGTCCGCTGTGTGGATTATATGCAACGGGGCACGGCATATCACATACCTTCCACGTCGCAATGACCGTACTGGTGAATCAATTTATACAGGGCCATATTGCGAGCACAAAGTCTTGCATGTCGATTAAGGTAGTATGCGCCTCGAAAGTGAGAGACTTAAACTTTTGCTCAAAATTTCCTCAAGGAAATCGGGGGTCACTGTGCAAATTTTAGAACTAGAGAAACAAATTACGCAAGATTTACCGATATTTGAAAATCAAAATGGCCGCCATCCCTGTGTTGACTCTATGTATGGAGAAAAAGGAAATTTTCGATTTTCGAAAAACTAGGCCGGTTAAAAGTTTTCTTACACCAAGAGCTTTAAAACGAACCCCAACAAGCGGCAGATCAGAAAAGAATTGAAAAATTTGAGAGTCTGAATATCCGTCCCCCACGCGCATTCTACCTTTAGGCCTAGTTAATGTTACAATATATTGTACGCAATAACAGTTCTCGTACACCTAAATGAAGAAAGAGTGAATTCATAACAACTAGCTCATTGCGCATTCCGAGAAGCTACAATAGCCGACATAATGGCTTTTAGAATGCCTATTTTGGCTCTGTGCCAGTTGTGTCGAGTTTGAAGTCTTTGGCCTAGCCAAGAAGGCTACTAAATCACATATGTAGTCGGCATTCCGTGATGACATCACGCTCTTCTTGTGTACACTCGTTGACGTTTAAATTCAAGACATTTTTCGTGGCTAAGAGAACAAATGGGGTGATTACACGCTATGTAGAACCCGTGTGCGATATTTCCTCATCCAGAATTCAAAATGGCCGTGTCTCGCCAGAAGTTTGATGAGTAGGTTTGTAATATTTGTCATATTTTACGGGTATACCAAAATGATAACTTCAAGTAAACTGTAATACAAGTGACGTCAGAGCTCCCTAGATTCAAAGCCAAGCACTATTCATGCAACCGTCTGGAACATAACAACTTCTATTTCCGTCTTTTTTTAATTGACTTCTAAAATGATGTCGTGTTACGTGCTTTGGAAATTACAAAATTGTCATTATCTGCTCACTGATCCATATAAGCCAGCTTTGTCGGCTACCGACTGAAAGCAGCACAGAATGCCTTTCATAGCATTCCATTTTACTTATGCTCTTTCCAAGTGACATTGCAGCTTTTTTTCCGCTGCAGAAATTGCCGGGCATCCTTCCTGACGTTTTTAGGGACACGTTTTGTTTTTGAAAGTTTTGGAATGTAACATGTATTATACGATTTCAATTGCTCAAATTCCTCGCAGTGTTGATGTCGTGACGGCCGTTTCCGACTCAAAGAATGGTCATTACTCATTAGAGTTTAATTGTATTCGACACTTTTAAAGATATACGTAATTCCTTTTAAAGCAGCAAATGTGACAATTATATTATGTTGTGTTCTTCGATGTTTTATCGATGAAACAAAATGGACGTATCATTTTCATAATGGTATAGGGTGCTCCAGAAATCGCGATTTACGTTTTCTTGCTCTTGCTGATGCCGACCATAATGCATGTCTCCTTCGTTGTATTAAACATGAATTCAAAGAAGTTGGCAGGCTCCCTAAGAGGAAAAGAAGCAAAAACACCGGTCGAAAAATCTCAAAAGCCTCAGCCATGTTTAAGAAATACAATTACACAACATGCACGATTCACTAAAAAAGCAGCAAAACATGGTCACATTTAGGAAGAAAATTATTATGGAATAATGGTTGTTGAATCAACGTGATGCCAGGTGTTCCGAAATAAGTGAGCACATCCTGCCTAATATTTACATAACTGTGTGTGTGTATTTGAATGTGAAATTATCAGAAGGAAGACTGCACAGAAAGCACAAGAGAGCTTAGTCTGATACTTTGTCTAACCGGGACCGTGAAAATAGACCATTAAAGGGCCAGTGGCTGTAACCTTTGATGAGTTTTTCACTATCTTCGTTTTGTATGCCAACTGCAGCACCAACTATTAACCTCGTCAAAGCAGCATCTCTACACTGTAATTGTTTACGTTTCAATTCTAGTCTGGACCAGAATTCACTTGTTAACAATAGAATTGTAGCACACACATGTACAGACTGAGTTGAAAGCTCAATACTGTGTATCTCAACATGGTTTGGGGAGCAGAATAAGAAATTGTTGTCGACATACAAAACAAACAATAGTGAAAAACTCATCAAAAGTTACAGCTACTGACTCTTTCATCTCTATTCGAAAGTGTAGACGAAAATGTTTGAACAGGGTATCTGCACCTTTCTTTGTACTGCCTCAAGACATGCATCCATTCTTATAGAGTTAGTGTTGAGGCATCAAAGAAAGCATAAGAATATTTATAACAACAATAATAATGCTAATATTTATAGTCGGTGACCTAATCAATCACATCAATGAAATCGCCGCATAAAATAAATCTTTTCGTCAAACATCCCTTACAAAACAAATGAACGAAGTGTTTCCCTTATTTTTATATACTTTGAAAGAGCAATTAAAAACCAGTTCACCTAATTAAGTGAATCGTCTTTCCTCAATATATATGTGCTTTTACTTTGAACGAAATTCCTTTAGCTAATGAACACGCACGCAAAAGGCATGAGTGTTTGTGTGTATGACATGAGCGTTTATTTGTCACACAAAAATGTATAATGTTTCACACGCGATAACACAGCGTAAAAAACAAATATATCACAATGCATCCGATCCGATTCACACACATTCCAAGGATAGCAGTGACATGAGAATACAGACCCATACAGATAGTGAGAATACAGCGAATCCACATTTTGGCTTCAAACGTAAAACAACGTTGCATCAATAGAGGGATATCATGAGTTGCTCTTTGTGAGCCGATGGCGCGTACCTTTACCGATCGGTCACAATGGGTAATCGAAGACTCTAAGTAAATTGACAGACTTCTTCAGCCTCGGAGGATCAACGGACCACCGAGTATAATCCGGCAATTTCTCGTGTCAAGTTACTGTTGTCTCTGGAGATGAACTTTATTTTCCTTATTTGCAAATTGTCCCGTACGGGCTTTCATGCTCCACGACCTTTCGAAAACGTAATTATACGTCTGAATGGGTTCGTGCAATGTAACGGCGCCCTCATTTGAAGTTCAATTCCGGTCACGATTTCTTGAGATTGTGTCGGTAAGTCTCATCCCGTGAAAGCGATCAAGTTGTCTTCTTCACTTTCTGCACAGCCGTATTTCTAGGAGTGAGTACAACATTCAAGTGAGTTTAGCAATGTCCAGCGTTAAAGGTTGCCTCTTTCCACTGCTTTGCATGCCTAAGACAAATTATGCAAGTGATCAATGACGTCATGCATAAGAGCTTCCTTTAATATTAAAACATGTGCATGTCACCTTACTGTCTGTTACGGTAGAATGCGCCTCGTAGATGGATATTCGGACTCTCAAACTTTACAATACCTTTTTGGTCTACCACTTGTGCGCGCGGGAGCTCATTTTGAAGCGCACGTAATAAATAAAGTTTTCATCGGCTTAGTTTTGCGAAAATCGAAAATCTTATTTCGCCCCTGTTAAAAGTTGACACAGCGGCTATTTTGAATTTCAAATGTCGCGTATCTGTTTCCCTGGCGCCAAATTTTGCATGGTGACCCCTGCATTCAAAAGGGAATGTCTTGAGGTTTCCGTAGCCTTTTTGAAGATAGAATGCCAGTCCGGGATGCTCAAATCTTTACAATATTCTTTTGGTGTGAGGGCTCATTTTGAAGCTTATGGAGTAAATAAAGTTTATACCGGCTTAGTTTTGTCAAAAATAGGGGATTTTGTTTTCGCCATAGAGATAACACAGAGCCTAGGGATGACGGCCATTTTGAATTTTAAATATCGGTAAATATTGGGTAATTTGTTCTCTAGTACTAAAATTTTCACGGTGATCCCCGATTTTTATTCTCGATCATGAAAGAGAATGGTTGAAAGTTTGTTTAGGGAAGTTTTGAGCATAAATTTAAGTCTTTCATTTTCGAGGCGCAAACTACCTTAAAGAATATGCAAATTACATATCCATGTAGATGCCATACGAAACAGCAGACGGAGGTCAATCATCTGAAATCATACTAGTTAGGCAACTTTAAGGAGGCACGTCCCGATGACGATCAAAGTAATAATGACTTCATCGAATGGGATAAAAAATATAACATGAATAAGTGAAATCCCCATACACTCCCTAATGTACCAAGGATTAAAGGGAGGCTGTCGTCGGAACTCTGCTCAAAGGTTGCCAGGGACCCTTGTTAACACTGTATCTATAGGATACATTGGCGAATGATGAAAGTTAAAACATGTTTGTTAACAATGAATATCATAAAATTTAAATTTTTCAGCTGTGTTGACGTGATACATCTAGATACACATTGTTTGTAAACAAGAAAGTCACGGGCGCACTCGGGCATTTCCGACGACAAGCTCCTTTAAAAGCGACGGAGCTACATGTACGTCCAAAGTCAAATATAAAGCGTGCATAAATCTTTCTAAATTTCATGTATGGTTCAAAATATAGCTACAAACTGTCAGTATTGTACGCGATAGTTTTTAATTTCTTTCGGTATGATACTTCAAACAGTCTGTAAAAAGCCGCCCATTGTCTCTGGAATTTTCATATTGTGAATTTCAAACATGAACGTTCATTATTATGTCGTTCTGAAATGATGGGGTAACGATCGTCGACTTTAGTTCACCTTTGAATGACCGAAAGCAATTTACAATGTCTTTCCGTTACAAAAAGTACCTGTCACATCACAAATACATGATCAATCTTACCACAGAATTTTCACGATAATCCCGAAAACCCATTTTATTCGTGCATTACCTCGTAAATGAATCCCATCTTCTTTTGTCATGACTGTAATAGACAATTTGCTCGTTCGTATAGCTTTGCCCGAATGTCAAATTTACGATCAATGGAATTCATTCCATTTGGTTTTTGAACTTCAAGGGCATGTTCGTCTTCAATACAATTAGGAGAGGTAAGCGATACCACAGCTACGCTTCCTTCGTTTTCTCCTGGTGTCATGACGAGTGAATTTTCACAGTCAGGATTTGGAAATATATTTGCCCTTCTACAAAGTTTTTTTTTCTCCAAAAGGGAATAATTTTCTTTTTCTAGTGGCATATCTAATTGTCAACAAATACCCTGATATCAGTTCTTGTCGTCATTGATCATTGACAATCGCACTTCGTAGGGGAAAAATGAGATTCAGTCTAGGATTGGCTCTATGTGTTATCATTCCAGGTATATATGATCACCTTGTATGTGAATTCTCACTCGATCGTGAGCTTATATTCTACGTGATGGAGCACTACGTGCCGTCTTGCCTCTTGGTGATTCTGTCTTGGGTGTCCTTCTGGCTGAGTGTGGAAGCCACCCCGGCAAGGGCAAGTCTAGGCATCACAACGGTGTTGACCCTGACAACTTTAAGTTCTTCGGCACGTAATCAATTACCTAAGGTGTCCTACACAAAGGTACGTGACAGGTTGGAAGGTTGTGTTTTTAACAAACGTCTTGCAGTTCTCTTCAGATTTTATTCACTGCATTCTGAGTGGCATTCTATGTATGTATGTATGTATGTATGTATGTATGTATGTATGTATGTATGTATGTATGTATGTATGTATGTATGTATGTATGTATGTATGTATGTATGTATGTATGTATGTATGTATGTATGTATGTATGTATGTATGTATGTATGTATGTATGTAGGTAGGTAGGTAGGTAGGTAGGTAGGTAGGTAGGTAGGTAGGTGTAGGTAGGTAGGTAGGTAGGTAGGTAGGTAGGTAGGTAGGTAGGTAGGTAGGTAGGTAGGTAGGTAGGTAGGTAGGTAGGTAGGTAGGTAGGTATGTAGGTATGTATGTATGTATGTATGTATGTATGTATGTATGTATGTATGTATGTATGTATACTTACACATAAACTTCATATATAGCTGTGATGTCACAATGTAATGGTCACAAGACTTACTAAAGCTTTAAATATTTCGCTGCTGGAGTTTTTGAAATCTAAATATGCTCTGCAACTCACGAAATGCGTTTAATTAGTCAACATTCACTGCATGCATTTACTGATGTTATCTTCTTTTCAATTTGACTGTAGGCCATCGATATCTGGATGTTGGTCTGCTCTATCTTCGTGTTTGCCGCGCTGCTTGAATTTGCTGTCTCGAGTTATTTCTTCCTCGCCAAACAGAAAAGAGAGAAAGGACGCAAGTCGAAACAAAAGCTGAAGGTACGCTCTGCATCAACAGCGCCATCACAGTTCATGATAACATTCCATACTCCTGTTGCAGATTCTCTCTTTGCCTCACTCATTGTGAGATGCTGCACGGATGGGTAATAGACCGCGTCTTATTAAGGCATAATTTTGAATTAGAAATGATAATTTGTTACATACGTGAATAAAAACATATCAAATCATAAAAATGTGATTAGTGTAACCCTATGGACACGAGAATGGCAGAAACGGATTTATTGCGCGTTGCAGTACAGCAGACATGAGGGTTGGGGAAAAGAGGGCATTCTCAAAAAATGTTCTTTTCCGTCAAGCGTGTTTATAATACCCGGTGCCCATTGCCGCGAAATGAAGCTTTTAAACTTGGCTCCTTTTTAGACTGAAAAATATTACATAAAATGTGTGAAGACATGGTACTATTAGCATTGTAACAGTTATGAAACAACAGAAAATTGAAACCCTATGAAATACGTTACATCAACCAAAAATAAATCTATACATCAGAGTTCATCGAACTAAATACTTAAGCAATAATGTACCCCCTACATGATGTATGTACGAGGCGGGGCCGAGTACATGATGGAGTGCAAAGTTTGCTTGAGGTCATTATTGTCCGGGAGGGGTACATTATTGCTATTATTGTATACTTTGGGCAATGCCAGTAAATTTGTAGATAATGCAGAAAACATCTTGAGCCACAATGCCGGATAATCGGATACATTATCAGTATTAATCTTATGGTATGACGTCTCAAAACTCACTTGAGTTGACAAAACTATGATATAATACACCGTGACTGTAATGGAGAAGTATCAATTTCCTTTGATTCAGAATGCCTCTTCGATTACTTCGTCGTAAATACCTATATACTATTTTCGCCCGCAGGAGTCGATGGAGCTTGAGTACAGGGCGATGCCAGGAGACAGATCGCCTTGTAAGTCGTGTCTTGAATACCAGAGCCATCTCTGCCACACAGATGACGACGATAGGGTGACGACGATACAAGAAATTCCGCTGAAGAGAACGAGGAGCATAGACGTCTATTCCAGAGTGCTTTTCCCAGCCTCGTTTGTCATTTTCAACCTGATCTACTGGCCGGCGTATCTGTCTGGCTACTGAGCGTCAACCGTTGGTCCTCGATGTTTCAACATATTCTTCTTCTTAAAGGCAACATTAAAAAGGATGGACGAAATTCCGCAGCCTTTAACATGTAATTATCTTGCATAGCTGTGCAACAGCACAACAGTGCACAGGTGTGTGTAGCCAGTGTTTTAGTCCGTATTTACAAGAAGTGAGTACCATGAATTGTAGAAAGGAAACGTCCCTTGTACTTCTATAAAATAGTGTTACTAGGTCAGTAGCTTTAGTGATGAATTACATCATCATTTACCCTGATAGTACCATTGATGGCTGAAGACCTGAAATAAGTTTCCCAGAGGCGAACAGTGTAGCGTTTAGCTGGATATTTACTGGAGAACATTTAGCCACCCAAACCCTATTGAGCGATGTACGATCAAGGCCAACTTGTGTGTTGGTCAGGATTTCGTATGGGCAAGTCAAATGAACATTTTAAACAGTGTTCTGAATTCCAAGTCCGTCAACAAGAGAGTACAGCAGTGCACAGTAAGTGAGGCTACCCACAATTCTCCATGATCTGTACACACGGAGATCACTCACTGAACTGAAGCAAATTTTTTTGTGACAGAGAACAACTCGGTCCATATTTCAAAATTCTGGCAACATAATTCTGATAATCATAATTTTCTGATTTCCCACTGTGAATAATGAGAAGATCAACCCCTTTTCCGCGGAGGAGATAGCAATTTTGTAATTTTGTCGACATAGATTTTTGACAGCCATACACAATATTTTCAAGGAAACTAAGGGAATAAGTTGCATCTGTGTTGGCAAAAGAAAGGGTATTGATTTTTTTAATGTTCGTAACAAAGGAAATCTGCATGTCTGACAGGTGGTATGATGAGACCATCTTAGTTGCTGATAACTTTATCTTGACAAGTGTGCAATTTTTAGCACCTTCAAACATCGACTTCTCATTCAATTTACTCTTGAATTTTAAACATAATCAATAATTTTGGAACATAGTTTTAACAAATAATCCTGAACTTAAATTGTAAGTTAAAATTGTTAAGAAACTGATAAAATTGAAAAAGCCTTTAGCAAAAAGTATCTGAGCGAACAAATCAGGGGAATTGTGGGTAGCCTCACTTACTGTGCAGTGGTCATCGAAGTAAATAGAACTTCTTGATATAGTTGCTACATATCTCCTCCCTCTGCAGTGCCGTTACATCGTAGGCTTAATTGATTGCTGATGCTGTACAGAAAGGAAAGTTTGACATATGTCTTACGGGAACATTGTTTCGGGTGCATAGAAGCGTCAAACTATCAAATATAGTGAACAAATGTAGATACAGCGTATGAAGCTATTAGTAGTGTTATATGTGTATGCACTGTATACGTTCATAAGAGCGTGTAACGACTCATTAAAACATAGTCACGGATAGATAATAAGTGTACATACATACATACATGCATACATACATACATACATACATACATACATACATACATACATACATACATACATACATACATACATACATACATACATACATACATACATACATACATACATACATACATACATACATACATACATACATACATACATACATACATACATACATACATACATACATACATGAGCCTTCAAGTTTCTACAATCCAAGGAATCATCCGCATTTTAACGATGAAATACAAGCATTTTATGCATGATATTCCAGTTCGTGATTCAAAATGGAAGGAAATCCATTCAATCTAAATTTGAAAAGTATTTTATAGTTTTGAGGCTTGATGTATTCCTCAGCTCAATATTGTGTTACTGTCCCTGGATCTCGCATTGGTGACTGTCGACGTTGACTATTTAAGTGATGTTAGTCCTCAGTTCTTCGTTGAAGGTTATGTCTTGTAAATTAATTTGATACCCCGTTTTTCATGAATTTGCAAGAAAGCCCGTAATTTTATGCCATCACCGGGTACCCGCGTAAATGAAGGCAAGACCGTTACAACAAACATAAATTCCTTGCCTTCTTTCATTGTTCCATTTACAGGTATAACACATCGTTGAAAAGCACGGAGTAAACTTTAGGGGGGGGGGTATAAAAGGGTTGGATGTAGCTATTCAAAGTTGGTTCATAGGCAGTCGAAATAATACCCAGAAAACTTCGATAAGAAAATTTCATAGTATACATGTACATAAGAAATATGTGTCATATCGTTAATATGGTTTACAAAATACCCACAACACGCGTTGATTAGGAATATTTTGTGGATGGGTATGGTCTTTTCACAGTTTAATCTAACCCTAAACTCGTATAATTCTACGTAAGGTGGACAAAGAGGGTTATTCAGCGGTTTGTTATGCTGCTCATTGTACTGCGATGCTCTGATCCAAAATTTCCAAACTTTTTTACACGGTTTCAGCGTACTATATACGAACAATAATAATATTGCCTTAAATGTGTAAATAATTTTAAGCAACTGGGTGTACAATGGTGTTTGTTTTCCCGAGTATAAGCATAACAAACATATTCAGAGCAATTTTTCTTGGGTTTTACCCTGTCCTTTTCTATTGTTGACTCCGAGAATGGCAATGTAAATATATTCGTACGTAACAGCTATATGTATTCTGTTAAGTTTGTGTGTTTGTTATTTTACCTTTCAAAGGTATGCTATCAGTATTTTCTGAACAGTGGACATATAATGAATAAAGCTTTGATCATATCACGTTTCAGCTGGATTTAGACAGGATTTTGCTAATAGCCTTTGTTAGTTCATTGTCGATGCTTAGATGTCAGAAATTGCGCTTAGATGAGTGGTTAGTTTATTTTCTAAGTCGACCTCAAGGAGGGTTAGTATAATTCGCTTATGCCCACAACACATGGCCATGGGTTTTTCGACCCTCATATGCTGACGCTGTGACGCGCTGACTTGGCATTGACATTCTCTACAAGAATAATAATCAGCTACCAACTATAGGCCAAATGCAATGGACGTTTTATGATTATGTGTAGATTTCACCTTGATCGCTCCTGGGTCGATAGTTAGGGTAGACTGCGACTCGGGGATAGATTTTCGGGCTCGAAATTTTTAACAATATTTCCTTTGGTGTACCATTTGTAGGGGTCCATTTTGAAGCTTATGGGGTAAGTAGGGTTTTCAGTCGCTTAAATTTGTGAAAAGGGGGTTTATATTCCCTCACGTATAAGAGTTAACACAGGGATAGCAGCCATTTTGAATTTCAAATATCAGTAAATATTCGGTAATATGTTTTTGTTGTACCATAATTTACACGGTGGCCCCTGATTTTTATTTTTATTTTGAATGAGAATGGATGAAAATTTTCTTGAAGGATGTTTCAGCAAAAGTTTGTCATCATTTTCCAGTTGCGAACTACCTTAAACCAAGTTTATCGAAAAAACCTGTATCGCTCGCATAATATGTGTTTGTTTATTAATTATTTGCCTGGTTCTCGTAATTTCAACGATACCGTTCACCGCTTTGTACCACTGAGGCTTGATGTATGCTGGAGGCAAACACTGCAAAATTAACACCTCGCAAGAGAATCAATTTGCTCGGAGTATGCAGCATTAACAGGCAACATCAGTCAGTGATTATACGGTATCAGGAATCATTTATAGTGAGTCAGTTTTCATCTCTGGAAGTAACTTGTATTTTGTGATTCCACCGCGTACAGGCTAACTAATGAGATCCCCAGGTACATGAATATTATGTTTCTTATACGTGATACGATTGACTTCTAAGATGAAAGCTCATTTTACTCATGGACTAGAGTGTTTGTTAGATTTAAAAAGGTATCAAAACGGCAGAGTATGTCTCTGACCATAGGTGCGAAAGGACCTTGCGAAAGTAGGTCAAAGTTCATATCAACATTTGATCGTGGTGGCACGTGATAAAAATTACGATTTAGTTCTATATAGTGTAGTGTATGTAATGTGATATATAAAGCAAGTTCATGTATCGTGCATTTAGTCAGCACCGGTGCTTGATGCTTTATGCGTGAAGTGTTAATGGTACTTCATGCTTTAATTTGAGTGCACAGAGGTCCCGGTCATCAAGTCATCACTGTTTGGCTTGTATTGCAATGAATATCTTAGACATGTATTTCCACATTTTGCTCCGGAACACTTGTAAAATAATGTGGCTCCGTGTGTGAAAGCGGCGTAAGAAATGAATAAAAGATGAAATCTCTGTCACATGATGGCCTCTAAAGAAGTCAGCATGTTGCATATCTGACAGCGTAAAGGCAGAAAAGGACGCATTTTATGTCAATTTCGTTTGTTTGAGTCAGACAAGATAGAAACCCATTTGTTCATTGACGTGTCAATCTCAAGGATTGTGAGTTTTTTATTGAAATATTGCTGTTTGGTTTGCCTGGTAAGGGACATCTAGACCTGTGATATCCACGAGAAAATATTCTCTGCAAACTGTGGACAAGAACGGACAAACTCTGTTTTTGTCGTTGAGGGCAGCAAAATGCAAAGGGTAAGGGCAAGCAAGCAATTGGCCCATACAGGGAGAGCATATACAAGATACCGTGGTCTGGTCTGTCATATTCTGTTCTGTACTGTACTGTTCTGTGCTGTGCTGTGCCGTGCTGTGATTAATAATGGACAGGATATAAAGAACGACGTATTAAACACACCTTTGTGAGACTTATTCTACAGGTGTTAAGGCAGGCCATGCTTCATGTTCTGTCCATTATGTCTGCAACAGACATAAATGCAACCAGATTGAGAGGTATTCTATCCAACAAAGTCATGGTAACTGCAAGTGCTCGTATTCCCAAGTTTCTTGTATCAACAGCTATCAACCACTGATATAATACGCTGTTATCATTTTTCGGTGTTTCCTCCACCTTTGAATGTAAATGTAACAGTTGCAAATATACCATGTTGTTGTGAACTTTGTATGGCTGAATTTAGCGTGCTTCAATATGAAATGGCAAGAAATGGTGTAGATACTCATTTCTTTGAATAGAGGCAAGTAAGTGATACATGAATTAATTAAAAAAGCAAAAGACAATTTCTGGTAGTGTCGTTTTCACCCCATACATTTCAACATGTGGACAAATTTCTGTTTCAATTTGTACAAAATGATTCAGAAACTCTACTATCGTATCATTGGTTTTTAAATACATCAAATCCCCCTGAATCTTATCACTTTTTCGATTTCTATCAATAATCATTTTTGCTCTCAAAATGTCCACACCTCTAACATGTGAAAGTGTTATTCAAAATTCCTGTCGTGTGGTACACATTTTATGATAGTTTTCGAGCCCGTCGGCGCCGCTAATGTTTACCCTTCAAAATACTTTCGTTTAATAGAACAAATCATTTATCGTTTAGGGGTGGACCATTTTATTTCTCGGAGTAGGCTGGAAGATTTTCGAAAAAAATAAATGTTGATGGCTATTTATAGGAAAAAATTGGCTGCAAAGTGGGCAGGAAAAAGATACTGCTTCAAACCTATAAAAATTTCCTTGTACCCTGAGACAGTACACTGCATTCAAGTTTAGAAGTCTCCGGAGCTGCCACGGTTAATTATGGCTAAACTTTCATACATTGGTTGATTAAGCAATAAAGCACAACCAGTGATGGTATACCACGAGATTTTGACCAGTTCACGACATATATGCACGAGCGATAGCGAGTGCATATATGAAGTGAACTGGTCAAAATCGAGTGGTATACCGTCGGTGGGTGTGATTTATTGCTATTATATCATAACAGTATATTGAAATTCTGGCGTGGAACGTCATAAACGGATTTTTGCTCAAGATGAGAGCTCGCGCGTATGCCAGCCGTGGTATATCGCCAATATACCACGGTTCTTTTCGCGTCTCGACCAATCAGATCGCTGTATTTGCACCATCAATATACTGGTATGATATAATAATTAATATACGACATAGGATACCAGGCATGGATGAGCAGAAACCTGAGTATGCATGGATGTGTACTTGTATTCTGTTTATTTGCAAGTTGTTTACAAATGCATTACTGCTAACATTCTTAAACTGAAAAGGGCTAATTGTACTTCAGAGAAAGGTAAAAAGATGGACTTTGTCCCTTTAAAAATTTCTGTTTAACAATTTTCTATTAACGTTTTTTTAAAGCATCAAATTTCTTGGAATGGTACCTGAAAACCAAAGTTAAAACTTCAAGTAAGCATAAAAGCATTTCTGCAGGATATTTTTGAAAATTTAAGAAGCTAAACTATCCTAAAATCAACACAGCTTATTTTGTCACAACTTAGAAATTGAAGTATCTGAATATGAATATCTAGAGGAACCAGCAAAGTGAAATTTCAAAAGAACTGAAATAAAAATAAAGATAAGAAAGTTTGAGGATCTGTTTTGGGAAGGCCCGCATGATGCACCCACATACTAAACCTGGTCATTTCCAAATTTTGGAAAGCCATGTGCTGTACATCAAGCAGGGAAATTGACTTAACTAAACGTGTCTCTGAATTCATCTCTGATGGTTTTGTAACTTTGAAATAAAGTCAGTAATATGCATGTAACACGATTGGAACTAATTTGAGATAATTGGATGGTGATAAGTAAGGTCATTTTAATCTGCAAATGTAACCTCATCTACTTTTCTTTTTAAGTTACACACTTGTTTAGCTGTAGGGCACCAACACTTTTGATAAATTTGAAAAATATGAGATCCAATTATCCCAAATTAGTTTCAATCGTATTATGTTCAAAGATATACATATTTTCACATGATGTTAAAGCCATTACATGTATCACTTGTGCACAATTAGATTTTAGTTTGGACTGCGATACGTTTGTACACAATCTTAATGCACTTTACATTTTCACCTCTTGTGTCCACGGGTTGAATATTGGGCACTTCAGTACACTCTGGAAAGTAGGGCAAGAAATAGTATGGATATTTTATGAACATTTTGATTCAGAAAAAAATCCACAATAGTTACAGCTACTGTCACTTTAAGAACATTGTATTTTACAGAGACTGTATGAGAATGTTTTTGTTTTTTGTTGAAAAAATATGCTTTGACTCTACTGGACAAAAAAAATGTGTCAAGATAATCTTTTGGGAAAAAAATTGTTAGGATGGGTCCAAAAAATTGTTGCCATACCCGTTTCCTCCAACTCCCCCCCCCCCCGAAATCAAATGGTCCACTCCTTAGAGAAATTGCCGCGCAAATAATTATCGCGAGTGTTCTTTGGTCGCTATTAGAAAATTAGACAAACAAACCCGGCCAGCATGCGAAATCAGATCGGCGGCCCCTCGTCAAAGACGTCTGAGGGTGGAAGCTAGCTTGAACCTAATTGACGGATATTGTTCATTTAATGAACTTAGTACTGTAGCAAGTGCCACAGTGATGAGTGTAGCGGTTCGAAGAGAGTAATTTTAAATTATAGATAGTAAAGTGGACGGGATGCTGATTTATTTTAAACAACCTCAAGGATAGCGAAACCCTTCTGTTCTTTGTGGGCGGTCAGCAGCGGCCTGCTCGCCACTAATTAGGCTCTGTACGATAACAGGAATTCCGTGTCGGTGACGTCCCTGAAGAGCTGCAAATCGAAGTACGCAAATTAAAATTACAACATTTTTAGAAGTGAGTTTACTTCATTGCAGAACGTAAAAAAATGTGCATTCGATAATCCAAAATTTGTTGGTAGGGGCACACACACTGTTTCTTACAGGTTTCCGTGGAGTGATATTAGTCACGTGCGGGGAATTTTAGGACGATGATGAGCGAGGTCGCAACTACGGCTGGTTTATACAATATGGTGTTAGGTTGTCGTAATTACGCGGGACTGTTTGGTTGCGCACTGTTAGTGCGCATGATTAGTGAAGCCATAAATCAAATTTTCTTATTTGTCGCCCGCGCTGTGTAGCTAAATAACTTATTTTCCGTCTTCGGAGAAATGCACTTTCATCAATATATGAACGAGAGTTTTCTCTTTGCGCCGGATTTGGATTTCATGCGAGCTTGGATTGCACACACGTTATTCGATACCATTGTTTGCTTGTTTGTGAGAACAGACATAAGAAGTGTGGGTTCGGGTGACAGTGCGATGGGAAAAAAGCATTTGGTTAAGGTTTTCATTTGACGAATTCAACATTTACAAAAGGTCAACACTCCGCCAAGAGTCATTATCACATTTTCACTAAAAACTTCCTGTTCTGTCGTTCTATCAATTCAAAACCTGCAAGCGGACAACGAACTTGTCGTGAAAGTCATCCCTTGCCACTGATGGCAACAGACGACGATAGGTTTAAAATTTCGTTCTGTACATTGCTCAACATAACGTATTGCATTGCTCAGTTCTGCAATCAATAACTTACCCTGTACACTTAGGCGATACTCTTCTAGTAGGGGTTGATACTGAGAATCAAGTTTTCACAGGATGTACCAGTGATGAGAAGAAATGTTTCACAACTAAAAATAATGCGGGTGATCGACAAATGAAAGTTTTCAAAGCCATGAGAAAATTATTACAAATGATATAATATAACATGTCTATGCAAATGCCATACAAACTGCACAAATGGGCACATAGATACATGTAGATAGATAGATAGATAGATAGATAGATAGATAGATAGATAGATAGATAGATAGATAGATAGATAGATAGATAGATAGATAGATAGATAGATAGATAGATAGATAGATACATACATACATACATACATACATACATACATACATACATACATACATACATACATACATACATACATACATACATACATACATACATACATACATACATACATACATACATACTACATGCATGCATGCATGCATGCATGCATGCATGCATGCATGCATGCATACATACATACATACATACATACATACATACATACATACATACATACATACATACAGACAGACAGACAGACAGACAGACAGATAGACAGAAAGACAGAAAGACAGACAGACAGACAGACAGACAGACAGACAGACAGACAGACAGACAGACAGACAGAAGACAGACAGACAGACATCCATACATATGTGTAACAACGCATGGATTGAATTTCTTGGTTGTATCAGTACTCGTTTCATAATGTACCTCCTCCCGGCCCATAATGGACTAAGGCAAACTTTGTCGTACAAAGTTTACTCGAGTCCAGTATGGGCCGGGAGGGGTACATTATTGCTATTATTTTATAGTTTTCGCAATGCCAGTGTATGAAGTTTGTAAATGTAGAAAACATCTGGGTCCAAAATACTGGATAATCGGATGCATTATCAGTAATAGTCTTTGCGATGACAAATTTCACAAGTATTGACAAGGCTACAATATGATACTGAATACAGCTCTCTCTCTACACACAGGCAAGGGATAATTTCTGAGCATTCCTGTATGCAAAGAGCTGAATTAAGTAACTTGATACAGCTCTTTGCAAACAGGGATGCTCATAAATTACCCCTTGCCTGTGGGCAAAGAATTGTATCCAGTATTATATTGCAGCCTTGTCCTGATGATTGCTTAGCACATGAAACAGCCTGTAGAGTGACAACTATAAATTTTGATTTTCGATAGTTTGTTATATATATATATATATATATATATATATATATATATATATATATATATATATATATATACGCTATATAAACCCATATATATATATATATATATATATATATATATATATATATATATATATATATATATATATAATATATATTATATATTGGGTTTTATATAGCGTACATATCCACAATTTGTGCTTAAGGCGCTTTGCAATTTATTACTACCCCTGGTCACTGGACCGAATTTGATACCACTCAACTCCCTAGTCTGGTTCCCTGACCCATTTCCCCGGTAGAGGGCGTGGGGAAATATAGGGTCAGGTACCGGCTAATGTAAACATGGACGCTATTGGGTTAAAATAAACAAGCTGTGATTGGATGAAAGTAACACTTGTAACTTTTTCTCATCTTTCTTGGGTTTCGCACTTTCAGGCTCACTTGACACCAACTTCTTGTTTGTACCACAAAGCCGTGGAGGTAGAAAGAAAGACTTTCTACCTCCATGATTTAGTCACTGTGATTTAGCACACCCCTTAATACTTTTAGAACGTCGACATGATGCCAGGCATTTTTCACGAAATTCGGACACCACTCTATCCATCAAATCAATCGTCGTTCACAGTTTCCAACAAAGTTTGCTTTCAATTAGCTGTGATATCGCAGCAGCACTTGTGGCGTGTATCGAACGTGCTAGGGGACTGGTCAGTTTCTTCGGCCTGGGGGGGGGCGGTGGATTCATGGGGGGGGTCACCCTGTTTTTGACTTTGGTGATAGGGGGGTCATCATGTTTTTGAAATGCCCAATAGGGGGGGTCAGTGTGTTTTTGAATTTCGACACAGGCTCATCATTGCCTAAATGCATCGTGTCAGCCACAAATTTCATCTCATTTTGCATTTTTCGGCGCGCCCTTCGGCGCGTAACTTTAATAATCAGACATATTTTTCAGCACGCCCAACTTAAAATATCAGGCATATACATATGTCAGAGATATATGTATGTTCAATATTTTTCAGCGTGCTCTTCGAGCGCATTACTTTAATATATCAGACATTTTTCAGCACACCCTTCCTGTGCATGACTTTAAATACAAGACATATATATCAGAGATATCAGGATGTTTCATATTTTTCTCCGCGCCCTTCGGGCGCCATACTTTAATAAATCAGAGATATATGCCAGAGATATCTGATGTTTGCTAAGTGAAAGTGTACTATTATGAAATCTGCATTTCATATGAAAAGCATGACAAATTCCTGATACTTTTCTGTTCTCTCTATGAGAATTCAGTATGAGAAAGCAACATGCACAAATATCAATGTTACAAGAAAAGGTCATCTCAGACTCTGCACACATCAGATTTGGCTAAAATGCCTCTCTATGGTTCCTCAGGAGATTTAATTGGATGGCTGGCAAGTCTTAACACCCATCAAAGTTTTTGATTTACTGCTTTTTCCTGTTTGATATTAATGATTGACATCCATTTCTGTACAACAGTTCAGGACATCTGGTTAAGCATAGAAAGTGTGAAATACATTCACAGCTCATTCAAAATGTACTGTATTCAAACTTTAAGATTGACACTTTGAAATTCCTATCTTACAACTGACATGCCAACAATTTCATTAACAACACAGAATGACTTAAAATAAAAATGTATGTAAAATATAAATATATATATATTTACATATATATTACAGTATTATATTATTACATATTGCAGATGTCGCGTGCGGGGGGGGGTCACCCTGTTTTCAAAATTTGGAATAGGGGGGTCAGCCACTTTTGACATCGGCAAAAAATAATCCACCGGCCCCCCCCCCCAGGCCGAAGAAACTGACCAGTCCTAGGGTCATTGGGGTCACGCCACAGTCGGCGATGACCTCAATGACCCTAGCGCGTTCGATACACGCCACAAGTACTGCTGCGATATCACAGCCAGCCTTCAATCATCTCTATTTCCCCGTACTTTTGGATTAATCCTTTCAGTTTATGTTTCCCGTCTCGTGTGCCAATGTTTTTGGTTCGGATACCAGTGTTCGAACATAATTCTGATCCAGTCGAATTTTGACCGGCGTTTTCACGGCAGCAGCCATATTTGTTGTAGCATGTTCTGTCAGGTGACTAACCTCCGCCATCTTGAACAAAATTCTGTTCAAGATGGCTACCCGGTACCTGACCCTATATTTCCCCACGCCCTCTACCGGGGAAATGGGTCAGGGAACCAGACTATTAACTCCCTGGAAAGCAAACGACAACTCAAATGTGCAGCCAATTAGCGCAGCAGAGCCAAGCGCACACTTTACAACCGCTGTCCTACCAGGTACCATTATTACTCCTGGCTGGGGAGAAGCAATGAGGAAGAAAGTGGCTTGTTCAATAAGGACAAGGACACACCATAGCATGCCGGTGCTCGAACTCGCCTCCTTGAGATCGTACGATATATATATATATATATATATATATATATATATATATATATATATATATATATATATATATATATATATATATATATATATATATATATATATATATATATATATATATACAGCCTGTATCTATGTATGTGTCTATCTATCTATCTATCTATCTATCTATCTATCTATCTATCTATCTATCTATCTATCTATATTTATCACAAGACCACAGACTTGCAATTTCATTCGTAGAGAAAACCAAAAAAACATATCTTTCAACATTGGGCTGCAGTTTTGGGATAGGGTTCCTTATGGTCTCCCCCACCCCAATTGTTTTTTTTAGGTAGGATATACAATGGTAACCCTAAAACTAACCCTAACTCTTGTCCAAACCACTCCAAAAGTTTTATTTGATGTGCTCCAAGGAAAGTCCGCGATTAAAGTGATTTCTAGGGGTGGGCCTAAAGGAACTCTTGCCCAATTTTTTTCTGTATAAACAAATACCTTGGACGTTTGGTCGGAGCAATGGGTACAACATTATCATGTAAGAAATTACATGACTCCATAAAGCAATGTACTTGACACACCTGAAACAGGTATGAGTGTACAGCTCTGGAATCTAACTGAAATTGCTGGTCATTTGAAAGGGGTATTACACGTAGCCTGAACTAGGAACTGATCAGGGCCTACTACAGGTATCTCTTGTAAACATCTGCCTACGGATTTTTGCCCTGTACCCGGTTAAACAGCAACTATAAAACATAACCAGACTCTGGGTAGTCTAAGTGGTCAAAATCGTCAACTCTCCCACCTGATGGCCGACCCCCTCCCCTTCGCTGAACTACGTCCATATTTAGAACTTTCATACTGTAATCCCCGTAGGCATACCCCAGCTTCAATATTTTACATTGGAAGATTAAAAGCGTTGACGTGGTCTACAGTTTCTCTAAGCCTGCACAGCTTTTCAACTTTCGCTGTTTGCTGTCACTGTAAATGCCGGCAAAGGGTGTCATTCCATTGCGGAAGACCTTAAAGAGCAATGACGTATATTGCACGACGTATTACTGATTGGGTGGATCTGCATGTATTGACCTTTTATGAGGTTACCATTGCTACAAGGTGATTTAATGTAAATGGACGGGGTCGGATTGATCAACCATTGTTTCAACATTAGTGAATGAGAGATTTCAAAAAAAACATGTTGTCGAAAGCAACATCGATATCCCAGCGAGTTTCGTCAATTTGTTCAGTAAACTAAGGCGCCACTCTTGGCTCTGTTCCCGTTAAGGTTCATTTGACCACAGATAGGGAAATGAAAGAAAGATTATTTGATAGGAGTTAGCATTTGATGAGTGCATTCGTTCGGCTTGGTGTGGCTTTTCATCGGTCTGTTTGATACGCAGTTCGTGCTTGCATGGTTAACTTTGAAAGCGTTTAAGCGGGATAATATCATTAGAAGAGGATTGGGAGGTTAGAGAAGCAAGACAGACATTTTAGAGGCAGACACCTGAACAATGAGATTTCTAATAACTTAAGACGTTTTGAAAGACATGAGGAGAACGATATGGAGCGTCCTAAACGGATTCCTGACTTGCAATTTATCGATACTCGCTTTACCGTGTCCACGAGCTCAACACTCACGGAAACCATCTCGAGATAACCGCAAAGTTGGTTTCACGTTACCGGCAGAATGATGTAGAGTATGATTGCATGGAGTCGCAAGAACATGTTCCCTCGAGGCCATCGTGGCGTCCCGTCTACATTACCGACTAGACGAGCTAACTGATCTAATGATTTCTATATCTGCCGCCGTGTATAGTGATTGCAATTTCAAAACGTATCGACTGAAATATTCGTCATTTCATATCTACGGTATACGCCTTTAGTTTTCGAGAAATATCGTCGCTTCCGAAGCATATTTTTGTTCTTTGAACAAAGTACATCCTAATCAAGAAAGTTTTCACATTTCTTCAAAAAATCACACTGTGGAACTATAGCATCTGCGCGCTGAATATGTAACAGCGAGACCTATGCGTCAACCTTTTGATCAAGACATGGTCATTTTAACATGTCCAATCCACTAAGGAAAAAACGACCGCACTTCGCAGCCTATATATAAATCGCTTATTCACAAAGGACCCCTCACTTCTTCTAAATCCGTGAGACAGGAATTATTTGTTTTTAAACCATAAAAAACTTAGAAAGGTTGATTTACTAAACAGCGTACTTACTCGGTCAAGCTGATCTAGTTTTGTCTGTTGATTAGAGTTGGGAATTCTTTGCCCAACAGTACGAAGGATTTCTCTGTGTCGATAAAAAATGCCATAATATATCTGCATTTGAAACTGTAACGGCCAGAAGTCCTCGAGTACAAGTTTTAATAAGCTGTCCATGTCAGACATTTCTCTCTTTGAAGGTAATGCATTGTCTGATTATTCAAGGCAGTGCCTTTGCACTAAATTGAGACATTTTCGACCATTGTTTGTGAAAATCACTCTCTCTCTCTCTCTCTCTCTCTCTCTCTCTCTCTCTCTCCTCTCTTCTCTCTCTCTCTCTCTCTCTCTCTCTCTCTCTCTCTCTCTCTGTATCTTTATGTATCTTTATCTCTCTATGTCCTTCTATGTATGTTACGATGTCATCATTAAGAAAGCATGATCTCATGCAAGCTGTTAAACACCCAGAACAATACCCTTCATGTAAATTGCCTGACACGGTATATTGCAGGGTAATGTATGGTCACGTGAGCAAAGAAATCAATTTTTCAAATGTACTGCTGATTAGCAATTCGCAAAATTATATGCAAACGGATCGGAGATGAAAAGTGAAAAATCAAACATCGTCACTCAACTAAATTAGAAATGGAGTGAGCTAGCCAGGGAATGGCTCTCGTGTTCAACGTGCTTGCAATGTGCTTGAATAACAAGTGTAAAGCATGATGCTGCATGTCCATACAGGTGTCTGCCTTATTTGTAACCTCGAATTCACGGCTGTATCAGTTAGCAGAAGAAAACGTTGAGCCTATCTGCGTCTATTTAGAAACGCATCGCTTTCAAAACCCTGGTGCACGGAGTGGCTCGCTGCTAGGCGAGCAGCATGCATGCCATCTGTCTCGCTATCAATGTATCGATACAACAGTCCCTCACTTAATCCCGCGGTTGTCGCTTTATGTTCCTCTGCAATAGGTGACCTCCCCAGAGAGCATGCGTCACAGTCTCGACCCAGTCTAATTACACCCTTTTTTCATCAAGAAAAGTAGCCTCCCTCTGATTCGAAGGATTACTTTAACATTCGAGCAGGTGCGATGGGTATCAATGCAATAGTATGATGAAAACACATTTCTGTGTTAGTCTCTTCAACAAAAGCCATTCACACCTATCAAAAACCCAAGGAGAAAAGAAATATGACCTCTTGGCGTTCGGCTGGATATGAATTACACATCCTGTTCAAAAAGACGCGAATTACAGTCTAAGAGGTGTCATGGGTCAATAAATGTTGGCTTCATACGTCAAATAAAGCAGCACAGAGGACGAATCATTTTGAGAAATAAATACCCCTTGTCAATTTCGATTTTACCAATGTTTATACCTTGTCTTCAACTTGAAAGCAAGTCGGCTATACATATATTTCTGATGAATAATATAATTAACTTTCCGCTTAAAATTTCCGCTGTTGTTAAAAATGACAACAAATGGATTTCAAAACCAGTTATACTCAGTTCTTGTTTCTCTAGAACTAAATTTGCATGGCGACCCCTTATTTGTACCATAATTGATTTCGTGAGAGAATATGGTAGAATGTTTCATCAGGGAGGTCTGAGAAGAAGTTTGAGTCTATCAGTTCAGACGCGCGTACTACCTTATGGTAGAACGCGCCTCGGGGACAGATATTTACAATCTTTTCTGATATACCACTTATCGGGCTTCATTTTAAAGCTCTCGGTATAAGAAAACTTTTCACCGGCGTACGTTTCCGAAATTCGAAAAATGTACTTTACTTCATAGAGTTAACACAGGGATGGCGGCCATTTTGAATTTTAGATATCGGTAGATCTTGGCTTGTTTGTTTCTCTAGTACCGAATTTGCACTGTGACCCCGATTGTTTATTCTTGATTTTGAAATACAATGGTTGAAAGATTCCTTAAGGAAAGTTTGAGCAAAAGTCTTTCACTTTCGAGCCGCATATTACCTTAATGCCATTTGATGGAAAAGATGACGTCGAGATTTCGAGGTTCTATCAACGCGTACATATACAGTATAGAGTTTCGATATTCGATCAGTGCGTTTGTCAAAAGTTACATCCCGACCGTCTGTTTCATGTACAAGTAGACAACAGAATTCCTTTAACCATAACTTCCAATGTATTTTCTATTTCTGCTTCCATCTTTAAAATACAGTTTCTATTACCACCCCTTAAATGAGATATCCACATGGGTAGTTTGCAACTTTCACAGTATTTTGCATGGAAGTTCATCTGTGTTGGTATAGCTGATAACTGTCGATTAAACTTTTGATCTCAACACACTATTTTTGTCACTGAAGTTTCGGTTGCAACACTACAACCTTCGTGATCAAAAGGATAACCAGATCTCAGCGTCGTGACCTTTCGGACACGTGACATCAAAATCGGGTTATAGAATTGATAATCTATACCTTCCACTGCCTTATAAGAGATGACTGGTTATAGCATGCATGATATAGCTTCTTCGACTACCCTTTCGAAGTACTGTGGATTCCTATCAAGAATTTGTCAAGTGGGCATGAGTGATGTCCAATATTTAAATTACTGACAAATGCATTTTCAGTAGTCAGGACAGGAACAATAACACTTCACATGTACAAAATGCTTTGTGTCTGTAAGGTTAATACTTAGTATTTCAACATACCCATAAGGAGACGAGTAAGAAAAGGTAGATGATTGCTAGATCAAAATAATGTCAGCCCTTGAAAGGTACGATATGGCTCTCCCTTAAGAATAACGGACCCTGTAGATGAGAGTTTTCAGTTGTCGTTAACAGAGAGTACAGTCCATTTTGAAAGTATCTCTAAACCTAAATTCCTAATACAATCCTTGAACATTTTTTTTAATTACCGCCTACCGGGTCTAAGATTGTCGTAGTTTTTTCACGTGTGTTACCTGATGAAATATTGTCCTTTCGTTTTTGTCAAGGAACATCTGAAAAAATCTGACTGAGACCAGTAAAACGATGAAACGGTCTCATAAAACAAAAACAATGATGGCAATACTAAAATCCCTTATTAAGTAAATAACTGATTCCCTCAGTAAACGAAAGGATATTGCGATACAAAATCTAGCCGTAAGAGTTTATTTCTTTGCGTTTGTCCTTTGCAAAAAAAGGATAAGAACGAAATGGCAGCTGCCCATGGATAAGCCTTTTTCATGCCAGTCGCCATTGATAAAACCGATAGACGACTCTCTTATTCTTATCATTAAGCAACCCTTTTCTCCGGGACCAGAGCGTCTATCCGAAAGATCTGCTCCGGAAATAGACTAAGCGTGTCTTCCAGGCACGAGGAGCTTTCATCTGTAGTAAGAGATCCCGACGGGGCAAAACCCACTAATTTATTACCGGCTGCAGCACAATCCGTGGACGTCTTACGCACGCAGAGCTTCAAATCCCCTGTTTGACTGATAGTCACAATCGACATACAAATGATTACCAAGTACAGCGGCTCAGTACTAGGGTTTTATCCCGCAAAGCTCCAGTCAACGTGATTGGGGATTTCTTTCTCGAGCGATATATATGTATCCATTTTTTTCTTTCAGCTGATATCGCACTGTACAAATGCATGGTCGATCAAAGGCACCATAGAATGGCATATCTCTTGTGATTGGCGGGGATTTATTTTAGATATACGGGCGTGTTCTTGATAGTCAAACCCGCTGAGAATGATAGTTGCAATCCGATGTAATAGCATTTCTGGACTTCAGTAAGACAAAACATATGATACACGTATTTCAACTTCGGATACCCGAGTCAGGTATTACTGTAACAATTATCTGTGGCGTCAAAAGTAAGTCATTTCTCTTGTTGGGCAATTACATCGTGATAATAAATAGCCATTGAAGGAGAGAAAAGCCGCCAGAAGCTCTGTTTCTTTTAATCGAAGCGTGACACAATCAGATGAAAATATTCCTTCAATGTGCACATTTTTCAAATATCTGTCTTGCACCAAGTCTGCCTTAATTTTTTATGGTTTCTTGCGCTACCCTCGTGTTCTTATGTATACCTATCCTACGGCATTATCATGCCATATCCAAACTATTGCCTTTACTGTAGCCCCATTATTGCAGTCAATGCACATAAAGCTCATGTGCTATCTATAGTCTGCGATCTGTTAAAAGCTTGCCGTTCTTCAATTTCATTTCTAGGTTAACTCTACAGTCTTGCCTTCCGTGGCTGATAGGAATTTATATGCAAAATATTATCTATATATTTGATTGATATGAGTCTAGTTTGTGTGCTTGCATGAATTGTATGTATGCATGTATGCACTGTATGTGCGTATGTATGTATGTATGTATGTATGTATGTATGTATGTATGTATGTATGTATGTATGTATGTATGTATGTATGTATGTATGTATGTATGTATGTATGTATGTATGTATGTATGTATGTATGTATGTATGTATGTATGTATGTATGTATGTATGTATGTATGTATGTATGTATGTATGTATGTATGTATGTATGTATGTATGTATGTATGTATGTATGTATGTATGTATGTATGTATGTATGTATATTGGTGGCTGAGAAAGTAGGTAGGTAGGTAGGTAGTTAGGTAGGTAGGTAGGTAGGTAGGTAGGGTAGGTAGGTAGGTAGGTAGGTAAGTAGGTAGGTCGGTGGGTTTGCGTGGGTGTGTATTTATGTAACTGCGTATGTGTATGTAAGCTTGACTGTAGCTGTGTATACCGAAAGCCTAAATAATTATGTGTTTGCTTTATTCGATGCAATTGTACTCGGACAAATACAAATATAAAGAAAGCGTGATTTAAATGTTCCAATATTAAATAGCGTGAACAACGTGCTCGGTTTAGCAGCTGGGAAAAAAGTTAGAATAAGGCATAAAAATAAATGCAACGGCTACCAACCATGATGCTTCTGCTCCTCAGAATGTCAACGAAGGTTACGTTGTTATCACCTCGCATGGAACAAAACAAACAAATCAAAAGGCGTGAACAAAGAAGACATCATGAACTGCATGTGTGTATAAAAGCAAAGGAAATGGGCACAACGCTCGGGCGTGTGTTAATCGCTTGCTGTCAGGAAAATGCCTGCACGACAGATATTCTACAGATCGACAGATTCGCGCCTTGACATCCGAACGAGAAGTTGTAAAATCGGGGTTGACCTTTTGGCTTCAGAGAAAGATTCTTTGAGGCACATGTAATTTCATGTCGATGGGTTGGAAGAGAATAATGGCCTATGACACTGTGAGGCTTTTGGTCTGAGAAAAGTTCATCAATAAAGATTCCAACCAGATAATTGAATTGACCTTAGATGACCTTACATTAAGTTCACTCAATATGTCTTTACTTCAGTCTTTAGGTGAATGCTAAAGTGTTGCTTCGACTAAATTTTGCCCCAAGTGCAGTTCTTACTGCTTGTATGTGGCTTGCTTGATGTTTGTTTCTTTTGTATAGTCAAAAGTCATTCAGAGGTGTGCGTGGCAAAACAGTTACCGTTATCGATTTCAATTTCAATTTGGATTAGCGGGATAAAATAGCAACGATAAGTGAAAATTCAGGGAAAAGCGGCAGTTTCCAAGAACCGGTATACAGTAAAGCTCATGAAATTTGCAAAAATATTGATTAATCTCCGTAATCACATTTTGTTCCGTAAGATAGCTCGGCCTGAAATGCCGCACAAAGCCGCATTTGATATGAATTAACCGCAGGCTTCGATGATCCTAAAGTCACTTTTAACAGAGATCAGTCAACGTGATGTAAAGTAGCAAATGTATATTTTTCCTTATATTCCCTGTCCATCTTAATACCATGCCATTTTCCATTGTTAGTGGGGGGGGGAAGTTTGCAGATCGATGAGATATATACTGAGTAAGTTACTCACCGTCATATTTTATGCTGCAACTGCATTTGCTGGTCTATAAAATTGTTTCAAAAACTGATTGTGGCATATGTTGAAATGCGTGTGACTATGCGTGGTTGGCATTTTTTGTATTTTGGGGGTTTTATATTTGTTTTGTTTTTCTATTAGTTCTTTGTAATTTTTATTTGTCTCTTGAATGTAGTATTTAGTTCACTGTGTTTCTCCAATGATTGGATTTCTTTTATTTTTGGAGCTAATCAGTAAAAATAAACAAAAGTGTAAACAAATGAATCATGCTTAAATCGTTTTCTGAGTAAGATAGGTCAAGGTCACTGACACTTTCAGAGCAACATCTCGTTTCATGATTTACTAAAAACTTTTGTTTAGATGGCGATTACATTTTCAAAAGAAATATTCCAATAGAATGAATATTGATAAACTCCTACGGATGAAGAGCAATAAAAGAAATGCACCAATTAGTTGGGTTTGAAATTTCTTGCGAATTACGCAATTTAATTTGCAAGATCAAATAACAAGATAATCACACGCTACCTTTAAAACCTGTAAAATGAAATGCACATAATACTCTGACGAATTTCATGTGTTATCTATGATAATATGTTAATAAGACGAGTGTATTGCATGCTTGTTGTTTATTTGAACTGCAAATTTACAATGCACTTTCCAGATATCGCATGTTTTGAATTCATGACAAGCGTGTCAGGTACATTTTGCCCGGCGTGATACAAATAATTGTTATGCTGAAAGGTTTAGATCTTCATCTGCACGCAAATATTCAAATCTATTAACACACTGATATAGACCGCCGGACAAAATCTACCCGCAGTGTTTACGCATGCCCGAGAGAAGTAGTGAGCGTGACATAGTCCACAAATACCAACAACCTCACTCTCATAACTGTAAACAAATGAATCATGCTTAAATCGGAGGCATCATGGGCCAGTGGCTAGAGCAGTGGACTCACGATCAAAGGATGGTGAGTTCGAGCCCCGGCATGGCTGTGGTGTTTGTGTCCTTGGCAAGGCACTTTATTCCTCATTGCTTCTCCCCACCCAGGAGTGATGGGTACCTGGTAGGACAGAGGTTGTTATGTGTGCGTTTAGCTCTGCTGCGCTTATTGGCTGCACATGTGAGCTGTTGTCTGCTCCCCAGGGAGTTGAGTGGTATCATATTAGGTCCAGTGACCAGGGGTAATAATAATTGTAAAGCGCCTTGATCACATCTACTTGTGGATATGTGCGCTATATAAGAACCAAATATTATTATTTATTATTATTATAACTGACACATATCTACCTTAACAAAGCAAAGATCTAGTAAATGCAGAAGAGTGCATTTAGGTCACATCTGGCCGTGATGTACAGAGGAAAGTCTATTATTTATCCCACGACTACTAGATGTTTATAATCAGTATCCTTTTTGCTCCCAATCAAGACCATGGCATTTATTCAAGTTCAAGGTGTAATATGCCAGCACGCAAGCCAGCTGAAGTGTCATTTCGATTTTAAAAGTTAATGGCGTGCTTTGTAAGCTATTACATGCATGTATCCGTACAATTAATGCTGAGTCCATTAAACATATTCAAAAGTAGTTGAAAGGCTTTGAGTTTTCTACTGCAAAATCCATACATGCGCAGACGTTTTGAAGCCAAGGATCTTTCGTTTTCTCTTGCAGAGTAAAGTCTTGATCCCGGGCATTTAGCATGCCAATGAACTTGCTGGCTCCACATAATCTAAAGCTAACAAAAGGACTTCAAATGAACCACCTCTACTTTTTTCATATGCTTAAGCTGGTGTCGATAACCATCTTTTAATACGGTTACCATGTACACCAAGTTTCCAAAACGGAAATGGGAAATTTCAAATTCGTTCATTTTCCAATTAAAATAAAGCTCATCGTCTGGAGGGTTCTTACGTCATTGACAATTTAAATGGTGGGAAGGGGGGGGGCGTTTCTCGACTCGGAAAGAAATCATTGGCAATATCACAGAGTTCAATGTCCTGTATGACTCAACATCGGGTGTGAACGGCTGCGGTCGAGAATAAACTCGCGGTCGAGAATAAACTCGATTAGCACGCACTTCCTGCCAGCGTAAGTGTTACCACGGGGCCGTCGAATGCCACCTTCTAAACTGACAGGGAGAAGCTGTCCTTTAATGACACACTGCTGCTCTGGGTCTGAGACGAGAACTTGTGAATCTATCAGTTTACTGTGAACATCACGCTATCCTTCCATTGACCGTCTCTCTAATTCAAGTCGGCAGGATTTTGGGTTTTTTGTGAGTGATTATCGTTATGATTGAAGTTGGGTCAGCTTTCCTGCTCGCCACCAGATTGCATATTTCTGCTCTTTAGTGAGAATATCTGTCCAGCCTACTGAATAATGAATATTGCCGGGGTAACCCGCTTGCAGTTAAAGGATTCCGAAATGTCGAACTATCTGCGGGTTTAATAGCTGGTGTCGACATGTATACGCAATCGCCTGGCTCTGGGTTTGGGGTTTGCAGAATCACTGGCGTAGCGACACGTGTAAAAAATAGAATCATCTAATTAAGCGTATAAGGTATGTGGCATGTTGCCATGGAAACAGTTGTGCGTAGACTTACATGAGAAATGGTTATTATCGTTGTCATGGTATTGGCCTGCGATTCATCTTAATTTTTTGAAGACACTACTAAGTATCTGCCCAGCCCCCTCTTGTTCTGGGTTATATTTTATAATCTCAAGCGTACACGACGGAAATCTGGTATTTTTGTGAACTACAGACAGGGGTTTTCGATATAAGGCTCGGACAATAGAATGAAAAATTCATGACGGAACCTTACTGTGGTGTCCGATGGCTTTCTTGTCTTGCCAATTCAGTAAGATTTCTTACAATAACAGTTTAGAATAACAGTGATTTACTTTGCTGGTAACGTTCAAGCGATCGACGTCTTAACGTTTTGTTGTGGTTTTAATTTCTTTCTATATGTAGGGTCGTAGATATGTTTCACGTCGTTGGCATCAAAAGCAATTTTACCGGTAGGGTTGTCATTCAGTTTAGAATGGCGCTTTCTTCCCTGTTTGGTCTTGGCTTAATATTTATCGGTACGCAGGTGAAAACGATTACTGGGGAAACGCTTATTTACGACAGCCTCTCGTTGATAATGAATCACATCTCCCTCTAAACTAGAACTACTTTAGACTCAATTTGCTCTCTAGTGCGCAGGCGTCTACTATCCACACCTCTCCATACATGCCAACGAACGACCATTCTCCGGGAACTACCTTACATCGACAATCAGCGATGATCGACAACAACCGAAGACGAACGTCTGCTTCATTGCCTGGGCATTAAACGCTCGTGACAAAGTATATCGGATTGAGAAAAAGAAAACATCATTCGTAGGCGATCGTTTATTTGACTTGGCAGCGCGCATAACAATTTAGTTTCATTTTCTCGGCTGACTGCGTTCATCGTCACCTCGATCACTCAGCAAAGGAGGCCTCGCAGAACGTTGTACGGTAAACAAGTTTGAAGTTTTGCAGCGAGTAGGAACACCCAGGTACTATTTACAGGTTGGTGCAACTTTTTTGAGGCTCATTCCGCAAAAGAAGGAACGTTTACTATTTCTTGTTTGCGTACATGTTTAGAATGTGACTGCAGTAACTGCCCGCTCTGTCTACGTGTACAACGCTCGCCACGGTGATAATACTAGCTGTGGATAGTCGTTTTATGCGCGTTTGTACATGTTTGTGTGATTGTTCTCTATCAACTTCGGAAACCTCGAACATGGCCGACGCAATTTACAACTTCACCTGGGATAATTTCACGGACAGTCCGCCACCGTTCCGATGCCAGCTTGTGAAACGGGTGTTCGAAGACATCATCAACGTTCTCCTGTGTTGCTGCGGAATCCCCGGCAACGTGGCCGTCATCTTCGTCGTCTTGCGCGTTCCGTCGATGCGAAGTGTGACTAACGTCTTACTCGTCAATCTTGCCATAGGCGACCTTACGTGCCTTGTGCCGAACGTCATTTTCTACTTCTGCCGTGCTCTCGACTCCTCCATCGCCGCCAGCGACGTCGTCGTCGGGATCGTCCTGTTGAACATACTGGGCATATTTGTCTCGCTCAATACCCTGCTGGTGATAAGCCTGGAGAGGTATCTGGCCGTTTGCAAGACACTTTTCCACAGGACTAGGTTTGTGAATCGGAAGCGAAATATGGTAGTCGCCGTTGCATCGATTTGGCTTTTGGCCATCATGCTCCTGATGCCGTACTACATGTATTACTTCCTTGGTGTCGACACGCATGAAATTTCAACGTATCTGTACTTGTCTGATTTCGCCCTGGTCATAATTCTGATGACCCTTTCGTACTCAAGAATTATCATAACTCTAAAGAAGACGAGGGCCCTAGGAAGTATGAGGGTTCGGTCGTCCGCAGTGAGAGAGAAGCGAGTGGTCATTCTTTGCTTTATGACTGCGCTGTTGTCGACGCTGTGCATGCTCCCTTGGGTGACGTTGGGCTTGGTGCAGGTCCTTGGTATATACTACCAGCTTATCCCGATTCACGGGTGGATTTCTTGTCTCGCGAAGGTGAGCAACTTCTGCCTGCAGGCGAACTCCTGCATCAACCCGTACATATACAACATCATCAGTAGCAAGTACAGGCGTGCCTTCAGAGAAGCTTTCTGCTGCGAAGGCGCAATAATGAGGCACCGTTCCAGCTACCTGGAAAAGCAGAGCCCGAACACGTCGGAGTGCGGTCTGGTGTCGGAATCGCGACCTTTGCACCGCAACGGAATCGGGGAAGGCCGGGACACCGCGAACAGTTTTGAACTGAGGATGGGCAGGCAGTCTACGTGTCGTATCGTCGTGGACAGGCGTAAGCACTTCGACTGTTGAAGTGCTTGTTCGGCACGAACAGCTCGCTTGGCGCCAAAACTTCGTTCAGTATAAAGAGAACCGTACTCTGTTCGTCATAGGTTACCAAATCAATATGGTGTGCATTTACGGGCGTTGTATGTGAAGCTGTCCAAGTTTTCACCATCGAAGAAAGAGCCCCGGCGACCAGACTAATAACCTATCGGCTCGACTCTGCCACGGGTGCGATTTAAGGTATATTTGGATATATTTGTATCCAGTCAACCAAAGGGACGGAGGCAATTGTCGTTAATGATTACACCGATCTTATCTACCGCGTATATTCGCGTTCAGGCGTGCGTCATCTTGACGATGTAAGCCATGACGGCTAGACGCTTACAGAGTTTGAGCTACCGTCAGTAAATTCGCCTCTATGGAATCAAATCTATGGAGAGAAGTGACACAATTCCGAGGAGCTTAGCGCAAGGGAACCGAACCCTCTCCAAACAGCACTTTCTCGTCTGTACCAATCTTGTCATAGGTCAGACTGTATCGCAGAGATACACGTACACTCGACTGAACCCTGTACTTTTAAATATTTAATCCATCTCTTCTACCTGGTACACAGTTAAGCCTATTTTACCGTATTTCTCACTGAATTTTGCATGAAATATATTGGAAGACATTACGTATTGCCTAAACGTGAATTCACTTTCTCGTCTTTTGGGGGGTTACGTGACTTTAGTGCAATATTTCGTACGGGCGTAACATCCTTGATGAGTTCCTAAATGCAAATTGTAACACAGGGGACAAAAACGTCTCACAAAATAAAAAGAAATTGATGTGATATGTGTTAAAATTTGTCGTCGATTATTTCTTTCTTTGCTACGCCTTTGGTGTACGCATCACCCCTCGGGGGACCCTCCTGGGTTGCGGGGAGAGGGTTGCAAGGAAAATCGCCTTCCCGGAAATCCTCGACGGAATCGGATGATAAAATGATGTGCTTGCCAAGGGCAACTAGCGAGAATCTGTCTGAGTTTAATGTAGTAAGCGCCTCGATATTCAAGTTGGACGACTCAAGCTTTGCCTTAACTTGAACTTTCCTCACTGGAAAATTTCAACCACCAGCGATTCTCTTGCAAAATCAAGAATGAAAATCAGGGGTTATCCTATAAATTTCGCTACTATTGAAACGAATTACTCAAGATTTCCCGACATCTGTAATTCAAAATGGCCGCCATCACTGTTTTCTCTATGGGTAAAATTCAATGTTGATGCTTACAAAAAGCCAGTGAAAACTTTACTTAATCCAAGAGCTTCAAATGACCCCCAACAAGCGGTAGGCTTAAACACATTTTCAAGGTTTATAGAGTCTGAATATCTGTCCCCGGGGCGCATTCTACCTTAAGCACAGATTCCCTCCTTGCTTTCTACTTCAGAAGAAAGCACTGGGCGTATGCTAATTTGAAAACCGGGCACACCGTCAGCTTGGCAGCGAATGGAACACAAGTCGACTCCATAGAGTCTGTGTCTGAAAGTTTCAAAGGATAATTTAGAACCTCGGTGTGTAAACTTTGATACCAAATCCTGTAACTTACTCTTTATGGTGAATAAATACAAATCGATCAAAGTTGTACTTTGAAAAATAAAACTACATCTACATTGTAATTCAGAAACACATTTGCGAATGATTTATGCACAAATGTACAAGAGGGTGGAAATTCAAAATTAAGATAAGCATGCTCTCATAGATTTTGCAATTGTTTATTTGAAAAAAATGCTTTTGAATCTGACAGAGAAGACCGTTAGGAGAGTAATAAATTTGATATATCCCTATATTTCCATAAATCATACATGTGTACGTGGACTTAAAAATGAGTCACATATATTTACGTGTCAGTTTGTGATTGTGCAAAAATGGAAAAGGCATTGAAATGTAACCCAAGCATAGAATAAATGGCAAAATCACACCATGGGATGCAATGAACGCTTGTTTTAAATTTTGATACTGTTATTTTCGTTCAAGCCTTATGAATTATGGAAAGCATGTAGCGTATTGCCCATCAGGGGAGGATTTAGACATTCTGAAATCATGCGTCTTCGTCTCCATTTCGTTCAGTTTCTCGGCTTTCAAGCGCCAAATTACCTTCAAAGAGTACATCTTCAACTAATGGAATCTATATGCAACGTATGGTGCACGTGCTAATTGTGACGCATTTCTTGTTTCGCCCTCGCAGACGAACATACTCTCCAGAAAGTAACTTCTCAGTCTGTCCGTGTTCGCATGGACTCCCTCCAGCCCTGTCGCCTTTGGTAATTAAGTCTCGGGGAATTCGTGCCTCGCTTCGTCTCGTTTCGGAGATGTTGAACAGTGTCGTTTGGAAAATGAGTGCCGTAGGAAAAACAGACGTTGACAAACACTCGAAATGGTCCTTAAATACGGCCCTCTCGCTAGTCGTTTTCATGATTATTGAAGTTTGTTTAATTCTCAAAGTTGTGTGTTTAGTTATCGTTTGTTTGCACATTTATGTCTGTGTGTCCCGGTGTTTGGTTACTCAACCATCTGACTTTGAATTCTGTTCACGTTTGCGCGCCAAGAGAGCAAGGCTCGAAATTGTGTTTTAACGTCGAGAAAATCCTAATCAGGGGGAGGCGGAATGGGCGGTAAATCAACAAAACGATTGCTTGCAGCTCAAGGAATCATCTGAAGAGTGGCAAATCGTGTTACCATTAGAAACGGGTCGCTAGTGACGCAATTACAAATGAGTCGGTCGCGCGACATAAGAACGCCGCCAAAAACGGTAACATTTACCGGCAGAGTGTTGCTGATCATTAGCGCACATGCACAAGTCAGTCGTCCGTAGTCCCTATAAGTGGATTTGGAAATATCTTACACAAGGCCACGCCTACACCATTTTAACACTAGCAATCATCTGATCTCGCAGGAGCCAGGGCTTATGCGACAATAAATGAGAAAATTCACAGACATAAACAAATTTGTAGAGTATCGTGATTCGGTTCTTAGATATTCCATTTCCCGATCCCCAAGATACGCCTTGCAGCACCAAATGAGGGGCCTTCTTGGACAGGGGCGTCGGTTTTAGACAATAATTACTTTCAGCATCATACCAACATACGCGTACCTAGCTAGTTAGTATGTATGTATGTATGTATGTATGTATGTATGTATGTATGTATGTATGTATGTATGTATGTATGTATGTATGTATGTATGTATGTATGTATGTATGTATGTATGTATGTATGTATGTATGTATGTATGTATGTATGTATGTATGTATGTATGTATGTATGTATGTATGTATGTATGTATGTATGTATGTATGTATGTATGTATGTACGTACGTATCTATGTATCTATGTATCTATCTATCTATCTATCTATGCATTATCTATCTATGTAATGTCTATGTATCTATGCATCTATGCTCATGGCCAATGTATGTTTGTATATATATACGAAATGAAAGTGCTCGATACCTAAGTAGGACATTATAAGCATAAGTTCCTTCAAATGATATCTGCTACTCAAATTTCATGCATCTTCCAGGCGAGATGAGTGACACTTAAATAACGGATTATTACTTTGTACGTGATCTAGTTTATGTTTATATATATATATATATATATATATATATATATATATATATATATATATATATATATATATATATATTATACATACATACATACATACATACATACATACATACATACATACATACATACATACATACATACATACATACATACATACATACATACATACATACATACATACATACATACATACATACATACATACATACATACATACATACATACATACATACATACATACATACATACATACATACATACATACTTATAAAAGTACACAGATCTTACAGCAGAACAAAATTATCCTGTCAAGATACACTAAACCCTTAGAAGACAGCTCATATTACGTGAAAGATATCTATTTTGGTATTGGTGCCTTTAGCACACTGTTCACTCTCCGTGGTCGAATGAATCTGTTAGCAGTGCCACGCACACAATTCTTTGATTACGCAAATCTCGTCGTCTGCTGTAATTCGGGCACCGGTCTGATCGTAGATGAAAGCAGCCTGTGACTTAAAAGGGAATTGAAACATCTTGTTAACGGCATTTGAGAACTCAGTGTGCCTCAGATTAACTACCCAACAATTCCTCACAGTGTGCTTTATCTGAACGAGAGGGATCTTTCAAAGTATAGGCCCGGGCTCCGAGGGGTTTCTCATAAAGACGATTGATGATAAAGAGACCCGTAAAAGAAAAAGCTTTCACCGTTAGTGTTGGCTGGTGTCGAGGTCCATTGTCAGTGCATGACAATAGGTAAACGCCGCCTACTTTTCTTGCACTTCTATAACACCAAGAGATCCTGACAAGTTAATCATCAAAACGACACGTAGCAGCGAAGGCTTAAGAAACTAATTTCCAGAATCGTTAGAGACATGACGACGTTACAAAGAGACGCCATTGCATTAAAAATTTTCCGAGGGCACTAGGCTCATGTACGTATGATGTGCTTGCCGTATATGTATACCTGATCACATACGCAGTGTACGGTGTATAACTTATCCAGACCGAGTTGTCCAATGAGCAATGGACATATATTGGCGGAGTGTAAAAAGCGCATCCCCCGCCCCTCCCCCAGAAAATGGCTGATACAACACCTTTACGTACACTAAATTAAACATCGCGGATTTTGCATCTTTGTTTCGCAGTGTGTTACACCAACTAATACACCCTGAGATGTAGTCACGACTGCTCCCAGTGTCAGCATGCGACAAAGCCGGAGCGTCAGAACTAGCTCACTGCATTCACTCTATTCAAACCTAGAGCTTATAAGTATAAGAATGATTGAAGATACAAAACATTACAATGTGCACGGGCGAAAATATTCTTCTGGTTCAGAATGCTTTGAAAACATATGAAAAGTCCACTTCAGTTGTCATTGATTCTTTCAGAAAGGACACAGGTGAAGTATTCTCAAATGTATTCACTTTAACATCTGTGGTCCGAGTAGGGGTGCCCAGTCGAATTTAGCAATTCTAATCATTCGTGTTTTGCTTGTTTTTGTTTTTTGTGCTACGTTTTTGCCTTAAATACAATTCACAGATTTCGTTTTATTAAAAACGTTTTAGCCGACAGGATTTAACCTTAATGTTCCAATCCAACCGAATTCAAATCAATAATTTCACTGTCATTGAATAGAAATGCAACCATCAATAAACTCGTGTTCTTTCATGCTTCACCGAGCTTTAAAAGTCTCCCGGCCTGCAATGGATCCGTCTCGCGGGTGACCATGGTAACGGCATAACGTTCCTGGTTGTACATTTCAGTGCCTTGTCGTGAAACCATGGGAGAGTGGTTTCGGTATGCACGCGAATGCACTAGTAAATTTTACGATTGATGAGTTACTGGGGAGTAGCCACGAGGTGGAGTTAGCCTTTCAAAATATTTACCATTTTGCATCCCCACATTTTCAGGCCTATGTTATGCTGTGTATGCCGTGGTTACACGTTTTCCGTTGGCTAATGATTACACGCAATGCCATGCAAAAATATTGCCGTATAAAGACTTCAAACCAAGCGCGGCCGCATACCTTCCTGAACTTCCACATTGTATGTCGTCATTTTCTAATTGCAAAAAGCGTATAATGATCTCCGACTGTAAAGCATGAGTGACAGGAAGCTGTCTAGAGGTAAAAAAATCTCAGAAAAATTGATAAAATAACCGATAGGATCAGTTTAAGAAAAACGAACCAAGGTTGTGTCGTTCGCAATTGCCCGTCTGACAAACTAAGGATTTGTGTAGGAATACTTTTTATCTAACAGGGTTATCTTTATTTTACACTCATTAGTGTTGTACCGGTGTTTAGTCATATCCTCCTTAGTTCAAATGGCATTTCCTTTTTTGGCGTAGATATCTTTAAACGAGAAATCTTTGTCTTTGTCTGTGAATACGATCGATGTAAAGTTTATGGACGTAGTGGCGCCGACGCGGATTTCTTTCTGTGCCGTAAGTAGCTATTGGTGACGTATTCAAGCCAACATTTATGCTGCGAGCAATAGCATGCACCCGTGCCGTCATGATTTCGCCTCCGCAGATGTTTAATGTGTCCTGTCAAGCCTGTTGGCGTGATCAAGGAACTGAAAGAAAGGGACGGTGTGTAATGTTTTTGTGTTTGTAATTTACGCCAGGAGCTGGGATAGAGTAGGTGCCGACATAATCCCGAACCCTAAGTTTTACCAGTACCGTCTTCTTGACGTCTGAAAAAGGTCCGCTGTCACAGTGTATCAAAGCAACTTCCAGGAAATCGTCATCTATCCATAAATTAATTATTCTGATAAACAATTTTTTGAATCTTGTATTAATCAAGATTACAACCATTAGCTTAAAAGGTTTTAGAAAATAACCTGATAATATAATTGATGCCATCAACCGTCTGTACGGAGCAGATATTATATAATATATATATATATATATATATATATATATATATATATATATATATATATATATATATATATATATATATATATATTTGTGTGTTGTGTGTGTGTGTGTGTGTGTGTGTGTGTGTGTGTGTGTGTGGTGTGTGGTGTTGTGGTGTGTGTGTGTATGTTATAGGATAAAGCCCGAGTACGAGGGCTCTCTGGTATATAAAGTCCAACCCAACGATAAATGTCGAGGCCGCAGCCGAGACATTTTTATCGTAGGATGGAACTTATATACCAGAAGAGCCCGAGTACGAGGGTTTTATCCGACTTAAACAACTATCGCCCCTAAATGATATATTTTCGTTTTCAATGTGTTTATGTCAACCGTCCCCTTTCGTCAATGTAACATGTTTAGGATATGAATTAAACTTTTATTTGTGAAATAGCCTTCAATTTAATGAACATCCTATAAATGCCCCAGGGCACATTATATAAATGCCCGAGGCACAGCAGATTTTGTGTTGCAGCTGGGTTTCCGCTGTGTTACCAAATTTGAATATTAAAACGTACCAGATGTCTACAGAATATGACATGTTTCTCTTTTGATTGGACAGTACTTTACTACGCTGCTGTCCATTCGTTTCTGGAATTTGGTGGACCAAGGCTTTATGAGTAGATAAAACACCCTGAATTGAGCACTCTGATGGTCAATCAACAGTAGATAGTTTTAAATATATATATATATATAATATATATATATATATATATATATATATATATATATATATATATATATATATATATATATATATATATATCAAAGTATACAGATGTCATCGTGGGAAATTACAGTGCTCAATGCAAAAGCAGAGCGTTTATAAATAAACAGATTACTTAAGTACAAAGTAATGAAATCTTCATTAACTTTGTACTTGAAGTAATCTGTTTTATATATATATATATATATATATATATATATATATATATATATATATATATATATATACACACACACACATTGGACTTTTTCTGTATACGGTTATGCAAAATTTTACATTATGTTCATTACAGAGGTGGCATTACTGGCAATACGATAAAAATATCGTCATGACTAATTGATTGAATACAACAGGTTTTGAAAGCAACACTCGGCTACTTGACTCAGTTAATGCACCAGGCCGGAGGGCTTCGCTTTACTTTTTTGAGGCTTTCATGTCCGGAGTTAGTGAGAAGATGAACAACACGACATTTGGTATGCATACGCTCTCAAAATATACTACAGCTTGGATTGGATGGAGCACTCGCTAAGTCGCAGTGGTTGAATGCATGGCTGTTAAAGGTTTTTGTATTCGAAGATATTTTATTGGTAACAATAAAGAAGGGTTACAGAGCTTGTCAGAGAGTTGTTGCAGTACAGTTTTCAATTATCATCTATTGCTAGTAGTACTTTAACCCATTTTCAACAATATGTCTCTAACTTGTCTTTTTCCAGTGTCTCCAAAAAGTAAATCATGAGGGTTAGGTTTCAGAACAAGAAAAAGCGACTATTTGTAGAAACAGAGAAGATGTAATAGAATTAAAGGTATACAGTCACCTGTAATCTGAATATGCCCATATATGGTCAAAGGGGCGTTCCTTGGCATTCAAAATGTACATGTGAGGGCGCTATTTTTAAAAGCGGCTACCCGCTTAAAATCTGTGATTGGTTAGATTTTCTCTTTCCACAGTAACTGTGGCAAAATTGGAACAGGTGACAGTATACCTTTAATATGAGTAAATACACGGTCTATTGTTTAATCATTGCTATCACAGAAGAAGCCCAGGAGTGTCTGGTCCACATCCCTTCTGTAGAGATCACAGTTCGTGAACAAGACATGAAGAAGGAGTTCTATGATGATTGAGATTTTTGCATTCTTTAAATTTTTTTTCCTTTTTGAAATGATCAAAATATACAAATACGAGAAACATAGTGTTACAGAGATTGCCCATGCCAAGTATGTGGTCGTAGATAACTATTTATGTTATTTTCTTTATTTTATTTTATTTTATTTTATTTTATTTTATCAATAACTTCCACAGCAGACACGGAAGACTGTTATATAACAGACAAATACAGATACAGAGTAAGAACACAGAGACAAGCAGATAAACTCTAACATTTACTGAGAAACAAAATTAAAAGTTTAAGAACTAAAACTATAAATAATCTTGTTTTCTTCGTCTTAAAACTTGACCTAATGCAACGTCTGGAATTTATTCCCACTCGCGTGAACTATTGGCGATTGCACATAGTATAGATACATGCAATTTGAAATCTCCCCGGCAATCCCTCCGTTCGTCTATTGAGTTAGGGGTCACAAAATCCATATCTTCCTAGTGCATTTTGCTATCCAGTTACTACTATTACTTACACGTATATGTATCCGCCTTATGTTCGTATCTCTCTCTAAATGGTTCTGCCCGAACGAAAGTTTGGCGATAAAAGCGATTTCAAACTTGATACTACAGCAGGTTTTAACCCGCTGTCTTTCCCATTCCCAAGCAAATACATTGAGATGTCTTACGGAATACGGATAAGCAGAGAAAGGCGATTTTTTTGTATCCTATCGTAATTACACAGAAATGTCTTTATTTCACGGACACATCGTCAGCTAGGTCTCTACAAACGGAAAATTTCTTCCGCCTCGAGCCGTATAAACGTCAAAGTTTAAAATTAAACGGGCATTAACTATATATACCCATTTGCGTTTAGTCAACTTCAGCGTTATTGCGTTTAACCACAAAACTGGGTCTTTTGTGTTATACTGAGTTCATTATGGCTACTATAATCATACCATCCCAATATACAAAGATGCAGATTTGAACTATTCATTTCCTAGCTGCTAATGCTAGGGCCTTACAAGGAAGTATATTGAAAAGGGTTATTTGTGCCGAACGCAGGCGTCATTAGAAGCACTACACCGATGCATCTGTCAGTTTAGTCTAATTTTACACAAAATCGTTTTCTTCTCGCATAGCTGCACTCTCCTTTTGATAAACCTGTGAAAGTTTCACAAAACAAAATCAATTCGCAGCTTTATATTGATTGCATCGATTATGTTTCTTATTAACGTGAATGTGTTAAGTGTTTTTCTCGGTGAAAATCTTGACAAAAAAGCAAGAACTGGCGATTGAATAATATGACCCTTCCTTTTCGACATCTTTCAAGTAACCCTACCTGGTACAGTGTGCTTTGTTTGTCCAGTAAAGAAGTTATGGAAATTTAAATCCCTGTCAATGGCTTTGTGATGTGAGGACAATGAAATTTGTTGAGAGATAGTCTGCGCGGTCGATTGTGCCTTCCAAAGCGGGTGGTAAACAACTCTCGCGCGTGCCTACTGCCAATTCGAGTTTCGACCCCTAAATAGTAGATTCATGGGTATACTGTTTTGTACATCGAAATTCTGTTTGGTTAACAAGGAGCATGCCAAGTAAAATACTAGAGAAGTCGAATATTCGTGAAAGGGAGAAAAAAACAGCATTTTTATGTCTCTCCAATTAGAGCTGAATACCCTGTGAAGTGTTTGTCGATACATGAAGAATATTATGTTTTAATAGAATAACTATTACAACGGCCCTGTAAGGCGATACATGTTAAAGATACGCCGCTTTCAAAGGAGAGGATAATGGCTAACAGGGAAATTTATATGCAATATATCAATTAAGCAGTCAACCGGATAGTTCTCTTCTTTCATCAGACAAACGTATAAGCTCAGTGAGTGATTCTGAATTTTACTGCAGACACCGTTTTTTACGGCCCTATAAAGCCGTGTAACGACGATCCTCTGTTTAATTTTATTCCATAAATACTCATTCAATCCAGTACCCTGCCAATATGGCCATTACTGAGCTCCACGCAAAGCTGAGCGGGCCCGATCAAAGGGGCTTAAAGAAATGAAATAAACTGATAAATTAGAAAACAGCTATCCGGCAGGACGTATCTTCGTCTCATGGTTTGGACTGCGAAGTCGTATTAATTTATTGCGTCTCGATGTAGCAGCTCGTCAACTTGGGGCGATTGACCATAAATCACCTTTCCCATTTGACCCTTTTGGATCTTCTGTAGAACGACTGCTGTGCAGAACTATACCGCGCCCCATCGATTTCTCGATGCTTCCTCAAAACTATTAGGTGGTACAGAGTCGTGTTATGTCTACTGGAGCAGTTATGTTGCGAGTTCATCAAAATCAAAATCGTTGATTTATGTTGGGAGATGGTGGGGATCTTCTCTCGGCGCCCTTTCTCGGTGCTGTTTGATTTTTATCATGGTAACATAATGCCGGCAATGATGTTATCCTCAATGGTGCATTTGTCTCTAAGGGTCTCCATTTCTGGGGATCTTAAAAAAGCATTTACCTTGAGCTTATCTGTTTTCTGACGCTCTTAACCTTCAGGGTTAAATGATTGTATTGTAAGTTTCCTAAGGTTATGCATGGCTTAGAGTCCTTGGCAAACCTTTTACAAGCGTTATTCTCTTCGGCGTGTCTTTCAATATAGGGACTCCGCATTCTGTGTCTTCTTAGCATTTCTGAGAGTTAAAATCGAATACGAAATGCAAAACTGGCCATGGATGAAGTAATTAATAATGTATCGGCGAAATCAATATTAGTCAGATTTAAATTAGCCGTGACCTCCGTGTGTTATTAAAAGAAATATCAATCGAGTTGATTAAACAATTTTATGGACTTCGATTAAAAGAATTGACTAGACGGATACTCAGCGAAGAGACTTGGTTTATGCAATAATTTCAAATCATAGCCAAGAGCTTAAAAGACGTCAGACCGAGTTACAATTTGTCTTGTGAAATAACATAGGGCAGGAGAGCAGTACCTTCCACCGCACGGTTGATATATGACTGCCGTTGGCTTCCTTAAAGTTTTGCGATCGTAAGTTTAGAAGTTCTTCCCTATGAAGATTTTTTTCAACCACAGACCCGTGGTTCAACTTTACAGATGAAGCGTTTGATGGATGATACCTTGACGGATTTTTGAAAGGGGAAACTGATGGACTCCGCTGTTAAAAAACAAAATTTGCAGTTGACGGTAAAAACTTGCCATTACGCAAAGAAAGGGTTTTGAATTATGAATAAAAAATGAACCTCCTGGTATATTTTATTCATTTCATGTTTTGGCGCGCCTTTCTGGCGCGATATTGGTGGTCATTTATTTCATTCTCGACGATAAATAACTCGACAAACACATGTCTTCGCTAGGTGACTCGATGCATTACATTGTGAGTTCGAATCCGATCGAAAATCTACTGTATATTCTACCCTGACTGTTGATAGCTCTGCTGCTGGACAGAGTTGTCCCCAAGGCTATCTTTGCTCACGTGTTTCAGTATATATCAAAGTTTTCTGTGAATTTAAACTTTTGACGCATGTTTGAAACTTCATTGAAAGTGTTATCAATTTGGTCATTATAGTTTGTACAGAGCAAGTTTTATAAACTTTAATCAAATCAATTCAGATATATATCCCTAATTAGGAAAGTTCGTTAATATGCAAATTAGTAATTAGCTGAAGAAAAAATGCTTAATGATTTTCAGTAATCTTTAATGTTCATTGCAAGTTTTGTCAACTTTGGTCATGTCACTCCAGATATATATCACTAATAAGGAAAGTTCGTTAAATATGCAAATTAGTAATAAGTTAATCTAAAACTGCTAAAACAACTTCATGATTGTTATATCAGTGTATGTCAAATAGACATAGCAAGTTTTGTCAACTTTGATCATGCAAATCCAGATATATATCCCCAATTGGGAAAGTTGGTCTAATATGCAAATTAGTGATTAGCTGAAGTGAATATTCTAAATGAATTTCAATATTGTTTTAAACTAATATCATCAATGTACAAAGCATGTTTCCTCAACTTTGATCAGGCTAATCTAAATATGTATAGAATCTTCCATGTACATAGCAAATTTCGTCAACTTTGGTCAAGGCAATCGAGATATATATCCCTAATGAGGAAAGTTCATCAAATATGCAAATTAGAAATTGGATGAAGTAAAAATGCTTAATGACTTTCAGTGATGCTAAATCATGGGATCTCCAATATACATATCATGTTTTATTAATTTTGATCGTATAAATTCAAATATATATATCCCGAATTAGGAAAGTCCATCAAATAAGCCATTTAGCAATTAACTTTTATGCCACATCTGTACGTTTTGTGTGATCAACATTTATAGCAAATCTCATCCGATTCAGTGCAGCCGTTCTCATTGTATGTCTGTTTTTCTAAAATCACTAATTATGCAAATAAGCATAAAATATGCAAGCCACACCCACCAAAAACGATCAGTTCTTGCCATTTTAAAACACAATCTATGTACCAAATCTGACTTGAATCCGCTTAGGCCGGCGTTCTTGAAATATCGTGTAAATAGATATAGAAAAAGACACACACACCACCACACACTCACACACTCATATACACACATCGGTAAGGCATTAGCTCACGTTTGTGAACACTTGAACTAAAAATGTAACAACTTAGCTCGGTTATTGAACCACTATTTTTAGAGGTTGGGATTTGGCCGAGCGGTTTTGACTATGATGTATTCGCCAGGTGACTGCATGCCGTACGTTGTGAGTTCGAAACCGATCAAAATCTACTGTACGAAAAGACCCGTCTCGCATATTTTACCCATACTGAACTAGGTGCTTTTCCTAATAACGCATCCACATAAACAAGCAGTAACTAGAACCATTAGTATTATATCTAGTGGTGCTTATCCTATCAGCAATTCTATATTTATCACAAAAAGCTTTGCAAATGTTGCCAGTGTCAAAAACAGATAGTCAATATTTTTAAGTTTGGATTTAATCAAAATAAATAGGCATAAATTCTTCAATAGCAATCCCCGGATTTTCATAAAATTTCCGTGAATTTACTGAACGTACAAACATGCTACGGTGTAACAATTGAGCTAGACTTCGCACATTGAAACATTCACTCTGTGATGTCAGTGATACCAGGTGAATGAAAACTTACACATTGCATGTCATGCTTGACCCCTTCTTTTACCCTCAAGACCTAAAACGTCTATACATGAACTACATTGTATGCAGTTAATAATATCAATAAAATCAGCATTCTCATTTGTACTTATAGCTACTTCATGAAATAAAACTTAGCCTGTGATCATGTTTCTGTAGGGACAACTCACACTGGTAGAAAATATTGCGAGATAATAGCGAGAAATGGACGCTTTCTCGCTTTTTGCGAGAATGCTGCAAGATTTCATTTTTCTGGCACTCAAAAGCTCAATGGGAGGGGTATTATTTTTTCGCAATGAATCTACGAGAAACAAAATACTCGCAATCAATCAGTGAGAATTTGTATTTGCTTGATTTTTTCTCGCAGATTAACAGCGAAAAAAAACCAAATTCTCGCTGTTTGATTGCGAGAATTTTGTTTCTCGTAGATTCATGGCGAGAAAATACAATGTAAATTCTCGCCTATTGAGATTGAGAAAAAATTAAATCTCGCTGCATTCTTGCAAAAAAGCGAGAAAGAGTCCATTTCTCGCTATTTTCTCGCAATATTTTCTATTAGTGTCAACGGAGCGTCCCCAGATGACATTGTAAAATTTGTACTTGTGCTGTCACATATCAGACTGAGTCAACAAGAAGATTTAACTTGTAATTTTGTTACGAAACGCTCATCCAATACTCTCCAGAGTATTGTTACCTTTACCTTAAAGTTACCTTTAATAGCAGCTTTTTCGATAGTAAATGAGAAATGAGCGCCAGGAAGGGCAAGCCCCCTCCTCGCAACCTTCTCACTGTACATGTCTGCAATAAAACTATCATATATGACAAAATGTACATTTCCAGTGCAAACATATAAAACTTAGGCTTAAGCCCCGCTGCCATCAACACATGATTCGAACTTGTCAAGAGGGCGATTTAGAAATGCTTTTCATCTGTTATTTCTTCAAGTCCACTGTTCTAATTTTCGATTAACGTATTTTACTAGTGTGGGGATAGATTAATTAAAACTACAACAAAAGGAACATTAAGAGATGTTGATATTATCTATATTTTTAGTTTAAGAAGCTAGATAATTTAAAATGTTATCAACATGTTTTTTTTTTGCGATCAATTAAATGCCTGATTGGGTTATATTATTTCCCTGTGACTTTGAATGAATTTTTACAATTGACATTTATCGCCCTTGGTCGTGAACCATGGAGGTCACATAGCATCAAGGAGAGGTTTTAAAATATTTGGTTAGTAGAGAACGAAGGCTTAAAAAATCAATTTCATCTCAAAGGTGAGGTGTGAAAAAAACATTCGTCGGCTTTTATGGGAATGAAAAAAGATGTGTTCTGCTGGGAAACTGATTAAAATCAATCTGTAAGCCAATCTCTCAAACTCAGCCCCGGATATCAAACGAATGACCTCTTACATGCAATTTGCATGAAGTCTGTACTCCAAACTTTCTATCTGATGTTCCGCCGGCCTCTTTTGTTTTTAGTTAGGTTTACTGATTTAATATAGTGCTTTAGCTTCCCCGCGCTCAAATGTTCCGGATTTTTTTTATCCAATTATCAAAGAAATATAAATTTGAAATCTAGGAGCAATCGCATTCAAGTTGATGTTTCTATCAATCGTTTGCGGAATAGATTGTTGCTTCTTCAAAAAGTTACTTTCGAAATAGTATCGGTTGCGATTCTCAACACCGACTTCGGAATCTCAGTCACACACATGACAATTTGAAAGGATTCTTGGTTCAGCGTTGTGTCATAATCCTCGAGATTGCTTTCTGCGTCAGAATGACGAAAGTTGGATTGATTTGTGACCGACTCGAATTGTTCAACGATAATGGAATCTGTCAGAACAGTGGATTTCTCTTGTACATTACATGGCACTTACTGTGACGTTATCGCTAGAGCCACACGCACAAAATTTTGTAAATCTTTCTTCAACGCAATTTATCAAACTATAACTACTCAATAATACCGTCCACCCCGCCCACCTCCCCTGGCTGTGTTAGTCGGGAGTCGTTTCATTCCCAGAAATCGTACGATCATCGCTCACTGAGATCGGAGCAAGTGATTGTAGTGTCTGGGTGTTAGAGGGTCGGGCAAATCGCATGATCTCTGTGTTTTTTGCCATTTGTCTCTCTGTCACTAACAGCAATATTAAGTGTACTGTGACGGGTCAACGTGCTGGCGGGCGCAATTCCCCGGGATATTGATTGATCGGACTGCTGTATCAGATGAAAGACGTTTGCCTGTGTAGCCCTCCAGTGAACATCGGCTACACACTATCCTCATTAATCGGTTTGATGAGAACTTAATTGATGTTGACATACTGAGTACTGCTGGACTCAAAATGTACGATAAGTGCTCGAGAGATTCCGGCGGAGGTATGACATCTCAGCCTTTACTGGGATATTAAAACAATACATCGTGAATCAATGCCACTGTCAATACGTCACTGATTTTACATGCAAACCGTGTAAGCTCGAAACGACGAATGACTTTCCCATTAGAATTAATACATTTATTTCAGGCCAAGTTGCATTATTTTGACTTTGATTTGAAATAATGAAATGATTTCCATCCCTTTTTTAATTGAGTTCTGGCAAGTGTTATTTTTTCTTTGTTTCTTCTTTTCTTACTTTCTTTCTTTCTTAAATCTTTCTTTCTTTCTTTCTTTCTTTCTTTCTTTCTTTCTTTCTTTCTCTCTTTGTGTGTCGTATATTTGTGACTTCAACTTTTAAATAACTCTGCCATGGTGTATCTATTTGGCCGAGCTCGCCATTTTAACAAGCTTCTATAGTGCTCGATTTCTAAAAAGAATGTTCTAAAACAAGTCACGTATCGAGCAATTCAATCTACCTTTACGACAACTAACAAAGATGCTATATTTAATATCATCGTCGGTACCAGGGGGGCACCTTTAATACCCGATTTATGACACCGATACAGGTTACGCAGTGGGAGTTTCTCGCTGATTCGCCCATGCTTATCGCTTTTCCACCGAGTAAATACCTGCCTTTGTAGATGACATCAGAGAAGGACAACGGAAAACACTTTTAGTTCTTCAAGTATATAAATTGCCTGAAATTCTTTTTCTGCTATCGCCCCTTGCGTATATATCAATAGTGCAGATAATATTTAAATCGTTGCGAGACAGTCGGTTGCCAGCTGTGGTTAAAGACATCAACGTTTTTAAGCCTAAGGTACGACTGGTATCCAAATAATAAACAGAAATATATGGCTTTTCGCAGTCCTGCGCACAATAGACGATACAATATTGGTCTAGAAAACGAATCAATATCGCACAAACATGATCACAGCCGCGCACGTGATCACGTCAAGTCTGGTTTAACACCAGCAAAAAAAATCTGTCAACTCAACTTTTCCACTGGCGATCTGAGAGTCCTCCGGTGCAGTGACTGTGTAATATGAACGGTAACAAGCAGAATTGAAGATGAATGATGATGAAAGCAAGCCATCTCCGAACAGTGTGATTTATCGATGATACAATAGCTGAAAATGGGAGGTCGGGGGAAAATAAATTGTGCTAAAAACGTTACCGGGAACGGGTGTCATAATCGTGACTTGCTCTGGTAAAACTCATAAATGTCAATGGTAAAGAGTATGCACACTGCAAGGGCCTTTGTACTCTACATGTGTGTGGATTTATATTTACGACCTTGGATCTCTCTCCAAGGCGACACGGAGTTGTAGTCATATTTCAGTAGGGCGGACACCCACAGTCGAACGCGCCATCCTAGTTGATCACAGCGCGTGTTAAACGTCAGTTTGGCAGTCTGCTCACATCCCTCGTGTATTTTAATATCCCTTGGTGGATTCCATTGATGAACACCAATTAAAATTGCATAACGCACGCCTGTAACATGCTACCGATGGCCACGTTCTAAAGTATTAAAACTACATATATCTTCCAAAGACACACCATCAACGTTGTCGCTGATATTTATGACAATACTTGTACACTACCCGATAAAAGCTGCACCTAGAGTGTTTCAAGAGGAGAGACGGTAGCTCGCAGTCTTAAATCTAATTGGTGTCTTGTAATCGCATGCGCTGATTATGAATCGCGAAAACACTACACGTTCACTCTCCTGAAAAACAGCAAGTCGGCGCCATTGTAAAGCATCGCGATCGCCATGCGGAGATTTTGTTCCGCCATGAACAAAGAGCAGCATACGGTACACTATTGTTCCCCCACACGACAGGAACGGCATTAACGAGCATCTTCTCACGGCATCACAGCGGTCCAATTTTACTCAAATTATGAAAAATATACTACACTTACAAGATTACTTGTTGGAATAAACTTAATTGTCGGGATTGCTTTACGTTGGCACATAGGATTCAGATATGCAACCACGTGGAGTCGGTTACTCTCCAAATCAAATCAAAGACCGGCGAGAGAAGACAGGATATCGAATTTCCGCTTTTTGTAGCGGCGATAATTATGAAATAGTCTTACGCGGGCGGCACGATCACGGAAGCCATGATCGTTTAAACCATGTTACTCGGATGAACCTCGTATCACGAATTATAGTTAGGAAGGAGACAACAAAAGAAACGCATAGCATGAACAACACCAAGTGAAATGTGATTGGATGTTGATTAAAACTGTCCACAAGGATACTTGGCGAGTGGAGCGGAGAATCGAGACCAATGTTAAAGCAAAGTCATGTGCCAATGAGTGAACGTCACGGTCGTTTCATATCTCAAGGATGTCGCATGCCTTTGCCGCTAACTCCGGGGATTAAAGGCGCGATGAAGGAACACCTCTCTCGTTCTTCGCCTTGTGCCGTGACGACAGCTGGAACGCTGACAGAATATTAAAATCGTTTCAGGACCCTGCTCACCTGCATACAGTTCACGACGGGGTAACCACGTGTAATTCCTTTTATAAATTCTTTGGCTGGCCCATTAGGAAATTTACATTCACGACAAAACATATCCTTTTTGCGTATGGTTTATTCCCACGACAGTTGAATAAATTATTAAATCCTAAAATATTAAATCCTATATTAAATATGTACGTTTACGTCACCGAGAGCACCTTCACCAGCACAAAACTTAGAGACATCCCTTAAGGTTTATACGGTTACTGAAAGTAAATGATCGAAATGACACGAACAGTTTCTCCTTCAATTTGTGACGCCCTGGGTCAGAAGTCAAGTAGGTGATGACGTCACGGAAGAAGGAAACTTTTCATACAAAGAAAAGCGCTTCCAGGATATTTCAGAGATATTGGTATAAGATTAGCGTCAATCGAAGTACGCAATATTTTAAAATAAAGTAACTTGGCAGGTTCGATATATTTTTGCCATTGAAATCCTGAAATCTATTTCACGGTCTTTGACCTACTGCTCTAAGCAAGTGATTATAGCTGTATCAAATCCACAGAGAGATCAGTATACACAACATAAACAAATATGTGTTGAAAATGAATGATAAAAACATTATAGTCGGCAAATTTGAAGATCACTTTCAAACTGAAGGCGTTTAAGCACAGCACACATACATTATATATATATATATATATATATATATATATATTATATATATATATATATTATATGTGTATGTGTGTGTGTGTGTGTGTGTAAGTACACACACAAACACAATTTAGATTCATACATATATATATATATATATGTATGTATATATATATATATATATATATATATATATATATATATATATATATATATATATATATATATATATATATATATTTCACGGTCTTTGACCTACTGCTCTAAGCAAGTGATTATAGCTGTATCAAATCCACAGAGAGATCAGTATACACAACATATAACAAATATGTGTTGAAAATGAATGATAAAAACATTATAGTCGGCACATTTGAAGATCACTTTCAAACTGAAGCGTTTAAGCAATGCACACAGTATTATATATATATATATATATATATATATATATATATATATATATATAATATATATATACATATATATACATACTATGCACATATATAATACACACAGACATACACAACAGACATACATACATACATAAATACATACACACACATATATAGATATAATATATATATATATATATATATATATATATATATATATATATATATATGAACACACACGCACAATACACTGTATACATATACTCTTGCGCATACTACATGGTTGCCAACACTCCGTTGCCCAGACAAAATTGAATATAGAACATACACAACGGTGACACTGTGCTTCGAAAACTCAGAGAATGTTCTACTGGTGCAAATATTTTGCCCAATCCTGCATTTTACACTTCACTGGTGTTATCTGCTTCCTGCCCACATATGAATGCCATAGGCATTCATCCGTACGTTTAAGACCTTCTGTGCAGCTAGATGTGACAACACAGCATGGTTTGACAATATATTTCAAACTGCGTAATTAGTGCTACGAAGGACACTTCGTGTATTACATTTTCATACAGAGTGTGCGTTTTCACACTTTCTCACTTTCTAATTTCAGTAATGAATGAGCGCAACAACGTGATGACGCACTTTTCCTATGTCTTTCTGGATAACTCGTATCCATGGCAACCTGTCCCCCAGCACTCTCCGAAGATCTGTTATCAGACCGCAAATCTTCTGGGTTTTTAAAAAAATCCCCGAATGTGCTGATTTCAATTACGTCGCTCTTCAAAGATGTACGCCGCTACGTGACTATAATACACATAAAGTACCGGGTTTTCGGGGGGGGGGGGGGGATCTACGCGTACATCTTCAGCAACGTTGAAGTTATCATCGGAATTTGTAACGCAATTTAATCGAGGAAGCTGAGACTTTCACATTCTTGTATTCACTATGATCATAACGTGTACGCGGAATCAGTCGCACAAGATGCTGCAAGATGATCGAGAGAGTAACATTGGCGAAGAAAACCCCGTGATTTCATGTATTAAAATGTTACGATAAAACACGTGTGATAAGGTGCACTCGCCATTTGGTGGGAAACTTACACATGTATTTAGGGGTGCCAGCTTCTGAACCAGGTATATATAATGCCGACAACGAAACTCAAGCACAAGTAACACTCAAAGAATGCAATTTACTAATGACGGCAATTCATTTCCCTGTAGAAGCAACGTGATTCCGATGTCCGTGAAAGAAAATTAGGTGCTCTGCTGATTGCGCAAAACGGCTCCCAATCTATACTTCATTACTCCCACGGCAACTTAATAGCGCATCAATGATTCCAAATGGTTCTTATCAAAATTACAATATTTCGATGCACTCCCGACGAAACAGTTGTTTGAAAGTTTTGAACTGAGTGCAAAAGCTCATTCAGCTCACACACTGTCATACCGGGAGTGGCGGAGATACACATTAAAATGCAATACCATGTAACCCGAGTCTCTGTTGGAAACCGCTTCAGTCCTCAATATTCAATAAAGGAAAACAGAAGGAGAATCGGTTGTAACAAGAAGAGTGCCACACCTGCATTCGGAATCGACGAGGGCAAGACCTTTTAAAAAGAATCTTCAATTTGAAAAATCATTTTCCGAACTAATGCACAAAACTGTGAAAAAAAACGTCATTTTTTCCTTTTATCATGCTATCGCGACAATGCATTCATTTTCATCTGCTGTCGCGTGCGTTGGCACGTTTCATCCGTTTCGCAGACATTTACGGAATTCGATAACCAGGCTTTCTAAGGGTATTCATACCTTGGGAAGTCCTAATTATCGAAACTCATCTAAGGGCAGCCTCCTTTGTTAATGCGCCATTAGTTGTAAACTTTTCGTACACGTTCTCTGGTATTCCATGTGACGTACATTTTCTTGTTCTGGTGGAAATGCCCGGCCTTCAACCTTCAGTACAGCCTCTGTGTGTGTGTGTGTGTGTGTGTGTGTGTGTGTGTGTAATTTTCTGCATTATTGAGTTCGGATAAGATGTCAGTATCAACTATAGCATCGCTCATTGTACACAATGTAAATGTACGTTACACCGCTAATACTTTGTAATTTACCGATGAGAACAAGAGAATGTACTTCTTTTCAGAATAAAATATTGAAAAGGATTTCTAAAGTTACAGTTATTATGCCATTAACCGGAAGTTCGTTATAGCATCGTGTTAAAATGGTGGATATACGCTACTCGTCAATTTGTTGCATTCGCTTTCGCCCGCATTGACAAGGAAATTGTTTCGCTCAAATCTTTTCCTTTATAACCTTCATGCTCCATAATTTAATTAGGTAAGCTCGCCGTTTTTAATGCATTTGAAATGTTATTGAGGACAGACCTTGAGTGCGGTGTTCTTAAAGACGCTTTATGGCAAGCACTTGGTTCCGTAATGATCTGAAACAATCTCTGGCAAAACATTTTACTCCGATTGCTATTTCAAATAACAAAATAAGGCAAAAGCTTAATTCAAATTCAGCAACGTTGATGTATACGTTACTCCGCTTTTCATTTGTACTTCAACAAAACAAAATTCCTTGTAATTGATGTATGGCAAATCAGAGTGCCGTATATACATTACAGCAAATCAAATAACTTTCCCTTGTGGTGAACAAAATGCTCAAGATGAAATGAGACTGTTGCCATGGGAGAAAGCTGACGTTTTCCACAGTTGCGGTGAAAGTTTGTCTGATTCAGATACTTGCCCACAAAGAACGACTTAACCGATAAGACTTAGTTATTTTTACTTAAAAACATTCCCATAAAATGATATCCAACACACTTGTTCAATTTTGTCTATTTTACTAATACATACATACATACATACATACATACATACATACATACATACATACATACATACATACATACATACATACATACATACATACATACATACATACATACATACATACATACATACATACATACATACATACATACATACATACATACATACATACATACATACATACATACATACATACATACATACATACATACATACATACATACATACATACATACATACATACATACATACATACATACACATATAGGTAGGTGGGTAGGTAAGAACGTAGGTGGGTAGGTAGGTGGGTAGGTAGGTAGTATAATGCCATGTGTGTGTAATATGTGTGCATTTGTTGCTTTGACAAATGAGATTGGCATAACAAAGTGTACTTTATCTTCTCTGGCACAATGGCAGCCCATCATTTTTGTCACTTCAGCCAGGTATAGAAGCAAGATGTAGCAAACACGTTTAAAACGCACTAATCGAGTGGCTGCCAAAGGAGACCTCTTCAGTATCATGACTTTTCAGTGAATACACGAGATACTCCGAAGAAGCAGTTCTTTCCAGCCCGAGAATCCATTGTATCTCAGACTCTGTTCCGGAAAATAAGCCGTGTTTGAGTGGTTCCAGTTCACTTGAAGGCGTCTTATTTCAGTGTGAGGGTTTTCCGCCGTGTCGGTAATTGACTGAACAGCGTTACAAAACCATCGATATTTGACTCAACCGAAGGGTAGCCCCATCTACTGTGTATATGCTTCAAGTACGCAACAACGTCAACGGCTTCATTTCCAGGAATCCAATCGTTGGAGTACTATGCCACGTAACCATCGAGAAAACTTCATTAATGAAACGAGGAACTAATCAACGAAAAGACGTCATTGACACGTATTTGACCTTCCATGTTGTAATCGCCATGGGAATGAGGTACAACTCCGGAGTGAAGCAAACACTAGTCTGATTTCGAATTTACAAAGTATTAGTTCGAATCATTCATAATCTCTCGACACGTGCTCTGTGATCTTTGTCTGTCTGTACATATATCTGCTAGTCTGCGATTCATCTGTCCTTTATGTAAATTTCTATTTTTGTCTGTCGATCTCAGTGCCGGTTTCATTCTCTCTCTCTCTCTCTCTCTCTCTCTCTCTCTCTCTCTCTCTCTCTCTCTCTCTCTCTCTCTCTCTCTCTCTCTCTCTCTCTCTCTCTCAGCAACATTTGTGTATAACAAAGCAAGACTTTTTAGTGAATTTTACAGCCCGCTGTATCGATTAATTTGTTTTTGTTTAGCTGGACAGGTAGGGGTAAAATATTTCCTGAACTTCTGTTCCCCCAACGACGGACTTTTTTAGTTGTAGTAAAACGTCCCCACCTCGCGACACACAATTAACCTTCAAAATTACCTATTATACACTTGGATGAATGCTAATTCCGTGTGCGTATTACAAATTATATAGACAAACTGGCACTACACGTCTTGTCAATATGCCTTCCAGATAGGGTCCGTGCGATTACATGTAATACTATGAGAAGTGGTAAGTCTGTTGGTTATAGTCGCTCACAAAAAAGTGTTTTCAAGAGAAAAATACTTCAACCATCATTATAATTCCACCATCTCGCTGATTTCCATTTTTATAGAGATTTACTGAGACAATTACTCGATCCTGTCTCGCCTACGACGGCTCTTGTGATGGCTTGCCTCGCGTCGAAAAGAGGAATGACTAATCCGGGTCCAATTATTCGGTGTCTGGTGCTTGTATGTCTTGGTTAAGCTTAGTTTTTCACAATTTTATAACTATTATTCATCCTGGGCATTGACTAAAAAGAACGCATTTAGAATATACTTTGAACCTTTAATATATGAAAATAGAAAACATCTGTTTGTTTGTTTGTTTGTTTATGTGCTTGTCTATTCTTTGCATGCGCGTTTGCGTGCGCGCGCGTGCGTGCATATAATTCAGGTTAGCCATTAAAACACTGGTGTTATTCATTGGACTGTGGCTTCATATTCGGTGGTTATTTTTACGACTGTCAGATGTATAGCATGACGTATAAATGTCAGTTTTTACAGTGCGGGCAATCATGATTCTATGTCATAAATCTACTGCTATTCATCGCATTAAACTGTTTTTCATATTCACACTGCGGGGCTTTTCGTTCTGGACAACAATTTCCCGAATGAGAGCACAAACACAAACCCCTTTGCGTTTTTAGATTGTTTTGATCCCTGCGTTCACTGCATTACAACTTACACAAGCGTCTCTCGATGGCGTGTCTGTGTTTCGACAAAATTGCATATTCAGACGTAATTGGTAAGCTATCTTCAGAATTCTTACAGGGGTGTTTTAACATTCGAGAAATGTCATTGAAACCGCCAAACAATTACCCTCGCGTGTCACTGAGAATTAAACTGGAGTACTCACGGACCCAGGCCCGGGAAGCACGGCTCTGTGTCTGCAAAACTATCTTTCTATCGGGATAAAGTGACTGACATTAAAATTCCCGATCACGCTCTCTTCAAATGATCCGTTTTTAAAGGTATATTCTTCAGCTTTATCACGACTAACGACAATTTACGTCTGGCGTGGTCAATTCTACAGAAATTGTAGAATGACTTCCATTAAGGCTAGCCACCTGGGATGTTTAATCTCTCCTGAAACATTAGTTTGGCGTCTGGAGTAAAGAGAAGCCATTGCAACTCCATCGTTCGGCAATTTGAATCGTAATTCTTCCCTTGGTTTTGAACAATTAGTCGTACGGAAACCACGCTTAACAAGACGCCGATTTAATACAACGTTCTACTTGACATAATTTGTTCTGAGCATTGCGTCTTGGTACTGACATATTTCGTCTGCGATTTTAAAAGGTAGCTATTACATTCTCTTCGCTTCATTTTAGGCTTCATTTGTCTTCACTCAATGTTCGTGTGCCCCATTAATAGTTCGGTATCTTCAAGTAGCTTTCTCCTTAAAGGTTAGAGGATTGTCAAAAATTTAGCAACAAATTTCAAATATCACAAACGCCATGTCGCAGTCTGCTGTCAATAAAAACAAAAATACATTTATCATTCCCGGCCATCTCTAAACTTCCCGGACATTAAATGTTCTGCTAGGTTTATAATACATGGTTTACACTGCCTGACGGTAAATCGGTTGAAGTCGCGTGCGTTTCTTACTTGTGAGTGGCGAAAAGATGGCAAAGCAGCGCATGCGCGAAAGACAAGCATGCTCTGAGTCTTCGTTTTTCGATCTAACTCTCCTAGGTTCCCGTGATGCTTTGAGTAAAGGTACACACGCCGTTTATTGAAGCTCCAACTTCAAACAAATCCTCTAATTTTGCAAATCTTACAGAAATATTCCCCATGGTATAATGAACCATTTGTTATCAGTCGATAAATAATGAAAAAAAATATCGTCTCCGCTCGTCTGGATGCTACGATAACATCCCTTGAGGGTTTAGATTAATATTGAAGTCGAAATGGCCTTCAGTGGGAGTCTTTACCTAAATATGTTTCACGGGGGATTTACAGGAATTAATAATTTAAGGGCTCCGTATCGCAATCTGAAAACAAGTGATGTCGGCGACCATGAGTTGAGATACGGATTCAGGCAATTACGAAAATTTAGAGGGGAATCCCCGAGCCACCGGTCCATGGCTGTAATTGGCATACTTCCGGAAGCCGAACTACCTCAGAAGGTTGTCAACGAGAAAATTTTTTATACTCGTCAGATAACGCTGTGTTTCAGTGGTATTGAAGAACGCTGTGTAACAAAGTGCGATGTCCCCAGCAGAGTTGTCATTTCTAGGTCCTCGGATGTCAGATAGAGTAGATAGTTATTTCAGGTGCAGTCAACTGGTAAATTCAGTCAATTTTACAAAATAAAATCACAAAACATGTTTCTTGAGCTGATGTACTGATTACTGCCCTCCCACCAGCATATGCGAAAAATATGCCCTCCTCCAACTAAATTATAATGTCTGCCCACCGGTATCAATGATCTGCCCGCTCCCCTCTCCCCACATGAGTTCAAGCTCCCCACTGCCCTCTCTCCAACACTGACACCGCTAATCTTCCCCAAAAGATCTATTTACCACAGCATTCCCCTCCATCTACCTATTTTCCGGTACCCTCTGCCAATAATTTTCTCTCGGGCCTCATCAAAAATTTACATTTCTTCCCTGTCAAAAGTAAAATTTGACCTTTTCTCCGCCCACTGATTATTTTTCAATTTTCCCACCCACTGAAAAACTGCGCAAGGACAGCTTTTTGCACGAGCGGCTTCGTCAGCTGCACCTGTTATTTTCCTACAACCCTTGACATACTGTACACTTTCGGTAGAAGTCAATTTTGGTTTCTCCATGAAACGTGTATTACAAAATGGGAAGAATGTAGCTTTATAGAATAAAAAATTGCATCAACAAAACAGCTACACGTGAAAACTAATAGAGGCAGTTCTCCTAGATTAGCACGGTCCCTCATTGACATAACAACCAGTTCCGTCTGTTGCAAAAAATTTTGGAGTTCACGCTATTTTGGAAAATGTAAACTCATCATCAGTGGAGACTATTCATGTAGGTCGGGTAATAGGTGACGTCACACCTCATCGACCAAACTGGTTAGAATGCCATATTTCTAAAACTAGCGTTTCAAAATTCCTTCGATGAACGAAACTGCATGGTAGTTACACCAAACACGGTTTTAATCCAGGAAAACTACCTCTAATATTACACCCATTTTCATCATTTTTTATGAATTTAATTTACTCTCTAAAGCTACGCAATGTGTTTTCGGTACAATGCCATAAACATTTATATAATGTATGATCCGAGTTACATGGATATTCATCATTGATAATAAACCATAGCCATCGGATCTGCACACTCTCACGATAATCATTTACATAATTTGCATAAATGAATACTAACATGTCGCGCTCAAACACAAGATGGCTCTCTTTTGGAGGCTAAATTGTTTGCTCAGTCAGGTCATTCAACAATAATGATATTTTCGCTGCCATCGACAAGACTGACAGTGCCGCTTTAACTCGCGTCGAACCGACTCCCATAAACTTCTGAATCCCGAATTAACAAAATTAGGGCATTGTTGAAACTGCTTCATTAATATCCACAGTATAAAATGACTGATTAATTATAGCTATCGTCCAGGCATTTTTCTGATGGATTTGAAAATTGCCTAAAATGGATTCAGGTAAAACTTTCCTACTACAAATTAACATGTATGGTTGGCTATGGTCAAATTTAAACTCAAAGTAGGGACAAAAATACCGATTTATACCATTTGTCATATTGCCGCAGACTACCAGAAAATAGTCTTGAAATAATCATATGCATCTTATGCGGCAGCCACACCTTTTGAATGTCATGAGCACATGGTAAACACAAACCTGTAGGTGCACGACCTACTTCAGACATATTAAAACATACCTCATAAATATGATGTCTGAACTATATATCTTAAAGTCAAAATTCAGTTTTGAAAGGGTTCAAAACTTCTTTGATTAACTGCTGTCAAGAGAACGGTAGACACATCTGCCACGAATTTTTCATGTACACGATGTCAACCTTTGCTTATTATTCAGAGTCACGCAGCAAAACATGTAGATCAAAGCCACGGGGAATTCATGGATGATAATTATGTTTTATGAGGACAGCTATAGGTACAGGTATGGAAATGCAATTAGATGAAAACACTTCACTATGCTTCACAGATAATCGTAATGAAAGTCGACACTACGTTGGATCAACGCCAAATGTCGACATCAAATAACGACCATTGTCGTAACTTTTTGTGTCGAATAAAGCATGTTTGTCTGCTGATGGTCTCCGCGTTCTTCTACGCGTAAGATGAGAAACTAAAGCGAGTGGAACTTTACACTCTCTGTATGAGCATAGACAAATATGGCAAGATATGGTTCTGTGTGATTTAATATGCTTCGGTATATGATGGAGGTAGAAACAGTTACTATCTCCATGGGCTGACTTTGTACTCATTGAAGAACTCTTTACTATGTTTGGATTATATCCGCTGTAAGACCTTCACCTTTACTCGCTAAGCTTGCTGTTACCGTATCTCTCAATGTAATGTGGCCTGTGGTAAAGATCTGTCGGTGACCTCTACCATGGACGCTTGTTGGCGACAAGTAACAGTATATTTGAACTATATGTGGTTATATGACGATACGTATCCTATATGCGATACATCCAGCCAATCAGGCGCTTCAGTAAGTTTCTACTAATCACTATGAACTAGAATCTCAGGCCAAAAATGTTCTCCTTCAGCTTTCTGTTGAGTTCGTTGCAAGCCTAATAAGAGGTTAGTTTAGTTTGACACAGTTGTTGTTCGGTTTCTGCATTCTAAATAATAGTGCTGCAATAAACCTTGTGAGTTCATTGCAAATACACTATTGCTCTTGCTTCTGTGTAAAGTTAATGATTTGGCAATCTTGATTATTAAACCCCAAATCACGACAACGCTGCGGGTATACCCAGTCTGTAAGTTTGGCATGCTCAGCTCTGGGACGACCATGGGGCGTAAAGCCAGGCTGATTCTGTTATTTGCGATACAAGTTTCGGTGCATTAATTCATGTCAGTCCCCATCAACGTCAGAGACTGCCTACTAAAACAGTATTAGCGTCGCAAGACATGGATTACGTGTAGTTTTATTGTAAGGCGATAAAAACCATTGTATATTTAACTCTACCAAGTCAAGCAACGAGACATGCATTAGATATTGTGTTCTCCTACAGACGTACAAGTCGGTTTAAAGCGATTTAAAGGCTAAAGACTGAGTACGAAAATTGTCGGAATAGGGGCACACACATTTCTCTCTCTCTCTCTCTCTCTCTCTCTCTCTCTCTCTCTCTCTCTCTCTCTCTCTCTCTCTCTCTCTCTCTCTTCTCTCTCTCTCTCTCTCTCTCTCTCTCTCTCTCTCTCTCTCTCTCTCTCTCTCTCTCTCTCTCTCTCTCTCTCTCTCTCTCTCTCTCTCTCTCTCTCTCTCTGATTGGTTACATCGAAAGTTCTGTAGAGTAGGCTTCCATCGTCTCATCGACACAACTAGAACAAAAGAAAAGAGATTGACTGCACTATCAAGTCTTTTCCGAAACCCTTTTGCTTTTATTTCATAGTTCTACTTGACACGTGTCGTGAAGGGCCATAATCTACACTCTGTCCTGTCGTGGTTTTCGGTTGAGTACCCGTCATAATCACCTAACGACAGCCCTGTGAAAACAGATGCTTCAATAGATGCAGTCAAAGGCAATGTTTCGTGCGTGTTTAACTAGGACAGTAAACTATTAAATGGGCGAAGATTAACATTTACATCGAGCTGCATGCTCCTCTTAAAAGCAGATATGGTCGGTGGTTGACAGCATTGCTCTCTCTCTCTCTCTCTCTCTCTCTCTCTCTCTCTCTCTCTCTCTCTCTCATTTTACAAAGCAGCTCTCGTATGTACCTTTGCTGTGATAGTTATGGCAGAGTGGCGCAACGGTGAAATATGCTCTTCAGGTTTTCAAGACCGTGATCACGACACAGATGTAACGTGTAACGTGACATGTTCATCATAACCCAAGCATAAAATGAATGACTCAAAACCAATCAGACCGAAAAATCAGACTTGATAAATTGACTAGTTTGACTCAACCATGTGATCCTAGTAAAGCAAATTATGTACACAAAGAATGCATTGTTGTAATGCAGTTGTTTTATATCTAACTGTATAATACGTTCCGGTGGAGTTACATCAAAACTTTTAAAGTTTTAGCAAATTCAGTCCCAGAAACCAACCCTCCGGTAGAAGACACTGACATCATTACAAGACAACTTTTATCATTAAAGCCTGAGGATGAAAAAGGAACGTAATTTAATGCAGAATTATCTCTTTTACCAGCAGATAACCAATCTGCTTATCTTTGTGCAGTCTGTGTATTCTTCAACCTGTGTTAATCTTGGTAACAGGCATAACACAGATTCGAGATGCTCGTCTTCCGCCTAGAGTTGGTAACGCAATCGACGGACTGATTCTGAGCAGTAAAATAACTGGGAATAGCTATACTACAGAACAACGGTCAGGAGAAAAGTTCTTAGCACGGGAACTTTCGACAGTCTTTTCTCTTAGCTCCGATTTATTCCCGGATAGCAGGATAGCAAAACAACTCGAAATCTCTTGTCGACAAGAAACAAATTCAGGGAAGGAGCAAACCTTTATCTTAAGGTAGTATGCGCCTCGAAAGTGACAGACTTAAACTTTTGCTCAAACTTTCCTCAATAAACTTTCGCCCATTCTCTTATCAAAGCAATTAAAATCAGGGATCACCGTGCAAATTTTGGTACTACAGGGACAAATTATCTAAGATATCTCGAAATTAGAAATTCAAAATGGCCGCCATCCATGTTGTAACTCTATGGGGAAAAAAAAAATTATATTTTCGAAAAACTAGGACGGTGAAAATTATTCTTTCACCGAGGGTTTTAAAATGAGCCCCCACAAATGGTAGATCAGAAGAGCATTGATACAATTTGAAAGCCCAAATATCTGTCCCCGAGGCGCGTTCTACCTTAGTACTACAAAATTTCCCAAAAGAACCTGGAAGTTTGAAAGCAGTATATCACACCACTGTAATTACAATACAGAAAGTTGGCAGTAGAAAATCTTACTCAACGGGTCAAAACCAGGAGCGAAGTGGGTGTATGGGAAAGCTTGCAAATCGTTCGTTTGTCGCTTTGAAGCGCACTTCTGTTGTATGATCATATTACGTTTCCACCTTACTATAGGTATAGGTCATTAATTTACCGTTTGTTGGCTTGATGATATGTCGTCACCGAGCACTCAACATCTGAACGGTTTGAAATGCACCCAAGCATGGACAGCGGGTTTCTCAAGGGTTTCCTCCCTTGCCTCGGTCATTGAGCTCATCGAATATGTCCGCTCGACCGTTAGGAGGTGTGAATGACGTCATTTCATTTTCATCCTGGTGTCCGGTGACGAGACGAAAGAAACAATTCGCCGCTGATTGCTTTCCGGGAAAATACAGGGACTGACGTCACCAGGTGTGGACTTTTGGCGGGCATGTGTGAGGCAAATATCCATCAATTTGTCATCCGTCGAGAGTTTTCTTTGACTCGAAGATTTTCCTCATTGATCAGAGCTTCGCTAGTTTTTCTTTTCCAACAATGGTATAGAGAAATGAAGCTTCTTTAACACTGAGGATATGAAGGTACCTTTGCAATTGTGCAAGCCAACCCGAAAATGCATTTTCTATTTCCGTTCATCAATCATATGTCATAAGGACGCATATCAACTGTTCAGTAGGGTGTCCATGTCAGGATTACAAGCACAATCCTAATCTTATCCTGATTTGTACCCCCTAAGTTAATGTTATAAGATCACAGTCTCGGATGTGTCAGAGTGAATGTGATATTGACCGCCTTCCACAGGTCTGCTGTACGTTATGTTCGCATTAGAGTCACATAACAAAGAAAAGTCAATAAAGTATGTAAGTCGCGACTAAAAATCAATTTACTACTTGCAATTTTTCTTTAAAAATATTAGTGATTATTTGTTTGGACTATTAAGTCCATAACTTCGGGCCCTTTGTCCATCGACCTGTGTTTTCCGCTCTCCCTGCGGGATATGTATAGATTATTTGCAAAATCAATGCCTCGCTGGTGAAGTATGAACGTTAATGGTGATATTTGTTATTCCACCCTGGGATCAGTGTCAAATTCTCAAGATCTACGGTCTCAATTAGCAGAGGAGAAAAGTACGGTGAGTCTCGAGGAAATTCGTCATTTCACTCTGACACCCGATCTTCTTATACTTCCTATTTCCTGTCACGCTGAAATCAGCAACAGCCTGTTTTTCACGACGTTAATTGCGATAGCTATGGCAGCAAATTTGCTAACCTCATGGGCACATATTATTTTTCTATAAAAGTTGAGAAACATTGGAATATTTTCCTCAAACTGCTCTGGCTGAGTCAGATCGTGCTGGGGTTGGTTGTTAACCCTTTGAGTGTTGTAATTTTTTCCCACCAAAATTTTAGTGTAACATTTTACCAATTTTTATGAATTTTTCTGTATTATTTATTTGATATTTTTGGACCAAATGGCCGTCACATTTCACTGGCTATAGATTTTTATCAAAATTTTGGCAAAAATCTGAAAAAAATTGACTGGGCTATATTTTATAAAGGCGACAAAATTGATATTGGCGCCCAAAGGGTTAAATACGATGTCGTGTTTCTTCAGATGTTGTTCAGATAGTGTCAGTAGCCGAGGAGTGGATCAGGCCAATCAAAGCCCCGGTCCTGTTGATTGGATACACAGTACCTTTAGGCATGATGTGCAGACATTGCAGGCTTTGAGAGCTCTCAGCGAGTGAAGAAGCAAAGAAAACTGTAGGGTGCTCTTGAGAGCTACGACACAAATTATCAAATCAGCGACCCCGTTATTAGTTTCTTTATTTAATAACTGCATAGCAAGGCCAACACTTAAAGCCTTTGAATTGCATGTTTTTTGCGCTTTAAAAGATCAGAGCAGGCGTCGCGGTAAGCTTTAGAAATCCTCACACAATGCAAAAGAATTACAGTAACCCCCTCCCATACAACGGTTTGTGAACATGGAGATAACCTATTAAGCTGAGCAAAAGCATGGAAATTTGCTCAGAAATTGCCCCTTTGACAGAAACTTCGCACGTATAGTAACATTTCAACCCCGTACGAGATACTGTCAGTGAAATTACATTCTATGGGTGGCAGCAGATGATTGCCCCGTGATTCCTTATGGGAGAGAACGTGGACATCACAACACCACCGGGTGCCGTATACGTATGCCTTGGCATCAGCACATACAAAACACTTCTTTGTAGTTCCTATTTTCAAACACGGACATTGGAACTCGTCATCATATGTTACAACAGGCCTTCCAGCCTTCGAGAATAGCACTAAAAAGTAACGAACTTAATGTTCGGAGAAATGCATTATGAGAGTCACGCCTGTGGATTTGCTAATTTAATGAGTCGTGGAAGTTTGAATTGTAAACACGGGGCGATTTTGCAAAGCTGATTTTGCACGGGACTTGAGCAGTCACGGTAAGACACGAAGGCTTTTGTCGCGGTGGGCACACATTCAAGGAATCAGATCAATGTCAACCAGATCTCAAAGAGCTATTGAAAATTATCAGAACACGAACACTGACGATTGCTTTCACTGTATTCACACGTGACCAGTGTTAAGTCAAAAGTGTCCGATTCAATTCAATGTTCTGAGTTTCATTCGCCTTCTTGCAACTCGCCCAGGACGTTACCGTTTGCTGATTACGTAGTCAAATCTGTGTGGCTACAAAATTCATACGAAATCGTGGCCGGGAAGCGTGGCAGTTGACACTCTATTCTGTTAAAACTTAAGTCCCGATGAAATTGCTCATCGAAGCCGTGTGTGCATGCCTTCTGTCTTAGAGTTTGTTCCACGTCTCTGCACACAGGGCAGATATTCGAAACGCTTTGATAGGAGCACTCACAAAACTTGGGTAATTCATAGACTCTAAAAACGGAAGGTCTATGGGTAATTGTACTCTGTTCGACACAGTTGTTGGAAGAAACAAAAAGTAACATAAAGAAGAGCCGTCTCAGGCTTGCTCACCTTGAATGTAAGCAACATCTTTCTCAGTAAGTGTATACATTATTACAGAGAGAGAAAGAACAACAAAAAATACTGTTTTGTATTCTTAACAGGTTATGCTTAATCTATATATGTATATATATGCAAGTTTGATAGTTGTCATGGCAACGACCACGACCTTCTCAACATGACTGTAGTAGGGCTAGCTTTCTTAAGTAGGGAGGAGACATAATTTCCTTGTCATACATTTTGATCAAAATGCAATGAAAATACGTTTCCATTGGCCATCATTTCCCGTGCCTGTCATCCAAGGACATCAATTCAGATATTGAAACTTTGTTGCAAAGTTCCATAATTTGCATAACAAAGTCATAGTCATAGTCTGGTCTTTCTGTGTCCAGCTGGGTGTTGACTGCCTTAGCATGTCCAAAAGAGATGGTCCGGACATGGCATGGCTAATACTGACTGAATTTCATGTCCCAGGCTTTGGTAGTCCGTGTGCATGTGGGGTACCATTTCATCGATTTTGGTGGTCCAGGGAAAAGTTGGTAGTCTGTGGTCGCGGGAGTACCGTAATTTCGAGCCCTTTTGAATGGTTTGTCCTTAGATTTCAAGTGCCAGACATACTTTGATAATTCTGTGCTGTTAGCATATGTCTTGCTTCGGAGAAATTGGACTTGATTTGCATAGCGTGTTTTAAATGTGTTGTCAGTTAGGCCGATGTCATGTTCCGCATCATTTGCAATACCTGAATACTCGCAATGGTTATGAGAGCATGTACGATCAAATCACTCTCCCGCCCCCTTTGTGAATAAAAGGTCATGCCATTTTGAGATACGAGGCATGAGTGAAACAAATCACACAGACAACATCGGCGGTAAATCGTGCCTAACACAGAGATTTTTACGGTCGACATGACACAGACGGATGTGCCCACTCACTGAGCGCTCCTTCACTCAAATCTACAAGCTTCCCCCGGCGTTAAACTGTCATACCAGAAACTCGAATATCGATCCGGTCGTTCCTGATAAGATAAGAAAGCCTCGATAACTAGTACCCCAACACGACACCGAGAATACCGGTGAGCACTTCGAACAAAATCGTACAACGAAGACCGTAAAAGGGAAGGGGCCTCTTCTCGTTTTGTGGTTCATTGCACAGTAAACGTCGCGAAAATCAGTTCATCAACCATGAAAACAGTTTAGCCTACAGGGTTGTTCAATCCTATTATATCTTCCCTGACAGATATATTCGCTTCGTTGTTATACCCTAAAACCAAACGCGCGTTGTTGCCCACACAAGAATGGAAAAGACACTACCCTTCTCTCCCAACTTTACGACGACTATTTTCAATTTTTCGGTTTATTCGTCTACTCCTGTGACTGAGTATTGCAAGGTTATATTAAAGGGATACAGTCGTCGGAACAGCGCTCAAAGGTCGTATGGGACCCATTCTACTAATTTAAACACTGTATCCAAGGTACGATGGTGATTGATGAAAGTAAAACATGTCTGTCATAATCTAGATCGTATAATTTAAATGTTGCAGCCATGATGATGAGGTGCATCTAGATACATGTATCGTGCACGAAAGGCATTTTTGCAAACAAGAAACTCGCACAGGCGCAGTTCCGACGACTGTTTCCCTTTAAGCTGGCAAACTTTGCATATTTTTGCGTACAGATTTTCTTAAGGTTGGTAGATAGCGACAGTGGAATGAGCTACAACTGACCGGCCAGAATTTTATCGAGTTTCGTGTACACGATAATTTTGCTTATCTTCATTGCCCCTCAAAAGCGTGAGCGGTTAGACTCGAATAAAAGTAAAGCCGCCATTCACAGTTAGTGATTGAAATAATGTTTTTAGTCTTTCTTGTCTGCCTTTTACAACACTTCTCTCTTACAAAACAGACCACCCAATTGGGCAGCAGAACTCTCTTTATTTAGGCAAATGGCATGAGTATATGGCAAATAGCCATTGCACATGGCATGAGTAAATTCAAATAGGCATGGCAAATGGCATGAGTACATGGCTAGCAGGCATGGCAAATGGCATGAGTACATGGCTAGTAGGCATAGCAAATGGCATAAGTACATTTCAAATAGGCATGGTAAATGGCATGAGTACATGGCTAGTAGGCATAGCAAATGGCATGAGTACATGGCTAGTAGGTATGGCAAATGGCATGAGTACATGACTAGTAGGCATAGCAAATTGCATGAGTACATGGCTAGTAGGCATGGCAAATGGCATGAGTACATGGCAAATAGGCATGGCAAATGGGCATAGCAAATGGCATGAGTACATGGCTAGTAGGCATAGCAAATGGCATGAGTACATGGCTAGTAGGCATAGCAAATGGCATGAGTACATGGCAAATAGCCATTGCACATGGCATGAGTAAATTTCAAATAGGCATGGTAAATGGCATGAGTACATGGCTAGCAGGCATGGCAAATGGCATGAGTACATGGCTAGCAGGCATGGCAAATGGCATGAGTACATGGCTAGAAGGCATAGCAAATGGCATAAGTACATTTCAAATAGGCATGGTGAATGGCATGAGTACATGGCTAGCAGGCATGGTAAATGGCATGAGTACATGGCTAGCAGGCATGGTAAATGGCATGAGTACATGACTAGCAGGATAGCAAATGGCATGAGTACATGGCAAATAGCCATTGCACATGGCATGAGTAAATTTCAAATAGGCATGGTAAATGGCATGAGTACATGGCTAGCAGGCATGGTAAATGGCATGAGTACATGACTAGCAGGCATAGCAAATGGCATGAGTACATGGCAAATAGCCATTGCACATGGCATGAGTAAATTTCAAATAGGCATGGTAAATGGCATGAGTACATGGCTAGCAGGCATGGTAAATGGCATGAGTACATGGCTAGCAGGCATGGTAAATGGCATGAGTACATGGCTAGTAGGCATAGCAAATGGCATGAGTACATGGCAAATAGCCATTGCACATGGCATGAGTAAATTTCAAATAGGCATGGTAAATGGCATGAGTACATGGCTAGCAGGCATGGCAAATGGCATGAGTACATGGCTAGCAGCATGGCAAATGGCATGAGTACATGGCTAGTAGGCATGGCAAATGGCATGAGTACATGGCTAGTAGGCATGGCAAATGGCATGAGAGTACATGGCTAGCAGGCATGGTAAATGGCATGAGTACATGGCTAGCAGGCATGGTAAATGGCATGAGTACATGGCTAGCAGGCATGGCAAATGGCATGAGTACATGGCTAGCAGGCATGGCAAATGGCATGAGTACATGGCTAGTAGGCATAGCAAATGGCATAAGTACATTTCAAATAGGCATGGTAAATGGCATGAGTACATGGCTAGTAGGCATAGGCAAATGGCATGAGTACATGACTAGTAGGTATGGCAAATGGCATGAGTACATGACTAGTAGGCATAGCAAATTGCATGAGTACATGGCTAGTAGGCATGGCAAATGGCATGAGTACATGGCAAATAGGCATGGCAAATGGGCATAGCAAATGGCATGAGTACATGGCTAGTAGGCATAGCAAATGGCATGAGTACATGGCTAGTAGGCATAGCAAATGGCATGAGTACATGGCTAGTAGGCATAGCAAATGGCATGAGTACATGGCTAGTAGGCATGGCAAACGGCATCAGTACATGGCAAATGGCATGGGTACATGGCAAATGACATGTGTACATGGCAAGTAGGCAGATTCTATTCACCGTTCGAAAATTGACACATAGTGCTTGCTCTGCCGGAAAGAAATTTTTTACGAGAATCAAACGCAACGTCAAAAACTAGGGGAAAATTTGAAGATTTCTTTATTTGACAGTAAGATAATCTAACTTTATTCCTCCTACACTGAGCAAATAAATTTCATTTCGTCAAAACACAAGCAATTAATGTAGAGCTCGGAACGTACAGCACTTATGGCAGATATGAACAAAATTGAATCATGTGGTAATAATCCGTGATGTGACAATGAGTAATCCAAAAAGAGCGAGTCAATAACAAAATCACTAACAAATTGTCAGAAAGGGCATTGCGCCTTTGATGTTTAAAGTTTAATGCTATAAAATAAGCCGATCGAAAGTAAAGGAAATCGTAAACTCCGTAAAATTGCATGACTCGGTTATATTTTCATTAGAAGCGCTATTTCAGAATATAAAAGTCGAGAAATAAAGTCAAGGTGACTGCAATCATATAACCTCTGGCGATGGAATTTATGATCTCAGGCGCAGGGCGTGTTCCATTTATATACAAGAAAATAGAAGAGAGAGTTCAGGGGAGAGCCGACACTTTCATTCAAAGCAACAAAGAAAAGTTTCATTTACTTTAGTTTAGTTTAGTTTACATCATACCTTTTGCAAGGTATGCTGACTGGTCCCGATTCGCCAGTGACAATTCACCGACAACATCACGTGAACGGTTCAGTTTTATGTCAGATGCTGACTAAAATAATTCTGTCGACAGTTTAATAAAAAATAAAGTGGTTGTCGAACGCGCGCATGTGCGACAAAAACTCTCAGCCTCCGTTCTGAAACACAGATGTACGCTATCTTCAACAAGCCTGATTTCGCCTTCAACAGTTGGCGGTAGTGTTTGTCTTGCCTATTTTTGAGTTCTTCTTTTCAAATTTTGTTCCACTTTGCCTCTAATCTAGTAGATGAATGCTCAAACATACGCAAAACTGCAGATTCCAGACCACCAGGTTGGCTTAAATTATGGTTGAAGTCGTTTAAGTTTTGCCGGGACAAACTCCCAAAAAATCCATTTTCATCAATAAGAAATTACTACGGCTGTGTGAGCAAACATGTAAACCAGCACAAAGTTTTGCGTTTTTGTCTCCTGTGAAGAACAGTCGATTCGATCTGAAATTTGCTGTTGTCAGTTCTGAAAGCAGCGTCTGTCTGACGTAAATAAGACAACATTGACTTATACTGTCGACAGTTTGCTTTACCATGTCTAACCTTCTGTCCGTACCCTCACATAGTTTTGCCCGCGCCAAATGATTGTAAGAGCAATTTTATTGCGACTGTTTTTTCATCTGGTTCGGCGGAGTCAGGGGTCAATAGCTAAATTTAGTAGTTTAGTTTGTGATCCTTGACCTCGCTGATTGGAAGATGGGACGGAGAAGAGTTTTTGATTGCATCTTATCTCATTGCAGCCGTCCTTGAATTTTCTAACAGTTGCTGAGAACGTGAAAATTGGCGAAGAGAATTTTGAAAATGATCGAGTATTTGCTTTTTTGCGCTTTTTTTTCTCCGAAAGTATGGCAGCTTAAAGAGAATTGATCAGTTAAGTGAGCTAAACTGAATATAGATATAAAAGTAACATACGGCGTGTGAGGAATTTTCATATCGATCATCCACTCATCGGATATTTCTTGAATCGATACGTTAGGCGAAACGGAAGCAATGACTGGCAGTGCGCCCGCGTATCCACTTGAACTTTTGGATACCAACAGGAAATGATGAACGGTAGCTTTTGAGCCCTGGCGGCAACACATGAAAACATCGCGTAAAATTAATCTGTAATTTGTACGTTATTACGAGGAAGGTAAGAGGAAACCCCGAAGAATCAGGACAAAGCCTATCTCATTAACCGACTTTCCCGTCCGCTTTAACGCGTGTCCTCTTTCCCTCCCATCGATTTTCCCTCTACACTTGTTTTTCATTTCGAAGCGGCGAGTGAAATTCTGGAAACCGAGATCCTACGAAACACTCTACACAGACTTGAGAGCAAGTACTTTTTGCTGTCCTGTGACCTTAGGCAAAACTTATGTATAAAAGGTATATCAAAAAACGAGTAAATAATTTTTTGTGCGGTGTTCTTATCTTAAAATGCGAAGGCTCTTCGTTTTGACTGTTTTGAAGTCAGTAGCTTTCAGGTATATTCGAAAAACAGAGAACGTGACTGGCAGCATTTTAAACAAATTTTGCAATGAAGAATGAATAGGCAGGCCACTTATTACATTTATCGAGCGTAAGGATGTCAAAATTTGCTATTGCTGCTGGGGTTTTCTAAGAAAATGCAACCTGCATTATTTATAAACTCCAACCAAGACGTTGAGAACGACCGCTAAACGTTCGTGAAAATGTAAGACTGCGACAGCTGCAACACCTTGTTGCCTGAAACTCGATATGATCGTTGTGTTGCATATTGATCGTTAAAAAACCTCAAGATTCAAATGTGTTTATGTGTGCTTCCTCTACGTGACCATCGAACGTCGGTCGTTCAGATGCGGAGAGACGTACGATCTCTTCGTTTGCGCCTATCGTATAGCTCGAAACTTGTTTCTGTACCGAGGTCGGGAATATAGGCTTCAGGAATTAATCATTTTACGTATCAAGATTGTGGAGCTTAGGTAAAATGCACTACCTAACGCAATACGTTAAACATGAATAATACAAAGTCATTCCGAGTCCATACGATCATTATGTAACACAGCCTTGGGCGTTTGCAGGGCTGTTATAAAGTGAACTCATCTCGTATGCGACTCAAATCTTAAAAGGTAAAAAAAAACGTCTTCTGAGTAGAGCAACTGCCTATGTGACAATCTTTTCGATTCCCAAAATATACGGCCTACATGACGATATCTTTGCTTCCAAAAGTATACGAAACGGTTCATTTTCATGCTTCTTGTCTATATTGCCAGCTGGCTGAGAGCCGATCTCAAGAGTAAAATTAAGGAGGTAAAAACCTCAACGTGCAATAACAGTTTTACTGTAAGTTTCTGGTGTGACTGAACTTTAATAGGATTTTATTGTCTCGAAATCCACAGTGAAATATTTATACGACCCCAGGAAAGCATGAAGTATTGTGACAACTTCCCTCGTGACACATCAGTCATATCACAAATCTCCATAATTTTGACTTATATATTATGGGCCTCTAACCATGGAGCATCCCAATGTCTACAGAGAGTTGATGAAAGTTAAAATCCTGTATGATGGACAGAAGGCGCATCCACCATCGTGCTGCAGCTACGGAGAACATTGACTTGCAGAGCGACAAGATCACAGGGACGCGTTATCTTTCGAATGTAGCCATGCGATGCGCCATTTGTGAATTATGACAAGTGTTGGTACATGACTCCATCTTTTGCAACAGTTTTTTTCCGCGCTTGCTTGTTTATAATAACATATTAATTATTAATAAATATTTATATTTCCATTTGATGGTAAAAATAGTATTTTCGAGATTAAGTGTATTGCCGCTGTTCTTATGGGTAAGAGTGTGTGTACAACTATTCATAGTACCCACATTCGTCTGAGGTTGCAGAGTGCGCATTATTACACAACTCGGAAGATAACGAGTCCCTGTGGACAAGTTGGGTTCTACTACTGAACTGTCACATTGGTTGCCATACTACAAATCTATACGCTATCTTGTTCAAAATGACTATTTACAAAGGTTCGGAAAATCGTTTTCGCTGACCGAGAATTCTCTGTTTGGTGGAAATCGACTACATTGATTTTTTTCCCATCATTTTACAAAGTATATTTGCTTTACCTCTCAGGAGTGCTATGATCTGCCGCCGTACTTTATTCCCTAATTCAATTGATCCCAAGTCTTAGAAACCTATTCAATTTATTGATCAACTGCCAGGACTTAATCCGTTCGGAAATTAAACATATATTATTTATTCCTTATTATTTTCAGTACGTGCAAGCTCTACTCGGAAACCCATAGAGGAAGCAAGTGAAATAAAACGTAAAGGCTAAAACACTCACACATAGAAGAGAGATTGACTAACCTAAATCATACAGCTGTTTCCTCTAGAAAGGCACATGTTGCCTTAGAATTCCTTTCTAAAACACAACCCAGTTTTAACGTTCGTGCGATTTCCACAAAGAGGTACTTTACTACTGGTTGTCATATATCCTTTTAGACAGGAGATAAACAACACGTAGAACTGAGCATAGTTCCAAGAGGTTTTAATAGTACTGCTATCTTATTAACCAGAAAAAAACATTTCTTGGATTACTTGTTGGAAAATTGACAGATGAGTGTGACCCTGTTGGGATCTTAACCTTTGACCCTTTTCAGCAGGGCGCTATATACATGGAAACTACAGGAGAAATTAATTTGTTTGAATGCTGGCCATCAAACAAAAAAATCAGATAATCGGAATATAAGTCTATCCCAGCACAATCAGTTTCTGACAAGACTACTTTTCACGTATTTTAACATCGTGCATCTCTCTGGAGGGAATTATGACAAGCCTGACACGAAAAATAACATGGGTATTGGAACGTCTTCAGCGTCTGTCTGTCAGTTGCCCGACATTCTTTGCATCTTCACTTTATTATGATTGCTTAGCCGGGTACCGTTTGTACGAATCACGAAATTCTTGACACATTTTGCAAACCTTGATTTTTTTCATTGTCTGCAACGCAGACAGCATTCAAGAGTCAGTGGAGAAACTACATTGCAGAAAAAAACGCAAACTGTCAATCAAACTAAACTCTGGTGGGATTATCCGGAGAATGTTGATGGCCTTATGAACCCTGTTGACTGCATGTACAAACCTTTCCCAACTGGTACGAAGCCTTGTGCATTTGCGCGGTGTTTGGCGTTTTTGTTGTTTTCTTGTGTTTTGTTTGGTTGTTTTTCTTTGTGTTCAAACTTCATCTGCAGAATCCCCTGTCCTCTCAAAACATCCTAGTGGTTCAGATTACCAACTTTTTTCACCGAAGTAGAATCGTTCGAGTTCAAACCACTGGTGAAAATTCATATAATCAGCAATCGCAAACTTGAAGCTTGCCGAGATGATTTATAGGGTAACTGTAAAATGTCAAGCAATGATTTTGCATCTGCTATATATAACCATGACAGTTACGAAGAGAGTCTCGCTTCTACTGTCTGTGACTAAACTGCCTATTTCAAGTCGCTAAGTTTGTCTTTATGTAGTGACAAAGCATGGCTGTGGGATGATTTATAGACTGTAGGTAACAATTACACATTGTTCAAGTTGCCGCACTAGAAATGTTTTTATGGAGGCAAATGTACCTTAATTTACATAAATTTGAATACTTCTTCAAAGCTTGCAAACAATATGCCTGCCATTATGTATTGTTGTAAACATCGTCAAGTTCTCGGCAGATTGCCAGGTAATGGTGCCATTTATGGTGAAAAACACACCAAGGGTACTTAAATGAGCTTGTCCGATAACAGGAAATCGATTCGTTTTCAAAAGCATGGCGGGCTTCCTCCCTGGTTCTGTTGATTTGATAACAAGCACGATATGAATCCTCTAATTGTTATTGGAAACGATTTCGTCTTTGATAAAGACACGCACAAGTTAAACGTCAACGACTCCTTTTCTTTTTTGCACTTTGTCACTGTAAGCAAAGAAGCGAGAGGTCCAAGGATCGAAGCGGTTTCACGTAACAACCCCTTTTTCGCGTCCACTTTGACACCGAGAACAGTTACGTTGGATGTTTCTCTGGACCTCTACTTTGTTGAACTTTGCATGAAGCTGAAAACTATAAACAAAATACTGATAGCATATACCAAGGAGATGTGAGGTTCTCGTGTTGACTTGTTGCGGCACGAACATACAAATCGTCTCCGTAGTTCTCAGGGCATAAATAGTCTTGACTCTGAACTATGTTTGATATTCTCACTACGTGTACAGAGACGCCGAACTGGAGTGGATCAGAAGACCATAAAATAACAACATGTTCCCTGATGGTAATAAACATCCCGTCCCATAAGATATGTAAGGGATTTATATCCGTGCAATAATGTCCACTTGTATTAGACTTAATGCTAACTAAATACAAACAATGCTCCTGGGGTTAAGTAAATCACTTTCCTTCCCGCGAGACTTAAAATCCCGTGAGTATTTCTCTATGTACGGTAACTTCGTGCAACCAATTGCGGGGTGACAGTGACCAACATAAGCGTTCTACAATAAACTATAACGGCCGTGCTCATTGTGTTAAATCTTAATGATACGTTTTATTGGACATTAACCAATACAAAGTATCCGAACACGGGCATGAAAAATTTATCGTTACACTTAGAACGCACTGTAGATTTAGAGCGACGAGTAGTTGATGCACAACGTAATGCTGTAGTATCATTACGCTTCGTTCGTCAGTTTCCTGACATATAACTACATCTACAGTTCCCCTGCTTTGATACTTTTATTCGAATCAATCTATTTTAATTATAAATTAAAACTCACAGTGCGAAATTGGATAGAGTGCCTATATCTGTGTAGTGTTTTTGCATATATTATTTTTGTTTTGTGTTGGGGTGTTTTGTTTTTGTCTTTTTTGTAACGGTATGCGGTCTGGTCGATCGACGCGTCCAATGCCAGCGAAGTCACTCGTCAAAGGAAATGTCACGAATGAAAAGTTTAGACTTCAAGCCAATGTCGGATTATCCTTCAATATGCCATCGTGTCACGATGTTAACAATAACCTTCAAACATGCCAAATCCTGCCCATCAGTCTCCTCTGCATTACGACACTTCCGAAAACACCTGCAGCAGACAATAACTCTCCCGCACACAAACAGACTCATCTGACACATAACCAGTTTTGCATCTGACGAGTGGCAGTTGCAAGTGGAGTACGGCGCTATTTCACGTTTCGTCGCAAAATTAGCCTCTGGTTCGACTTTCTAGAGCTGATGAAAATGTGAGACTTCAGTAAATGTCAGTCTATTAAAACTCTACAAGCGATGCTGGGCAAAGATACAAACATACCGAGATGGTTTACTTCTAGATCCGTAGGAAGTCTGCTGCTCACTTGGGGAGTGACCGCGTAACGAGATGCACCACTTGCACTTGAAATCTAACGGGAATGAAAAAAAAATTACCGCTCCCTAAACAGCTTTTGTTTCGACAACGACATTTGCTGAAATGTGCAATTAACTGAAAAAAGACGTTAAAATTGATGTTGATTTCAATCTGAGGGAAAGCAAGCGGACAATTGCCTTGATTCCTGACGCGATAGGCAGGGTATTAAACTGCCTAACAAAGTTACCACTTGATGCAGCCAATTTTAAACCTCATTTGGCTTGGAATGTTTGTCTGAAATGTTCTCGAACAGGATGAGGTGGACTTCAATTTGCAATCTTCGTGTGCAGTGTGATTGCCACCTTGATAGCATTAGGTAAAGTAAGTCCTGTGTTTCTGACATCAGTATGGTATTCTCACAGCAGTGGCGCTCATTCCCATTTTAACGAAGCGTAGCACCTTGACATGGTTACAAGATCTGGGTTGTGCCAAAGCGAATTCCTATAAAACGTTCATTTGCGAGTGCCAGGTGGCATCTGCGGTACTTGATTACCTGCAGTACAGTCTCGCAAAATTTTAAGTGGTTTTACAAACTCGTTTCCATTATATTCATTTCTGCCATGTGTGAATCACGCCTTGGTCAGAAGCTCATCTTGTTAGAGGGGGCGCCCCAGAATCGATGTCCTGTTTGCAATGTATGATGCCAACACTTTTAGGGTGTTTTTTACCGTATTAATATCGGAGGTGTTGATTGATTAATTGATTGATTGATTGATTCATTGATTGATTCATTGATTCATTCATTGATTCATTCACTTTTTATTTTATTTATTTATTTCTTTATTTGTTTGTTTGTCTGTTTGTTTGTTTGCTTGCTTGCTTGCTAGCTTGCTTGCCCGGCTTGCTTGCTTATTTGTGTGCTTGTTCGTCATGTTTCGTTGTTTAAAATCTGATTATTCGAGAAGAAAGTTACGTTCAGTGCGCAGTTTCTGCTACCAGGAGAGACGTCATTTATCTGTTATATCCTGATATTTTGAAAAGGAACACTCTACTACGATAGGTCCCTCAGTGTCATTGCGGAGAGTGCCTAGGGAAGCACTAATCCTCTCCTGACTGCGGTATTAAGGGGTCGTGAAACTGACCCTTGCGTCTAGTATCTACTGGAGAAAACATCTTCGCCCTAAAGTTGCAAGTATGTCATGTTATTTATTTATTTATTTTACCCTTTTTTACTTTCGATACATACAAATCTTGTAATCAGATACAAAATACTCTGTAGACAAGACTTACGATAGAAAGAGGGAGACTGGATCTATTTAGACAGCACAGCCGGTGTCGACGCAGTCTGCTGTCGGGAAACAAAACTTTGCTCGCAGACACCGGTACTCAGCTGTGTGGCCGAACTGTGTGCCACGCGTCGCTCTTAATTATTTTATCCCGTAAAAAGCATGTGACTAGGAGTCATTTGTCAAATAAAAGTTGTTGACCTTGTGACAAAGAACACCAGTCTTGTTTTTCCTTTGCCGTCTAATTCATACAATTTAAACTTTCAAAACTTTTTAAGCATTCGCGTTTCAAATTTTTATAGAGATAAGAGTCAGTAAGACTGTATTGCCGAGCACAGTTGTCTGCCTTTAAAGGTATGTTTCTAAGACGCTGCTGGCTGATTAGTTCAAGTCTGCTTTTTATCGAGTCTTATCTACAAACCTTATGTTTTCCTAATAGGTATCGAATGTAAAACAAGAACGAAATGTACACACAACAGTTGAACTTACATGTCAGTGAGTTTTCCGGTAATTTACGACAGGGTAGGCCACCTAAAGTTACTTGTTCGTGACAAATTTACACTACAATGTACGAGGCATTTTGATGCACTATGATTTTATCGCTCGCTTGATATTTTAAATGTGTTGTTACGTTTTTTCACAGGTGCTGTTGTTTCATCGCCGGCAATGGGTAAGGCGACCGTACACTGTCACATAGAGGTACTTATCAGCCGAGACGACCTTGCGATAGTTGAGTCACTGGTGACAGAACAAAACCATGAATGCTGACTAAATCAGCATTACAATCAGAAATAAATTATATAACATTTTAATCCCCCAATAGCTGCAAATTTTATGGTTATTTTCATAATTTCATTTCCAAAGCCAGGTTGGTCCGTGTGAATGTGCTAACTGAAGGACATTTATAGAAGTATAACTGCTTGCTGATTTAGACCATGTCTACGCGTTTTAACAGGTTAAATAATAAACGGGTGCCGCACTCATAAAATGGCTTCAGTCCCCCCCGGAAAATTACAAAAATGCAGTATTTCCTGCCTATACAAAACGTGATCATTAAGGAAACAAGCAGGATGCCATTTATTTGACTGCACAACACATGATGCTGTAATCTTTATTTTCTCTGTCACAATTACTTTTTTAAAATGGCGGGAAATCAAAAATGATGTTAACACGTTTGAATTTACTTGCCGCTTTCGACACTTATGACAGAGTTATACACTTTTTCAGTCTTTGATGGGTCTTTATTCAAATTTGGAAACTATGGAAACAGGATATTTAGAGATCGCTTTATTACAGATTTGCAGCTATTGAAGCTTTGAAGTAAGGTTGCACAAGGTATCAGTTCTAGGAAATCTTGACAGAAAGGAGGACAAATGAGTTGAATACAAAACATTAGACATTTATAGTTTGAATACAAAACATTAGACATTTATAGTACACTTACAAACTTCCGGTAAATTTTAGTGGTAAACTTGAGCATGGCGGGAAGAAAACATTAGCATTTTCTAAAAATTAACAATTATTGTATAGTTGATTACGACATTCAACTATAAAAGTCAAGAGATTTTCAATAAGTCAGACGGAATTGAACCGAGAATACAAACGTTCCTTGGATGTACATACACACCACTTCGTGCCAAAATCAGGATAGAAAACGGGTTTCTGCAAGATTCATAGCTCACCAGTATATCATGAACAAATTGTGTATTTCTAGTGCTAGGATTCCAAGCAACATAATCCACATTTTAGGCACTACGTATACGTGTGGATTTGCACGAAAAAAAACCCGGCGTCTTTAATTGAAGAAACTTTCGTTCCACCCCACTACATTCACTCATTCCCTCCACGCCCAATTTGACCGAAAAATCGTGCGTGATTGTAAGATTGACGTGCTGCCGGCGGCGTTGGCTCGAATCATGGGATTAACCAGTTCAAGGATGCGTAGAATTGAAATTAAGATGTTGATACACTTCAGGGTACATCGTACTGCCGGCGACGCGAATCATTGGCGCATTAAGATCTTGTCACAAAAAGGTCATCTCGATGTCACTTTTTATCTCATACATTGAAATACTTGCTTAAATTCTATAGTACAGACATCGCAAGGGCGTGTGGCTGTCCAATGTAAACGTGTTCTGCCGTCGGCTTGTAATTTGACTCCGAATTTCGACCAGTTCACCTCACACGTGCAACGTCAATGTCATACCTTCTTCCCTTATTTTTGATTCTGTCTGTTTCCTTGTCTGTCTTATTTACTATGGTTGCTTGTTTATTTATTTGTTTGTTTCATTACTCATTTTCATACGGGAGCCTGGGATTATGACATATTACACGCCTGTTCCGCGGCAAAATTTACAATTTTCATCCAGTTTACATCCAGGGCCACTTTTAGGACAGTTTGGGAGATTAGTATAGTGAAAAATCAACAGAAAGAGTTTTAGAAGAGCGTGAAGAATGTTATTCATCCATATGTAATCACTCACAGGTTGGAAGACCACAGGTAGGTTATAAAATGTCACACAGCAGAAATTTGCATATCAATGAAGATTGTCAATTATCAAACAGAAAGTTATTAATCTCCCATTTTTTACAATTTGTATCCTCCCGGCCTTAGGTAATCACGTCGGTGTTGGCTGACAAAGTCTAGTCAGTCTCATCTATATGTCGATATTCTCCGCGGAAAGGTACGGGGCGAATGCGTGGGGAAGCGCTAGTAACTATGGAAACAAGGGATAAAGGATAACAGGATCCCTGTCAACTTGAAGAGCGAGTCTTCATCATCGATCACTGATCAATAGAAGATGACAAAATCCGGCTACTGCTTCTATGTTTTAACTGATTGTCGGAAGACCGAAGGAAAAAATCAACAAATGCAATCTTTTTCTTTCGTACATTTGCCTTTCTCGCCATTTTAAAATACAGAGCACATCCGTTGTATAACATGCCTTAATTCCCCAGGTGCCATTCTTAATCAAATCATTTACATTTGTACTTACAGATGGATTTCAATGCGTTATTTGTCTTATGACGGTGCCAAGTATACACCAATAGCACACAAAACATAGGGTGGACGATTCGTGCACGTTGTAATCGCAAAATTCCAAAATTGTTCGGAGAAAAGGCGTGGCAGTGTGTAGCCATACGTTTTCTAATCCCATGGGCGAAGATCCTGATTAAATTACATTATTCCCAAGACAATATCATTCTTGTTGAAATAAAAAATATCTGTACTTCGCTGCAGTCTGAGTTTGTACCTGTGAAAGAAATTTCTCTCTCTACATAATTAATAATCTGAAGACAGCTTTTTGAGTCATTTACAAAACGCATCCACTAGATTTCTTCTCTGTTTACATGTTGGTTCTGCAAGAAAACAAAACGAAGTGAATAACTCACATATGTTAGCACGCAGATCAAGCTTTATTTTATGGTTCCAGCTCTCCTCTTTAAATTTGAACTACCATCAAGACCTATCGACGACAGGAGGATGTGAGCATGATCTAGTTCTGTATCGTATATCTTGCATGCAAACTGATGATTGAACTTGATAGGTACATTATTTTTTCAATTTACTCGAGTTTTGGAATAACTTCGTGTATTTTCTCTTTGCTTTTCACAATTAGTGACTTTGGAAACCGGTGTATAGGAAAGTAGGCCCAACTTAAAGTTCTACTTTCATGACGTCAGCAGATGTTATTGTTTGATTGTTTTGTGCAAGTTTTAGTTCTCTATATGTTTCCATGAAGCACAGTTAAGCCAACAACGTCAGCAAGTTATGGGTCGTGCAGTGATTTGCTAAAAATACAACGTAAACAAGAGTGGAGTCGTCCACCTTCAATTTGGGAGAATTGCAAGGCGACTGCGATGAAAAGTGAAAGAAACCTACTTTTATGTGCTCTCTTCTTGTTGCAAATGTATCAATTCTCCTATGTTTGGACCAATGTCGTCACGATGTAATGGGCACGACAAACAATTTAGGAGGACGTTTACCTCTACAAGAAGGGATTCATGGTCTTTCCAGTATGGATGTACACCCTATGGCTTCTAAAACCCTGAATCATGCAACGGAAAATGGCATTTCAACTCTTTAAAGTAATCTCAGCACAATATCCTCGAAAAGAGTACAAGGAATTAATGACATATTTTCGGGTTACTTTTCCTCACTTATTTTAAAACCGTCTTCAGGTGTTCTTTTGCATCAGACCGTGTTAACAAATCCAGTTTAAGGATGTACGAGCGGTACGCGCGCGTGGAAGTTGTCACTTCCCATAGGATTACATTGACATTTGCTGGAAAATCAATTTCTACTAATGTCATTTTCATGAAAATTTGCACAAAGCTCAGTCTAGACAAATAAATAATACTGATCAAATAAAATTAAATGGTCACCGCGCTAATTTTGAGATACTCATCATTGAATTATTTCGTCCATAGAAAATGCATTGGAGAAAAAATGCTGACTCAGCATTTTTTCTCACAAATGGCAAAATTCATGGTCATTTATCTCACAAACGAGTGCGGTGACCCCTATATTTTATCACACATTTTGATAATACTTACAAAGGAGAATCCAAAAATTGACAATTTAGAAAAATGACATTACTTTTAATTTTACCGATCGTACATCCTTAAGTAAAATCAACATGAGGATTCGCTTGGGTATACAGCATCTGTCTCTAGATCTACCATTCGCTGCAAAAGTCGTACATGTTTTACCTTCTGAAAGAGATCTGGCTCCGAGACTTTAGGGTATTCGTTATCCTGACCAGTTCATAAATATCCCAAAATGGCAAGAACTAGAAAAATAAAACAGACAGTATTGCTCCTGGTCTATGCAAAGACACAGTGGATTCAAACAGATATAAGGCGGGAAAACTGCAAAAGTACAGTGAGCTGTTCATGCGTGAAACCTTCATACAATATTTCTATATCAAAGCGAAGATTGATGATGTCAGCGGTACTTTGAATTATCTAAGGTTTGTAATGGCCGCCATGTCCTTATTTTCACACTGCCAACATAGCTACGTCAAGTTACGGTAGTATGCGGCTCGAAAGAGATATACAGATATATACAGAGTTAAAGTTTTTCTCAGCTTCCTAAATGACAAGCAAACTTTTTTATCTGTTCCCTTTCAAATAAAATAAAGTTCAGGGAATCGCCGCGCAAATTTGGAGGCCATCCTTGTGGAGTCTGTGGAAAAACACGAAATTTTCGATTTTCACAAAAATAAGGGGTGAAAAATTTACTTACTCCAACAGCTTCAACATAAGCTTCCATCAGTGGTATAGAGTATTGCAGTGTAGATCGGCAAAGTTTTGTAAAAATTTGAGAGTCCGAATGTCTATCCTCAATGTGCATTCTACCTTAAACTGCTCAATGGGCAAATAAAGCGCAAAGCAAGCCCGTAAAACCTTGCCAATAAAATAGACACTCTCAAAATAGTGGCCGTTCCACGGTCATATTTTACAGATATCTATGCAAAGCTGCGATACAACTTTCAATAATTGTGAAACAAAGTACTGAATTCGGGCCGGTTTCCTGAACGTCAGAGTACGCAACTCCATGGTAAATTTTCTGTGTGGTTTTATAATGAATGACGAATGACACATAAACTTTGTTGTTTCTATTCGATATAGATATGATATAGGGCACACAGAAACTCGGCAGTGGAATTCTGACGATAACATCCTCATCTCTCAACTCGATTTCTTGAAGTTGTCTTGCTTGGTGTCAGTTACGGAATCATCTTCCGGCCTTTATCTCATTGAGACTGGATGACAGACGATATCACGAATTTAATTACATCCATGCTGTCTTCGCCTAATCGGCTGCTAATATCAATTTAAACAATCTCTCAACCTGCAGAGTGTTTCAGGAAGGTGTCGTGACATTTTATGACGTTACTGTAAACTTACACCACGACTATAGCGTCCTTTTAACGCTCCCATCCGCTACTGCGCTTGAAGAAGCATCATTAGAAGATGATATCGTGACCACCTGTTGGAAATACATTACATTTCAGATCAGATACAGAGACAGATACATCGCATGCGCAATATTTATGATTGGCTTAGGTATCACAATACCAATTTAGAGTCTCCGACTCACCAGTATGGTGCAACTTTGTCTGGACAGATAGCTGAACAGATTATTGCAATTGATATGCCAAGTAGCTATTTAGTAACAACAGCTGAAAATTGCGATACCATGAATTGTTAATACTGCATCGCACCGCACATCACATCACATCATAGGACGAGTTAAAAGTCTGAAACCCATATATTCATTGAGAACAGCAAAACACAAAATTTGATGAAAATCATTAACAAATGTCAATCTCACCAGAATTCATCAGCGGTTAAAGATACTAACGGATAACATGAAAGTTATGTGCCAATTTGCATATTTAACGAATCTTAAATTAGGAATATGTATCTGGATTTACCGGATCAAAAGTGACAAAACTTGCTATCTACTTTGAAGACACTATGATATAATATCAGTGAAAGTTGTTTAGCATTTTCAGATCAGCTGATTACTAATTTGCATATTTAACGATTTTTTTTTAAGTAGAGATATATACTTAATTGACTCGATCAAAGTTAACGTTGCTGTGCACATTGAAAATACTATAATTTAACATTAGTGAAAGTCATTTAGCATTTTCACTTCAGCTAAATACTAATTTGCATAACAAACACAGTTATATAACAAACACATTTTCCTCATTAGATGTATACATCTTAATTAAGTTGATCAAAGTTGACGAAACTTACTATGTACTTTGAAAATACTATGATATCACATTTATGAAAGCTGTCAAGCATTTTCAGATCAGGTAATTACTAATTTGCATATTTAATGAACTTTAATAATTAGGAATATATATCTGAACGGACTTGATCAAAGTTGACGAAACGTGATATGCACATTAAAGATACCATGATATCACGAAATGAAAGTTGTTCAGCATTTTTACACCAGCTAATCACTAATTTTCACTTTATCGAAATTGATGAAACTTGCTGTGTACTTCGAATATACTATGATATAATATAAAAGTTGTTTTAGCATTTTTATATTAACTAATTACTCCTTTCCATTTTAATGAATTTTCCTCATTAGGGATATATGTCTGAATAGACTTGATCAAAGTTGAAAAAAAATGCTATGTACATTAAAGATACTATGATAAAATATTACTGAAAGTTGTTTAGCATTTTTACACCAGTAGTTACTAATTTGCATATTAACTAATTTACCAATTCTGGGCATAAGACTGGAAGGACTTCACAAACGTTTGTTAAACTTACTATGTATATTAATGAGACCATTATATGGTACTATTACAGATGTTTTGAATTTTCATGTCAGATAATTTATAAGTATATATACTAGATATAACTAGGTATAGGTATATGTAATAAGATTTCAAAGTTTAGCATATAAAGTCCGAAGGACTTGAAAAAATACACATATCATATTAAGTGGTTATACAACCACAGCAGTCAAAGAAATTAAATACTTTTATTTAATCTAATTACATAATTGAATTCTTAATGACCCTTGGAATTATCTGTTGTGAATGTTGTTTATGGGCGTTGATCATTACAATTTCAATGAAGTTCCAAACATGTGGCAAAAGTTTTAATCAACAGACAACTGCAATATATAATGAAATACGAGACCATTTTTAGTTCATATCTGGTATTTCTTCTGCAAGCATGTGGAAATGCTCAGAATTTTGTTCCGTCAACACTGCCTGTATATGTAATGCCTCCTTTAACCAATTGGGTGCTGCAATTCTTCCCATCAAAATTTTAGAGCAACATTTTACTAAATTTTGTGAATTTTTCTGTAATGTTTTTGATGATTTTTGACCAAATGGCCATTACATTTCATTGGATTCGGTTTTTATCAAAAATTCTCAAAAACAATCGAAAAGAAAATGGACTGGGATAAATTTTATAAAGCTACAAAAATTTACTTTAGCGCGCAAAGGGTTAATGTGGATAGTTTATAAAATCTAGACTCCCAGTCATCAATAACAATGTATCTAGGTGAATATTTTGCTGCCTCTGCAGCTTTGCAACATAAAATCCGAGGAACAATAACTTTTCTCTGGTCTTTTAGGTATATTTCCTTTTCTTGATATGGTCACATTTAAATGTCTGTAAAGACTATGGGGTTACATTACATCTTGTTTACGCCTACCAACATGTTAAAAATATGCTGATATATTTTTATTATCTAGACGTACCTTCAGCAGCCGTTGTTTAGCAATGTGAGTCTTAATTGACGCGGGTGTCAATATGAGATGGTTTCCTGCGTCGTCGCCACGGATATGGATAGCACTTTGAGCAAAGTTTTCTGTTGGTCAGGGGTGAAATTCTCTCTGTGTAATCAGTGATTAGTTTAATGGCAACATACCTTCTCTCCGGTAATGCTATTTCCTCTCGAGCTGCGTTCGATGATTAATCCATTAAAACATAAAAAGTTTCGAAAACATTTCTGCAAGCGAGACGCAAAATGTAAGTTATGTGCATATTTTCCACATCGGAAATGCGCGGCAAATAAAACCGGAAACTAGATGAGGAATATTGAGACCGGAATGAAGTGTTTGAAAAATGCAGTTGACTGCATAATGACAAAATGATAATTCTACATAACAATTACGGTAAGGAAAAAGCAAGGCTATAAAGGAGACAAGGTTCCTGAATTTAAGGAAATATAATACCTTTTCACATTTTATGCACTATAACGTGAGGACAACAACTGAATCTTTTTACAATATTTTCAGTATTTTTGCTTCAGACAGCAAATACCATTTTTATTTGTCTCACTGAAATCATATGATGTTGAAATACATAGGCTTGGGCCTGGTACCACAATGGATGTACAGTGTGCACTTGCTGACAAGCAATATTGTATAAAAGTCCAGACTAGAATTAAGTGCCCAACTATGTGATGATCTAGCACCACACAAAGGCCTTAAGCTTATTCACATGTGTAATACCTAGGCATGTCGTCATGATTTGTCGAGTAGTACACGAAACTGTATTTAGCATACTGAGCAAAATACAAGAAAATACACACCATTCTTAAGTTACATTCAGTGGAGTTTCAAATATCAAACTTCACCAGTCGTCAGCAAGGATGTATCGCAGTGACGTAGCATGGATTACCATTTGTAGGATCTTCTTCAACATCAGCGCAGTATAGGACAAAGACTCCCCGAGGGTATATTTTAAAAGTTAATAATTAATCTTTAAGAAATAAGATTATACTCTCATTGCTCGAAATGTGCTTTGAAATGAATAGACGATAAATTTTAATAGAGTGGACCTCGAAAGCCCCGGTTCTGGTTTCATTTGGACCGCTCCCTCAGATGTCTTAGGCGGGAACGTCTCGCATGAATGAAAATGTCAACAAACTTCCAATTGTGTGCGATACATCATGCAACGACTGTATCAAAAAAGTGGCGAGCGTACACGACAAAGAAATCATTGCAACCTTTGTGGTAGTGGGATTGTATTTGAAGATGCATTATTAAGCATTCTATTCTTTTTCTCCTTTCTCACTAGATTTCTCTTCCCTTCGTCAATTATTTAAAATGCACGACTTTATCCGATTTGAAACAATTTTTCTTTGTTAACAAAAGACCTTTCAAGGCTTTACTTAGGCAGCATTTTAATATCTCTCATCACCGCGAGCATCATATATTGTTTGTCACGCCAATGTCACTATATTTGATTAGCTTACGTCTTGTTCAGTCCCGAGATATTATAATCATAATTATAAAAGGTTCGATATAACCGTGGGCTGCCAGCCAGCCATGGCGATTTCGCTAATGGTGTTATGAACGTGCAGCGTGTGAGCAAATACATATTATGGCATTACAGTGTGGTACAACGACTCCTCGGGCGGCATTTATTTCGCACATAGAAATGATGTCAGAAAAAACAAAAAAAAAACGTTGAAAAAAATCTCGGTTGTCACATTTGTGCAAATCCTGTCTGGGAGCAGTCCGTCATTTGATTTGTTATAGGGGGAAACGTATTTTAGGGACTGTCCATTATGCTTAGAGGAAACGAAGGATGAACGAGAGAATGTGAGTAGGCCGATAAAAAACCACACAGTGGGGGAACAGAAAACCCTGCAAAATGTGGGGAAGGATACATTTCAAAAATCAGTAGATACACATCACCTTCAGATATCATGATTGTGGTTTCAACTGCCTTATAGGCAACGATTAGAAATTATGAAAACGCAAATACTTAATCAAAATATCTATACAGTATGAACTAGATATAATTCAACTCTTTTGAGATTAACGACCAGAAAGGTATTTCCATCTTCTTATGCGTATTTTGTTCTGTGTGAGTTAAAATTTCTACCTAAATATGATGAACTACCAATTGTTTGGCTCGCTAATGCAACAGATGTATTTTGCACGTAGACTCACTATTGACAACGTCACCAAACTGTAATCCAAGCAATGTCGTCAACAGTGTATATGATTCATGCACAGGTCATGCTAGCATGCCTGAAACCTATAAACTGTATATTACAACATGCTTCAGGGGTTAACCACTTAATCTTAGACAAACATAAAAGAAATAGACTGAGGCAAAAATTCACTTAAAGTTCACGATTCTGTTCTCGGTAGTTTTAGGAATGTTTCTTGTTTCTGACAACGATACTTAATATCGACATAATATGGTTTTAATATGGTATGTGGTGACTACAACTTGACATGTTATATTGAGAAAGACATGCTTACGTATACAGGAAAGTTTGCAATAAAAGTGGAATTATCCTAATACAGTTACCGTGGTCAACAAAACGCTCATGATTTGTAGCTGACATAGAGAGCCTTAGGGGAACATTTTTTGAAGTGAACAAATTACGTCGTGAGTAGAAGAAAATATTTCTTGTGCACGTAATATTTCATCGTGCTCACGACGCAAATTGTTTATACGGAATGCGAAATTATTTATCATGCTCATTGAAATATATATTCATTCATTTATTCATTTGACTTTATTTATTTATTTATTTATTTGGTTTTTTATTTATTGTTTATTTATTTATTTATTTACTTATTATTTATCTATCTATGTAATTGTTTGTTTGTTTGTTTTTGCAGTGCGGAATTTCCTTTAGGTCGCTTTATGTTCACAGGAGTAGAAAAGCTGCTGATTATGTGAGAACACAAAGTCCTTCATAGAATATCTTTAGATTAATTGCTTATTAAGTTGCATTGGAATCCGTGCTACATGTGTTCCGAAGTATGGATTAACTGTCTTCACTCGGTAAGCATTTGGGTTTTTTGGAATTAACATCACCTCGGCTGTCGTATCTGCAAGATCTTTCCAAAAGACAAAATGTGTATACCATACAGGATATGAGTGTTGAGAAAAGGTTTGTACTCGAACGCTCTCGGCCGAGATGCCCTCCATTTACAGGAAAGTGTTTGGTATAAAAAGGGTGACAAATACTATCGATCCCCATCGTATATTTAGACTTCAAAGAGTATACTTCATCCACGGAACACCTGTCTTGCAGTCAAACCAGGTTTTTCAGTGGTCAAAATGCTAAATATCAATGTTGATACACTCCCCATCAACAAACTGCGAATGCCTGTTCAGTGTTAGTTTAGTCTATACTTATGATAAAGAGACAATAGTTGTAGTTCTGTTGTAATGTCTTGCTGCTATAACTTTTGATACTTTTGATGGTATTAAAATCTTCTCTAGAAGGTACTAGTGTGTCTTAATACAAAGTAATAGTATGTCTAAATATATAGCATTTGCCTCGCAAACACAAAACGCAATGTATGCAACCCGCAACGTTAATGTTGACAAATGAATTCTTGTTCGGACGCAAATTCGATTTTGAAATATAATATTGAACATGTGTCGGCTGAGGTGGCAAGCTGGGGATTTCAGGAGAACAAACAGAAAACTGTTGCTTACAAACAGAACACAAATACTGGAAAATCCGTCTAAAGATACATAGCTAATGGAGCTTAAATGCGCCCTCTTTCCGTGAAATTGTTTGTGTTACTCTGGAGGCACATGAACTTTGTGTTGACTGTTTTCGCATTCCTATCAGATACCCGATAGAACAGAAAAATGCCAAGAATCTGTAATGTGTTTGTTTGTTTGTGACTGTGTTGATACGGTGTACAGTGATAGCACGAGGTCAAAAAACGTTCACGTCGCTAAAAAGCTGAAAGCCGCCAATTCCATTTGTTCAGTCCTATGGCATCGATTGAATTTCTAGTTTCTTCGTACGGAGTATACTGTCATCTTTAATTGATGCCTTACTTGAAATGCCCGTCATGAATACATGTTTATATTCGTTCATATTTATTTTAAAACTCACTTATTAAGTATTCATTTCTAAGTTGGATAAAAACACCACATCACTGGATGTAATTTATACATGTATGCGCAAGGATAAACGGCAATAAAAACAAGAGTGCTTCAGGTCGTGAGTTTTCCAGCAGATTTCTTAATGTTTGTCGGTTTTAAAAATTCAACGTCCAACTATTTCTTAATATATTTGCAAACTTTGCAAACACAGTGGGCCAGGGGAAGCTATAAGAGAATTATTTAAGCCGAGGTTATCTCGCCAGGCTTTATTTTGCGAGCATTTCATTCTATTCGCGTACATAATCAAGGCGAGGCAAAGTCGGCGGCCCTGTGCTCTCTTACGTCTGTGCGTCACACTTGAACGATCAAGCGCGGCTTCGTGCGGCAAGACATTTCTGTTGAAGCAGCAGCGACTTCTGTGAGATGTTTGTACACAGACATATATAACTGTTGAAATTCACAGCCATCTGATGATGTTGCATGAATTATTAACAATGAAATGGCATGAATCGTGAATCTCCTGTCTATAAATCTCTGTTCGCTGACTCAGGCTTTTATTAGGTATGTTCAAGTACAACTGGTAATGTTTTTTATCTTGTTGCCAAGGTTTCATGCAAGTCGTGGATCTTGTATTGACTTCCATGTTTAACGAGCGCTCACTTCTAGCTGTAGTCGTACTATGGTGTGGCACTTGAAACTTACACAGGGTTGATAAGGACCTTAACAACACAATAACAAGGACTAACCGTGGAAACTGTGTTATGTGCAAAGACAGCATATTTTCACGAAATAAGGAAGGCAAGTACATTTTGTCGGATTTATATCCAATAGCTCCATTAAATTCGTGCAAGAGTGGAGGGCTTAAGGATCCTAATTGTATCGTATTTATGGCCAGAACTGTGATTAAACCTCATAAATCAGCCTTAGAAACAAAAGGTTACCGCTACAAAAAGCGCAGGGGACAATTTTTTGAATTCTCGACTGCTGTCAACTCTGTTTTTTCAATCTTTAAGAGCTTTTCACGTTTCATGTTACCAGATGAATTTTGTAGGTGCTTTTATTTTCATGCGAGAAACGCATCGAATTAGTAATCTTTTTTGTTTTGATCAGACAATTTATTTCGGTGAGAGGGAAGTTGAGTAAATCATTTTGAATAATATTCCCCGCCATACTCGTATGCAATAGTCGGTCCTCTATGAAGCCTATTGGAGCGTGGAAGTCCAGCGGTACTCTGAAACGCGAAATGTATAGAGGGCGCTATAGTTTGAAAGCGGAAGATACGATACAGAGACGAATGGTACAATTATATTTCACACGTTTCATTTCCATTTGCGTGCAAAGGGATACTTAAACAGACAATCTTTGTTCCCGATGACAATTTTTTTTAAGTCGATGATTTAAAAGAGACTCATCCGAATGTCTGACGCGCTTGATGGCAGTTCGCACTTCAACTTCCTAGGTGTTATGCTGCATTGTCGTCATCGTGCTAAAAATACGGCTCTTGACAAGACTTGTAAGATTGAAATTGACGCTTTTGAGATGACCTTGTGACATTAGGAAATGCTGTGAAAACAGAGCTTTCAAACCATGGCATGCAACACACTATGCTTTCTGAAATTATATTTGTGACACTCTCAATGGTCTGTATGTACGGGTAATGATCACATGAGCAGAGTCGACATACTACAAAGTAAATCGATTAATAAAATGTCAGATCGTGTGCTCCTCAATAGTACAGGAACGAGCTGATGTATTTAAAATTCACTGGAGTTTATTTCGCCCTCATTTGGACTTGGTTAATATAAAGTGTAGTATTCAGTTATCCAGAGAGTATCAATGAGTATCGTCTAGGCATGCGATGTTGATGAGTTTGTTATCGATGTTGTGTTTTCAGGTTTCATCGTGCACTACAAAAATTTATAAGCCAAAGCTGCACCGAATTCCAACAAACGAAATATGTTAAGTTTCTCTAAACTACAGCAATTGCCTCAACACCAATAATAATGGCAATGCGCCTGGGCCCGAGATGGAAATGTTCAGGCGATTGCTGAATGCCACGTCCTGCAGTGCTTTCTAATTGAAAATCAGTGTTCCTACATGCAACTATGTGTGACTTCATTACGTCATCAGTGCTACACATTCGTTTGCGTATTTACCGTGTTTCGGGTTTCGAAACGCGAGCGTCAAAGGGCCACTCTATCAACTCTGTAACACAATAGGTCCGGCTGCGTCTCGCCATAAGCTTTCCCCACACAAACAAAACATTACCGTACACACTGATCCAAACTTCCCTACAAATATCAGAGGCGGAACAAACATTTTTGTTAACACAAACAATCGGATAAGAATGTAGGAACACATTTTTGAAACGAATCAAACACAAACTCGACACAAAAACATTTTGGATAGTTAGGTGTGAGCCTCTTTCACACTTTTTACATTCATTGCTCTTGTGTGGGGGGTTGTCAACCTGATGTAATCGCAAATCCTCGGATTTCCATCTGATATAAGTATGTACGTACACAAGAAAAGTAAACTCATGAATTTTAATAGACGGGTGGCTGAGACCAATTTCAATCAAGATTGGTCACAGCCACCCCGTCTACATTGTGTGGGGAAAAGTTGTCATGTGTTTATGTGATTCCCTTAATTCGTTTGATGAGAAACTGTTAGATATCCATTGTTTCATCTGTAACCAATGAATCACAGGAGATGATATTGGTGTTAAGGTTCTATAGAACATTCGCAGAAATTCGACAAACTTGTACAGATGGAACAATACAGCATCCCCGAGGATGGTGATGACAGTTTACTGTGTCCTTCTCGAGAGATGTTGCTGAGAATTGCTCACATTGCTAAAAAAACTTTCCAAAACCTTTCCGCAGGTCAATCTTTCACCAACCTATTACACATCATGATTTCACCATTGGATTTTCGCACAGGAACTTTAGTTTGTTGGGGGGTGGAGGAGAGAGCGGGGAAAGGTCTGAGGTCAAGGGCCATGGATCTTGTTTACATTGCACCGTGACGCGTTTTGGTTACCCACTGTTCCCAAGTCGACCACTTACCTATGAAATGTCGTGACATTACTCCTGACAGATCTCGAGAACATTTTGATTTTTATTCTATATACTAGCGGAGATTATAGTACTGATTAAATTCGTTAACAAAATTGAATTAGTGAGTAAAATGAAGGCTCCAAAGCAAATGTAGCAGACAATCCATGAAACCGTGTTTCTCATTAGGTTTAGCTGAAAACACTTCTACTGGAAACACTTCTACTTCTTCCTCCTTAAACTGATCATTGCTGATTTTCATTTGCCATGCAATACATGCATTTAAATTCAAATACGAACTATATCTGCCTTGTTTATCATATGTTATCCGGAAGTAAAAATGCTTCATCATCCGAAGAGCCTGCCTGCGTCGGTTCGCACCAAGGACGTGTCATCCCCGCAAATGACCAGGCGCGGTGAACTTCTCTTCGACGTAAAAGCGCTGAGAAAACTGCAGGAACGGCTCTTTCAACGTGTAAATCAATTTACAATCGCTCAGAGCATGGTTTTAATCTATTATGGCCTGTCTGGCCCTAACGTATGTGCCTCGGTCGTAATTTTCTAGTTAGTGCAACAAGTTTTATGCAGGGAGCGAAGCACGGAATACAAACAGCTGAACAATCAGAGTGAATCGAGAAAGGTCACGGTCGTTTGATATTGTGTTTTTTAATTTGTTTATTCTGTAAGACAAGTTTTACGTTGTTCTGACGATTTAGACTCACTAAGACGTAATATGCACTTTGCCTTTATTAGTTATTCAAACTATGTTTGCATACAGTATCTAGTTTTGTCAGAACAATCCAATAATTTCACGACATTGAGTTATCGCCCACAGAAGGACTTGAAATGCGCTCTTAATTCCCGTCTACACGACATATACCTGATCGTGTGAAATCTTTGATCTAACCGGTGTCACTGTTCTTACTTTTTCGGTAATTTACAGTTCGGAATGAACCTTTTAATGACAGGTTCAGAAACTTTAGTACAATCAAGCCTATACCGAAACAAGAAAATGACATTTTTGTTGGTTCCAATGACATCTCCTGAGAAACTCTAGGGATCATTTTTATAAGTTGAAGCTAAATTTAATGTGCTCATTGTCTGAGAGGACCTTTTCTGTTATCGTTGAAACCATAAAAGCACAGCTAATGATGACAAAAACTGTCTTTTATTATCTTTATACTCATGAAAAATCACCTTCTTTATGAAAACCCGTGACAGGAAGGAAATGGTTCCATCAATGGGAGTGAAAAATATCTTGTCATCTTTCTCTTCTAATATGTCACACAATCAATGTATCGTGAAATGTTAGTGCATGTTGCTTTCTCATACTGAGTTCTCATGGTGAAAACAGAAAAGGATCAGGTTTTTGTCATGCTTTGTACATAAACTGCAGATTTCATAATGATGAGTACAATTTGCAAAATAGACATTCAATTTGCAACATCAATTCAATATCTCTAATGTGTCTGATATATTAAAGTTATGCGCCGAAAACTGTAACTAAATGATGCAATCCGTGGTTGGTACGATGCATTTAATGCAAGTATGAGCCCGTGTCTTAAATCGCAAACACACTGACCCCCTTACTTGGCATTTCAAAAAATTCTTAAACCCCCTCCCAATCACAAAAGTCAAAACAGGGTGACCCTAATCCCATGGAGCTACCGTCCCCCAGGCTGAAGAAACTGACCAGTCCCTTAGGCTGCATTCACAAATACTGGGTAGGGCGCGAGAAATTCAGTGGGTATGAAAATTCCAGGGAAGAAGAAGGGGGATTCGAAGGTTTTGCTCTGGGTATAAGGGAGGATACTTTTGTTCCGCCCTTTTTAATTTTCAGATTCCATAGTTTGGTAGGTAATTAATAAAAATGAACAACAATTTCAAAAACGGTTCTAATGTCAGTAATAATTAAACAAAATTTGGGACCATTTTATGTCATTTCATGACTTTTTATTTTAAAAAATCTAAATGCCATTAAATTTCATAAGAGAAACAACATTCAAGTAGACCCTTTAGTGTTGATATTTTTTTCAAATAGTTCCATGCAATCTATCATTCTTGCTGTTTCCCTACAGTATGCTGAAACACACAATATTCAGTCAACAAGGCCTCATATGCGATCACTATTGTTGATAACTGAATTAGAGTCAAGACTATAATTAATTTGTCAACGATCTTTTGATCATATAGTGGGAGATGTGAATTTTTTAAGGTATTGAGGAGGGATCTAAAGTAACTTAGATGTGATTCATGATTCCATCAGGCCTCTCCCACCTTCCCCAGTATTTGAACAATCAGCTTTAAGCCAGAAAAAATTTCCTCGGAATCTCTGCTTCAACTTTTCCCAACCTTTCAGGTTTTTTTATCCCTTAAAATTGTCACAAATACTTATTCATTGCAAATAACTTAGCTATGACGTTGGTGGCGCCCTTCATTTCTCGAGTTTGTTCGACCACGTAGTCTGGTTCCTACGACCACGCAGCCGCCCACGGAATTTCGTATAAGATATTTTTATGTCTCTGCGCAGGGCGGTACCCAAATAAACACGTTGGTTATGGCTTGTAATGATGCCCATCATGTGGTATTGTCATGTCCGTTCTTTTAAATTACACTTCAAAACAATTAATAATGTATTAACTATCTAAATTATTCTCAATACAATTCTAACGTACTGTATCTTGTTTTGTTCCCAATCAACTTGGAAACTATAGTATTACATGTACGTTGTTTTCGTCGATGCTATACCCAAAATGGCTTTTAATAAACTGGATGTTTTAATTGTCGATGACGCATTTGATGTTCCGTCAATATGTGTATATAAAGAACATCTTAGAGTAACACGATTAAAGTGACTTCAGGGCTCGGAATTAGCGGTAGCCCCGCGTCCACAGACTACTAACTTTTCCCTGGGGCTACTTAATTCCATGAACTGGAAGCCCACATGGACTACCAAAGCCTGGTACATGAAATGCTTGGTGTGCGATGTCCGTTACTTTGGGACGAGCTAAATGCAGTCAAACCCAGCTGAACACAGAAAGGCTATGACTTTGTTATGCAAATTACAAAGACGACCGTAATAAAGTTTCAATGTCTGAACTGATGTACTTTGATGACAGGCAGAGGAAATGATGGCCAGTGAAAATGCATTTTCATTGCGTTCTGCTCATAATATATCAATCACTGTTACATAGACTTTAGTTTCTCCTCTCTACAGAAGGTCCAAGGCACAGCTACAGTGTGTCATGTGCCGAAAGAAAGTTGCTGTCATGGCGACTATCAAAATTTGCATACATCTCTGAGTTTGAAAGGGTTATCAGTAGGTCACCAACAAAATAATTTCCTTACTCGTCCGAGTATAACTCCTGCTCGTGTATAAGTCCCCTGATTTCAGAGGATTTTTGAAGTGCTTTACATCCGTGTGTAAGCCCCTATCCTATCTCCTCCTACACGTATTTGAGGTACATATATCGGATAAATCGGATAAATGCCCGACTTAGACTTATTTAGAGGCTATCCGCTACCCTTTCGCATAATTGCCATATGTGTTCACATTTTCTTTTGGCAAGGCCATAGAAAACTCTCCGCTAAGCCAATTGGCTGCAAATGTTTCTGATATTAAACGCTACACGCTGGTGTACCAGTATCCATGGTTAAATTATCCTTGCCACGTCGATCAATCTTTTCAGGATGGCTATCATCGCCTTGTACCCGTGAAAAATGTACTGAATTCCTGAGTATTTTTTTATTGTATTCCGTAACACCTCTTTGTCTTGAGTTAAGCCTGAGATGGTTTTTAATCACGACATGTTGCAAAATTGAACACAGGAGTAAATTAATTACAGTCAGTATTTCCAAGACTGCCTTGTACAAATATTAAAGGTCTGGTGAAATGGTCCCGTTCGTGTGACTGAATATCTTCCAGGGGGTCAATACTATTACACTCGCAACAGAATTGCAACCTAAAAGTACGCGCAAGTGTTAATTTTTTTGATATTTCTATGCGCGGCTTTCATGGGGTCATTTTGCGACACTCAGGTCACGCCCACAGCGGGATCATGGTTGGCCATCTGTGACGTCACAGGTGTGTTCATTTACATCGAATAGCGGTCCAACGCCGCCTTATCTCTGCCCGGTATCCGCTAACAAAACAGCCTCAGCAGTGTTCGCGCTGCCCATTCGCCACGTTCGCCAATGCGAATCGAAATCCGAAGTGGCGAAAAAAAATCGATCCTAATTCGCCACAGTGGCGAAACTGATTTTTGTTTAAAAATATGGTATATAAAGAAAAAACGTTGGTTTTTAGTCTTTTGTTTAATATGCGCGAATTCTCTCACGGCGATTCGCAAAAACTGTATCTACTTCCGTATTATTGCGTTCTTTCCGTCGTACGTATTTGCAATCGAGCCAAGTCTCGCGAGAGATTTGACGTCAATTAGTCTAGTGTACAGCATGCATAAATGGCTCTCGCGAGAATTGAAACTTGGACACACGCAATCGAGCCCTCGTGATAAATTTGACGTCATTTTGTCCAGTGTACAGCAGGCATAGGAACGCTCGCTCGCGAGAATTGAAACTTTTTCTATACATAGCAGACATACGCATTTTAATCGGTGCAACAAGGTTCGGTGTTGCAGTTGATTTACATTGCGGTCTAGATGTTCTGTGTTGTGCATTTTAATCACGGTCTTAAACATTCCATGTTGCGGTCGATTTGCATCGCGGTCCTCGTGGTCCGGTATTCCCCGTTGTTCTTCAATTTAATCGCCGTCCCAACGACGCGTTCCGTGTTGCTGTCGATTTGTATCATGGAGGACTCTACCTCCATGATTTGTATCGCGATCTCTACGTTCCGTGTTGTTGTTCGTTTTAATGGTAGTCTCAACGTTCAGTGTTGCTGTTCATGCAGCTGATTTGCATCGCGGTCCCAACCTTCCGTGTGCATTTTAATCACGGTCCCATTTACGTTTTAAGTTACTGTGGATTTGCATTGCGGTCCCGACGTTCCGTGTTGTAGACTAGTGCATTTTAATGGCAGTCACAACGTTCAGTGTTGGTGTTCATGCAGTTGATTTGCATTGCGGTCCCAACCTTCTGTGTAGCGAGTAGCGAGGCAGGCTCAGCCGAGGGACCGTGGCCGATCGTACGAACCAGAAGAGACAAGCACATTATGGTTCAAACACGACGGGAACTTGAAAAAGTTTACAGTTGAGCCGTTCATGTTCTTGCCGCTGTCACAGCCACCAAAAGAACAACGTCTTCCCATAGTGAAGGAGGACACTGTCCTGATCATGTAAGCGGAAACCCTAGAAGTTAACCACCCCCCCCCCCCCTGGGGAGCTTACGGAGGTGTGAAATACTTTACTTCCCGTTATGAGATACGGCGTCGGGCAAACTTCGGAAAGCCGAAAAAAGTCGACTGGAGAGGCTCGGGGGACACGCCCACATTGCATTTTTCTTTTGCCATATTTCATAATCACGCGCGCTAAACGAAAAAAGAAATGAATGTAACTGTTTTGTAGACCATCAACTGTATTTCTGTGATTTTGCAACATGGGCATTTCACCAGACCTTTACATATTTGTCTTTGGCATTTTATTGAGCCACGACAAAATCACTAGACATCAGACGATGGAAAAATGCTATATCATTGGAATTCTCCTTCAATATTTTCACTGTCTCCTGTTCCGAGCTTATGTAAATTATATATTTACAGTAGTATTATCTTTACACAATTCCTTTAATTGCAAAAAAAATTCCGTTTTCGGATTTCCTAGACTGAAAGATTCAGTCGTGTGCGGGCGCTCCGGCGCACTGCGACTGAATCTTTCAGTCTACGGATTTCCCTGCGGTAATTTAAAGCAAAGTACACTTACAGTACGGGACATCCAGAGTTCGTTCTTGTTTGCCCGCCCGACGGCGTAGCCAAACCAGTGTCTTCATTATCCTCGAGTGTGAAACCACTCTGATGGTTGACGCGGTAACAGAAACATGCAACATACAAATATCACTTACCATCACAAACAATCGAAATGTCTACGTGCAACGTTGATTTCTTCAATCTTGCAGATCAAATAATATGCATAATATGACGCGTACAAGGCATGTTCAATGGCCTATAATAAACTCGGAACATCATGCATGAAACACATGCATACTACTTACATCAATGCATCATCCAGCGATGCATTTATACATGCATCCGCAAATCCGTCCGTCCGTCTTTCGTCCATACATACATATACATACATACATACATACATACATACATACATACGTACATACATACATACATACATACATACATACATACATACATACATACATACATACATACATACATACATACATACATACATACATACATACATACATACATACATACATCAACCCACCATCAAGACAGACAGACAGACAGACAGACAGACAAAAAGGCAAACAGACAGTTATACCCTTGTCTTCGTCAACCAAACGAAAGTGAACTTGGTGTTCAGATGCATGAGTGTATTAGCGCCAGATTCGCAGCGATATTGGACTCGGCATATAGGTTGTTTGACGCGTTCGTGAAGTTACATTTCTGTTTGGCCATCTATATGCCTCACAGAGAACATTCTCTAGAAATTGCCTCTTGACTCATCACATAAAACACTTGGGCACATAATGACGTCATTGAAATCCAAAGAAGAGACGACTGTGTGAAGATTAGGCAGAATTTACAAATACTGAGTTGGGAGACTTCAATGTTCTGGATGTAGTAGAGTGAGGTTTGCACCGCCAATAGGGGGATCTGAAGTATTTTGGCCCCCCCTATTTTTTAAATTTGTAGATTCCAAAGTTTGGTACATAGTTTGATATTAGGCGAGAAAAAAAAATTATCTGACAGTGTTCAACGGGCCCGACCGACCCATATTTGGACCACTCCACATTTTTCTTTTTTTTCCCCCGAAATCTTTACGAATCTGAAGAAACGCGGAGATGTTATTCAGTGAACATCTGTATGTAAGATGAATGACCTTGACATTTTCGATGACATTGACTTGAGTGAGATTGATACAGGCTATGATTTGAAGAGTAAAGGTGGAAGCGCATCACAAACATTTGGTCAAGGTGAAGGGCAGGGTTAATACGCCGTGGAAAATAAACTATTACGCCACGTGTTCCGTATAGCTTAGACACTCTGTACTGTATTGTTTCACCGGCGTTTATTTCACGTCAGAGTGGTTGTATAGTCTATATTTTCTAGTGTTCCTATTTTCAGTGTTCCTTGAAAATACTTTATTGTTCTTTGAGTCATCACTCTTTCCGATTTTCGTCGTGGCTTTCTCCTGTCGAATATGTGATTGTAAGCAGCAGTTCTCACTGCAGGACGGACATGATTTGTGTTTCCGTTGTCGAGAATGCACAAGGAGTCAACCTTGTGACATTTGTTTGACTTGGACACAGAACGAATGGTCTATTTTCGCTCCCTCACTCGACGACGTCACCTTGGACATCCCCGGGGCTGACCCGTCAGTTTGTGAGTCGCGAGTTTTGGTTGGAATGCACCGTGCTCATATGGCTGGTGATACCAACACAGAAATTAGCTCCGTTAGATTCAGGTGCCGCCAACGAAGCTATTCGTGCAAAAAGGTGTTCGTGCGAGGTTTTTCAGCGGGCGGGCAAATTTCAAAACTAACCAGCGGGCGGGGAGAAAATATCGATATTATACTGTGGGCGGGGAAGAAATTTCATTACTTTCAGCGGGCGGGGAGAAAATTTTTACAGTGGGCACCGGAAAATACGTAGAGGGAGGGGAAAGCGTCGTGCTTAATAGAACCTAACTTAGAGGGGAGCAATGATCAAAGGTATACTGCTAACTGCTTGCATGGTTTTGTGTTGATCTGGGTTGCATAGTGGGCATCTAGTTGGCAATGGGGAATTTCAGTAGTGGGGAGAGGGCAGCAGGGAGCTTGAATTGTTGTGGGGAGTGGGTAGACTGTAGATACCGGAAGGCAGTGGGCATCAAAATTCGGTGGGAAGGCACATTTTCAGTGTATACCAGTGGGAGGGTAGTTACGAACAGCTCTCACTTTCCCCTCCAAATTTTAGGTCAGGGTCAAAAATAATAAAAATCGGTATATCAGCCTTCAAAACAGGTTTTGTGATGATTTTGAGAAATTCATGAAATTTACCAGTTGGCGGCACCTGTAGATTGAACTGTAGAAGTGAAGGCAAAGAAGCTGTTGTGAGACAACCAACCCATTTCAACAAAAAATTGAAAAAATCATGAACGTACTAAACAACATATCCCGTACATGTTATGTGACTAAGAAAAAGCATGAGACACACAAAAAGTGTTTATATTATATGTTCTGTTTAAGAAAAACCTAAAAAAAAAATCCGACCTACCTACCCAACTTTGAAGTCATCCCGCCCGTTGAACAGCTTTTTTTGGGGGGGGGCCTTACACTAAAGTCGCAAGCAGCTTAATCGGGGTCAAATTGTGATGGTAATTTGCAACAAAAGCAATTTTTAGTTCAGTTTGTCAGCTCAGAATGTTTGATCATTCTCCTTCCTTCCTGCACAGTTGCTGAGATCGTCAAAAGAGGGTCAAAGGCCATCTCACATTTTTGACAAGACATGTCTCATAATGGTCATCATCCAACAAAATCAAAATTTTAGCCCTAATAGTTGCTGAGATATGTGAAAGTAGGTCAAAGGTCATACTAGGCACAAGGCCACAAATCAATTTCCCATAGGCAATCACAGTAGCATTGAGCCCAATTTTCATATTTAAAAACTTTTAGATGCACTAATCCTCTTGACAGGTGTTTAATAGGTGAATGTCAGCTCAGCTACTGGTGAATTTTTCGTGTGGGCAAGTCCATGGAAATTTTGAGTTAGCGATGAAAATAGCAACCTCAGTGGCGTTTTCGCCAAAATTCAGACTCATTGTTATGATATAAATAGGCCTCATAACTCTAGTTCGAAAAATTTAAGTAGAGTTAGCAAAGTAATTGACAAAATTCTATGACATACCCCTATTCTTGACGGTGTCAAAAATGGCCGCCATCAGAGATTTGGTCTCCCGAGTTTGTCAAAATTGATGTGTGATTTGGTTTTCACATGCCTCCATATTGCCTAATAATGTACGTGGTGACAGAAAGTTCAAAAGATTGTTTATTTTACCATAGGATAACATCATATGCATTGAAATATGTTCCGCTATAGGGTTTCCTTGGGGCCGTCAATTAGGCAAAAGACCACTAATTGATTTCCCATAGGCCACCACAGTAGCGTTGAGCTCAATTTTCCTATTTTAAAACATTCAGCGGAACGAATCATTTGACTGGTATTAGGTCAATGTCACCTTGACTAAGGGACCGTCGATAATAAAAGCTAACGCACGACAAACGTAATTCTTTCGTTTAGGGGGGGGAGGGGGTAAAAGCTAGTTTCGTTTTGTGTGCGTCAAAATCGCATAAGGATTTTCTATTGTTTTCGAAGTGCAACTTTGAAGCGAGAACGCAAAACTACCTTCGCGTTCATCGAGAACAGAATGACCACAAAATACGGAGACAGAAAAGACAACGAAAAGACATGAATGTGAAATAAAAACTTGTATGCTTTTTCAACTTGAAACATGTATGTGAAACATACATTCATGCAAAATACATTAAAATGTTCTGTCTTAAAAAGTGAAACGCGTAAAGTGGAGGTTTATCAATTAATGTGCCCTTCCGGTATTTTTTCATGGGCGTGCGGATCGGAGAGGTGCGTGTTGGTTTGTCAGAAACGGCATCATAATACAAAATTGATTTCGTTTTTAAAAGGGGAGGGGTTTCAAGTAAAACGAAGGAATTACGTTTTTTGTGCGTCAGCTTTTATTATCGACGGCCCCTAATGATGAATTTTTGTGTGGGGAAGTCAAAGGAAAATTTTAGTTAGCGATGAAAATAGCGCCCTCAGTGGTGTTTTTGCCAAAATTCATGCATGATTTCCATGGGCCTCATAACTCCTTAAATTACCACAGAATGCTACAGCCATCATTCACAACAGTCTGCATTTTGATTCGAACAAAAAATACTTTTTCCATAATAATTCAAGTTAAAGTCCAAACCAAACAAGCATCAATGGTATCAAAACTTAAATTTTGCGCACTATTTTTAACCCAAACTATCTTCGTCCGGAAGTAAATTAGTGGTCTTGTGCCATGTATGACGTTTTCCTAACATTTTGGGGAAAGGTTTCTGTTGCATAATTGTCGATGTGCGAGACAAAACAAACTCCAGACTCTTGTTGTTACTAAGATACATGAAAATAGCTGAAAGGTCATCCAAAGTCGTCCTAGATTGGGAAGAAAACGTTTAGTCCCACGCTGATCAAAATTCCTCAAACACCAAACATCATGCCCTTTGTACTTACTGAGCTACGTGAAAGTAAGTCATAGGTCATCGAAGGTCATCCCAAAAATTGGCTAAAATGTTGATGTCGTACATGTATATATTTAGTCTTTTGGTTCTAATGAAGATTTGTGATATTATTTCATATAATATTATGGATGTAATAAGATTTTTGCATATGGCAATATTCCTGCAAAAGCGCACGACCCATTTGAACGCCTTTCACAAACTTGCTAGCACTCCCACTGATAATAATCGGAGCAAAATTTCAATTCAAATGGTGTATTGGTGGAAGCATTCTACACAAGAGATTTGAAGCGAATTTGTATTTTTGAAAACATGGCATTTTGTGGATTTTCTTAAAAATCCGCCGGCCGCCGAGGTCAAGTGATCAATTGATGTCCAAATGTACCATGCACTAGGACTCCCTACCCCCCTAACGAGGTGTGAATCTTTTAAATGATATGAGCAGTTTCTGAGACTAGGAGTAACAAAAAAGTACTGAAAAATACTGAAGAAAAAGAAGAAGAATGAAACCAATGTAGGCCCAAGCCCAGTAAGGTCCCTAATAATTATTGAAAATTATATTATAGCTTTGTCAATACCAGTGAATTTTGTGACGTCATATCCATACATTATTACTGATAATGTATTCCATTATTCAGCATTGCGGCCCCACAGCGAGCAAGTTTTTCTTTTGAAAACAAAAAAAGGACTGCATATTTCAAAGGAGGGAAAGTATTGGATAAACCATGTAATACACAAAACTATAAAAATCTTGATAATGGTGCACAATATTGATAATAGTCGCGCCAGCGGCTTACTGACTACGCATGCGCATATTTATAATATACTATGCGAGTAACCGGAAGTGTACCCTTCTTTCATGGGCGCCGCCATGTTTTTTTCGAGTACTCGTAAATAAACAAATACGAAACAAATTACTATTATATAACATGCCATTTATAAAATATACCTCTTTATTAGCCAGTAAATGTTATTATGCACTTGTCGCCGATACAAAATATCGTTTATGTAGATAAAGGGAGACAACTGTCGTGCATATGAACGGGGACATACGCAAAGAATGCTGGGATTTAATTTTAGAAAAGCGCCCCTGTGTCATAATTAGATTCAAAAATTGCCAGTTTTTAGACGGAACGCTGTAGTTTTCAGCACGAGGGGCCGTGTTTTCAGCTTGCAAGTGGAAGGTGGGCAGTGCGGTTACCATTGCAATGATGATGATTGCATAATACGTCCCTTGTTTAACGCAATAGGCTGTTATCATTGTAAAATTGCCAATTTTTGTCCAAAATTTTTACACGTTACAGAGAATCTACACCTGCTCTGCTGCAGGGTTTGACGTCGTGTACGTACACGTGAACTGCTTTCATCAGAGGGAAACTGGGCATAGTTGTCATATAAACGTTTATGAAGTAACAGTTAATTACATTTTATCATGAATCAATACAAATAACATTGCCAATCTTAACCTCTGGCGCGACACCAAGGGCTGAGCCCTATATAATATTAATGTCTTACTGTACGATTTATCACAATTTTTGAGTCCTCACGCATGCACTTGTCGTCTGTCTGGCTGGCGCTCAGCATGCAGTCCCCGTCCGATACGCTGGTTGTACTATTACGTTTGTTTACAACATGGTTCGCTTCGTTGTCGTAAAGGTGAAACAGAACTCAGTACGTTTGCAAACTCCTAGACGATACTGGGTTTGACACATGGCATATTATGTATGTCAGTGGCCATGTAAACTATGCAAGCGTGAAAGGCTACTCAAACCAGCCGTAAACGGGCCAACAGCGGCAGCTTGCTGTCATCAACCTTGACCGGAAGTGTCTACGGAAATTACTACAGAGCCATTCAAAGTCTCGGTCCAAGGTCATAGTTAATTTATTCGGCCACTCCTGCCAATGTATTCAGCCCCTCACAACAGTCGGCCACCCCTAAAAAATAATGGTACAGTCCGCCGGGTCCATGGCAGCATACTTGAAGTGATCCCCAAGGATCAGTCAGCTAGTCAGATAGTCAGCTACTACCAACAATCATGACGACCGTGGACTCTCCGTTGATCTAACATCTCGGCCACCTAATTCTGATGCACTGACTGTAATCGGAGACAACTTTCATTCATCGTTTTTTTCTCCTTGTCTGTGGTTTTACCTTGCCTTGTTCTCGATATCGCAACGGTACGGAAACCCTCCAGTATGTTTGTCAACTGTACCTTTCAAGCACCCGTTTACGTAAAGTTTTCTCAAGTTTTACGTTAAGTTTTCTCAAGTTTTATCAAGTTTTCTCGTTCGCCGAAATAAAATAGCTCTTCTCAAGAAGCCATCCAAGACTAAATTTATAGACACCATTATTATTGAATTATAAACATTTGAATAACAATGTTGAACTCTGTTGATATCGTTTGCCATGAATGCTGTACTACTAACGACATAATAATGATCGTATTGATCAGCTGATACCATGGCATGCAGCTCGCTGATTATGCTCATGTCGATACATGAACATTCCGTTTTCTTCATCTCTGGCATTTCACCGTGTCGGCTTTTTGAATGGCATGATATTTATAGGTGATGTTTCAAGTTTGATATAGACGGTAGGGATGCAGTTCCTTTTCATTTCCTTCGAAAATACATCGTTTTTCAATTCAAAATTGAACCGTGAAAGTGTTGGTCATTTTTTGTGCTGAACGTGCGTGTTCAGTGCAGTGGCAGTGTGGAGTGCATGTGATGTGTACAGAGTCAGGACGCTCACTGGCTTCAAACTCAGTTTAAATTTCCCTTTTTAATCATTTTCTACAACTACAAATTCACTGGCATTGCCAAAACTATAAAATAATAGCAAAATCCCGGCCCATAATGGACTCAAGCAAACTTTGCACTCCATAATGTACTCGGCTTCGCCTCGTACGTTATGTCGTGCAAAGTTTGCTTTCGTCCATTATGGTCCGGGAGGGGGTGCATTATTGCTTAAACATTGTTCGTCAATCAATTCCTTTAATCATAATAATGATTAAAATAATCATGGAATAAAGTTAAGAATTTTGTTATTTTGGAAACAAATCTAAAATAGTATGAATGTCATAATGCATAATGGATAAGAAAACAACGAGTAGACATTGTAACAGAGGGCAGAAGCTGCGCAACTGTTGATAACTTTTTTAAATATTCCTATCCCATATACAGTCCTATGTTATCTCCCTACAGCATGCTGAAACACAACATCAAACTTGTCAACACAGCCTGTACATGTGTGTGTTATTGTCTACGATCTAATAAGGTCCAGACTTAAATTCATTTGTCAGCGATATAAATGAACAGCACACATACACTGACTGCGTTGGCAAGCTCAATACTGGAAAGACATTCCAATATGCTATAGCGAGTAAAAGAAGGTCCTTGCAAGTTGATATACTGAACAAAATTACTGCCAAAACCATCAAGTTTGGTACAGCTACTACCCCTGTATACGCCATAGGAATTGTAATAACAATGTCAGAACAGCCACTTTTATAATTTATTATCTCGGTATGTAAGTGAATAAAATACAGATTTTCGTCAACGACTTTCTATCAAATAGAGATCAGTGCATCCCATACACACAACAAGAAATCCATGGTATCTGAAGTTCTGACCTGTCCATATAAAACAGAGCAGTTGTATAATAATTGTTATCTTGTTTTAGATGTTACAGGAGTTATACTGACTGCACTAGGTTTATACTGGCGGAGAGGACGCCCACTTAAGCGACTTTCTCCTACTCGTCCTCAAGCTCCAGTTGTAAATACACTGTAAGATAGTGTTCTGTCAACGCAGAATAGCCTATTCAATGGTAAGTAGTAAATTTCTGACAATGGAAGTAGGTGATCTTACCCAGCCAAATCTCACTTCATTAAAAAAACTTGGGGCATCTTCGGGTCGACAGGGAAAGACAGAATCAAGCTGTCAATGCATATGCAGGAATATTACTTAGAGCTACAACTGTGGCCCTCGAAGAACTTGTGCAAATCACATAAAATTCTCGGATTATTTTCAGCCTGGCCCCGAACAGAATAAAAATACGAGTTGATCTATATTGCCGGCCGAATAATTTAGGATGGGTTGCCATGAGTTAGGCCAGTTCTGTACAAATGGTGGGCAATCTATTGAAGTCGACTGTCTTTCCATTTTGATCTGTAATCAATATACGCATTGAACTGAGATTTACGTGCTCCTCAATGGCAAAGAGACTGGGTTCTGATGTTACAGGCGGCATTTTTGCATAATTCTGTATCGCGGACGAACATTAACACAAATGTCCATGACAGCGTCGTGAGATTAATTATGTTACCAACTAATCTAACGAGAAGGGAAAAGCACATAAACATAATTTTCTAGGAAGCAAAAAGGAAGATCATAAAAAATTAACAATTGAATGTTGACATCTTCTTAGTTTTGTCTTCTCAAAGTAGTATCATCACGAAATACTTGCATAAAATAGCTGAGACTACTAATCAAAAACTGACACCTATGACGAGGTCTCACTCTCTGATAGACTTTTGACTGTAGTATATCGCTATGTGGAAATAACCTGTGACTCATTATCTCCCGCATCGTGGTATCAATATTCTTCTTTTTGCCATAGTGTTCCGTATATTACTTGAAATATGTGCAACTTCCACCTTGCTCTTCTACCAGGACACTGCGGTCGGCTCTGTCGCGATGCGTAGCACTCATGGAGCCTTTCGTAACTTTCAACTTGAAGTCGTGATCAGAAGTATTGAAACAAATAAATTTTCCTGGGTCGACAGATCCAGTGTTGATCTTTCCATTATCCTCCAGTCTAACATTAATTACTCCATTGGTGCCATTTGCAATATGTGTATTCTTATTACCCATTTCCGTCTACAGATGAGCTGATAGCTGTTGAAGAATGAAGGGATTTAAATTCTTGAGATTTCAAAAAGATGCAAAAAAGAAGATGTCGACATATTATATAACAATAGTATAAAAACTAAAACCACCTCCTGAATGTACATGTATTTATTCGTTGTGAGACTTTTGCTTACAGTAGCTTGTGAATCTAATCAAGTATTTCTTTTTTGATAAAGTTAGATCCACTGAATAATAATAATAATAATAATAATAATAATAATAATAATAATAATGTTTCTTTTTCACTTCAGGTCACCGACCGTATGTGTTATGATGGTTCTAGACAGTTACCACCAAGACAAATACACTCTGGACAATCACGACCAGACATTTACCCTCCGTTTAATTACCACAAACCATTTACCAGCGAGACATTTGCCAACCAAGACATTTACCACCCGGATATTTACCCCCTTTGTCGAAATGATGTCAGGTGGTACATTCTAAAAGGGGCGAAGATGTAGTTTGGGGACAAGAGATGAGAATGGGGGCTCGGATACTTAGCGGAAATGATGAAAAGAGAAGAGTCCCGAGCGCTCGCAAAGACTGCGTGTGCATCTCGTCTTATCTTGGACCGTCTGCTGCTCGGTGCCACATGGTTTGCCTTACCAATGGGTATCTATCGGCATACCAATGGGTAAAAATTGTGCACCACTTCTTGCTGACTTATTTCTCTATTCATATGAAGCAGAGTTCCTACAATCTCTCTAAAAAGCAGGGTCTAAAAAACTTGCAAGGTGTTTTAACAACACGCACAGATATATTGATGATCTGATTAGTCTAAACAATCCAGACATATCAAATTTACTTACATCATATATACCCTGATGAATTGGAAATCAAAGAAACCACTGAGAGTAGGAACTCAGCTTCATATCTTGATCTGTTCCTACAAGTGGGTACTAATGGGCTACACACCAAGCTGTATGACAAAAGGGATGATTTTGATTTTGAAATCATAAATTATCCCCACTTATCAAGTAATATTCCATCTGCACCTGCTTATGGTGTGTATGTGTCTCAACTTCTCAGATATTGTAGGGCTTGTGATTCCTACGCGGATTTTCAAATGAGACACAGCTTATTAGTATCAAAACTAGTGAGACAGGGATATACATCCAAAAGACTCGTGAGGACTTTCAAAAAGTTCTACGGTCGATATTATGACATTGTGGCCAAATATGACACCTCGGTCACTCAAATGATTAGCGACAGCATTCCCGGCTTTGACTTATAACAGTGATTCATATACTTTATCACTTCATGCAATATTAGACAATTTTGGGACCAATCCTGACGGGTGTAGCATGCTAGCAGGGTACGCTTACCCATTCCGGACACCTGGTACCACCACTAACTATCAGTGGTTCAGGATGGTCCTACTTAAATTTGTAAATCTCAAATGTCCCATGGACCTGGTAATGTATTACCTTGAATGAAAATGATTATTGGACCAGTTTAATGTCATATTACACTATGCCTCGTGAGTGTTACTACACATTCCAATTCTTAACCTATGCCCAACAGGGAATCGAACCCGGGACTAAAGACCCCCACTCTAATGGGCCGTGGATAAATAAAACACGCACAGTGAACGCAATTATTTGTTTTTTAGGGCTGTTTGGCTGTATTTCGATTACCGTGCGCAAAAATTGCACGACATGATTTTATATCGCAATATCTCGCTACACGTTTTTGGCCCATGCGGTGGGCGTAGCTATTGTGGCGTAGCCCACCTAAACGGGCCTATGTCATATGGTGGCGTGTGTTAGTCTGTATGTGTGTCTGTAATATGTGTGTGGTGTGTGACTAAAACTCATTCATCAAATGTCATGAAATTTGGTACACAGAATCTTTAGGATGGAAACTAGATCTGATTAGGTTTTGGAGGTGTTTGTTGCATAGTTCAGCAGAAATTAATTTTTGAAGTAATATTTTGACTTTTTTCCTTATTTTTTGCCCATTTACATAGCAAGGGAGGATGCACTAAATTATGAGGAGTGGGGCATGCAAGACTTGGATAAATAGTATATACTGTGACTACGATTTTTAGCTCGTGTGTTCATTTGAATAAGCTATTGTGGTACTGATGTTTTTAATTCTCTGTGTATGTCTGTATTTGTGTTTGTATTTGTCTGTTTAAGAATTATGAAAATGTTACTGTTTGTTTGTATGTGTAATGAACTTTGTTCATTACAGATATACATCTGGATTGACTGACCAAAGTTGACAAAACTTGCTATATAAATTGAAAATACTCTGATATAACATAAGTGAAAGTCATTTAGCATTTTTACAAACCCAATAAGTAGCTAAGGTATTTAAGAGACTTTTCTAATTTGGAATATATATCTGTATAGATGACCAAAGTCGACAAAATGCCATGTATATTGACGATTCTATGATACGACACTAATATGGTCATGTAACAGTTTTAAATCTGCATTTTAGTAGTTTGCATATTAAATGCTTTTACCAATTAGGGACAAGAAGGAATGAAGGAAGAATATGACAAAAGTTTAAGAATTTTGCTATTTTGATGATATGATTACGTACCGTGGTGAAAGACATTTAGCATTTTGATATCACCCATATATGCCGAATTGCACATATAACTACCTTAACAAAAGGACTGTTATGGTAGAATTGAAAGAAATTAGTTAGTAAGGGAAAGCAACTCCATACATCGTTCATATATTGGTGGTTTGCGTTTAATGTATAGTAGTGTGTAATTTTTGTTTCACTGTCTTGTGTATAGTACCAAGTAGGCACGGCAATTTCATATCTAGTTTGTATTTCACATATTTTCCGACCTTTCCTAATATATATATTAAATTGAAGCTATACTCAATGGATATTGCAAGTGATGTTAGATATAATCATTTCAATAAAAGTTAAAATTTAATGGTATAAGAGTGTCAAATTACAGACAATAGCAACATATACAATAACGCAGGAGCACTTTCATTTCATATCTAGCGTAAATGCCATAAATATACTACTGTGAATATGTCAAGCAAAATTACCCATAGTCAAAACCTTCACAAAATTTAGCAATTTTTCTAAATGTAAGTGTCTTATATTGCTCATAATAGCATGTGGCAGAAAACCTAAATCATAAAAAGAGTAATTGCCTAAAAGTAAGAGGCCGTGGATAATTAAACTTGTTCACGGTAAACATTTATTGTGTTGCCCTCAACCCCTCATAAACGAAAGTTAGGAAGTATGAAAATCTAACCAAGTCTCACCCTCGTTCTACATCAGCATACCTACAATCAGTAATTACGTCGCTATGAAATCAAACATACACTCCCATCACCCTGGTATACCCGTTTAAAATCAATCTCTGTTCAGCGAAAACTTGACAATGACGCAATTAAATGAATTGAAACAGATTTCCAAAATGATAAACGTTATTTTAACATGCACTGAACCACATATATGTCAAAAGAATGGTTTAGCGCCAGTGCATGCCACTCTGGCCTGGTAGACGCAAAACAAAAAGCGACATTTTCTAATATATAAAAACGTGTAACAAGATGTTGCGATAAAAAAACATGTAGTGCAATTTTTGCACACGATAATCGAAATACAGCCAAACACTCTCCCCCTAAATGTGGAAGTTGCGTTTGCCTTACGCTTGCTTTAATTATCCATAGCCAAAGTAAACAGCCAATAGCAGTATAAAACAATTTTATTTATTATTGATTTTAGGTTTAAGACTGCCCAATTCCAAGAATGTTTTCTATAATATTTTTCTAGAAATCAAATATGTTTTTGCTAGATGGGTGAGAATTATATTATGACCCAAAAATTGGTGTTGCCTTCTGCTTTTTAAGATAATTGACATTAAATCCCATGATTTTGAGTACCAAACACCAAACACGACTTTATTGCAAATTTGACCCTTATAAAGAAAAATAAACCATGGTGGATAAAAATATTATTCTTTAATCACTACATGTAGTATTTCCGATATAAGCAACAGATATGAAGTTACAATCAAATGGCAAAGATGCCACCATTTCATATATTAAAACTTGTGGAAAATAGTGCTACGTCAGCATTTTTGCATCATCGGCTTTTCAAAGGAAAACCTACTATCATCCCGTTGTCTAAAATAAAGCATGATGGGATGGTATTTTTTTCAATAAAGCATCTTTCATTGAATCATTTGTGGAAGTTTCAGGAAACTGACTATATTCCAAGTATCTTTTCTGACATTTCTGCATGTAATCCTATGCCATGGCTACTTTTGAATAGTCCCTCGGTTGTCTACTACCTCGATGGTAATGTCCTATAGAGGCAAAAAGTTATACAGTATTCAAAACCCCACCATATAGTACAAAACGTTCCAGCCCTAGATCACGTGCAACATCAAGTGCGCAAGCGCAAACAGTCAGCGTTGTGGTGAACAGAACAGGTGAAGAGAGTTGATCCAACACTGACATGGTTTATGCTAGCCTATGGGGTGAGAACACCGCCAAATTATCTTGAAATCTTTATTTAAACTTATCACATCATTATTATTTAAGTCTGACATTAGACATGTTATTTTTTAATGGCTGTTCTTGTTGATTTGTTTGCTTTGTTTTTTGTCTGTGTGTGTCCTACATTTGATTTTAGTTTTGTAAATACTTTTTGTTTGGTGCTGTCTTGTTCAGTGGTTTTTTTAACCGTTTTCTTTTGAGCTTTTGAGGAACCTGTAAATGGGACTTGATCCCGTAGGATTTCCGAATAAATAAATAAATAAATAAATAAATAAATAAATAAATAAATAAATAAATTATTCCATTATTTGGTGATTTGGGAGAATTATAGAATTATGTCAGTATTTGGTCATTATTATGCAATTATTTGATCATTATTTGGATATTATTTTGATAAGAGTAAAAACATATTTGGTAATTTTGTTGTTTTGATATTTTTCGGCAATGATGTCTTGATTTTGAGCTTATTTCATCATTATAATGCCATTTTTTGGTCATTTGGTCATTTTATGTCATTATTTGGTCTTTATTATGCGATTATTTGGTCATTATTACGACATTATCTTGACATTATTATGAACTTATTATGTTAATTCGGTTCTTTTGCCATTATTCGGCAGTGATGTCTTGATTTGGAATTTATTTCATCATGCCATTATTTTGTCACTTGGCTATATTTTTGTCATTGGCCTTTATTATGCGATTATTTGGTCATAATTACGATATTATCTCGACATTACCTTGACATTATTTGACCTCCTTTATTATCTGAACTCATTATTTGACCTGCATTTGAACCCTACCCAGAAATCATTGTACATGGAGATTCACAATGGCGGCTGATAGTGATACGGTCGGTCCCCTCACATAGAGAGAAAAGTAGGCTTTGCGTAAGTTTAAAAGCGCAGCTCAGCACAACGCGTATCTGGCATAGTTGGGCGTGCTCGAAAACTGAGATCGATCACGATTTTGGATTAAAAATTGGTTGTTTTCGGCGGTGGAACTGGGCTGTGGTGGGTGGCTGATGTCGGTGGCCAGTATAATCGGTTACACCCAGCCTGCCACGCAGAGCTCACAGTAAAGGTATAGGGATATGTTATTTAATTATACCCCAGTTCCATGGAGCAAAGCGCGACCAAGATTATGTGTATATGTTATTAGACGCAAACGTCTCTGCCAATGCTAAGCTCCCCATGTTACGACATCCCTGTGTTCCGACCCGACTAGTTTTCCGGTTGTCCAGTCTTATATACAATGTAATAAATAAGCTTATAAAAATTTTTACATGTCACTATAGACGCTAGACTTCAATAGAAGTTTATATCTAAATCAATCTTTGATTCATTTCTAATGATCTATAGTTTATTATATACTCTTTTGTTTCTTTCTTTTGTTTTCCCTTCGATTGCGCGATATTGATGCTGTTTTTCTTCGGCAGACCGCTATATTAATAGCGAAAACAATTATTTTTATCAAATCCACACGGCCGAACATGTAGTCGCTGTTTCTTCAAGTTGCAAGTTTTACATATTTTTTGCTGTGTTGATTGGCAATAAAACATACTGCTTACACTGAAGCATCGCCATACACACAGACACAGCAGTTGTGCCGTGTCTTGGACAGTTTCACACTGGCAATTATTAAAACAAATAAACTTTTACTGCAAGGAGTATTTTTGAAAAAAAAAATGTCGGGAGTATGCGAGGACTTGAAACACACTCAATTTTTTCACCACGGGCATATGGGAAGAAATTTAATATTACCTGTAACCGTAACTTCAAAGATGCATCTGCTATGGAAAATTCTTGGAACTGTACTGTAAAACTTGGAAGTTTTATATTGAAATATTCACGCATGCCAGGAAATGCCAAGAGGATTTGACCGGTTAACCTCGCTGTTAATTTTATGCAGGAAATTACAATAACAATGCTTGGTCGAATGACGCAGTGCCTTGAGGGCGGGATCGCCAGTGGTATAGGGGGAGGAGTACCTTCCCGATTGTGATAAGTGGTGCGGATTACCGTCGCCTAGGTGACTGGCGTATACGCGACATAGACGAATAGAACTTTGCTTTTAATACTCCTTTATTTCCCGGTATGATCGACTTTACTATTACGTACATTTGGTCACAGGTCACCCAGAAAAAAATGAGTGGGTTCTACTGTGGCCGGAAAACTTTTCAGAACGAAAATTTTCGCATACATCGCGAGGGCCAAAAAGCGAAAATTAATCCTTGCGATATAAAAAAAACATTGCGCTGTTTACATCATGAAATGTTATACACTCAGTGCCATGATACTGAACTTTAATAGTAAGCCTGTCACCTTGAAGGTAATACTGTAGGTGACACGAGGACTCCAAACGCACGATGGTACAAACAACACTACAAGTGTGCAGTCCCCATCTCGGGGCTGTTCTTGGAGTGGGGCCGTTTTCTCAGGTTTTCCGTCACTGTTTTCCACAATGGACAAATGGTAACAATACTAAACGAAAACCTCAATTATCTGCTTGTCAACCCATTTTGTGCCAGTGCCGCCGGTCACGCACACCACCCAAAAGTTTGACCGAACAGTATTCAAAGAAATGGTCTACGAATTACTGCCGTCCCTGCCCGTCATTCTTCTAGCACTGCCCGTCACGAAATTGGCCTATTCAATACAGTAATAGGTCGATATCTTAATATTCCACAACTTTTACTTGTGATATAAACTTATAAAATCATAGTCCAGGCCCCCAAACCGCCGATCGATTTACGACCCGATAGTTATGCCGCTTACGCTGATATTCACCGGTGGTTGCCTGTGTGTGAGTACATGGACAGTCTGCATAGCCCTCGAATGTGGTCTCGATTTTGATCAAACTTACAATTTAGGAGTATATATCAAAACTGATAAATGATTTATGTTTTCACATGGATTCACAAAAAGTTTCGCCCCGGTGTTCATTTTTGGCCCAGGAATTCCATCTACCCACCCTTTGCAGAGTAGTAAGCTTATGGGCAAATAAATATGGATGCGCCGGTGCGATTCAACGGTCAGCCTGTATATCGATCGAAAGTCAACATTTTTACAGCTCGGACTATGATTTTATAGGTTTATATAAAAGTATTAGGCGCGGGGTATTATATATCGACTGATTACTGTAGCTATAGATAGGCTACATTCAGGACGGGTAGCGACGGGCAGTAATTAGTAGGTAAAAACAGGTGGTTTTCACCGTGGGCATAACTCGGTGCCATGATACTGAACAAATAATAGTAAGCCTGTCACCTTGAAGGTAATACTGTAGGTGAAACGAGGACTTCAAAAACACCACAAGTGAAACGTACACATAGAAATACACGCGTTCCTACGTTGTGCCCACCCGGGCCACACGATTAAATACGATACTGCTGGATAGTGTTAATTGGGTCGGTAAACAGTCAATTAATAGTTTAATTGACTACCTGGGTGATTAGCAGGTCGTGTCCAACGACGTCATATGCAAAGCAGGCCAAAAGACAAAAGCCCCCAAAGATATTGACAGCTGGCCAGGGGTCACCATGAATACGTAATGAATCTTCACTACGCAGAAATCGCGGTGTCAAGCCCTTCTTAACCGGTCAAATCCTCTTGGCATTTCCTCTCATGGGGAATTAAAATTTCCTCCCTGCTTACTGTTGACAATTTTGCAATCGACTGTCCATATAAATTGTTTGTCAAATATTGTATGATTCCTTTTTGTTAAATTTATTAAATATTACATATAATATCGTCTAGATTTTGAACTTCATAAGCTTATATCTCAATATCTCGGCTATAGAGACGCGTTGTACTCAAGTAAAATGAAAGATCACCAGCCCAACTCAAATCATATCGAAAAACCGCAATAATTTCTTCATTTGGTGAAGCCAGTCACAAGAAACGGATTTATTTCAAAACGTTCAGAACAATATCAAGAAAATTAAAAGTAAGTTCTGATAGTCGGGTACAGTGGAAATCGGAAATAAGTTCCGTCCTGTTTACATCCTGCCATTGATTTCTGTGATTAAGTGTAATCACCTATAAATAATGTCATTTAGCATAATATATTTCACATTGATAAATCATAGTTTATATTTCAATTACTAAGGTTCGACGTTTTCTTCAGAAAAGGAATAGTTCGAAACCACACTGAAGTTTTCTGAACACAATATTAAGGGCACAATTTTAAAAAGACGACTCTAGACCGCTTTTCTCTCTCTATGCGAGGGGACCGATCGTATCACTATCAGCCGCCATTGTTGATCTCCATGTGCAATGATTTCTGGGTAGGGTTCAAATGCAGGTCAAATAATGAGTTCAAATAATAAAGGAGGTCAAATAATGTCGAGATAATGTCGAGATAATGTCGTAATCACGACCAAATTATCGCATAATAAGACCAAATAATGACACAAAAATGACCGAATCATCAAATAATGGAATAGTAATGATGAGATAATTTCCAAATCAAGACATCAATACTAAGTAATAGCAAAACAACCGAATTAACCAAATAATTTCATAATGATGTCAAGATAATGTCGACATAATTTCGTAATCATGACCAAATAATCGCATAATAAAGGCCAAATAATGACATAAAATGACCAAATCGCAAAATAATGGCATAATAATGATGAAATAATTCCAAATCAAGACATGTGTGTACGAGACATTCGGCCCATTTATTCAAACATCGTAGATCGCTGATGCAAGACAACGAATCTCTGAAAGCTCAAGTGCGTTTGACAAGCTGGTTTGCACTGACGAGACTGGTAGAAAGAAGGTTTACAAAGTCAATGAAGCAACAGGTGAAATAATTAACGTTCAAAATGCGACGAAATAGTGGTGTGGTCATGGCCCGAGTGTCACTGATCTGTCCTTTCTAATTTGGAACATTAGGGGACTGAAAACGAAAACTTTCATTTCAGACTTTGTATCATTATTTAAAGATTATGATATCATTGGTTTCACTGAGACATTCTGTACAGAACTTGATTCAGTTGACTTTCTAGAAAATCATAAAATGTTTAGACCTCATGCCTCCAAACGCAGACGTAAAGGCCGTCCCAGCGGAGGAATAGCAGTATATATTCACAGAAAATTGCTCAGCAAAGTGCAGGAACTTCATTGCAATATGAATGAATGCATTTTTCTCCGCCTGGATAAAACTACTTTTCCATTCCATAAAGATGAAATTTTTGCTTGCTGTTATGTCAAACCAGATGAGAATTAGATAAGTTAGATAGTCTTGAACGAGTACTAGCTGAATTACGCTTTACATATCCCGATGCATATTTCATGGAGTGATTTTAATGCTAAAAATGGTACTTTTGATAAATTTATTGTAGACGATTCGATAGATCATCTCCCTATTGAAGCATCTGATTACACACCAGATAATTTTCAGTTGTCACGAAATCCTAAAGATGAGGTGATAAACGAAGCGGTAAAAGCTTTGTTACACATGTGCAAATGCTTTGACGTACACACTGCAAACGGGAGATTAGGTGAAGACAAAGAGGGTCATGTGATATGTGTCACAGCCACTGGGTGTAGCGTTATAGACTACATTATTATGTAATCAGGTATGTTCAGACATGTAAGCTATTTTATATTACTCCTCGTACCGAATCAAACCACTTCCCGCTCACTGTAACTTAACAACCTCAGTTTCCAACATGAATACGAACCGAATGCGTGTATGTAGCGTCCAACAAATTTATTGAAATTGAAAATTGAAATCACCTTCAAAATGCAATTTTCATTTTAATGAAATAACAATCAATTTTTAATATTCGTTTTTGCAGACAAAATTTTTATTTTACCGATTGTTTGGTACGGTTTTTGCGGCCAATCAATTCTCAAAAATATTAAAATGCATTTTAGCACAAAAAGCGTTATTTAAATGATTGAAATAGAATTTTATTTTCATATTCATCTTAATTGAAAACACCAATTGACAGACCAATTTTGATAAAGCTCCTATTATTTGGTTATTAATGAAACATAACTCTGTTTCGCCTTGTTCAATGCGTGTACGTATCGTCCAACCAATTTATTGAAAATTGAAAATTGAAATCACCTTCAAAATGCAATTTTCATTTGAACGAAATAACAACCAATTTTTAATATTCGTTTTTGCAGACAAAATTTTTATTTTACCAATTTTTGGTACGGTTTTCGCGGCCAATCAATTCCTAAAAATATTAAACAGCCTTTTGGCATAGAAAGCAACATTTGAAATGTTTCAAATCGAAAATTATTTTTCATTTTTACCTTCATTGAAAAAAAACTATTGACGGCCCGTTTAAATAAAGCTTCTGCTATTTCATTATTAATGAAACATAATTCTGTTTCGCATTCTTTATATTTTGAATCCGAAAAGCAATTTTCAGTAAACACAAATTAAGCTTAATCAATTAATTCTGTTTCATTCATAAGAATTGAAGACACAAGTTCGGGTTTACTTTTATTCAACGTTCCTTGTTACATATTTTTATTTTAATTCATTTTTTAACAATGATGTTGCCATTCTCAACAAAGCATAAAAATAATTCAAGTCTTCAACTTTATTCTATCTTAACATAACAAAAATTGTATTTCTTCCGATTTTTGTAAATATAAAATATAGGATAATTTTGACATTTGAAGAAGAACAAAAATGATGAGAATCGAAACTCGTTAATACTAAATCATGTACAACTAATTAAAATGAATTCGCTGTTCGTTTTGTTACTTGCGAAAATTGAAAATTGAAAATGGTAAATTTCAACCATTTTCATGCTTTTGAAAATGGTCGAAAAACGACTTACATGTTATTTCAATTTCTTTGCTGTTCCCGGCCCTCTACCGGCCAGTGGGCGAGCAGCGATGCGTGCGAGATTTCCGGCTTCCGTCAACGCAAGAACTGCGGTAAATTTAAAATGGAGTTGTCTTCCTTAGTCTCTGAAGAGTTTATGCGGCAAATGGTTGTTTTTGAAGGTAAAACACACCGCGAGATAGCATGTACTTTGAAAGACTTGTTTCCTGATCATAATCTGTCAGGATTAAGCGAGAGATCAGTGCGCAGATTTTGTGAAATACATGAAATTAAGGGACTGGACATAAATTACAGGGGGGTGGGCCGGTGTTTTTCGAAACACCGCTGCGTCAAAAATAATGACCCTTCAAAAGTTCATGCACAAAAATTAGTGACCCTCCCCCTTATCCGTGCATGAAAATAAGTGACCCTCCCCTGTTACTCAATACCCCCAAAACAAACCCGCAATGCGTTCAAGACCTCCTTCTGACTTGCTATACTTTTGAAGTCCCCTCCCAAAAGGAAGGCAAAATGCGGCTGATATAACGCTTTGTCCAAAAAATATCAAATCATATGTGTGTGATAATTCATGTAAATGTACTTTGCTTAAAGTGGCAGATAAAAGTGCATGCATGTAGTAAAAATGTAATTTTTAAATTTCATCGATAATGTCGATTCACTATGCATGGCAGCCTAAACTGTGCATTTATGTATACCTAATTATTAGTATTAATGTTCATGACTAGACTACAGTGGTTTCAAGTCTATGGTTGTGCAAGAAATTTGCTTTTGGAATTTCACTGAAATGTCCATTCACTATGCATGGCAGCCTATGATGAAACTATGAATATTTGTTTTCCAATACAAAACTAGGTAAATCTGTGCATTTATGTACACCTAATTATTAGTATTAATGTTCATGACTAGACTACAGTGGTTTTAAGTCTATGGTTGTGCAAGAAATTTGTTTTTGGAATTTCACTGAAATGTCCATTCACTATGCATGGCAGCCTATGATGAAACTATGAATATTTTTTTTTCCAATACAAACTAAGTAAATCTGTGCATTTATGTACACCTAATTATTAGTATTAATGTTCATGACTAGACTACAATTGTTTGAAGTCTATGGTTGTGCAAGAAATTTGTTTTTGGAATTTCACTGAAATGTCCATTCACTATGCATGGCAGCCTATGATGAAACTATGAATATTTTTTTTAAATACAAAACTAAGTAAATCTGTGCATTTATGTACACCTAATTATTAGTATTAATGTTCATGACTAGACTACAGTGGTTTCAAGTCAATGGTTGTGCAAGAAATTTGTTTTTGGAATTTCACTGAAATGTCCATTTACTATGCATGGCAGCCTATGATGAAACTATGAATATTTTTTTTTAAATACAAAACTAAGTAAATCTGTGCATTTATGTACACCTAATTATTAGTATTAATGTTCATGACTAGACTACAGTGGTTTCAAGTCAATGGTTGTGCAAGAAATTTGATTTTGGAATTTCACTGAATGTCCATTCATTACGCATGGCAACCTATGATGAAACTATGAATATTTTTTTTTCCAATACAAAACTAGTAAATCTGTGCATTTATGTACACCTAATTATTAGTATTAATGTTCATGATTAGACTAGAGTGGTTTCAAGTCCATGGTTGTGCAAGAAATTTGATTTTGGAATTTCACCGAAATGTTGATTTACTATACATTGTAGGCTAAGAGGAAACTACAAATAACTCATAGGTTATCTGATCCTAAATTGTTATTCAAAAGTTGTTAGACCTGAAGCTTCCAGTTGTTATTGATGACATTTTGCACTATTCTGAATAGTTTGTATTCTGTCAATGTTCTCAAAAAATGAAAAATGTACATACAGCTTCATGAACATTTGACACAACCTATACCCAATGTATTGTCAATGGGAGAATGATATCAAATAAGTGATCTCCAAAATTGTTATATACAGCGTCATTATAGGGGACAGTTTATATGTACAATAGAGGAGTTGGATAAGTAGAATCATGACAACTTAAATCAATGTGGCTGCTTGGATCATCAATACATTGCTTATTATACCCTTAAACTTGCGCCCGAAGGGCGCACCGAAAATGGAAATGACAGAAAATGAAAGTGCCAGGAGGTATGTTTTCTTTTTTCAGTATTCCATATTCTTTAATACGTGCACACGCAATTTCAGCTTTGATGCATAAAAAAGGTGACCCTCCCCCATAGGCTTGCACAAAATTTTATGACCCTTCAAAAATGCTTGCGCGAAAAATGGCGACCCACCCCCAAAAAACACCGGCCCACCCCCCCCCCCTGTAATTTGTGTCCAGTCCCTAAGCGACGCCACACGCCAAACAATGACCAATGATTAGTACAACATTTACTGTTAACATAACGAGCGCTAGCAACGCTCAAAATGTGCCCAAAACAAAAATCCTTATAAGCGTCTAGAAACTCCGGTCGATGCTGGGTCATGTTAAATATAATATGACACCACACACCGGATCGCTCACTATAGTCGATCAATAAAGTGGGTAACTCTCTCAATAACGAATCTGGCTTCTCCTCCTCGAGGACGAAGATGAGTTCATCACACAACCAGCGGAGGGGATACAAAACAGGAGAGCGACTGATGAGGAACTCCATTTTTGGTTCCGAAACACCGTTAAGACAAATCACTCAATCAACAAACCAGTTTACCAGGGACCCATGTATTCCACACAAAATAAATGCAATGATCCTTTTATTTACCACATCGTAATACTAAACAATCTTGGTAAAGCCGACGTGTGGAGTAGTCCTACGAGTATGGCGAGAGTGTCCGGCTTTGGCTACGCCGTGGGAGGCGGCGTAGCAAAAGCCAGACACTCTCGCCATACTCGTGGGGCTAATGTGTGGAGTTGCCCTCAATTTCCTTTATATCGTCTTCGGAGGCCAGTTTTCCGCAGCACATGCAGTAAGCGGCGGGAACAAGTATGCATTGCGGAAACCGGAAGTCTCGTACTCATTGATACTGCTCGCCCACTGGTCGGTAGAGGGCCGGCAACAGCAATTCAAATGAGTCGTCTTTCGACAATTTTCAAAAAATGAAAAAGGTTGAAACTTACAATTTTTAATTTCTAATTTTTGCACGCACCAAAGTAAAATTCCAATTTCTCACAATTCGGTAAGACATGATTTTATTTTAAAGAGTTTCCGTTCTCTTCATTTTGTTCTTCATCAAATACGTACAATGTCCCGTAATAAATTCTAAGAATCTTGAAAATAGTACTATTTTTAGTCCCCGCGGACGAAGTCCGGCGGGGACTTGTAGATTGGGTGCTGTCTGTCCGTCCGTCCGTCCGTTCGTCAGTCCGTCATCAACAGTTTCTCAGACACTGATGAACAAATTTCGTTCAAACTTGGCACAAAGGCATAGCACTATGACCTACAGATGCACGTCGATTTATTTTGTGATACGATCGAATTTGGCCACGAGGCGGCTATTTTGTTGCGATTTTTCATGTCTTTGGACCATAACTCAGACATCCTTGAACAGATTCTGTTCAAACTTGGCACAAAGGCATAACACTATTGCTTTCATATCCTTGTCAATAATTTCGCGAGACGATCCAATATGGCGCGAGGCGGCCATTTTGTTGCGATTTTTCATGTCTTTGGACATAACTCAGACATCCTTGAACATATTCTGTTCAAACTTGGCACAAAGGCATAACACTATGACCTACATGTGCATGTCAAATTAGTTTGCGATACCATCCAATATGGCCGCAAGGTGGCCATTTTGTTTGCGATTTTTCATGTTTTTGAACCGTACTCAAACATCCTTGAACCGATTTTGTTCAACCTGGCACAAAGGCAAAGCACGTACTATGGCATGCATATGCATGTATCAAGTAACCTTGCGATAGGATCCAATATGGCTGCAGAACTGCCATTTGTTGGAATTATGCATGTCTTTGATGTGTAATTCACAGGTCATTACACCTATTTTGTCCAAGCTTGGCACAAAGATCAAGCACTATGGCATATATGTCAATGTACTTCGTGACATGTTCCAATATGGCTGGCAGATTGTCATTTTTTCCCATATTGCTGCCCGATGGTCATATTTGGATTTTTTCATGTCTTTGAGGCTTAATCATATGCAAATATTCCTTAACCAATGTTGTTGAGACTTGGTACAAAGATAAAGTACTATGGCATACATATGCATGTCTACTAATTTTGTGCTATGATCCATATGGTCAATAGACAGCCATTTGATTTCAATTTTGGTGTGATTTTTTTATGTCTTTGAAACATAAACATAGGTCACTGTCCCTCGATGGACTGATTTTGTTCAAACGTGATACGAAGATAAAATACTATGGCTGCATTCTTGTGCACATTAGTTTCATTATATGATCCGAATGGCTGATGGCTGATTACAACAACATACCCGATCCCATACCATTTCGAAAATTCCACCAAACCATGTGTATAGTATGTGCCGTCATGGCACTAGAGGCAGTGAGGGCATCGTTATGTGTGATGTAATCAAAAATTCGTTACAGGCAGAGATGAGTCATTTATTGAACGTTCCTCAGATTACTTAATTATGCAAGTCACAGGCCTGATGCACCCGTTGCATCAATGTCATTCCACACAACCTAGACCACAGCTACATAGACACAAAAGATTATAAGAAAATGGATAAGCGGGGACTGTGTCATCAACGATGACTTGTTTTATTTTAAGATTAGGTAATATTTTGATACTGGTAATGAATTTTTTTTGTTTTGTTGATACAAATTATAATACGAAAACAAGCAACTTTCCTTAAAAAATAATCCAGAACACGTGATTTTGAAATTAAAGAAATATAATAGAATTAATAGATTAAATTTCATTTTGTTTTCTCTGATAATCGCATTTCGGATTCAAAATATGAACAAGGCGAAACAGAGTTATGTTTCACTAATAATCAAATAATAGAAGCTTTATTAAAATTGGTCTGTCAATTGGTGTTTTCAATTAAGATGAATATGAAAAATAAAAATTTCAATATTTTAAATAACGCTTTTTGTGCTAAAATGCATTTTAATATTTTTCAGAATTGATTGGCCGCGAATACCGTGCCAAAAATCGGTAAAATAAAAATTTTGTCTGAAAAAACAATATTAAAAATTGGTTGTTATTTCATTAAAATGAAAATAGCATTTTGAAGGTGATTTCAATTTTCAATTTCAATAAATTGGTTGGACGCTACGTACGCGCATTTTGTTCATATTTTGTATCCGAAATGCAATTATCAGTGAAAACAAAATATAATTTAATCTATTAATTCTATTTAATTTCTTTAATTTCAAAATCACGTGTTCTGGATTATTTTTAAGAAAAGTTGCTTGGTTTCATATTATAATTTGTATCCTAAAATGATGTTTTCATTTTCAACAAAACACGAAAAATCATTACCGAATCAAAATATTACCTGATCTTAAAATATAAAAATAGTACTTTTTTCAAGATTCGTAAAATTTATTACGGGACATTGTACGTATTTGATAAAGAACAAAATGAAGAGAACGGAAACTCTTTGAAATAAAATTATGTCTTACGATTTAAGAGGAATTTGCAATTTTACTTTGGTGCGTGCGAAAATTAGAAATTGAAAATTGAAAATTGTAAGTTTCAAACCTTTCTCATTTTCTTAAAAATGGTCGAAAGACGACTCATATGAATTTCTTTGCTGTTCCCGGTCCTCTACCGAGCAGTGGGCGAGCAGCATCAACGCGTACGAGACTTCCGGTTTCCGCAACGCATACTTTTGGCTGGTCCCCGCCTCAGTGACAAGCAAAAAGGATAGAGGGAGTACGCGCGTTTGGGAGTCCTGTCATCTGGTTGTAAATATGTCATGTGGTTGTTGGCTATGACACACCCATATTTGGTTATGTTTCGATGTCAAAGATCAGAGTTGAAAGTCCAAGCATGGGTAATTCCTTGCATTCTTGATACCTTGTGCTAGCTCTGGTTGTCAAAGCACGTTTTCATTTGTGCCATTTCGAAGCAAGTGAGTACAAGTATAGTAGTCTGTTCGATTCTTGATCGTAGGCTTGTAACACAAGGATACGATTTCTCATATATCTCTGGTGTTAGCATGCAGGCGGTTTTAAAATTCAAGGGTCTTTAAAATTCAGAGGTCAGACGAAACCAGGTCTACATGACAGTTCGCCTCTGACTGTGTCTACATACATCAGTCATCATGATCGACCTCGACAGATTCAGCACTTTAGTGTTTGATCGTTATGGTCCAAAGCCGTACAAAGCTACTGTGCTTGCTTTTGTATTCATGGCACTGCTTCAGTAACAACGGTCGAAAATGTTCAAAGCATTATAAACCTGGTTGCATGGACACTCCGGCGCATCTCTCTTAGTGTGCTATGGCTGTGACTTCTAAGTTTTCCCAGTGGTTTATCATCTTTCTATGCTATCGCCAACTAATTTAAGTTGTCTAATCAAATATTTTTGCAGAATCTGCATTTGGAGTATGCTAGTCACCATGTGTCACCTGGTTGCATGGACACTCTGGTGCATCTCTCTTACTGTGCTAAGGCTGTGACTTCTAAGTTTACTCATTTGTTTTCATCTTTCTATGCTATCGCCAACTGATTTAAGTTGTCTAATCTAAATATTTTGCAGGAACTGCATTTTTAGTATGCTGAGTCACCATGTGTCACCTGGTTGCACGGACACTGGTGCATCTCTCTTAGTGTGCTAAGGCTGTGAATGCTAAGTTTTCTCATTGGTTTTCATCTTTATATGCTATCGCCAACTGATTTAAGTTGTCTAATCAAATTTTTTTGCAGAATCTGCATTTGGAGTATGCTAGTCACCATGTGTCACCTGGTTGCACGGACACTCTGGTGCATCTCTCTTAGTGTGCTATAGCTGTGACTTCTAAGTTTTCCCATTGGTTTTCATCTTTCTATGCTATTGCCAACTGATTAAGGTTGTCTAATCAAATTTTTTTGCAGAATCTGCATTTGGAGTATGCTAGTCACCATGTGTCACCTGGTTGCACGGACACTCTGGTGCATCTCTCTTACTGTGCTAAGGCTGTGACTTCTAAGTTTTCTCATTGGTTTTCATCTTTCTATGCTATCGCCAACTGATTTAAGTTGTCTAATCTAAATATTTTGCAGGAACTGCATTTTTAGTATGCTGAGTCACCATTTGTCACCTGGTTGCACGGACACTCTGGTGCATCTCTCTTACTGTGGTAAGGCTGTGACTTCTAAGTTTACTCATTTGTTTTCATCTTTCTATGCTATCGCCAACTGATTTAAGTTGTCTAATCTAAATATTTGCAGGAACTGCATTTTTAGTATGCTGAGTCACCATGTGTCACCTGGTTGCTCGGACACTGGTGCATCTCTCTTAGTGTGCTAAGGCTGTGAATGCTAAGTTTTCTCATTGGTTTTCATCTTTATATGCTATCGCCAACTGATTTAAGTTGTCTAATCAATTTTTTTGCAGAATCTGCATTTGGAGTATGCTAGTCACCATGTGTCACCTGTTGCACGGACACTCTGGTGCATCTCTCTTAGTGTGCTATAGCTGTGACTTCTAAGTTTTCCCATTGGTTTTCATCTTTCTATGCTATTGCCAACTGATTAAGGTTGTCTAATCAAATTTTTTTGCAGAATCTGCATTTGGAGTATGCTAGTCACCATGTGTCACCTGGTTGCACGGACACTCTGGTGCATCTCTCTTACTGTGCTAAGGCTGTGACTTCTAAGTTTTCTCATTGGTTTTCATCTTTCTATGCTATCGCCAACTGATTTAAGTTGTCTAATCTAAATATTTTGCAGGAACTGCATTTTTAGTATGCTGAGTCACCATGTGTCACCTGGTTGCACGGACACTCTGGTGCATCTCTCTTACTGTGCTAAGGCTGTGACTTCTAAGTTTTCTCATTGGTTTTCATCTTTCTATGCTATCGCCAACTGATTTAAGTTGTCTAATCTAAATATTTTGCAGGAACTGCATTTTTAGTATGCTGAGTCACCATGTGTCACCTGGTTGCACGGACACTCTGGTGCATCTCTCTTACTGTGCTAAGGCTGTGACTTCTAAGTTTTCTCATTGGTTTTAATCTTTCTATGCTATCGCCAACTGATTTAAGTTGTCTAATCTAAATATTTTGCAGGAACTGCATTTTTAGTATGCTGAGTCACCATGTGTCACCTGGTTGCACGGACACTCTGGTTCATCTCTCTTACTGTGCTAAGGCTGTGAATGCTAATTTTTCTCATTGGTTTTGCTCTTTTTATACTATTACAAAGTGATTCAAAATCAAAATTTTATGCAGTCGTCTGCTTTAGGAGTATGCTGAGTCACAATGTGTCACCTGGTTGCACGGAGTCATGTGGTACATCTCTCTTTCCCTTATAAGGCTTTGTCATCTAAGTTTCTCCTATGTTTTGCTCTTTTCATGCTATTAAAAAGTGATTCAAGTTTTCAAATCAAAATTTTATGCAGGAATCTGCTGTTAGATCATGCTGAGTCAGAATGTGTCACCTGGTTGCACAGAGACTTTGCAGTGGTATAAAACTTGCTAATTAAGGGGCGCTGCACCCAACACAGGGTATTTTGCACCAAAATCACTTTTTTGTAGACATTCATTTAATTTAATGAAATTGTTAACCCAAGGTTAAAATATTATTATTTGGGTTCATCTTCAAGGCTGTCAAGCAGTCGTAGGTTGCTTGATAAAGAAGTGTTAATTTTTGCAAATGTTTGCAAATCACCCAATTCCCTGGCTTCACTATTCTTCCAATTTCAAGATTTCCAAACAATTTCACTCCATATTGACTTAGTCAAACTTTCTTAAATTTTCACATTATTTTTTAATGTTGTTAAACAAAACTTTTTTTGATTGGCAATAAAGTTCTTACATTTTGAATAAGAGGCATTTTAATTTGTATGAGGATCATGTACTGTAAAATATGTTCAGATGTAACCTGCCAAAAGAAGGAAATGACGACCATGTTAAAAGTGATATTTTATTCAAATCATATGTGTCACTGCCCATTTGGGGCAACTGTTGTCAGCTCCACTTATACATAACCATTGCAAGACTAATATCATTTTTATATGCAAAGTAAAACATAAACGTGTCTTTTGAAGGTTATGGCATGTCTGTTGAAAACAGAGAGTATTAAAAAAACAATACTTTTATATGAAACGTCTGTTAACAGTGTTTATTCATTCTGATGTAATAATGGATTTCTGTTTGTTTTGACAGTATCTTTGAATGATATGACACTGCCTTAACAACAGATGGAAGAGGAATGTGAAAGAAACGTCAATGTAAGTAGGGTATTATGTTCATATGTTGCTACTCACATTGGTGTACCATTTTGTAGTTACAACTTGAGCTGTATCCTGTGAATGGTTTTGGGATAATTGTGTACGTTATTATATTACAACTCTCAAAAATTTAGAGGGCCTGTAATGCTTACTTTTGATATAATTTTCATTATTTATATTTGTCCACTGTAAGTTGTTATTTTACTACAAAAAGATTGCTAAAAAATCAATATTTAGCTTGTCAGCATAGCATTTGAAATATACAAAATGTATTAATAGTATATATATATTTCTATTTTTCTCACTCAGGTTTGTTGTAGACTACATCACAATTGTGTTTTTGGAGGAGGCTGAAGTTTACCTTATGTCAAGGAAAAGAATGGTTATGCTTGAAGAAGCAAATAAACTCTAGTATTGCCACAGAAATCTAAAGATACTGTTCTGCAGGGATAGCCTTATTGACATTTGTTCATATTGTTATGAAATTTTTAAAACTTAAATTTTAAGGCAATTATTGTCATATTTAACCAAAAATATCATTCAAAAGTTCTGGTCAGACACATTAATATTGATTATACATGTCCCTTAGGATGGCAGCAATAAGATTTTGTAAAATCGTGCCAAGATATGCAACTTTGTATATTTGAGATTATTTTGGTCATTGTAGATCTATTTTTTCTTCAAAACTCCTTGTCAGACTTTTTGATATTCAGTATACAGGTCCTTAGAATGACTTAAGTCAGATATTTTTATACAGTGAGAAAATGCAAAATTTTGTATTTTTGGAGCAATTTTTGTCAATTTCGGTCAAAAAGTGCTTTTGTCTCATTGGTGTTTATCTGATAGCTTTGCATTTTCTTATAAAAATCCTGGAGACTACCTAAGCCAAATCATTTTTCAAACTGGGGGAACCAATGATTTTTTGTTTTTGGAGCCAATATATTAGTCCGCAAGCTTGAATGACCTATTCCAACCCGGAATACCTTGTAAATCAATTTTGAAGACACTGAAAATAATGTAGTTTTATTTGATGCCAATTTGTAGTGAAATATGATCTACAAAAAGTTGTGAGCTTATGTTTTATGTAGTGGATCAACTTTAGCAAATATTTCATGGAGGAAACCCATACACTGATGAGGGATTTCAATCCACAAGAAGGCATATGGCAAGATGCACCATACCAATAAAACAGACTCCAGTTTATTTGTATCAGTTCCAATCATTATGTTACATAAACAAAAAAAACCTGTCATGGTATCACTTAATTAAGTAAATCTTCACAAAGATGAAGGCAGCCGAGTGAAATCATGTGTAGATTGAATAAGATGAGTGATGAATGATAATATCAGGTAACTTCACCACACAAACTTACTTACACAAACAAACTTGTGTATAACTTGACTCTGAGTAAATCTTAACATTTCAAGCAAGGACCATCAAATTTTTATTGTTGATCTACAAAATTGAAAAGTGGCTGTTAAAACGGAATTCTGCCCATGAAAATTGAAAGTTCAAACTCTTTGCAAACACAATAGTATTTTGAGTGAATAAGTGGAAATAGGAATACCTCTTTTTGTTGTCAGATAGGAGCAATACTGTGCCCTTGGTGGTATATTTTTAAATGACTTGCAGAAATTGATATTTATTACTGTTGTTATTATTGCTAACTGTTGTTTTGCCTGATTGAGGCACACACCTAGCTATCCTATGGATTCTCTTGAACATTATCACAGTACAGCTACATGAGATACCAGGCCGCTGCTAGTTGAAACGCCTATTTGTAGGGGTTTTAATGACTGCTAAGCTAGTACGAATTAGTAATGTAGATATTGTGAGTTCAAGCCTCATAAAATGCATCAGCAAGACTGCATCAAAGTTGACCACTTTTACTGTACATGTTGTTCACAAATTAAAGGCCATCAAGAATATTTATGGGTCTTTTAGAGTAATTTAACATAAGGGCCTGGGGGGGGGTCAGAGGAATGTGAGGGTAGTCACTCAAAAAATTGAAAGCTACAAGGTTGTTGTTCAAAATTGGAAAGAAAGAAGGGGGTTGCTCAATTTTTGGTACAAAATGAATTGAAATACCTCTCAGATTGCACCATTCCATCAATTTCTCAAAATTCTTAATGCGACCCCCTGTCACTTCCTCTCCCCCTGGGGTGTTCTGACAGTTTTACTTAGTAAAAACAATAGAAAACACCTAATATTGCACCAGACTGCATCATTGAACTCATTAATTTCTCAAAATTTCCGACGTGGCAGAGGGGACACGCCTCTCACACTTTTCCCCTGTTGGGTGTTCTAACAGTTTTACACAAATTGATAACATCTCTCATATTGCACCAGACTGCATTATTGCACACATCAATCTCTCAAATTTTCAACACGAGAGGGTACAACTACTCTGACACTGCCCCACCCCCAGCCTCCTGACTGTTCTCCTGTACTTTCAAATTCTGCCCTGTCAGATATCTTAGTGGAAACCTTGTCATGATACCCATCCAAAATAAACAATACTGTATGGTAAACAATACTATATGGTTGGATAGTGGTTACAGCATGAGCTTTTGTATCTACATTTTATTGTGACTTTGAATTTTCTTTTGCCGGTCACATCTTTTTCAACTGTCATGAGGTAACCGATGATATTCCAGCAGGATATGAAAGGAGTGTACTATTGCTGTAGTTTTGTAAATGTTACAAATACATGTCTTGGTATTTAACTGGTCTAAGTGGGGGGAGGGGAGGGATCAGTCAAAATTTCTGTGTTAGAGACTGGGTTACTCAAATGCATTTGGGTTGGCATGGGGTTTACTCGAAATTTCAGAATACTATGAAATTCCCCAGACTTCCCCCCCTAGGTCGTAAATAATTACAACTCCCTAAGTAAGATTTTTACCACAGGAAAACGCTAATTTTATTCCTCTTCATCCTTTGTTAACCTTAGAAAGTTTGATTATGTAAAATTGTGTTGTTACTTGTTGTAATCTTGAATTGTTGAAATGAATAAAATCTTGAAAGTAAAACATGATCCTGTGTCACTGTTGTTCCTGTCTTGTTTCACCATCAGAGAAAAAAAAGATTCTAATAAATTCACACCCAATTGCTCTACCAAAACAGAAAAATTATTGAAATTTTTCAGGCAAAACACACGCCGTCTCACCAGTAATACTTGTAAGTTCAATGCAACTCTGCATAACATGTTCGGACGAGAGAGGTGACCATAGAGGGCGAACGTCCTACTGGTACTCGTGTGACAGGCTTGCAACCACATGACATACTCCGAGTGCGCGCGTACTGGTCTACAGGCAAAAAGAGGCAGGTAACGGGAAACCGCCATGTATCGAATTACGAAATCTGATAGGTTGAATCATGGGGCGCTGTCATGGCTGTACAATTTTATTTTGAAGTAACGCTAAAATTATCACAATTTCAAGATGCGAACGTGGCTAGAATTTAACCAGGGTTTATTTACCATTTTTACAAGGTTTGAAATATTGGCAGCTACCAGATTAGACTAAAAAGCAAGCCATAAAAAATGGTACACTATGTGCGGGCATGTGCAATTAACAACTTCCGGGAGACCAAAAACTGTCTCATTTCAAAATGGCGGTTTGCCTGTATCTGCGTCTTACTACGTGCTGCGTCTAGTCAAGTCACGTGAGACGCAGTGATCAGCGAACGCATACTTGTTCCCGCGCTTACTGCATGTACTGCGGAAGACTGGCCACCGAAGACGACTGAAACGTCCTGAAGACTGCTATGTCTGACCCTACCTACAAATTATACGTATCGAAAGAAGGAGGAGGAAACGACAACCGAAAAGTCCACTGAGTTAATTCAAAAACACTTTGCCCGAATCGCTCAAACAGTTGAAAGATTTCACGATAGCGGTTTTAACAACGGATAAACTGATTTTTCTTAATTTGTCTCCATTTTAGGCTACATTTTAGGCTAGGTATATTGCTAGCTGCTGACACGGTTTGGGTTGATCTGGCTTGCCTAGTGGGCATCTAGTTGGCAACGGAGAATTTCAGAAGTGGGGAGAGGGCAGTGGGGAGCTTGATGATTGTTGTGGGGAGTGGGGAGCGGGCAGACCAAAGATACTGGAGAGCAGTGGGCAAAGTTCAGTGAGAGGGCACATTTTCCGTGTATACCAGTGGGAGGGTAGTTACGAACAGCTCTACTTTCCCCTCCAAATTTTAGGTCAGGGTAAAAAATAAGTAGAATTGGTATACCAGCCTTCAAAACATGTTTTGTGATGATTTAGCGAAATTGACGAAATTTACCAGTTGGCGGCACCTGAATGTTTTCCACCAGGAGGGGAGTACGAGGTAACTGTCGAAATTGATAGAACATCGTCAGTGCCGTAGATACATGCTAATTTTACTTGACGGAAACTCTGTTTTGAGTGTTGTCTGAGTCAACTTCCGAAGTACATCCGAATCCACAGCGCTGCAATGCATATACAGCTCAACAGTTGATTCGCTAGCGCTATAGCCTTACGCCGGGCTACAGGTTTGATTCCGAGCAAGAATTTACGGAATTTTTTGTATGATGAAGGAAATTTATCGTTGTTTGTCGAATGACTTTATGCTTGTGCCTGTACGTCGCTTTCCCGAAGATTATACTGTACTCATTTATTCAGTTGAAATTCCGTTGAGGCGAAGATTTCAGGTTTTATCGCCAACCGGGATCGCCAGGTACGACGTCCGCATTGAGCCTTGCGAGCCGACTCGACTGGATCGGCAGTAGGCCTATCCCCATTCGATTCTCGGGAACAGCTATAGTTTTAGCGACTCGAAATTTCGCTGGACATGCCATCTATGGTTCCAGGTATGGATTTATCGGGTCACCTTTTTTTAAAAAAGTGTCATGAGAGCATGGCATCGATCACGACAAATCGGTCTATGTTCACGTCGCAACCCGCATGTATGAACGGTTCCATGCAAGAAAAAAGTTCCGGTTGATGACGTACAACAGGGTAATTCGGATTTCTTATCCGTCCTGTTCTATGTCACACAGGTGGTAATTCGGGCCAGTTCATGTGAGATATATATATATATATATATATATATATATATATATATATATATATATTATATATATATATATATTATATATATAATATATATATATCCCTTTTTCTCTCCACAGATTTCTGAAGGGCCGACCATAATAACCAATTATAGCTTGCGGCATTCACCACTTCCAGGGAGCATAAAAACAACAGTGAATGATGCTTTTTCAGACAAAACAACTGGAAAATTTGACACACAGTCATAGAATTGACAAACCTTTGCTGTCAATGATACCAAATTCACTTACTTTGATCTGATCATGTCATTACCCTTACACAATTCACGATGCATAACTGCAGAACAAAACAACCAATCTGGAATCATTCATATCACAATTACATAAAATTCAAGAGGTATACTTCACAAGTTTAGATTTCTCTAACTTTATTGTAGCTGTTGTGTAACTTCCTGAGTTTTTTCTTTGTATAGCATTGTATGGTGTTACTTTAAAAATGCATATATTTGTCCATTTTAAGAATAATTTGTCTAGCTTTGTTTACTCTAAAAGACTGATTAATATTTATGTGTCATGTAATGTTGATAGACATATTTTGGTCTTTCGTTGAGCTCATGAAACTTCAGAGATCCCGTGCCTGTTCTTATATCATAGGTATTCTTCAATTAATCTTGTATTTTTCAACTATTACCGCGTGGGCAACTTAAGTGTTACGTTGATTTTGTACCGCAAAACATTGCGATATTGTTTGGCGTGTACCTGGCCAGTGCAGTGCGGCACCGGTGCTACACCAGCATCCTTTTGACATACATACATTGTTTCAATTCATTTCATTCTGATGGTTGCGTCATTGTGGAGTTTGCAGAAACTGTCAAAAAAGGAAAGAGTTGCAGGTGATTCGTCAGATGACAAAGATTCGATGTGTCATCGCATTGTTACAATTTGTTGCAATTTCATAGCGACGAAAGTTACCGATCAAGTATGCTGATACAGGATGAGTCTTGGTTGGATTTTCGCACTTCCAAACTTTCGTTTAGGGGAGGGGGTTAAGGTCAAACACAATTAGTTGTGTTAACCGTGCGCGTACTTTAATTATCCACGGCCCATATTCACTACGCCACCCAGAGCTGTCTGCGGCTGTTAGTTCAAGTGTTGGACCTTGTCACATGCTGCCGTGGAAGTACCTCACGGGCTGTACAATCATTTTTAGGGGTGCCCTAAAGGGTGCATGGCGCTGAATACAGCCGTTAGACAACACTTACTAGTAGCTAGAGGGTCTGCCATTGTTCTTTCATACCCGTTCACCCCTCCATCCAAAATGGTAAAAATGGTAAAAATAAACAGATCTTCATCAACAAATCATGTTGCTTATATTGAGCATGGTTCAAAGAAAGTTAAAATTGAATTATAAAATGTGATGTTATAACATATAAGTTGAAAATTGTCATTATTGTGTTATTGTATGTACGTGAATGCTTTAGGCATCTCGACTGGACCTATTGTTCTCATACAAATTAGTAATCGTTCATACTTTTTTCATAGTCAAATGAGTAATCACTACACTTAATTGATATGATAATGATTTTCTTTCATTAAAGTGTGGTGATTACTTATTTACATATGAATAAAAGTGTGACTGATTACTAATTTGCATTAGAACATAGGTGGCAGTCGTGATTTCAGGGATAAATGGATGGCAAGAACAATAGGTCACATGACCTGGAGTGGTATAATGTGAGAAACTTTCACAAGTGTGACAGGTGTATCTAGTAAGCGTGTCCAACACTTTGCGTCTGACCACCAAAGAAAGTTTTAAACGGATAGCCAGCTTGAAATTGCGAAATTATGTTAACTGCACACTGCAGGTTCAGACTATTATATAGATGGCTGTCAAATAAGTGGGGAGGGTAATCAACAAACAATTTCAACGAATAAGACAAACCTTTCAAAATACTGATAACAGCCTCGCTTACTACTCCAACCGCTCAAACAAGGTTGGAAAGGACCACACAGCATCGCCAACGGGCTCTGACGACGTACTCAGTGGGTAATTTTGATACATATATATTTGTGGACCAGCTGTCATGTTAACAGATATGACTAACAGTCACAAGTACAAACTTTCAAGGATATCCCCATATGTATTTAGGCAGTGGCACATGTCGGAAACTTCCATGGCGAATACATCAGTCAAGCAGTCACAAAGGTCAGTATGGGTTTCTTTGATATTTCAATTTCGTCACCTGCATCCATACAGGGAGTAAATCATCACAACTCCCATAAGCTTACAAATCGAGTGGAGTATGGAAGGAGCAGAATGGTGATGACGTATATTCTGCAAAATACCTCTGACCGAACAACACGGAAGAGAGGTCTAAAATTTTGTGTCACTTTCTCTCAAAAGCTGTGACAATCAATTTACCCTTACTGTCGACAAATCTACTATAACAAGTTCTAACAAGCTGTTATCGTACATGGAGACCGGCGATTTGAAGACGATATGGAAGGCTCTCTAAACTCAAATATCTATTAGCAGCGTGCAAATAATAATGAACATGATTTTCGCGAGTCAGAGATTGCCTATTCTGGCCTTCCTAAGTTCTGACCTCGCACAGATGGAGTATAAGATTATCTTTGTTACATGTTCAATCCCAGTAATTTTGTTATACAGTGATTCAGCGAGGATATTGTTCGCCATAGAAAGTATTACATATAACGCAATTATCTTGGACAGCCATCAGGCACACAAACTAAGCAATTAATGCGCATGTTACTTTTGGCACGTCCAAAAAGTGTCCGACTATTTACTGAAGTAAATTACAGGTTAAGAGTTTTGTCACAATTAGCAGAGGCTGACTGGTACATACATGAGGAGATCAGAGTTTGTGTACATGATATAATATGGAGTGTATATTGAAATGAGTTGTTGGATCTATAGCCATTGTGAAACGTACTCCTTTTTTCTTGTCATCCAATTCGTTTTTGGGGATTTCTGTTACGGGCATTTTTCTTTTATTGGCCTTTTTGCCAGAGAGTTCACGTGCTAAATATACACTGCATACTGGGCGACAGTGTTTTTTTTATTTTTCTAGGTTCCCCCCATTCTTGACACTGATAGATTTATCTCCGCAAGAGTGAAGTGAATTTAACATATTGGTTTAGCCAGAATGTCTTTTGGTTTTGTGCCTCATTTAAAATACTGTCGTATCGAGGGCGGATAGTTCAGATTCTGTAATCACGAAATGACGTCCTGCGAATTCAGACGGAGAGATATCTTCGAGAACAGATGAATATTGTCGTAAGCGCTTCAAAATAATTACTTAATAACTTAACTTTAGAGCTGAACTAAACCTGTTCACAATTTTTGCAAATGGTTAACATTATACACCCTGTTTTTTTCTTTAGAAGGTTAGAAATGTTTTCGTCACATAGTCGAGCACACCGCTTATATCCTTTTGCTGATTTCGGCGCGTGTTGTCTATTGATATTCAAACGCACTTCCCCCTATCTTCAAAACCTTCCCATACTTAATGTTAAGTTAGACCACAGGGATATATTCAGGGACAATTAATACTTATAAATAAACCAGATGTAAACTGAAACTGTTCACGTCTTTTAAAACATGTTCAGTAGTACGCTCCACAGAACAATCATATATCTCTATATCATTATATGTAGCAGGTTTCATCAACTTTCGCACAGTACTCTCAGAGTTTAAATCACTAATTACAAAACTTTATTTGATATGCAATGAGCTGTTCCTTATCTTGACACTGCTCAGTGGTTCATTGGACAATAAGATATCTATAAGATCAACATCTGTAGCAGGTTTCCTCGAATTTGGTGCCATAGTTTCAGAGTTATATACCTAATTACAAAGTTTATTAAATATGTAATGAACCCTTAATTAACTTCACACTACTAAATGCTTTACAACACAATTAGATATCTGTGGGATCAGTATCTGCAGCAGATTTCATCAAATTTGGTGAAGTTAAATGACTAATTACAAAACTTCATAAAATATGAAAAGGAACTATTTATTAACTTGACACTACTCAATGCTTCTCAGTACATTTAGATATATATTAGATCAACAATATCTATAGCCCGTTTCATCAAATTAATTCTGTAATTTTGGAGTAATATCACTAATTACAAAGTTAATTAAATATGAAAATGAACCCTAATTAACTTGACACTGCTCAATGCTTTACAAAACAGTCAGATATCTATCAGATCAATATCTGTAGCAGGTTTCACCAAATTTGGTGGCGTACTCTAGGGTTATATGACTAATTACAAACCTTCATAAAATATGTGAATGAGCTATTTTTTAACTTGATACTGCTCAATGCTTCATTTGACAAGTAGATATATCAGATCAATATCTGTAGTGGATTTCACTGAATTGGGCGCCGTAATTTCAGAGTTACATACCTAATTACAAAGTTAATTAAAATGCAAATGAGCCCTTAATTTACTTCACACTGCTCAGTGCTTTACATCACAGTTAGATGTCTATCAGATGAATATCTGTAGCAGGTTTCACCAAATTTGGTGCCGTAATTTCAAAGTTATGTGACTAATTACAAAACTTCATGAAATATGTGAATGAGCTATTTATTAACTTGACACTGCTCAATGCTTCATTGGAGGAGTGGATATATCAGATCAATATCTGTGATTGAGTATGCAAATGAACCCTTAATTAACTTCACACTACTAAATGCTTTACACCACAGTTAGATATCTGTCGGATCAGTATCTGCAGCAGATTTCATCAAATTTGGTGCAGTTATTTCGGAGTTATATGACTAATTACAAAACTTCATAAAATATGCAAATGAGCTATTTATTAACTTGACACTGCCCAATGCTTCTCAGTACAATTAGATATATATCATATCAATATTTGTTGCATGTATCATTAAATTTGGTGCAGGAATTTCAGAGTTATGTCACTAATTACAAAAGTTCATTAAATATGCAAATGAGCAGATAATTGACATGACTCAGAGTATCATCATAGTGTTCCGAGATTGTCATCGATGGAAAAATTTCATGAAATTCTGTGCAGTATTTCTTGATATATGTCTACACTGTCATTAATGTCTCTATAGGGAAACCATCATATGAAAAAAAATGATATTGCATAACTTCATTAATATGCAAGCAACACTAACCAAAATCTAATCACTTCTTGCAATTACCGTATGGTATCGGTCTACTAAATCTGACTTGAATCTGTTCAGGCGTTTTTGAGTTATCGTGTAAACAGACACACACACACACATACACACACACACACATTCTCTCTCACACAAACACAGAAATGACATTACCTCACGTATGTGATCACGTAAGCTGAAAACCACATAAGTTTTGTTGTCTACAAGTTTGTTTTCTGTCAGCCTTTGTCTTACCTATACGCTCTGCTCGGTTGAGACGTGACGGACTGCGCACTGTGTCCTCTTTTGGTAAATACTTGCTTCCGCGCGTGACCTGAATATTTTGCAGGATTATGGCGAGTCTGCAGGGTTATCGAGTAAGACTTGATAATCCCACAACGGATTCAGGTCACGCGCGGAAGCAAGAAAGAGGACGCATTTTACTATGCATATCGATACAGTGGCAGTCCGTCACGTCAGAGCAGAGCGCATAGGTAAGAGAACGGCAGACAGAAAAACACTTGCAGACAACGAAATTTATTTGGTCTTATCATATTTTTATTTATTGTCCCTGAATATATCCCTGAGGTAAGATTACATGAAAAGGCCTACAGCTTGTCGCCATGTTGTCCGCATGTGCCTCATCGAACGTCGGAAAAGAAATGGTTTCGACACAACAGAATCGGTGGTATAGACGGAAGTTGTTGTAAAGTAAAGCGACAAAAGTATAAATCTTTTCCCCAAAAATACCACACCTGGTATTGTTCTTCGCATTGCCGTTCTATTCTCTCGGGGGAACCCAGCGTGCGACATTTATTCGTCCTTCGAACGCTAGACTGAGTAAAGGCTGTCTCATTCGTATAACATAACAAAATTTACCGACCGCCGTAAAGTTTAGCTGAAAAGACGCCTTCAAGTAGTGCGAGCCCTACTACTATATAGTACACACAATGAATTCTCAAAGGCTAGACGAGCATAGTCTTACCTTCTTTCGTTAGTGTTCGGAATCACGGGACAAAGGCTTGGGTATTATCAACTTGATGACCGAATTATCAGATCTTCGTATTCCTGAAATAAGTACAAAGCATATAATATAGTCCTTTTGCACATGATGGGAATAGGGTATTCTTGGCAAATGGTACATGTGCTTATCTCGATACTGCAAAAATCATGAAAGAGTTTCCCTCAACAAAGGAGACGTCACCAGCAGGTCCCACCTTCCCCACATCTAGCAAACCGTTTTGCATGATACATCCACTCTCTAGTTCAAAACATTTCGCGACACCGGAAAATTTTAACGCGGGTAAAAGAAAACCTTATAACTGCAAACCTCTCAGTTTTAAGAAGACTCCAAAAATTATTGTCGCACCTCGAAGATCTGCACATGGTAGACGGTCGATACGCTCGCGATTAATCGATAAATCGATTTGACCAATATAAGTTAATGCTCAGCTTTCGTCTACTCAAAGTTTTTGCACTTGATCATGTAAGAGGTTGAAAACAAAGGGGAGAATATTCAATACAAACTCAATATGCCCTGTCAATTTTTGAAATGAGATAGCAAGTATCAGTAGACGTTAACTTTGTCATGGAAACACAGCTTCGATGGTTGGAAGATAGTGGCCATAAAAAATTAAAAGTCTTTAATTGCTTGATTTTTTCAAGAAAATGCATGTGAAGTTGTCCTGAAAACATCCGATAAGCTTGTTGGGCGTAGACACAGGACACAGAGCAGAGAATTAACTTTTATTTACTCTACTGATATATGATATTAAATGCATAGCATATACACTCTTTAATTATACGTATAGTCGACCATACGAAGACGTCCTAGAAAACGCGTCCTAGAAAATAGTGCGTGTAATATAAGTAGAGCGCTGGACATTGGGTAGCGGGTGGTCTATACTCTTGTATTAGAGACACTGGTTAAAATTGCACCTTCTGTTCCCGCGTCCATCTTTTAGCCGCACGCTTACTTTGTGGTTTTGTTGAACATTTTGATCATTCGCGCCAATGTTTCCAGTTGAAATGTTTATTGAGAGGTGTCAAACTTTTGGTCAGATATTCCGATGATGATGTCTTTGTATAAATCAACGATCACTGATTCTAGCAGCATTGCATAGGACACTTCAAAAGCTTAGAAGCATTATGTAAAATGATGACAACTAGCATTTTCCTATTATTAATCATGACCTAAAATGTGCAACACAAGGCGTTCATTTTCAATGCTGCAGATAACTATTTAGGCGACTGGTGACCCTCATTTCCAGCCAGCTCGAACACCACATTCACATTGTTTATGTATATAGATGGTTGTGAGATTAAGGGAAACATAACGATGTATGGGTGCAATCTTCGGTATTCAGCGCGTTACAGTAGGCAAAACACATTACAGTGTCAACATAGATAGACTGTCTACAGCAAACTAGGTCAGCTATAATTAATATTAGGGACAAGAATGAAAATCAAGAACTACTGAACCCTCTCACGAGAAATTTGCTATTGGCACTCTTTAAATTCAAGAAAAGAAGCTTATCAAATAGCTACTGTACTAAAATGTCAAGGATTCTCAGCTGGCAGATTTTTAGCCTTTATTAAAACCTAGAGCCATTAATCAATCAAATCACGATGATTATCCTGCTTTTTCATTGCAGTTGTCCTACAACCACTTTGTCGGTTGGTCATAAATATTTTTTCCTTTTTCGATTATTGTAAGAAGTGGAGACAATTTTACGATATAAAGCAGTTGCGAATATAGGCAATGAAAACTTTACCTGTTTATCCACCAAATGCTTGGCCCGTTGTCTGCAGGCTTGTTGCTAACTCGTAGTAAATAAGAAGGGTCGATTTTAGTTTTGAATGAGGGCGTGGTTTTTTTCCAGCCAATAATATTCAAGATTAAATCACGAGTATTTTTTTTGCCAAACAGGTATGCATTGTTTTGCTTTAACTATCTGGCAGGAGTCCATATAAATGCCAAATATGGCCAGTTTCGTGGATTAAATGAAGAGTTTTTTGGCCAAAAAGGTATGCATTGTTTTGCTTTAACTATTTGGCAGGCCTCCATATAAATACCAAATATGGCCAGTTTCGTGGTTGTCATGAGATGATCGCGTAGGTAGCCTGTTGATACTTGAGACATGTACTTCATAAAAATACGGGATAAAAATACAATTGAGGGAGCTGTCAGTAATTACGGGTGACGTGGGCCTGGGGAATCTGGGGAGGGTCACTTTTAAGAATACTATCCAACATATCCTTTAGGGGGTCATTTTTAACCGAAGTTGATTTTACGGCCAAAACTTCGATTGTCCATGTGATATTTCTTTAATAGGAAATCATCGACGAAATACACCGATTCTTTGAAATACATGCACATTATCCACAAGTTTCACAAGCAAAGAATATGCAGTGGTATCCTACATTAAACGCCTTAAACAATAAAAACTGATGAAAGATAGAGACAAAAAACATGTGGTACAGGTGGTAAGTGTATATCAATTATCAAACGTCTATAAATGCACAGATATTGTTAGTTTCATATGAAAATAGATTGTTAATAGTTCTCTCATAGACTACCATGTATAGTGAATCAACATTTCAGTGAAATTCAAAAACGAAATTTCTTGCACACACATGACTTGTAAAATCCGTGACAATTGGCGTCCACCCCTTCTGATGTCATGATTCTTGATATATCATATTCTGAAACACTCGTTTTGACATTTTCGATTTGAAATTTTTATGATCTAAGTCGTGACAATGCCCCAGTCCTCAAACGTTCAGCACGAAAAACAGAAGGTAGATGAAAGACATCCTTCTTTTCATTTATCTCAATACAACGGCACCAGACTTTAAATCCAATAAGTCAAACGTCGTTTTAGCGTGACCAATCACGTCCAGGTGATGTGTCATCTTTCAGCTGTTCTGGGCAATCATCAGTGTAACTATATTACTGGCACACTGCTTTTATTCCTTCTGGCCTATACAAATTTATCATTACATAAGCCAACTCTTAATCGGTTCTTGCATGTGAGTTTGACCCAAAGGGCGTGCGCCCTCTTTCGGTTATTTGATCAAAACTGCACCACATTGCGGGGCTACGATTCCAAAACATGATCGTTACACTTTGTCACTTTGTGAGATTATACTACCAGTCTGAAGGAGCCTATGAATCTTGCATAAGAGATCGTGTTGTAGAGCCTCATTTTCGTTACACTCACCGCCACTGCAGTTAAGGATAAAATACGGCGAAAGGGCGGTCTTTAAATATCGACCTGCAGCAAAACGTACAACAGCTAGAACGATAATTTTTGCAATCATTTTAGCAGAAATACTGCTTTCCGAGGGTAAACATACAAAAGGTGAGAAGGTTTTATTGAAATCGCTACAAAGTGGGTGGCGTGGTCGACCCGACAAATGCGCAAGTAAACCTTGACTTTTTTCTTTAAAAAGCTCGATATCCTTAAAGGTCTTAAGCTAAACCGACAATTTCAGAAAATATTCATTAACTAGTATCAATATTTGATGAAATTTTTCATTGACCATGTGCATAGTATTTGCGGCGTGTTCAATGTTGCCATGCAGTTACTATCATAGCTTTACCACCCGTTTATACGTACGCTCCACGCGTTTATCGCGACCATTACCAGAACCATTTGTCGTACCAGGGGCGTTAGCATTTAATCTTTCATTTTTTCAAATTTTACTCCTATAATCGGGTCACTGATGTATACATATACAAATTATTTCATGAATGTCACATTATGACCATCAAGATTATAAAAGACAAAAATTTTCGCTAGTTATAAAATGTACCAGTCAAGCTCGAGCTCGAGCACGGGTAATGAGATCACCCAGCACGGACGGCCGCAGCTGTTTACCGGTTTTCATTAGCCGCACCCGAGTACTCGTGTGATACAGGGTAGCCGTACGTATCCACGGAGTTTTGTTGGGTCGATGTTAGTTCCACAGTTTTTACATGCTTGCTAGCTACTAGCATGCGAAACCAGCGAAAAAAAACACTCATAAACGAAACAGCACTGCTAAATAAATTTTAGTAGACAGGTGTATGAAATAATATGTCCCTTCAAAAATGCGGCCATCATGAATTGCGACCCTAACTCCCAAAACGCCTGCCTTCCATTCTGTAATTTCCGTCCCTAACTTACAAACAATTAAATCAATTGTTATGTAAATTACTTTATACTGTTTCAGTTATTCTTTGGGGAGATACTGCAGTGATTTTTGGGAGGGTCATGTTTTAGAATGTCGGACAAAAAAGAGGTTAGGGGGAGGGTCACATTTACAGTACAGGTGTGTTCGGAATTCCCCCCAGCCTACCCCCCCTGTAATTACTGAATCCTCCCTAATATTGGATGCCTTGCCGCCGTCGTGACACCAATTTCTACACCGTATACAAGGTTGCGCATAGACTAACGGGCTGCAACCTGAATGGGCTTTGAATGGATGATGTTGTGCATCCTTTAAACTTGAAATCTTTTGACCTTAAAAACAAAACAAAAGAAAAAAACTACAAAATATTCTTATTTACTCGTCTTCCAGTCGCGAAATTGAGCAAAGCAAAGTGCGCTACAGAAGAAATTTTCGGTGGTTTTATTTTATTACTGATACGTCAAACGTTAAGCATAGACAGTGCTTATTCCACTGTCTATGCCTGGAAGTAGCAGTGCGACGTTGATTACTCGTAAGCCTAAAACTTAGACAGTTCATGGATGTGCATATTATGTACCACGATCAGGAACCATTTCCCTTTAACCGATATTCACCCTTTGCGCCTGTCGCGGGGGGGGGCATGGAATTATGGAAAAATATTAACCAGAAGTGCGGTAAAACATACGATGACTCCTAAACTTTAACACGGAAAGGTGCGATTTTCGGGTGAAAAAAAAGTGAAATACGAGTGCATAGTTACGCTACAACAAGAAAACGCCTAGTGGTGCATGGGACTAGCTCTGGTAAGTGTTCGTGTGCATTGTTTAGCACGGTAGTATTTTATAACTGTAGATATCGGCAATTTTCAGCCGGCGAAGCGAGCGAGTTATAGAGCGGGTGACGTGTACTCTGTCACATAGCCCTGCTGACACACGCCTGTACGTTGACCATGCGCGTGTAACCTCCATAAATGTAATAATCTCCACAAATGTATTATCAACCACAATTGAAATAAATCAACCACAAATGTAATATAACAGTCAACCACTAATGTAAGAACCCGCAACCACAAATGTAATATACAAATTAACCATAAATGTAATAAAACTCAACCATAAATGTAATAAACTTGAACTTGTATATGTGATTATTTGTTTATCAATGCCCTGAGTAAATAATAACTTTAATAAGACTAGTGTAATGTTATTGCATACTTTCCTGAAACACGGTTTCCTTTCCGAAACACAGAATATAGTACTTTGAGAAGACACTCAGAAACAGCGAGGTGCCGAGGGAAGTGGAACAGCAGTTCTAGACACTGATAATTACATAATAAGGAAGCGACAAAATAACTCGTCAACCAGTGATACCACACAAAGTTTATGACAGATGACTCAGAACAAATAACAGAGAAATACACAACCTTATAGCAGAAACTTACGACACGAAACGTGTGACGAGAACAGATATCTATATTTCAATCTAGTATAAACAACACGAACACTACCTTGAACACAGTAGAACAAAATTAGAAATCCTTGCATCCCCAGTGAAGGAACAAACTTCAAGTGGTAAAACATAAAATACAGACACTCTATCGATTATCCCACACAGTTTATCCACTGAAGACGAATTTGAGGCGACCGATTAAGAAAGTACAGCAAATTTTCGAAAAAATGGCGTTAAAGGATCGTAGTGTTATACAGTCTCCTCCACTCTGGAGTAGAGACTGCACTGACATTCACATTACAGCTGTGTCTCGCCATGGCCAATCAGTTCTGTACACAAAACAGGGAAACGTAAAATACACTTTCAAAATACACTAAACGCAACAATTAAGATATGAATAATGTGTGGAGTTGCTTTCTATTACATAGATCAATATTAAGGGCTAATTCCTCAATTGCAACGACAAAATATATTTATTACATTTATGGTTGACAGTATTATTATTATTATTATTATGGGTGATTTTTTATTACATTTATGGTTACCATTTATTACAATTGTGGTTGATGTTTTTATTACATTTATGGTTGATTTTTGTTACATTTATGGGTGATATTACATTTATGGGTGCACTTTATTACAATTATGGTTGATGTTACATTTATGGAGATTATTACATTTATGGAGGTTACAGCGCGTCCCGTACCCAATGGACCCGTAGTAGCACAGCGCGGAAACAAATTTTCGCGAACGTTCATGTTTTTTCAAATATTTAAAAAATAAAAATACAGCAATGAAAATATGAGTCAACAGGGTATGAATTCGTTAAAATTTTGATGTTTTACTTGTAATTCTGAAGATTTTGACGTACCGACTATGCTACGCCGGCAACCGTTGTACGTAGCGTAGTGAAGTCTACAACCCGCCCGCTTTGCGAGCCGAAAATCGCCGATATCTACAGATATGAAATATTGCGGTGCTTAACCATGCACAGAACACTAATCAGAGCTAGTCCCATGCACCACTAGGTGTTTTCTTGTTATAGCATAAGCATGCACTTCGTATTTCACTTTTACGCCCGAAAATCGCACTTTCCGTGTTAAAATATAGGAGTCATCGTATGTTTTACCGCACTTCCGGTTAGTATTTTCCATAATTCCATGCCCCCCCCCCCCCCCGCGACACGCACAAAGGGTATATTGCTCTCCCTTTACGGCCAACTTGTTATCTTGCGAGTCACCCCAAAAAACTCGCAACGGCAAAGATACTTCACATTTTGCGCGTTGGTATTCCCGCTTTCGGGTCTGGCCTGTTATGTGTTTGTTTCTGTTTAGGCCTACAACCTCCATGTTTAAATAATTTATAAATGTGTGACTCTGAATTAAAACCTGCATTTTTATGTAACGAGTAACTACATATGGCGTCTCACTGGCACCCTCCGGTAAAATACATGTAATTATCGGTGGAGCTTATTTGGATAAGTACGGTAATATCTTTTACAGTATAGGGGTTGCAAAATAAGATTGTGACTGTCATGAGTAAAGGCACAGCTCTCGAGAGATAAAAAATTAAACAAGTTACATCTATGACTAAATTTACGCCTGTGAAGATATGTAGCAATTACCACCTCTACTCCGAACAGTTAATGCTGTATGTAAACTATTCAACTGAATCTGTCAGCATGATGTCCACAATCGCTTCTTTTAAACTCCCGCTGTCAACTGAGCAATCACTCACTAAACATGTGTACATTGCACACTGCGGAAGAACACAGCTTCCAAATCAATCTTTTTTAGTGTTTCGACACGTTACGTTTGCTTTAGTCGGCGAAAATTATACATGAATTTGAATCACGGCTTTGCCTATAAGTACTTTGCATTTTGTTACTCTAGTACATAGTTTATAGTCATTCAGTTGGGAAAACTTTGTAAACTCCCCAAACGAGTGTTTCTAAGTTCGACATTTTGTCACTTTGCAGTCTATTCAGAAGAGCGTAAGTTTGGAGTATGCTTATCACGAAAATTACGTGTTTCTGGGATAAACACCTAAATCAAGCAAACGTTTCTATTTTTACAGCTTAAACTGTATTTTCTTGAGTAAGTTATGTCTCAAAATAAATTGAAAGTTTACAAACTTCTAGTATCAATTACAATGCAAGTATTTTCAACATTTTAAGAAAGGAGTTTTTCATCACTTTTGGATTTTCTAAAAACTAAGACGGTGAAAGGTTTTCTTACACCGTAAGCTTTAAAATTAGGCCCCACAATTGGTAGATCAGAAAAGAGTTGTAAAAGTTTCCGAGTCCGAATATCTGTACCTAAGGCGCGTTATATCTTCATTTCTTTCACTGTTGAATTCGTCCTTTTTCTGCCCTAGTATTCTCTTTTACTCTGTATATGCGGCGGTTTCCTTCATGCTCTTTGTCTTAGGGGCATTTCGGTTTGGTGTCGTCAGAGTGCTAACAATTCATGTCTGTACATTCCTTAAGACCCGATGATGACTTGTAGCTGGAGAGATACGAAAACAATAACTCTGCCTCGAATCAATGATGCCTACGATGTGTGTTTCTACTTGAGATGGGTTGAGAGGTACGTCCTGAAATATACAATTGCTGCTTCAGTATCATTTGTAATGAGTATCATGGCATTACTTTCACAACTGATATCACATTGGTCCTTTTCATCCCTGGTATTCTCTTTTGCTCTGTATATGAAAAGGCTTCCTTCATTTTCTTCAACTATTGCATTTCGGTTTTCGTTGTAAAAATGCACATAATGCAGGTCTCCTTTCTTTGCGATAAGAATATATCCGTCGTCAGGACAGAAAGACGACTATAGCAATTCGAGTCAATGGTGGTTGAGCACTCCACTGTTTCAGACGCATCGGCACGTCGATCTCTACGTGCAATTCCAATTGCTCCGTTAGTATTATTTTTAATGAATACAGTGGCCATTTTGTTTCCGAGGTGTCCAAATACTGCAAATAAAAAGAGACATTCACTATAGACTGGCATAAACAAACATACAGAAGACACCGACATACAGATTGACATACAAATAGCAATATAGGACATGCAAATAGCCAAAGATGTATGAACAATCGCCTTTGTTCAGAAATTGAAGCACCTTTCTTCAGCTTACATTTGGTTTTTGTCTTGTTGCCTGCATACGCTTGTTGGGCTGAGGATTCGTCAGCCACGATAAAGTTAAGAATGCTAGAATATGAATTACTTATGTACCACATTCTGACCAAAAAGCAACATAAATAATGTAATTAAGGAAACAAGGGAATATTCCCGACATGTTATGCTTTTGATCTCTTTATATGTATATAATTCTCACTTTTCAGTTTCCTGTTTATGATAAAACTTTATTTTTGTTGAAATTTAATCTCTGATATTTATCTCCTTTCATCTCACTACCAAAATTTTAACGAAACCATCCCCGAATGGCAAGTTTTCATTACATTCTGATTGACATTCGCTAGACACTGCGTGCGAGGGCAGTCTTACCCTCGCATACGGAAAATGTTTTGTTTCTGGTAAAAGACGATGAAAATTATACTCAATATATTATTTGACAAAAGAGGCATGTTCTGTCAGCAATTTAAGGGTATTTTATGTCCTTCAGAGCCTCAATACTCCGACTGCACGTATCTCAACTTTCCGAGTGTACTCTCTCGCTGTTTGGAAAGAACTGGTTCCGATAGATTTACAGAATAGTAAAATGTTACCTCACGTTGGTATATCCGATCACCATTTTCATGGGAATATCATACTTGTGTAATTGAAGAACTCGCCCGTAGTATTGAGGTCGTCGATAGCTTTGTTTGGAAAAACGAGAACTCGGCCCGAGCTACAACTTCAGCTGTTATGTCAGTTCTAGCTGCGAATGAGTTTCTTCCCTGAAAATTTCTGTTCTTGTTTACTTTTCCTGCATAATTTTAATTTATATATGGTTTATATATGCTTTATTTATATATGGTTGGAAACGTCGTATGAAAAGATGTATTAATTATTGGCTAAAATTACTGAAAATTCCAATAGCTGGATCGCTAAAGCAGGCCTATTTGATGCTACGCAGATTAGATAATATGGCGCGTCACACATGAGCAACATCCTTGAAAAAATGTTCTCTTTTCCTATTGTTTTGATACGCTTGGATCTTCCATGAGATGAGAACAAAGAGCAAGTTTTGAACAGTTCGTAACGCGTGTATTTTACATGTTTAATTTACAAGACTCATGAAAATAAAAGTCTGATCTTTTACTTATACTCTGTAAAAATTTTATACAAATCTTTGTGTAGGAAGGTAGTTCTTTAAGTGTCTACTCAGATTTGCATCTTTCGCATGGCTCTATTCTTTGTGCACGTTTTCTGTTTTGCATTTGGGCAAGAGGCCTTTAAACGCAAAAAATCTAAAACTAAACCAACCTAACTTAATTGTCATGGAAAAAAGCTTTGATAGAGTCTAACTTAGAATCATAAAATTAGCCAATTCCATTTAATATTCGTGTAAGGGGATTATATATAACGTACAAAAAGGTGTCTTACAGTATAATGATATTACCGTATTCGGTATATTGTTGTAATAACGACAGTCACACTGCTACTTCCATGTTCAACTTATAAAGCGTCTATGAATAAAGAATAAAAGTTTTACCTGTTTATCCACCAAATGCTTAGCCCGGTATCTGCAAGGTTGTTGCTAACCATAAGTTAATAAGAGGGTCGATTTTAATTTTGAATATGGGCGTGGTTTTTCAACCTAATAATGTTCAAGCGTAAACCACGATTACTTTGACCTAAAAGGTATGCATTGTTTTGCCTTTACTATCTGGCAGGAGTCCATATAAATACCAAATATGGCCAGTATTCGCTGTATCAAAATACGGAAAGCAAACAAATAATCACATATCAGCGAGTAAATCAATTGATTGATTGATAATTGTGTGATCAACGCTTGACGACATGTTACAACAAAGTTGTATTGTGAATCCATTAATATCAGGAATGCCTTTAAAGATTAAAGACACATATTCTGATGAGGCTTGCGTTACTGATATTAGATATTAAATTTGTCTTAAGTTCTTTTTTGTACTTGTCTTGTTGTCACGTTATAATATGACAAGAGTGACTAATTTATCTCCAGACAAAAGTGACTACAGGAGGAATGGCTTGGAGAGGAATGACATAAATACCACATTCAATGGGGATAGTTTCCACTGTGTTTAACTCTATTTTCTGTCACACTTTTCTGGATTTTTTAAACATATTTTTCATTCCCATTCACAGTATACATCAACCTTTCGACGGTCAGATAGCAGTCTGAACCACTTTTGACCAGCCACCTACGGTCTCAGACATTGCCCTTGTAATAATAATAATGTAGTCTATAGTTTATCGGAAGCTTGCGCTCGGCTTGCAGCATTGCTTACCATACAAGCGCACACACTATTTTGAGATTTTTTCGCGCGGTTACTTTTAATCAAACTTTGAACATATTTTATCGCCAAGTCGTTATTCATCGTAAAGTTGAAATTCTCTGCACTGCTAAGCTCCACCGTATAAATAGAATAAAAATAAAAGAAAAGCGAAGACTAAGGTACTACAGTATTGCAGACCGTACCGATCGTAATCCATTCAGTCATAGATGTGCTGTCGTCGTACGCTGTAAACGCATACCTTTCAGATAGTTAATGAGAGCAAGAATACAAATTAATCATTGCTAATATTTTCTGAGTATAAGTTTGCCTTGCCTGAAATCAACCTCATATTGCAATATTGCTGGTTTCGGCACTTCTAGAAGTTCTAATTTGTTTCGGGTTAAGTTCCAGCCCGAGTCTGCAAAGTATGCGCTGGTAATTGACAACACAACTTTCCACAGTAATTGTTCTTGAACACTCGCAGTCCACGAGTTCTTAAATTTTTTGGAGTCTATTTACAGAAAGAAAATTTCAAGAAACGAACAAATTTATTTCTGTTAGCTTTTAAAGTCAATATCAGCGAACTTGCTCTTATGACTCTGCATTCTAGGTTAGTCTATGAATGAACTCAAGCATGAATTTGGAAAATTCTTGATATAAATGTCGCATGTTGCCGTGTACGTTGTAACTCGATGTTTGTGTAGTCGTACTTAAGCAGACTCGAAAAGGCTGCGCGATAGAAAGATGAAACTTCGAGTTTCAAAATAGAATAGAAGACGATATTAACACAAAACATGTACGGCCCGAGAGTTAAAATTAATTATTGCAGCTAAGAGAAGTTTAATCTTGGGCGAATATTAGGACTCGGGCATGTAATCTTCCACCTTCTCAACGACTGTGGTTTCATTTTCCCGGTGATTTGTCGAGAAAACCGTACGACATCAGGATTAAAAGCAATCAAACGACGTGGGGAGTATTAACTTGCCTGTAATGATCAAAACTGTTGACAGCAGGAAATGTTAGAGTGCTGTCATTGTAAAGTGTAAGCAGCGAACGGGATGACAATGTGGTAAAACAATGTTTTTTATTTGCCATTTTAATTAGTCAGTCTTCGGTCCAGAACCAGGCAGTGACGTAAGTAGCGCATCCAGTAAAATATCGTTGACATTTTATTCCCGATTTTCTTGTCGGCTCAAAAAAGACGCCCCTCTGTGGGCCGCTGCAAAACGGCGTGTGCATACTGGTATACTACGCAATGCCTTGGCGAGTATGCTTATGGTAGCCAGGGCAATGCAGTCTCCAAATCCAAAGCCAGTACAACACCGTGCCCTACAGTGACGTCGAATCCTCCAAATGTGTTCACTCTCAAGACTTTGGTTCCGGGAATAAATAGGTAATGAAATCATCATGAGCTTTGGTGGTTATTGTTTAGCTTTACAGGTTGGCGATGGAGTTTGGGCGAAATGGAGTTGATTTTGGCATAGATATTGGGCATGGGGCGAGGTGACTCATATGACGAAATGTATTGGTGTTTGTTTCCTTTTTTTTTGTTTTGCAGCGAAATGGTTTTATATAATTAGAAAGAGGAGACCCAGCAAAACAAGGGAAAACTCAAGAAAATTTAGGTTTTTGAGTTTGTTTCGATAAAAAATATACACGAACCTATGCTGTTGTCATTGTAAATACATTAACGCTCGATTGCAGTGTTTAGTTTTGACTCAGACAAGGAGAAAAATCCTCCTTGTCTGCGGTGTTGACATCTGATGGCACCCACTTTTCATCGATTTTATTCGAATAGTTTGATAAGAAATGATCGATTGTGCACTGGAAACGTTGTCAATCAAATAGAAGTGTAAACCACAGAATGAATCTCAAGGTGTGTATTTAATCCGTGTTGGTTCTGTAAACAGGTCCCAGCAATGCTGGACTTAGTTCCGTTTACGCTCAGCAGTCGATTGACAGCATAGACAGAAAAAAGCGACTGTGTGTGCAGTAGATGTTACGTCCATACTATGACCAAACGATCCAGTGTCGCAGAAAATATTTTATAAAAATGATTATTTTAGTGTGGCTTTACGCCGTGTATAATTGTTATATATTTCACTTCGACCCTGTCCCATGATAACGTTTGTGAGAAGTTTTGAGAATCATAACCTTACAATGGTGCAAATCAACATTTTCGGACTTCTGCAGAGAATCGAAAAGCACGCGCACTCCACAAAAGACAGTGGGAAAACACCGGTCTTCTTCCTTGTAATTTCTGACCAGTCCCTAAATAACGGCAATGATTCAGATTGTAGTGAATGTATAAACAGTGACTCAGATAGTTATCACATGCACAAGCCAAGTTTGTCGTCTCCGAACAAAAAATACGGGATTTATTCTCTGGTCGTTCTATGTCACGACAACCCGTGTCTATGTCATCAACTTTGATGCGTCGGACCTTTTTTTTGTCGATCTTCGGTGCGCTCGTAAATATGTAAACAAACAACATGGCGGCCGATGTTTCTCCCACGATCAAAAGTCATGTAATGAAATCGATATTTTCACAGACTACGACATTAATAATCCGAACAATGTAAACACAAGAGTGTACCGCCTGTATATTCCGAAGGAATTACGTGAATAATTTGCGGAAACAACGAACTCGAAGCTGGTCGCGTATACCGTGGGTTCCGTACGCATTGCAAACAGGGTCAGGTGCGACGTTTACAGTGTTCGCGCCGTCGAGATTCAGTCGATATTTGTTCCCGAAAAACAGCGTGTCTGTGATAAATTTCCAGGACTATGCTATCTTTGAAATAGAGTATAACTTTGCGGAAGGTAGCCTACGTGTAGACCGAGAGCTGTCATTTGCTCCACACACGAACGAACGTGAGCGCTAACGTACACGACGGACGATTGGAAATGATTGACAACTTGTAGTTCAAAAGTTTAAACGCGGAATCGTCATGCAAAATTTATTTTATTTTGCAAAAAATAACGAATTCTTGGCTTGTGCATGTGATAAGTATATTATTCCCTAATATTTTTCTTCGTTCAGCGAAGGAAAATACGAGTGACGTAATGACCGTGTCACCACGAGTCGAAGACGAGTGGTGACACGGTCATTACGTCATGAGTATTTTCCTTCGCTGAACGAAGAAAAATATTAGGAAATAATATCTAATTATACTGACACTATTATTATTACATATATCAGTTTTCCAATTATGTGAACGATCTGGTAGACAGTGGAAATCATGATATAAGTATTAATCAAAGTGAGTTTGAATTGTTTATTTCAAAAGTTTCACACCCACTGGCCATCAAAAAGTTTTAACTACCTTATCAATCAGTGTAAAGCTCCATCAGCTGTGATTTTTAGGTATTTTTACAGTATCTGTTTGTTCAGTGCATCAACTGCAGTCCATAGTTCAAATCCTTCAGGTGTGATGAAACGCCCAATATTTAGCTTATGAACACATCAATATTTAGCTTATGAACACAATGAACAATTCAAATCTGGACAAGAATTTATCTGTCGACAATAACAATAGTCATTCCACGTGACAAGCAGAATACTAGGCATATTGACATGCTATATAGGGAGTAGGAGGAAACAGCATGGGATACACAGAACAATAAAAATAAATGTATGACCAAAAGTTACGGCAAATGTCCCTTTAATACCTTCGGTTTAATATAACAAAGTCAGCATTTCTATCAAGGTTATACACGCATTGCAAACTTTTGAGTTTTTAGGGGGAGGGTCACATTTTAGAAATTGGCATCGGGGACGGTGATATTTTTGAAAGGGGCATCAGGGTGGAGGTCACATTTTCCATGATGATAAGTTTAAACATCAAAATGTCATGTAATGATTTTGTTTGTAAGGTAAATTGTTTATACAGCTTGTTCCCCCTTAGGACGTCAAGCCCTTTTAGTTGCACAGAAGCTGGTTTTGAAGGATATTTTGAAGGATATTTATGTTTTGTAACAAAAGGTACAATGCAAGCTCACAGAATGGATGATGAAAAACCGCTTAGGTACACAATGTTTTAACTAGAATTCAAAGGGAATAAAATTTCAATTTCTACCATAAAAATCATTCACATACCATAAACCCGCATCAATAAAATCTCTGTTAAAACTGACTGACCATGGATTACAATATTTTGATTATTCCAAATGAATTTGTTCTCATATGTTTTATGTCTAATTGCAGACCATGTTGAAAATACATCTCTACAGAAGCTTGGGAGATTACACCCTGTGGTATCGACACCGTCGTTACAGTTGACCCGGGGATTAACATTGCCGATGTTCTTAAGATAATAACTTACAGTTTCCATCCAGTCAGATTATGATAATACCTAATAAGCCATTTTAAGCTCGAGACCTAAACCATATTTTTAAATGAGGTGCATGAAGACCACCTTTCCTATACAAACAAGAGTATTTCATCTGATCCTCTTATGTTTACCGAAAAAATCTGTTTGCCCCTTTTTTGCTGCATGAAAAGGAGGGAGCCACAAACAAAACATTGTTAAATTCATCGAGCACCAAACACCTTAGATCCAAAGAAAATAACCTTGGTTCTTTTTAAGGTTCCAAGACAAGAAATTGACAATCCTCTAGTGGTTAATAAGCTCAGAACCCCCGTAAATTATATATTTTCGGAAAGCCTAGATATAGGGAAACATTTTGGTTACCATAGTGTCACCATTATTTACATAGCTATCATGTGACAGGTAATTTGCATAACCTTTCAAAAATCGGTTTTCCCTATGTTTTGTCTCAATTCTTATATTTTAATAAGATGATATTATTAGTCAGGTGGCTTCACAAAAATATCGTTACAAGGATGAAAAAAGTGCCAAATTTGGTACAGAGGTTCGCATATATGTGTGGATCAAAATTAGCTATTGCTCCAAAAATTTGGCCAGCGTCATAAATTCAAAATGGTCGCCGTTATATTGCTTAAAAATGATGAAATACGGCTAATTCAGGCAGTTTTCAATATTTTTTGAATAAACTGACAGAAACATCCCAAATTACAAATACAACATAACATTGATGCAAATCAATTATTGTGATGACGTCATAAAGCCAAAATGGCCGACAAAATTCAAAATATCCCCATAATATCGTCTGATAATGTTCAAATGCTGTTAATTAAGCCTGTGTCCAGCATTTTAGTGCCTGAGCTGAAATTAACACATTAAATTACGGACAACACCTATAATTGATGAAAATTAGTTATTGTGATGACGTCATAAAACCCAAATGGCAACTGAAAATTACAAAATGCCTATTATGACGTTCACTATGCTTAGTACAATGACCCATTTATGTGACAAAATGATAGTTCAAAGGTAATGTACAATTTGTCTTAACTCAAAATAAATGAATAATGTACCAAAACTCAGCCAATAACCTCAACACAAGTTACAAAACTATTATGAAATTATTGATTATTTAAACATGCTCTCTGTCTGAAAAACTGAATCAATGTAAAGGAAATGAGGGCAACTTTACGCATCGGTTCTACCTTTGAAGTGTTACGATATCGTGAGTAGATCAGTTATAGCAGTGTGATTTCATGATAACAAAAACATGGCGAGAAACCGGTGAATAAATCATGCCTTGACCTTGGTCATGTGACCTTGGTCCCCGAAAAAAGGTTTTATGTTTGTGATTTGGGTATTTTGCTTCCTTTGTTTGAGAAGCCTTTTCCGTTTGTTGAATTTTCTGTTATTTATATCTCGATGTGTGGTGACAGACATAATTTTGTACTACATTATTTCTCTTTTCGGAGGAGTTGCTGGTCTAAAAAGACAGTTTCGTCAGAGTTATATGAACAAAGAGAATACTTTTTGCCTTTTGAAGGTAGCTTATTTTGCTTTTTTTGCAGCTTTCGTGAACTATATGAAAAGCGTCTTTGCCTTTCGTGTTTGTCATCGTTTTGCTGTTTGGAAACCAAAAACATAAAAACGCCAGGGAAATTCGAAGATTAAACAAAAACAAGAACTCAGAAAGATTCTCAGATTCATCAAAAATCTTGCAAATCAAACCTTACCAAATGTTGAAATCAAAGCATTAAACAAAGGCTTGAAATTTATTTCCATTCCAAAGTGCCTATACAGAAAAATTGTCCTATCAGATATCAGCAAATTTATTCGCATCATAAGATTGTGCATATCATGAGAAACAAACGATCAATCAATCAATAATCAGACATCTGTTCTAAGATAAGTCTAATGTCGACACTACTAACAGCAGAAAACCCAAAATTGTAAAACTGTCTCGAAGCAACTAAGATCGATAGAGGAAACTCTATTCGCAACCCACATCAGAAAGAACATAACTCTAATAGTAAAGACTGCTCTGAACAATCTGACTGAAAACAAACAAATCGCAATAAAACCCATCAATCAAGGAAAGGCATAGCAATTTGAATACGACAAATAACATAAAAGAAGTTAGGCAACACTTCGCGACATTAACTATACGTTAGATATTGTATATGAAATCATTTATCTGCGACACGAAGATCATAGACGAGGTGATTTACAGTTTCCCCATTCCCATAAGTAAAATAATTTGTACACTGCGATGGTATCTCCTGCCAAACATACACAGAACCCAAGCAGAAGGAACAATCATCATCCAAAGTCTCAATAGAAATGGCTGTTCGAGCCCATTAAACCAAATCTCGGAATTTCTAGACTTTGTCATAAAATCAATCACGCAAAGACGACTTACATATGTCAGGGACACAAAAACTTCATTAACTAGTTAGAATCAATGAATACAAGCAAACTCTATTCTGGTAACATTAGACGTTGTATCGATGTAGAAAACATGCCAAAAATGAAGCCATAAATGCAGCGATCATAGCGTTGGACTCTGAAACATTACCAGTCAACTGATACGATACACAAACCCACGTACATGAAAGCCTTACTGCCGATTATTCTGAAACGCAACAATTTTTAATTCAACTGAGAAAATTACAAACATATCTATGGATGCAGCATGGCTCACCAGAAATAGCTGATATCACATACCATGAAACGGAGAAAGTTATATTAAATCCCAATCCGGTCAAATATTCGTATGGAAACGTTTAAAAGCCGACATTTTCATGATTTACTCAGGAACAGAACATAAACCTACAACATTCAGAACATTTGTGGAGGAGTGCAACGCCATGTACCCTATGTTCAACTTGGGAATTCATAATTGAACATTCTATCGACAAAATCTCATACCCTTACCTTGTGGTCTTCAAATTCCAGAGACGCAATAGGCCAAACCCGGAATTCGAATCGACCACGGTACAAACAAAGCCATGTGCGCAAACGCGCACAGACGTACGTGTATTTCCATACGCGTTCAGAACACATGTGGGTTTGTTTGTACCGGCATCACGTGATTATTTGGGCGTACTGAGTATGAAGAACGGCGTACGCATCGCGTCCTTTTTATTCCGGAGTAGAACCATTGAGAGAGATTGCTCGACTGCAAACCTACACCAAACCATCTGACGATATTATCTGCAAACAACCTTCAAATGATTCATTAAAAAAGGTGAATTACTCAGATATGTTCGCACATGCAACAACAATAGGCCTATGGACTTCATAAAAACTACAACCACGAGATTAGAAACAGAAGGACATAGCTTGTATCGAAAAGAAGTTAATGTAACAAAATGTCAGCCATCCTTCATCAACAAAAATAAGAGTAATGGTGCAACAAAAAACTTGTCAGCATAACCTCATCAAACCAAGCCTAATCAAACAATGTGATACGAAACTGGAAAATAATGAAGGGGCTATTAAACGCTGGCCATGGCTTTCCAGAAAACCTGTAATAACGTATAAAGGGAATAAAAACATACAGGATATCCTCCTTTAATCAAAATTAAAACACATGGAGAGTACAAATGAACGGTCTGAGCAACAATTCACGCAACAATCAGACCATAACATAATGATCTTAGCATCTCTACTTGATGGCTACCATTAAACTAAGCATGTTGGAATACAAGACCATTCAAGTGACTGAAGAAGGGACCCCACTTTGGCCCGAAACGCCGCTCTGAGACCAAGATCACATAACGAGGGTCAAAGCACTATCGATTCACTGGTTGCTCACCATGTTTCCCTATCATGAAACCACATTGATTACTCACTATACCGTATCATAAACAAGGTTGAACCAGTGTGTGAAGTTGCCTTCATTTCCTTTTACATCGATTCGATTTTTCAAAGACAGATCATTGTTTAATAATAAATAATCTCATAAGAGTTTGTTACTTGTGTTAAACTTATCTGCTAAGTTTTGGTACATTTATCTTTTATTTTGAGTTATGGAATATAAATACAAATTGTACATTACCTTGAAACTATAATTTTGTCACGTAAATGGGCTATTGTACCACGCATAGATAACTTCATAATCGGCCATTTTATAACTTTCGGCTGCCATTTGGTTTTATGACGTCATCACAATAATTGATTTGCATCAATTATATGTTTTGTCTGTAATTTAAGGTGTTAATTTTAGTTCAGGCGATAAAATGCTGAAAAAGGCTTAATTAACAGTGCTTTAAAATTTTAGACAATGTTACGGCGGACATTTTGAATTTGGTCAGCCATTTTGGATTATAACGTCATCATAATAATTGATTTGCGTCAATTTAATGGTTTATAATTTAGAATGTTTGTGTCAGTTTATTCAAAAAATATTGAAAATTGGCCCAGTAAACCGTATTTTACCATTTTGAATTGATGACGTCATCAAGCCTTTCCGGTGACCAAAATTTTTGAGCAATAGCTAATTTTGATCTACACATATATGTGAACCTCTGTACCAAATTTGGCACTTTTGTCATCCGTGTAACGATCTTGCTGTTTTTTGTTGCTAAGCCACCTGACTATATGGTAATTTTGCCAAAGGGAAAGGTTCGCAGATATTCTGTGATTGTTTTTTTTCTTCGTACACATGCAGTATGCAATAGCTTTAGCTGTAGATATTATCGTAAAATCTTGTCTAATGTACAAGTATCCGCACAAGAGCTTGCACTTTTGTATACAACACGATCGGAACTATTTTGGGATAATTGGACTATGAAGTAATGTCGGTTTAATCTGCAACTGTGTGCTCTACGCTTTTCTTTTTACGTTATACATTTCTTTTATGAGTAATTTATAATATTCCGACACCAGCTGTAGAGCACCTAACACTTTTGAGAAATTTCAAAAATATGAAGATCCAATTATCCCAAATAGTTCCAATGGTGGTGTACATTATCGCGTTCTTTATGTCTTCTTCTCACCATACAGACCGGGTCAATAGTTAACTTTAATCACCAACAAATTATATGAGGTTATATAACTGCTTTAAGACAAACTGCACCATACAAGTATTTTCAGCTTGCCATTGAATGCTTAGCTGTTTAATTTGAAATAAATTTACTTTGCAACAATTAAGGTAATGAGCTTTTCATTCCCTTTTTTGGTCACTTTCTTGCCATGATGTTTTCCATAGTCAGACTGCAATAAGGATAAGATCTCTTTTCCACGTGAATTTCATTTCCCAAGTTTTACCAATTTGGACGATACTTTAACCCAAAATGGTCTGTCAACAATCATGTATCTAGAGGGCATTTCCTCTGCCAGAGACAACCAGACCTCCAAGACTAATTAACATTGTCAGCTATGATGTCCTATTGAACAAGAAATACAGTTTCTTTCAGGTCTAGGGACCGTTTTTATCTAAGGTATACTAGAAACGTCTCAAACATTGAATTAGTGTATGACTTATATGTGCTGTAAAGTAGAATCTGTTTATTGTTTTATTAACAATTGTATCATAGATTGAAAGATTAACAACGTATCCTGTGTTAGTGCGGAGAAGAGGTCACATTTTAGAAATAGTTTCAATCTTATGACACTGCAATAAAAACTAATACTGATACGAAATCATCAAGGGCATGGGAAAGTTCAAAATACAAACAGCGTCACTAGACCCTTGAGCACAAAGTACACGCTCGTCAAATGTTTACATGCACTTTTTATGATGGGGGATTATGGTCGCTATATCAGCGACGTTTTTGGTTGTTCCAGTATAGGGGATGTCAAAGGCTACAATAAAATAAGAAACTTTATTTTTTATTACTGAGTTGAAAATAGGGCGCTTTAGTCTGTTCTAAAAACTCTGCCGCATCAAGCAGTACTTAGTGGTGCTGTTTTCTGCCTTCTGATAATGCCAAACATAATTATATTCAGTGCCGATTTGATATATTCACAAGCTGTGTCAACCGTGACCACATGACAAATGTTTTTTAGACGGACGCCTCACTAGCTGCGCAACGCTTTGTAAATTTCAGATGTGCAATTTGGTCCCCAACTGGTCATTTTGCAGTAGACACTAGCCTCTGGGACACTTACATAGGCCAGAATAAGCGCCTGCCATAGCTTATATGCATAGGTATAGGGCAGGTCAAAGGTCATTGAAAAATCAGGAAAATTATTATTTTAGACAATCTTCTTCTCAAATGTTCAGGGTCTACGCCCTTGATATTTGGCATAAAGGAGACTGGGTCCTTGGTCTACAAAGTAAGAACAAAATTTTGATTGATTAATTTTTATGCAAATGAGGTAAAATTTAAAGATTATGTTCAAAATGGCCGCCAGGCAATGTGACCTGTTGTTATGTTCAAGTGATTAAAAATTACTTGTCAGGAGTTTTGCCTCTGTGCCAAATTTGAAGTCTCTGGGTTCAACGGTCTTCGTGTGGCAGTTGCATTTAAAAGGAGGGAAGAAGAAGAAGGATTTGATTTTGATTTTGATTTTTCAAATGAACGTTTATTACTAAAATAAAACTCCTGTACAGAAAAGTATACATCAAATCATTTCAATTTTTGAGACGGAAAGCAAAATTGAAATCGGACAAAAAGGTAATAACATATGATCAAATACTGAAAAAACCAAGAAGAAGAAGAATAGTTATAATAATAATAAATTAAAGCTGAAAGCAGCATTGGCGGGATGCAAGCTGTTGCGACGTTTGACAGTTATTGTACCGAGGACACTAAGGCTACATTTTGGCTGAAATGGTCTTTTTGTTCACAAACTAAAAAGTACTTAAGCTAAGGAAGATATGAGCAAAGTTTCAGTTCAAATGGTGCATTTGTTCGAGAGAAGAAGGTTTTTGAAAATTATTTGGTGGTAATCATAGCTTTTTTGCAAAAACCAATGTGACCGCCAAACCATGTGACCGATCCGTATGCCTTTTGCAAAGGTGATAGTACTCGCACCAATGATGGCATGAGTAAAATTCAGTTCATATGGTGTTTTGGAGTTCAAGATTTTTGTAGATTAAATTCGATTTTACAAAATATCCAATATGGCGGCCAAACTACGTGGCCGATCCAAATGCCTTTCGCAAACTTGATAGTACTCACTTAGGTGATGACATGTGTAAAAATTTCAATTCAAGTGGAGTTTCAGATTTTATAGATTATATCAGATTTTTTAAACTAGTGGCCAAACCGATAAGCTTGGGCCCCTAAAATCAGAACGATTACTAGAGGGTTTCGGACCCGTCGGATTCCTAGCCAGGTCCAGTGATGGATGAAGTTTTCAAACAGCGTAATCGACCGGGTTTTGTTAACGGTAAACTGTACATTGACGGTCAACTATATCGAGAATGACACTTTTAGTACCTCTGATTTGAACTTGTTCACCGAATGCCACCGCAAAGTACTAGTTAACACTTTTCTTTGGCCTTTTGGCTGTAGCGTTAGGTGGCACATTGGCTTCCTTGTCATTGCTTATTCCTGTTGTTTAACGCTAACTGTGTTGTCTTTCACTTGTTTCTCGATGAGTCTGCGGGATGAGCATTTTGTCTCTTCACGTACATCTTTTTGCGACTATGTTCACCTTGCTTTGCCGAGTTTTGTGGATCCCATAATTAACCACTCTCCATTAACCACAATGCCATATATCAGTAATATAATATTATCTTCAAATACCATCTGTGGTAGGCTTTATACGTAACAGATGGTTGTAAATGAGTGCCTGAGTGTGTTACAAACACCACAAGTCGGATCTGGTAAACACTTAAATGGCATCCAGATCTCTTAAATGAATTTTGAGTGTGTATTAAAAAGTTGTACTGGCAGTAATAAAAACACGCTTCGCCATGAAATGATCCGGAATTGTTGCAGATCAACAGTGGTCACATGCCTTACTTGTTGATTATACAAAGTCTGGATTTCAATATGGTCCTATAATACTGCTCGAAAGATAAACATCCGAAATCACGCACGCAACATCATAAAGTATGATATGAGCTGTAGATGACCTTTCGAAACGAGGATCTCTCTCTCTCTCTCTCTCTCTTCTCTCTCTCTCTCTCTCTCTCTCTCTCTCTCCTCTCTCTCTTAACTTGCACAAAAACCTGTTTAGTGCAGAGATGAATGTTATATGTTATATGGCATTAACCACAATGCCATATATCAGTAATATAATATTATCTTCAAATACCATCTGTGGTAGGCTTTATACGTAACAGATGGTTGTAAATGAGTGCCTGGGTGCGGTACAAACACCACAAATCGGATCTGGTAAACTTTTCAATGGAATCCAGATCTCTTAAATTAAATTTAGCGTGTATTAAAAGTTGTACTGGCAGTAATAAAAACACGCTTCGCCATGAAATGATCCGGAATTGTTGTAGATCAACAGTGGTCACATGCCTTACTGTACTTGTTGATTATACAAAGTCTGGATTTCGTAATAGTCTTATACTACTCGAGAGACACACATCCGGAATCACGCGCGCAACATCATAAAGTATGATATGAACTGTAGATGACCTTCGGAACAGGAGTGGCTCTCTCTCTCTCTCTCTCTCTCTCTCTCTCTCTCTCTCTCTCTCTCTCTCTCTCTCTCTCTGAACTTGCAAAAACCTGTCAGTGCCGAGATGAATGTTATATGTTATATGGCATTAATCACAATGCCATATATCAGTAATATAATATTATCTTCAAATACCATCTGTGGTAGGCTTTATACGTAACAGATGGTTGTAAATGAGTGCCTGAGTGTGTGTACAAACACCACAAATCGGATCTGTTAAACACTTAAATGGCATCCAGATCTCTTAAATGAATTTTGAATGTGTATTAAAAAGTTGCACTGGCAGTAATAAAAACACGCTTCGCCATGAAATGATCCGAATTGTTGCAGATCAACAGTGGTCACATGCCTTACTTGTTGATTATACAAAGTCTGGATTTCAATATGGTCCTATAATACTACTCGAAAGATAAACATCCGAAATCACGCACGCAACATCATAAAGTATGATATGAACTGTAGCTGACCTTTCGGAACGAGGAGGGATCTCTCTCTCTCTCTCTCTCTCTCTCTCTCTCCTCTCTCTCTCTCTCTCTCTCTCTCTCTCTCTCTCTCTCTCTCTCTCTCTCTCTCTCTCTCAATTGCAAAACCTTTTAGTGACAGAGATGAATGTGATATGTTATATATCATTAACCACAATGTCACATATCAGTTATATTATCTTCAAATACAATCTGTGGTAGGTTTTATACATAACAGATAGTTGTAAATGAGTGCCTGGGTGCGGTACAAACACCTCAAGTCGGATCTGGTAAACCCTGAATGGAATCTGATCTCTTAAAATAATTAATTTTGACTGTTTATTTAACAGTTGTACTGGCAGCAATTGCATATGAAAGTATACTTCGACATGAAATGCAGAGTTGTTGTAGTTCATTGCTACAACCAGCCGATACCTGCATAATTTTCTTTCATTCTCACGAAAAAGTCTTATTTATCATTCCCATTTAAAATAGGGATGATATAAAGACAGAAAAACGAATGAAAACACAGTTCCCCGATGGTACAGTGAATGGTCTTTTCAAGCAAGTTGTTTCAAAAAAGGTTGAAATCGGAAATGTGCCGATGACAGTGAGGCCCCCTCTGAGAGGCATATTGCCAGTGTCATGAGTCACGGTCTGCCTGAAACTTACTGTGGATATATGTAGCTCGCGTGCTGGTAAATATCTTCACAGCAGCTATTCACTGTTGATGACGAGTTCACAGAAATTTTATAGCAATGGTTACGGAAAACAAAGATTGCTTTTCTTGAAAAAAAATTATGGAAATTGCACAGAGAAATTGACTTACCCTAGCCTTCTGATGAAATGTTCACCTCTTTTCGAATTGACGATATATTCGTTACATGATACCAGGGAGGTTAAAATATTCCGTGCTTATTTCCGCTCGAGTTAAAATCGGTGATCTTCCGCGTGATGGGTGAACGTGAGAACGGCTGCACTACTAAAACCGCTTAGGAAAAATTAAGAACTTACACTGGCATCAATTTTCATCATATTCGAACAGTCACCTTAACTTCATTCTTCCTGGGCGTTTATATGTGTACATCACTCTCGGGTTCTTTCTGTAACTTATCTATACTTTTATATAGAAAGTTAAGACAAACAAACGAACACGATTGGACCTAATTTGGAATAATTGGATGGTGAGAAATGTCGGCTTAATCTGTAATTTTTAATTCATCTGCTTTTCTCTTTAAGCAATGCACTTGTTTTTTATGAATAATTTGTAATATTGCAAAGTAATATTTCACATGGCACAGTCCCACCACTTACAAGCGAGCTGTAGCTTTTTAATAAAAATCCTACCCGAAAACAATGTTGAAGTCACACTGATTGATATTATTTAATATTTTAAGACGCAAATAACTATACAAGATTAGGGCTGAAACAGAACTATTAAGGGGAGGGCTTTTTTAACATCCGTAAGAAGATATGGTATTGTCATTCTGACAAAATCTTATCTGATGGCCCCCTTTCTACAATTTGCCTAAGAACGTACTTCTCTTGGCCTCGGTGGGGCCTGATATTTGCCTTGAGTCGATTTGTTTTCACCATCAACATTAAGTCCTGAGAGACTATCTTATCCCGATTCTCCCCATCAAACAGAGAGGTAAAACAAATCTATAAGTAGGCCTACGGTTGGCGAAAAGATATACAACAACATGAAAAGCGCACTATCACATAAAGGCAGAAATAATGACCCCGTCGCGTCGATTATTCGTCCTGTGAGAATGGATTTGGTTAAATCACAGTCAGTACTTGCAGCGACGAATATTAAAATTAGGCTAACCGGTGTTTTCTGTGCACACCTGTACTGTATAATATGACCCTCCCCTTATGCTTGTGTCTAAAATGTGACCTTCCCCCCTGTCTGACATTCTAAAACTTCACCCTCCCCAATCACTGCAGTATCCTCCCAAGAATAACTGAAACAATATCAGCTAATTTATAACAATTGGTTTAATTGTTATGTAAGTTACGGAGAGAAATTACCGAGGGGGCTAGCGTTTTGGGAGGGAAGCTTGCACTTTATTACACAAGCAACTTTGAAGGGTCATGCATTTGCGGAAGGCTCACCATATTTTGAAAAAGTCATTGACAATGACATAGTCCCACTTGTTATAGGAGTATTAGTCTTGATTTGGCAGGAAATGTGGTCATAAGGAAGTATCACTGGAGTGCATATGTTGAGATCTATGGGCACATAGGTCTATGTCGTTGTTCCCAATTTGAAACACATGAGGCATGTCTAAGTTATGGTTCTAAATCGGGAAAAAAGATCAGTCCTCTAGCTGTATTGGCCAGCCAAGAAATACATATGCGCACAATAAATGAGGTCCGTACAAGATGTGACATCTTAAGGTCTAATATCCTATCCAAATTGAAGGGTATAGAACTTGTGGTTACTGAGTTATGCATATATATTTATAATCAAGGTCAAAGGTCATCGAGGTCACGTGACATTTTGGAAAAAAAAATGGTATTGCTAATTAATTCCTATATGCCAAAATCAGACCTCTAGCTCTATACACTTTCCCAGAATTAGATATGTGCATAATTAATGACGTAAAGCGTGTGTTGTCACAAGGTCTCCCATCCTACTAAATATAAAGGACATAGCACTTGTGGTTACTTATTTATTGCCATAAATGTATATTTTAGGTAAAAGGTCATCGAGGTCACATGACATTTTGTCAAAAAATTTCTATCCTATAGTTATCCCTATATACCAAAAATCAGACATCCAGCTCTATTGGCTTGCTCAGAATTAGATATGTGCATAATTAATGAGGTACAGTATGTGGCGTCATAAGGTGTCCCATCATACCATATATGAAGGTTGTAGCACTTGTGGTTACTGAGTTATGGACAAATATGTATATTTGAGGTCAAAGGTCACCGAGGTCACGTGACATTTTGTCAAAATGTCTGAGATATCTGCGTGAACGGATGGACTCACGGATGGACTGACGGACGGACATGACCCAATCTATAAGCCCCCTGGACTTCATCCGTGGGGACTAAAAACTGTGTCACTGCATCCTTTTTGCAATATGAACACAATGAGAAACTAACTTTTTATTTTTCTTGGCCTTATACATGGGAGTCTATGGAGAACTGACTTATACCCTTATGCATTTGCATTTTATAAGATCCTTACTCCGGTTGTTTCACATGCTTTTGCCTATGACAGTGACAGTGGTTTTCTTACAGATTGAGACCTCGATAATATGTTTATCTCCGTCGAATTTTGCTGTAGTAAAGGATACTTGCATTTTATTTCTTTCCAAATTTTCAGCATTCTGAAGCAGATCTGTTTGCCTATAGTTCCATGTAAACTTTTTGCTGCTTTTCATTGCTTTCCTCATTCCTTTTTGTCATGTTATGTGAAGAAAAGCATCTGAACAAAAAGAACAACAAGCAATGCCGGCCATTTCAGCTTCCATATGTGCCCGGGAAAAAATCCTTCGAGTGGGGAAGTCACGTGAAAAAATATGCCGAAATTCACACACTTGAAAAAAGTAATTCCAGGTGAAGCAGGGAGAAAATATATAATGTGTCAGAGTCTATCTTCCAAGCCTTCCCCCCAGTCCACCCCTAATGTACTCGTATCTTGTGATAATTATTTCTCCAATCTTGCAGATTAAACAATATGCATAATGTGACACGTGTACTGGACATAGACAATAGTCTATAATAAGCACGGAATGTAATGCATATATACATTTGCATTTGTGGTCTAATACGTGCATCCACGAATTCGTCCGTCCGTCTTTTCGTTCGTCCATCCATCTATCAATACATACAGACAGACAGACAGACAGGCTACAGACAGTCATACCCTTCTCTTCGTTTTACACAACCTATGAATATAACCTGTTTGGAGAGGATGCTTGAGGGCGCTTAGCGCTAAAAGCGAAGCGATACTTGACTCTGCAAACTGAGTGACAGTTCGTTTGAAGCATTCGTGAAGTTACATTTTCTATATGTCGCCCTCTTTTGGCACTCAGTGAACATCTTCCTGGAAATTGCCCTCTGGGATGGCACTGAATTTGCTCTGTAATAGATAAACACTAAGCCACATAATGACGTTATTGCAATCGCACCAACATTGAAGACTGCGGAAAAATATGCAATCTGCGATGAATGATTGGCTACTTTCACAAATTACTGGCAGGGACGGTGATTTGCTATTGACAAGAGTAAACTTTTCATAACACTACTGTCAGTAAATATAATAAATACTAAAAAAAGACTAGACCAACAACTTTCAAATCCTTCGTAACGAACGATAAAGCTTCATTTCTTCATTACACAGTGCACTCGTAAGCTAGCTTTGCATCGACCGTCTTATGTCCCGTGTTTGACAATGGTTGCAATTAATTATAAAATGATTTGCAATTACATACACAAAACTTAATAGCTTTAATAACAGTATATGCGCTTAAATTCATTTGTTCTTTTCTCTTCGGAAAAGACACATCCATGTTAAGTAATTGTTATTCTGAAGTCCAGCAATGCACAAAGAAAATTAATTTTAAAATATATATAATTTAGGAAACTTAAAACAAATCCAAAAAGTTCTGCAGATACTTTTTTAAATCTGAAAAAAAAATCAAGTAAAAATTCTCCATGGCCCCTCTGACCTTCCGTACCATTTCAGATGATTTTACGATTGCAAAATCCTGTTCGGTATGGTTTCTTTTAGCGTAATGCTAGAGCAGTATTTTTCGAGGGCAGTGGCAAGATATCTTGAAAAACCTCAATATGAAATAAAATACAATGTGTAAACTCCTTTTCAGATCATCTCAGAAGGGAGAAGGTACGATTTATCTTCTCAATGACCAGGTCATTCACTCTATATGACTTAATTTACAATTAAGAGAAAATAAAATAAAATAATGAACAACAATTACTGAAGACAACACTGCAACGACCGTAGAAGCGGAAACGAAGAAGTCACGGTGCTCAAAAGAAAAAGTCGAAGCTGCGTGGAATTGCGGAAATTTGGTACAGGAGCCGACAATGAAAATGGCTAAGACAGAATGGCTGAAACTACCGTGATTCATAGATGTTGTTACATTTTATTGTGATCTTAATCTTAAGGAAGGCCCGGTATACAGCAATATACATTGACAATAAAAACTGCAAAGTTGAACATATAAGTAAAGCCACATGAAAACCATATCACTATTTTCTTTGCACTTCACTTCCTGTTTTAATCACAATTAAAATGCACTCTACTTGGCGTGTAGCATAGATAATATGCTAAGACTTTCCAACTATTTCGTTTCTAACCCCAACCCCTATCTCAAAGTTTTGTAGCAGTCATACAGTGTATTACTCACATCGCAAAAAATTATACGGATAGAATATAACAGGCCGTGTCAGAATGCAATTTTTTCTTGAGGTTTATAGACTGCTCTTTCGCAAAACTCTGGTTGAACTATAACGTAATATCTCCACATAAAAACCTATCTGAGCGTTTACACATTCAAACTCAGCAGTAAGCAAATGCCTGCAAGTAGTACTGTTTTTTGTATCAGAGTCCGTCTTTGTACTACCAAAGTAAAGCAGACGCAAATAAAACAATCGAAAACCGTCAGGTACAAGACTTCGGAGATAGAAGGACCAAGAAATTGAACTCTCGATCATGATGGATAGGAAAAAATGAATAATTCAGTTCACCATTCTAAAGAACGCTCAGTTAGTGTAGCCGCTGTTATGAGGGCATGATCATTGATTTAAAGATGGTGCACATTTAGTGGTTATTACCTGGACTGTCGACAGTCCCTTGTGCCTGTTCTGCCTGTTATTGTTGTATACAGGTATTCGCAAGCGTAGTGCCGAAGGCGGGAGCTAAGAATGCCGCAGGCATTACCGTGAGTGCCGCAGGAATGATGACTTTCCTCGTTTACGGGACTTGGCTTGCTATTAATTTTCATGAGATATGACGCCGAGAACAAGGCGGAGGAAGAGGCAGTATAATCGTCAATAACTTGCCTCAGGAAAGTCTTTGCAACGCGAATATCCGAGTTCCTCCAAGGCTTTGCCTTAGGCAAGCTCCATCACCGTCGCCATGTTGCATTGGTGTACTGTTTCCAGCTAGCCATGCCGTGACCGGCTGACGTACGACCTGTTATGTCAATCATTTTGTCTGCGTCAGGTACAACAGGGTTTTCCTGCTGTCGACGTTGAGGGTGCAGCGGATGAAGACAGTACCTTGTGCTTTCCCAGCTCGCACCTATCCGCTTGCGAATCCCACGTATGTACGAGAGACTTCATAAATATTAGACAGGAAAAAGGCAGAAGGGACTGTCGACAGTCTTGTTATTACCCAATATCGCCTGTTCCTGTTTCATTCCAGCCTGAGTGCCGTTTGCACTGCGCCAGACACTCGACTTCGTCTCGTGTCTGACGCCGAACAAACATTTAACGAATTTAATGCTTGTGGAAAAAATCTAATGGACTGAACATTAAAAAGGCAAAAGTCAAAAATGAAATATTTAAGTTTTATACACGTGTCAACTCGTCCTCGTGATGTGATATTTTTACACGACTGATTGACTATGAAGGGTTGTGTTGTGTTTAGTATCAGTGATGACAGATTAATAGCGCCCTAAAATTAAATCACCGGCATTATAGATACACGAAGACGCTCAGCAACTGTTGACTCGAATCAATTCAAGCTAGCTAGATAAAGCATACCAAAGAAAATCGAACGAAACTGCCTCTCTACGATGTGTCTTTTCGCCTAAATTGACATTCGGATTCTGATGTTAGTATGAAGTTGTCCGTCGATGATGATGACAACGGTAATATAGGCACGGATGATGTAGATCAATAAATACCTTGAATTGAACTTTAATGTTTTAATGGATAGCGGCAACTCATCGTCACTGCTGTCTTATTTACTATGGCCTGATCTGCACCAATGTTGAGAATTCCGCCCACTACGGTAAAGTTTATTTGTGATTAAGAGGTAAACAGTCAATCTTTTTCAACTTTTCGTGATATCAAGATATTAAATTGAAAACGCTTGCATGAGTTCCAAACTTATTTAACTGTTTGTGTCTCCAACCATGCATGATGCCATTTGTGCATGGAACTTGATATTTTGGTCCATACCGTAAATATTTTACCATGGATGTTTACTCTTGTCTAACTGCAAGCAGAGTTGAGGCTGTGCATATTTCAAGAAGTCAAAGAACACTAGCTACTTTTCAATTCAAACAAAATTCATGAAAAAAGCTCAAACAAGCGACTTGATCCCTTTAAAGGTTTGCGTGGCCTGGCCCTAAGACGCCATGGCGAGAATTTATTTACTTACCACATCATGCCAGAATGCCAAATATAGGGCAGTGAATGTTACAAGTTCATGCTCACAGAAACTATGTGATCGACAACCATCATTTTCAGTTGAGAATCATGGCGACCGTGTATGCAGTATAACAAGACTTGGTGGACCACAAACAATGATAATTTCAAATGTTGTTCTGAATAAAAAAAGAAGTGAAACTCAAACATTTTACCGTTGAATGACGTGTGTCTCGACCAGACTTAAAGGGTGTAACCCGTTTATTAATGATGATAGCAAGACGCCTCTTGAAACCATACTTATGCGATCGTATATGTCATAGATAGCGATAATTATCTGTCCTCTGTCACTTCCGTTCTTGCAACCCTTGTACACGATGACCTAGCCATGACCTCTGTGTTTTAAGATCCCATGATATTATCTGCTCACGCAAGGGTTGTAAAGGCATGTCGTGCCTCAATCGTCGTTAGAAATCCTCACACAGTAATGCAGGTTATGGTACGATTTCTTGCTTTCTATGAAAGTAAGTGTTTTTTCTTTGTTTACGTGAGTCTATTTAGGATTCTGCCACGCTGTTTGCTAGCACTTGAATATCGCCTTAGCGCAGACGATTTTTCTTAACTGATCTTGATTGAACTCACATGAAACGAAACTAATTAGTAGTCAAGAATGGTGAGCAGTTTTTCATAGCACTATAGAAATGAATTGAATTGAAGTGAAGTGTTCTGAAATTATCCCGTTTTTAAAGTAGTCAGACCATAAGGATACTGACATACCATCCAGAGATTTTTCGACAGTCGAAATCCAAACAATAACTCTCCGTTTATAAATTATTTCTCCATCAGTCAGTCTGAAGCTCACTTACAAAACTTAACTATCTCTTCAAAGGAAAAGTCTGTGAACTAAAGAAAATAACACTTTACAAAGACTGCAACTCCTTGTCGTCGCGTCTGAAGACCTTTGTGAAGGCAAGCGTTAAACAAACTTTAAGGCTCATTTTTGAGTATTTATGATAGCGTCATTTATTCTGACCAGGAATGGTAAATGAAGAAAGAAACCTCAGTATGTAAAATGCAAACGTACAGTGCCTTGCAATAAAAGCTTGTTATTTTTCTGACAAGCTATGTGGTTTTGTTGGTTGGAGTTTCGGTCGGAGGTTTTTATTTCCCTCGGTGTCTAAAATACAAACCTTGCTTTGCAATAAAAGCTTGTTTTTAACTGGCAAAATACGTGGTTTTGTTAGTTGTAGTTTCGGTCGGAGTTTCTATTTACGCCAGGAAATTACACTTGGCAAAGGCAGACCTAATTCAAAGTGAAACTTCAAACCTTGTGTTCAGAATATTTGTGTCATTTCTCGTCGCACACATTAGAACTTTTATCTTCCAATCTGTTACAATGTAAGTGGGAATGGTTTAACGTCTAAAATGGACGATACACCGTCGAAGATATGAAACACTCTTTGAGGACATTTGCATGGGAACCAATCGATGTTATAAAATTTGAGAAATTTGATTATATGGACAATTTTTAGATGATTTTTCTTTATAGCTCAACGTTTATATACATGGTGAACCAAAACTTATCAAAGTGGCCAAAGAGCGCCGAAGTGTACATGTTCGATACTACTGGCGTATGTGATCAAGCCTAATTAAACCAGATTTCAAAGGAATTTACGTCACTCTGTACAAATTTGGCACCATTTCAATCCGTAAGAATGGCTATTTGACGACACTGAACGGACTGAAAAAAGGGAATTCGAATTAAGAAAAGTAAGAATCTTGTTGAGCATTTGATTCCGGTGTGCTGCTCTGCAAAACACGGATAATTTTTTCCCAAATTCTTCGAACACCAACGTGACAAAAATTCCGCTGAAATATGCCAGTATGTGCCTATGCTCAAATTTGTTTTATCACCCTTGATGAGCTGTGAACGTTATGTCTCGCGGACTTACCTTTCAAAACTCTTTTAAATGTGCCTTTGTGCTCTTATTTGTAGCCCCTTGAACTTAGTGATTATTCTTAACTTTCAATTCGAACCCTTAAGGTTCCAAGACAAGAAATGTGACCTTTTTAATCTATCAATTCTCTAACGGTTAATAAACTCAGAACCCCCGTAAAGTATACATTTTCTAAAAGCCTACATATATGGGAACATTTTGGTAACCACAGTGTCACCATTGTTTACATAAATATCACGTGACAAGATAATTTGCATAACCTTTCAAAAGTCTGTTTTCCCTATGTTTTGTCTCAATACTTCAAGATATCTGACTCAAACTTGCTGGACTGCAAGCTGTCACAATGCTCTTTCAAAGTGTGTCTCAGATTTTTTATATCTTGCTTAGTTTTTTTGCAGCACAATTTTAAAGAAATCAACTATGGTAAAATTCACTGCTCTGGAAGTTTTTCTGGCATAAAAACTGTTTAAGAAGGTTTAAAAAAATTCTGAGACACACTTTTGAAGATCTGTAGGATAGCTTGCACTCACATGAATTTCAGCCACATATCTCAAAGCATTGAAACAAAACATAGGGAAAACCGATTTTTGAAAGGTTATGCAAATTACCTGTCACGTGATAGTTATGTAAACAAGGGTGACACTATGGTAACCAAAATGTTCCCCTATATCTAGGCTTTCCGAAAATATACAATTTACGGGGGTTCTGAGCTTATTAAACACTAGAGAATTGTTAGTTTAAAATGGTCAATTTCTTGTCTTGGAACCTTAACAGCAAACTGAGATGTCGGTGTTCAAAGTCACTCTACACATTTCCACCTGTATTAAAAGGTAGTTCAATACCGACTAATACATTGCTCAATTTGAAAACAGCAATTCGAAAATGCATGAGTGGTTTGTTTATAACGTAAAAAAGGCTGGACGCAAAACACCGGAAAACTCAACTCGGTTCAACATCCCGGAGTATTCTCGACTCTGCTGATAACGTCCATGAATGTACAGAACGTTTCTACGATATCTTGTTTGCATCTATAAATGACTGTGTTCCTAAAGTACGAATCAAGAAAAGAACATTCCCACCGTCGTATACGTGTTGCCGGCTATTTTAACGGTTGAAGACTTCAGCTGGGAAATTAACTCGCTGAGAGGTAACACAAGATGCTACTACACAGAGGCGTCGTAAGTTGAAGTGGACGATGTTTATTGCAAACGCTGTCAGCTTGACCGACCAGAAAGTCATGCTCTTATTTCTCAAAACTTCACATTAAATAGACAATTTTTCAGGGCGTAACCTGAACATGTAAAATACATTACAGGAAGTAACTGTACATTGGCTAAAAAGTATTCAAGACACTTGATTGGGTAAAAGATAAAAATACAAGTACTTGATTGGAAAGAAGTTTCTAAAATATTCAGAATTATTCTGCTGAGTTGACATCTCAACTAACGCTTTTTAATATTTATAATGTTCTTTTGACAAATGCCGACTTCTAAAAATAATAGTAACTACCGTTCTATGGTCAAGACTTGTGGAGCCAGGATTTGATTATGTATGTATGAGCCATTGTTTTATGCCGAAGTCAATTAAATAATGACCACCGCGATGTAGCCATATCGGTGTCATACGTCATTGTTTTAGCTTAATTGTCCATTCGAGTACCAGTATCAATGTCAATGTCAGTAAACATCTTTTGTTCGTGTTCATCTGACCGGTAGTGGCATTGTTCGTTAATTACACCTTGGCAATGATACTTGAGGTAATAAAAGAACTACCAGTAATAATACTCCAGTAAACAAAAGAAAAGACCCTCCACGTTGTACCGTGTGACGTTGTTTATCTCCGTGAACGTTCGTTATGAGTTCAACAAAATTGTACATATTTCCTATAATACTTGTACTTAAAAATTACAATCGTAACACTCCCCTTCTTTAAAGAAATCGTCCCGATTTTCAATAACTACTTCAAGTTTTTTGTTTTGTGTTTTTGTTAGGGTTTTTTTTGTATTTTTTTTTATTGTAAACCTCTTTGTGAAAATGAAATATAATAATGAAATAAAAAGCTTAAAGTGAATGTATAATGCAATAAAACGAAATAATAAAATGCTTAGCTAAAAACCCATACTGACTGTAAAATACAATAAAGTGGACGTAAAATGTCTCAAAATGTCTCAAAAAGCTTTAACAAACTCCATTACCAAAATACAGTAAATTCAAAACAACTGAAACTCTATAACTTTTCAAAACTAAAATTGCGGAATGATAAAAGTGTGGGTTATACCTTTAAAACCCTCAAAAATACAAACACAAATAAAACGCTCCCCTCTTATTATGGGGTAGTACCATAATGCATAAAACTCGTACTCTTCACGAAAGGTATCTATGTTACCACTTTGTAAATCTTCATCCTTATTATGGCCTCCCGTGGCCTTCATCAACATATTATCATCTTTGATAGCGCTATCGTTTACTATTTCTCCTTTCTCTATTTCAATATCTTTTATTATTTCTCCTTTCTTTATTTCAATATCTCAATATCTTTTATTATTTTTTCTTGCTCTATTTCAATATCTCTTATATCATCATTCACAAACAGACGTATTGTCTTTGGTTTTGCTGACTTTGATAAAGTCTTAGGCTTAACTGCAGTATCCTTAAATCTAACTCTTTTATTTTCAGCTATAAATCTAACTTTATTACCTTTATCATCCCTTGTTCAAGACACGGAAATAGTGATTTGCCCCAATCGATTACATTTGAGTACCTTTGTGGATTCTTTCTGTTTCTTCAAAATATATTTACTTAGACTTTGAAAATCAAGGACCCGAACGAAGAAAGGCGGGACATCATAATCTACCGAAGTTCTCATAGGAGAGGGGGAACATCATAATCTCCAATAGTTTAATAAAGAAGGGAAAGGAACTAATCGTACCTCATAAGTAAATCACTTAATTAAGTGATTATGAATCAAGCTTAATTTGAATCGAATTGATCAACAATTTTCTATTCATGTCAACATTCACACACACTTACATTGTACTTCCTCACACTCTTCACATTCACTCGTGCATTAGATGCTAAAACATTAAATGTTGAATTGTTGGTTAACTCGATGCAACAATTTATGGGTTGATTCTTAAATTACGTAAGGCTTTTAGGAGAACGTCTTCCAATTATTCGCACTGGATTTTTCCTTAAATACTCTTTAGCTACTTCATTTAAATTATCTTCATCCTCCCAGGTGTTATGTTTGCTAGCAAAGTTTTTCCACTTTACCAAGAATTGTAATTTTCCATTTCTATAGCGCCCTTTAAGAATTTTTTCTACCTCATAATATTCATTTGTGTCTGATTCACCTCCGCTTGTTTCATCAGTCTGATTAGTCAGAGTCGTCCTAGGAGTAAAAGATTTTGAGTTCGAACTATTTTCTGTCAGTCTATGGTATGAACTCTCAGGTCGATTATCATCGGAATTTTCGGAATTGTGGAGATCTACATTTTGGTCTACATTAGGGCTGGTATTAGTCGTTTCATTTTCATTGGCAGTTGTATGTTCATCATCGATTAATTCATTTTCACTATTCGATTCAGAGGTGTTAGAATCGAATTCAGATGGCCGTAAATGAGCTCTCTTAAGCCGGTTAAAATGAACAATCCTTTTGTAGTTCCTATCACTATTGTAAAATCGGAGCTTATAATTAACTGGACCTATTCTCTCTGTGACAATGTATGGGCCGGTCCATTTATGTACAAATTTCCGATTAACTCCAGGTTTAATTGATGGTTTATATAGATAAACTGGGTCGCCAACTTCGAAATTTTGTTTTGCAGTGGCTCTTCGATCATATCTTTTCTTCATTGCTTTCTGATACTGAGTAATATTTTTCTTAGCTATCTTAAATGCTATATTACGTTTTGCCGCCATTACTTTCAAATGAGTATCAATATTACGTGTTCTACCTTCTACAGGCTGAATTTCAACATCTAAAGGGAGCACTGCTTCTCTGCCAAAGAGTAAAAAGTATGGACTGTACCCAGTTGATTCCTGGGGACTCACTCTATATGCAAATAATACTGAAGTTATAAATCTATCCCAATCTTTTTGTTTTTCGTCAACAAACATTGATAACATGTTAACTAACGTTCCGTTAAACTTTTCAGTAAGGCCCGACGTCTGAGGCCTGTACGGACTGCTTGTTCTTCTTTCAACATTAAAATATCGACAAGTTTCTTGAACAACTTGAGATAAGAAATTAGATCCCATGTCGCTCATTAAGACCCTGGGACTCCCATACACGGCTATGACCTCATCAAATAGTATCCTCGCTACTGTTTCAGCTCTAGCATTTCTTAATGGATAAGCAAGAGGAAACTTAGAAAAGTAATCAGTAAAAACCAGTATAAATTTGTGCCCATCATAAGTACGAGGAAGTGGCCCAACTATGTCACAACCAACTCTTTCCCATGGTCCCGATACTGCAATTGGCAACAACTTCGCTTTCATGGCGATGTTTGGACGTTTACGAGTGTGACAATGAGCGCAAGTCTTAACATATGTATTTACATCCCTAGCCATTCTTTCCCAATAATACCTTGCTCGTAAAACTCCTAAAGTTTTAGAATATCCTAAATGACCTCCTAAAACACAGTCATGTGCCCTTTTAATTACATAATTCCTTAAAGATTTAGGAATTACTACTTGTCTTACACAATCTCCTTTAAATGTAGCTTTCCCAGTTGGTTTCCAAAATGAAATAAATCCCATCGACTATGTCAAAGTTTGGAGCTATACTGGTAATTTACGCGCTAATTTAGTGTCATCTGGTATATTTCCATGCTCTAGGTAGTAAACAATTTAATTAAATAAGTGTCTTGTCTTTGTTTCTCACCAATATTATTTATAACAGTCTCATCTATCTCAACTTTACTATTATCGTTACTTTCATTTTCAGTATTACTAATAAAACTTTCATCGTTAGTCTCAACAGAATTATTTTCCTGTGTCTCACTTTGAATAGATTGACTATCTGTGCTCGGCTGATTGACATTACCTTCAGAGAGTGAATTGGGCTCAATTAACATAAGATCTGTATTGACTGATTTGTCAATTAAGGTCTCCCTATTGTTTAACGTTTTACTCATTTCAGGAGTATTTTCTAAGTCAGTAACATCAGACTTGTGTCCCTGACATGATAAATAGGGGCGTCTAGACAAAGCGTCGGCATTCATGTGTTTCCTTCCCTGTCGATATACAATTTCATAATCATATTGTTGTAAAGTCATTATCCATCTCCCAATGCGTCCCTTTGGTATTTTCTGTTTAAACATGAATGTCAAGTTTGAATGATCAGTAATTATTGTTATGTGATTAGATCTAACATGATGATCGCAACTTCGTATAGCATGTATTACGGCAAGAGCTTCTAATTCTGTGACAGTGTAATTTCGTTCGTGACAATTTAAACTTCGTCCCCCATACATAATCACTCGTTCTTTCCCATCCTGAATTTGTGCCAAAACAAAGCCTAAAGCGTAAGTAGAACTGTCAGTGTATATAATAAAATCTTGGACAAGTCCGGAAAACCCAAAATAGGGCCTCGCATAATAATTGTTTGATTCTATTAAAGGCTTCTTCACATCTATCTGTCCAAAGAAATCGACAATTCTTCCCTAACAATTTGTGTAATGGCCTCGCTATTTTCGAGAAATCCTTAACAAATTTGCGATAATAGTTAGCCAATCCTAGGAATGATTTCAACTGGGTTACTGTTACTGGTCTGGGGTATTCTTTTACAGCAGTGACTTTAGTTTCGTCAGTAGCAATTCCATCTTTAGAAATTATGTGTCCCAGGAATTTCACACTTCTACGAACAAATTGACATTTACTGGGCTTCAATTTTAGTCCCGCCTGTTTCAATCGTTCTAGAATAATATCCAGGTGAGCTAAGTGATCTTCAAAAGTATTACTATAAATAATTATATCATCAATATAACATAAAGCAAATTCCCACAAGATATTACGTAAAACAAATTGCATGGTTCGCTGAAAGCAACTTGGTGAATTCCTCAAACCCTGTGCCAGCCGTCGATATTGAAACAACCCCTGATGTGTAACAAATGCAGTCTTAGGTCGACTTTCTTCATCTAACTCTAATTGGAAGAATCCTGATTGTAAGTCCAGTGTTGAAAAATACTGCGGTTTATTCCTACCAAGCATTTCTAGGGACTCATCGGTTCGTGGCAATGGAAATGAGTCGGGCTCTGTTATATTATTCAAAAATCTAAAGTCTGTGCAGAATCTCCAATTTCGATCTGGCTTCTTTACGAGAACCACAGGACTAGCAAAGGGTGACACCGAAGGTTCGATTACACCTTGTCTCTGTAAGTCATCAACCTGTCTCTTTATTTCCTCCCTCTTCTCGGGGGTTACCCTATACGGTGCTCTACGAAATGGAATCGCCCCATCTTTTAACTTAATTTGGTGTTTAATTAAATCACAATGGCCTAATTGACCTGAAGAATCCACAAAGGCATCAATATGTTGTAACAATACCTGCTGTAATTGACTCTTTTCTTTGTTATTCAAATCAAGCTCATTAACCTTTAGTTGCTCAATAAAATAGTTTTCTTGTTCAACTTTAGGACTGTAATTTGGAATTTGAGTACCCGACAACTCAGATAAATTTAAAATATGACAATCATTCGATAGAGGAGAAAATGCACCTATAGTTGTATTTCGCCTAATTTTAACTTCAGAATCTAAAGTATTAGCTATTCTCATCGGTATTATTTTACGGTTAGAATGTACTAAACCCCTCGCTACTAAGATACCAGGCGTTACCCGTGATTTCCTTTGATTAGTACAGCCAACAATACCCTCTGGATAATTATACGGCACTCTAACTGGAGCGATAAATTCACATTTTGGTGGCACTGTTATATCCTTAGCTACTCTTAAAGTTACTTCACCTCGCAATTTTATCCTCCGAGAACTGAAATCAATTACTACTTGATATCGTTTCAAGAAATCCATACCCAATATCAAATTTCTTTGTAAACCCTTAACAATATAAATACGCAACTTGACATATTTATCAGCAATAAGTGCTGGATACCCCAATTACGTCTAATTTTTCATTCCCCGCTGTTAAAATTTTAGACACCTCCGATTTCTGAAATTTTACTTTATGCAATTCAGGAATCAAATTAAATAATTCTTCCGACCCGACGGTCAAATGAGCCCCTGTGTCAATCAACCCCTGCACTTTTCGTTCATGGATAGACACTGAAATAATATTATTATCAATTAATTCGTCATTCGAAGAACCCAAAATTTCAACAGTGTCTTGTTTTCCGTAATTATTCCCATATTGTTGAGCCTTAAATAATATTTTGTCACCATTCATTTTGCCCTTGCCGTAACGTGGCTCCCTTACAAAATTACGACTCGGCCTTAGGCGTTTAAATTAGGCCTTTGATTGCCACGTATATTCCTACAATTTCGTGCTATATGACCTATACGGCCGCATGAATAACAAGTTCGTTCATCAACTCTTTGAGTTCGTACAGTTCGACAATTAGCGGCGCTGTGGCCAATTCTAAAACATCTAGTACACTGTACCTTTGCATCCTGAACTGTTCTTCCTCCATAGACTGGTGGGGGCCTTCGAGTAGTGTCTTTGCCTTGTTTTCCTGATTCTTTTAGAGTTCTCAGTTCCTTGTTCATGGCGACCATCTGCTCCGTCAGAGTCGCTATATTGTCCTTCAAAGCTCGGTTACTTGCCTCCATAGCCTCGTTGTTATCAGGTGTAATTCGGGAAACCACTTCTGCCGTCTTTGCATGGTGGTAGGCAGAAGTATAGTCCTGTGGGGACCTACTCACGACAAAGGTTTTAATCGGTGGCAAGAGCCCATTGATGAAAAACGAAAGCAGTTCCTTTTCATTTCGGCTGGCCTTCTCTCCGAGTTCTTTCAACGAAATTGCGTACTGCTCCACGGTCTGGCCCACTTGTTGCCGATGATTATGCAACATTTGATCATGGAGCCACAAAGGTCCCGTCTTCCCAAACCGCTCAATGAACTTTTTCTCAAATACCTTCAGGTCTTGGCGAGTGTCCCCTTCTTTCGGTTGGTTTTGAAACCATCTTTCTGCTTCCCCCGTCAGATACAAGCTAACGCCTCTTACCTGACGTTCTTGGTTCCATTTCTTAAAGTCAGCGAAGTCTTTGTATCGCCACCACCATCGATGAACGTTTTCGTTCTCGCGGCCGGAAAATTTTCCCGGCCTGATACCATTGGTGCCAGTTTCGTCCTTGACCTCCTCGTTGAGTTGTCTCAATTTTTCTAAGACGCTCAAAGTGGACTCCAACTGGAGGTCCACTTTCCTTTGCCACTCTTGGTCGGCGTTTTGTTGAGATGATTCTGCTGGGTAATCGTCGGGAACCTCTTCTAATTGCAGTTCTGGCATGTCGTCCTCGACGACAGGTACTTCAGGAAGGTCGTGAACTTGTTCTTCAGCCATTGGATTATATCTCTGTCCACTTCTCGTTGTCATGCAAGTTTCTACGGTGCTTGTGTAGTGCCCGGTCGTTCTCCACCACGTGTTGCCGGCTATTTTAACGGTTGAAGACTTCAGCTGGGAAATTAACTCGCTGAGAGGTAACACAAGATGCTACTACACAGAGGCGTCGTAAGTTGAAGTGGACGATGTTTATTGCAAACGCTGTCAGCTTGACCGACCAGAAAGTCATGCCCTTATTTCTCAAAACTTCTCATTAAATAGACAATTTTTCAGGGCGTAACCTGAACATGTAAAATACATTACAGGAAGTAACTGTACATTGGCTAAAAAGTATTAAAGAAACTTGATTGGGTAAAAGATAAAAATACAAGTACTTGATTGGAAAGAAGTTTCTAAAATATTCAGAATTATTCTGCTGAGTTGGCATCTCAACTAACGCTTTTTAATATTTATAATGTTCTTTTGACAAATGCCGACTTCTAAAAATAATAGTAACTACCGTTCCATGGTCAAGACTTGTGGAGCCAGGATTTGATTATGTATGTATGAGCCATTGTTTTATGCCGAAGTCAATTAAATAATGACCACCGCGATGTAGCCATATCGGTGTCATACGTCATTGTTTTAGCTTAATTGTCCGTTCGAGTACCAGTATCAATGTCAATGTCAGTAAACATCTTTTGTTCGTATTCATCTGACCGATAGTGGCATTGTTCGTTAATTACACCTTGGCAATGATACTTGAGGTAATAAAAGAACTACCAGTAATAATACTCCAGTAAACAAAAGAAAAGACCCTCCACGTTGTACCGTGTGACATTGTTTATCTCGTGAACGTTCGTTATGAGTTCAACAAAATTGTACATATTTCCTATAATACTTTTACTTAAAAATTACAATCGTAACATACGCATGACTTGATTTGTTTACCAGAGAAATATAACAAGCTCGCAATAAATACCGGACTTCCCTCGATCCTGCAGACTATGCTCCTTTTTCGCGAAAGCGTGCTGAATTCAAATCACTACGTAACTCTATTTATGTAGACCACGTACTTGAAATAATAAGCACTAGTGGTAAACGTTTTTGGACATTTGTCAATAGTAAGCATAACACCAGATAATCCCCTCTACAATTATTTACCGAGGTACTTCGGCGGATAATTCGAAAGATATTGCTAAACTCTTCAACCACAATTTTCAGTATTACATATTTTTACTTAAACACTGTCACCATATCAGCTGATCAAATACTAGCTGCACTAAAGGAGATTGATCCAACAAAAGCGTGTGGTCTTGATGGCATTTCAGGAGTTATATTAAAAGTGATGTGTAAAAGAACTGTCTTTTCCACTCACAATGATATTTAACAAGTCCTTACAACAGGGTGTTTGTCCAGCTACGTTCAAGTTGGCAAAAGTTGCCCAAATTTTAAAAGTTGGGAACGACCATAGGCGGGATATTACAGGCAAATTTCACTTTGGCTCTATTTAATAAGATTTTTGAGAAACTTATTCATAATAGGCTTTTTAATCATGTTAAATGCTTCATAAGGAACAAGCACAATTAACGGCAGGGGGGCCGGAAGAGAAAATATGTGGTGCATATATTTTTTACAGCCCCCCCCCCCCCTAACACCAGCAAAAATTTTAGTGGCCCCCCATCACCGGCAACAAAATTTTTGTGGCCCCCCCCTCCCCAAAAAAGAAAGATTACATCGGTACAAAGTTGTACACATATATATAATCCTTATAACTTTTAATATATGCTTTAGTGAAAACAACATTCTTGCATTCTTGAAATAATAATAAACAAATAAATATATAAATAATAAACAAATAAAATAACTTTACTTCAACTGAGTATCTGTATGTACGGAAGCGTATTCGTGCCATTTTTGTAAGAAAAAAAATTAAAAAAATCTCGTAATTACGAGTTTTGATTCTCGTAATTACGAGTTTTTGATTCTCGTTATTACGAATTTTAAAATCTCGTAATTACGAGTTTTTGATTCTCGTAATTACGAGTTTTTGTTTCTCGTAATTACGAGTTTTTGATTCTCGTAATTACGAGATTTCAATTCTCTTGATTACTAGTTTCTGACTCTCTTAATTATGAGCCTTGATTTTACTACATATTATGGGAAATAAACTATAATAACTCATAGTCTTTCTATGGTGTTTGAGCTCTTTAGTGCGAACCTCTGCTCATACGTATTATTGATCATAATTCAACGAATACAAAGGTTAACGTGAATCTTGACTTGATCAGGTATAGTGAGCAAGTATAGTAAACTCTCTAATGAATAAATGAATGAATAAACTTTGGGGCTGTTACATGGCTTACAATTGTAGATATTCAGTAACTTATCCAGCAGATCAAAAGTCACGCAAAGCATCATGCCAAGCATGGCCTATAGATTTTGTCTGTCCGGATAGACAATACATTCAGAGTTAAAGATGCAATGCATAAGTATGCTATTATGCCAATACTTCACTCCTATAAACACCTATATTTGGGTCTTCTCCGACAAGCTGAAAAGTTCCACTCTCAGGAGATAACACCGATACTACATGTGCCTCCCAAAGTGATGTTAACTTTTTACATTTAGCACAGACCATCAGTTTTTTCATGTTGTGTCTACACTAGAAATCATGATGAGAAACCAACATTTTCTGAAATATTTGAAATATCCTACTGTATGATTTCTATGTGTCTGTCCGACATCCACCTTCATATATGAAAAGCATATCTAAAACAGCAGTAGGCCTCAACAAGAAAGTTGGAAAGATTTCAAAGCTTCATTGCATGTAAAAATAAAGTATGTACTTAGACAGATAAATATAAGTATGACTTGTGTATGATGAGTGTCCTTGCATTGTTTCCTCTCAACATAAAATAACACTACACGAAAAATGTGTATTATCTATTTGATGAACTAATTGAAATTTACATAAAATCCCTTTCAAGAACATAAGAAAATGGCAAATAAAAGCGAAAAAGTGATGATGAAGTGATAATTTTTAAATGGAAATGAAAAGGAATTTTCAATTAGACAATCAGATGGAATAACACGATGAAAAGTAAATTTTCACTTGACTCGTGACCTTACGACATGTTCATTATGCTCACATGCTGGCTTTTTGATAACTACACGATTTTAAAAGTTTAGGAATTTCCGATTAGCCTACTAGACAAAAGCTTTTGATCATAAATATTCAATCATAATGACAATTACAGACTTTACATTTTCATGAAAAGATAATTATAAAATATGTTTCAATATCCATATTTATGAGTTTCCGATTCTCAAGTATTAAATTCTCGTAATTACGAGTTTTTGATTCTCGTAATTACGAGTTTTTAATTCTCGTAATTACGAGTTTTTGATTCTCGTAATTACGAGTTTTTATTCTCGTAATTACGAGATTTGAAATCTTGTAATTACGAGATTTGAAATCTCGTAATTACGAGAATCAAAAACTCGTAATTACAAGTTTTTTATTCTCGTAATTACGAGTTCTTAAATCTCGTAATTACGAGATTTGAAATCTCGTTATTACGAGATTTGAAATCTCGTAATTACGAGAATTAAAAACTCGTAATTACGAGAATCAAAAACTCGTAATTACGAGAATCAAAAACTCGTAATTACGAGTTTTTGATTCTCGTAATTACGAGTTTTTGATTCTCGTAATTACGAGATTTTAATTCTGGACATCACCTTTCTTGTGATATTTCTGCTCAGCGAATAATATTTGCGTGGGCTCCTTGGGGTTTTGTTTTATTTAACACTTCTGTTAGCGTCTATTTGTAGCCGACTTCTCCTTTTAATGACACGTGATGAAAGAGAACGCAACACGCTTCAAAGGGACGAGTCCTACCATGCCGGCCATTTGACCACACCAACAGTGCGACATGTTCGAAGTCAGTCAACAATTACAAACATTTTAAGAAGCAGGAACTTCATTGAGCAGTTGTTTGAGTGTTACCAAACGGAAAGGTAAGATCTGCAATTGAACGGAATTACATGAGCATACTACATCGTCGACTGTTTTCACTGACGCCATTATCAGTGAATGTAGTGTTGTCAAGGTCACTCACAGCCACAGCTAAGCTAAGCTCGGACGGGAAGTTCTTGTTGGAAACGCGGTGTAGTTGGCCTGAATTTTCACTGAAATGTTTCTTTCTAGATTGGTCAGTTTCCTGTTATGGATAAGAGACGCATGCCATCCAATGATCACCGATGTGCTTGCCACGAATGCGCGGCATAAGAGTGATTGACCTGTATGACCCCTACTTCAACAGCAACCCACCATGCATATGCATGCTGTATGAACAGCTCCATGTTTGCTGTGCGCTCACATCTAAGTTGATGCAGGGCGATCTGTTTGTCCCAATCATTTGATAAGTAATAGCAGGAATTAATTAAAAGAAGTCAAGTCAATTCCTGTTAAAGAGCATTGTACATATTACCTACTAATTCTGCTTAATGTAGTTGCAAAATATTTTCATTGTACAGCTTGTCTTGCATTGTGCGTTCATGCGTGCAGTGTGCGTTGTATCGATGGGTTTGTTAATACATCATGTTGTGATGGAATTATGTTCTAAAATATCTTATTTTCCCATCAGTTTCAGATTGACCGGATAGTGATCCAGAATATGGATGGTGAACTTTGAGCAAATCACATGGAAACGTATTGCGATAGGCTAGACATAATTTAACAAACGCACCTGTTTGAGAATGCCAATGCCATTTGCAATCAATATTTGACTGTTTTCTTCTTGTAAGTTTGTAAGTCGTCAATTGTAGTTCAGTTTAATTTTATTTATTACATTTATGCTGTGAATAAATGCATTTTTTCAAATATGGTCGCGATGTATCAAACTTTTTGACATTCGGTGCAAGTGAGAACTGTGAATTTAATTTTGATTTGCTGATCCACTAAGTACAGAGTTTACAGATTACAAGTTGCCCTTAAATTGGCAAACTAAGCAACATTGCTGAAGTGTTTTGTTTCTATACAGGCACAGACTTCCTTAAACTATTGCAACGTTCTCATGTTAATGGCTATGCCATATCATGCCCCCAGACTGACCAAAGTCGTGTAATAATGTAGATAGAGGTAATAATGTAGCTGGAGGAAAACTACAATGTGTAGAGGCCATGTCAGTACGCCATTTGAGTAGATAACGAGAATGAAGACACATGATTACGAGAATTAAAACCAGTAATTACGAGATTCAAAATTCATAGTTACGAGAATTAAAACTCGTAATTACGAGAATTAAAAACTCGTAATTACGAGAATTAAAAACTCGTAATTACGAGAATCAAAAACTCGTAATTACGAGAATTAAAAACTCGTAATTACGAGATTTAAAAACTCGTAATTACGAGATTTTAAAACTCGTAATTACGAGAATTAAAACTCGTAATTACGGGAATCAAAAACTCGTAATTACGAGAATCAAAAACTCGTAATTACGAGATTTAAAAACTCGTAATTACGAGAATCAGAAAGTCGTAATTACGAGAATCAAAAACTCGTAATTACGAGATTTAAAAACTCGTAATTACGAGAATTAAAAACTCGTAATTACGAGAATTAAAAACTCGTAATTACGAGAATTATCTTGTCATGAGAATCTATAGTCCGTCATTGTCATTGTGAATAAATGAATACATGGTCAAAAACTACAGTCAAGTAATCGCAAATTTCTAAAAATCTCAAAATTATGAGGTTTTCAAATTGCCAGAATGTTTGCATAATGATGATTTTGTAATTTCAATGTTTATGGAAGCATATGAAAATTTAACTATCACAGCGTTATTTCAACTCATCGTCTATTTTGAGATTTCCTTTTCACTTCTACTTGATAACACCTGTGATAAAAATAAACATATTTCGCTTTTATTTGCCATTTTCAATCATTTCTTGGGTTCTTGAAATGAGTTGCACTTCAATTCGGTCATTCATCTTGATCATAATCAATGTTTGTGTACTATTCTTTAACAATAGGAGGAAGCAATGCAAAGACACGGATTGTTAAACTTTCTTTACTTTATCTGTCTCCATACAAACTTTGATTGTGTAAATCTTTGTTAGCAAATAATACTAATCTGAAAGTTTGGAAATCTGTCCGACTTCCTCATTCACTGCTGTTTTGGATAATGTCTTTTTCACACATGAAGGGGTGTCAGAAGATGTTAGTTGTTCGTCATAATTTCTAGTGCAAACCCAACATGATGACAACTGCCAATCTATGCTGGATGTAAAAAAAATAACATCACATCGGCAGGTATTCGGAGTTCGGGGATTATCTCCTGAGGCGGGGAGGGGGTGTTTATCAGGTTGTGAGACTCTAATAAAGTGTTGACAGATGTGAAATATTTGCATAATGTCATACTATTGATATTTCACCCTAAAAAGATGTTTATCCAGCCAGACAAAATCTACACGCTATTATGCTTGACTTTTGATCTAATGAATAACATACTGAATATCTACAATTGTAGCCATGTAACAGTCCAAAGTTCATTCATTTATTTATTCATCTACGAGTGTATTATGATTGCTTACTACACCTTATAAATCAAGATAATACCATATTGAAAACACCATATTGAAAACACCATATTCTCGTTGAACAATAACCAACAATATGTATGTGAAATAAAAGCTCAAAACTATATAAGGACTGAGTTATTAAGGATTGTGTGATAACTAAGAGAATCAGGGCTTATAGTGTCGAGAATCAAAAACTCGTAATTACGAGAATAAAAACTCGTAATTACGAGATTTTAATTCTCGTAATTACGAGAATTGAAAACTCATAATTACGAGAATCAAAAAAACCGTAATTACGAGAATCAAAAACTCGTAATTACGAAAATCAAAAACTCGTAATTACGAGATTTTTAAAATTTTTTTCTAACAAAAATGGCACGAATACGCTTCCGTATATTTCAACTCATCGTCTATTTTGAGATTTACTTTTCACTTCTACTTGATAACACCTGTGATAAAAATAAACATATTTTCGCTTTTATTTGCCATTTTCAATCATTTCTTGGGTTCTTGAAATGAGTTGCACTTCAATTCGGTCATTCATCTTGATCATAATCAATGTTTGTGTACTATTCTTTTACATTAGGAGGAAGCAATGCAAAGACACGGATTGTTAAACTTTCTTTGCTTTATCTGTCTCCATACAAACTTTGATTGTGTAAATCTTTGTTAGCAAATAATACTAATCTGAAAGTTTGGAAATCTGTCCGACTTCCTCATTCACTGCTGTTTTGGATAATGTCTTTTTCACACATGAAGGGGTGTCAGAAGATGTTAGTTGTTCGTCATAATTTCTAGTGCAAACCCAACATGATGACAACTGCCAATCTATGCTTAATGTAAAAAAAATAACATCACATCGCAGGTATTCGGAGTTCGGGGATTATCTCCTGAGGCGGGGAGGGGTTTGTTTATCAGGTTGTGAGACTCTAATAAAGGTGTTGACAGATGTGAAATATTTGCATAATGTCATACTATTGATATTTCACCCTAAAAAGAATATTTATCCAGCCAGACAAAATCTACACGCTATTATGCTTGACTTTTGATCTAATGGATAACATACTGAATATCTACAATTGTAGCCATGTAACAGTCCAAAGGTCATTCATTTATTTATTCATCTACGAGTGTATTATAATTGCTTACTACACCTTATAAATCAAGATAATACCATATTGAAAACACCATATTGAAAACACCATATTCTCGTTGAACAATAACCAACAATATGTATGAGAAATAAAAGCTCAAAACTATATAAGGACTGAGTTATTAAGGATTGTCTGATAACTAAGAGAATCAGGGCTTATAGTGTCGAGAATCAAAAACTCGTAATTACGAGAATAAAAACTCGTAATTACGAGATTTTAATTCTCGTAATTACGAGTTTTTGATTCTCGTAATTACGAGAATCAAAAACTCGTAATTACGAGAATCAAAAACTCGTAATTACGAGATTTTTAATTTTTTTTTCTTACAAAAAATGGCACGAATACGCTTCCGTACTGTATGATGTTTTCAGATGTTGGGGAAAAATGTATAACATGACCGTTGTGATTTCAATGCACTTTCCACAACCCAGTGTCTGCCTTTCTATGACTACCCAAGATATTCAATGTTACTCCACTGTAATGACAGTCTGCCATTGAAATAGTCCTTCATGGGCTAACTATAAAAGACCCTTAATGCCATTTTTTCCTCCTTTTTTTCAGTATTTTTTTCCTGTGTGTCCACTACGTATTCTAGTTCTGAACTGCCTATTAGCCAGTCCACATTCCTGTGTGGAACAGGTTGAATGGTTATTTGAGGAAAACTAGGCAGTCCATAGCAGTCCAACCTGCCACATGCCAGTATTGGAAATATGACATGTTAAAATTTGAACATTCATCACTGGCTATGAATGTGAAATCAGACTCAGCCATGTGAAGTAACCATTCATTAGCAGTCCTATTGAATTCATGATAGAAGGGAAGATTGTCAATGGATTGAATGGTAGCTTACACATGTGGCGGTAAAAATTTAGACATGCATTAATAAACTCCAAGGACTGACTTGTTATCAATTCTCATGTTTTCACATCCCTATTGTCTATTTAATTTATGAAGTTACAGCCTATCCCACTCTACACTCATGTGTAGAGTTGATTTTACTTGGGTTAAGTTTTTCAGGTGAAGTACTCATGTTTGCACTATAGAAATGCCACATGGGTCACATTTACCAGTTAAATTGTTCCTAGACTTAAATATTTAGTGGCTACAGAAGCAACGGTTTGCCATTTTAAAGTGACAGTATAAAGCTGTAATTTTTTGATTTTGTTAATATTTTTGTTATGTATCAACTGCACTTACTTCATTGGTTCACAAATTTAAGTTGAATTAGCTCGCTGATATTATCAACTACAACCAACATACACTTTGTGTGCATGTATATTATAAAAGTTCACTGTTATTGTGTTCAATTGAAGTTTAGTCCAGACCAAAATGTGTTTACCAACAATAACAATGCTGACTGTACGTAATACAGGTTGTGAAGACTGGATATTTGAACGTGTTTTAGAAAATAGAATAACATTAGCAATACTGGCTAACATGACTTTGAAAAAGGAGAAAAACCTGTAGTCGATGTACGAAGAACACAATTTCTGCCAAAATTATGAAGTTACAGCCTATCCCTTAAATATAATTAGCATTGGTTTCATTCATCTCCATTCAAAAAAACGAGACCAGGGATTTTCAGTATAAACCAATGAATATGACAAGAGGGAAGTCATGCAGATGGCTGCAAACGTCTGTGAGCAGCCTCTAAATTAAATCAGCACAGATCAAATTTTAAACATCGTTTATTTTTATTTTCAAAATGTGCAATAATAAACACATGTTCACCGCTAAATATTCCATATGATCGTAACCTGCATTCTATTGAAAGGTACTCACATTTCCAGACGTAATATGGTTGGATCTGTCATTAAATTTTTTCATACGGTCCACGTTTTCGCGTACGTCCGTCAGCAACTGGCTATGATGTGCAGTCATGTACATGTACGTCAGATCATCACACAACGACGAACACACTTGCGACGGTTCTGCATCTGCCATTGTAAAACTTTCGCGATTACAACTTACATAAAACTTAATGGAAACGCAGTACAGGTACTGTTCATCCCCAAACCGTTCAAAAGTCGAGCCGGATGGACTAACGGTTCTGACGATGTATGATGTCGTGACTTTGGAAAGAGTTGTGTTGGAAGAGTGGACGGGACGCAACAGGGTATGAACGTAAGGGTCCCGTAAATGAGTATGCTTGGATTTAACGAGGCTGATCAGAATTGCAACAGGGTTCACTTAGTGTGTTGGACGTCCGTATTTTAACTGATCTATTCATATAAAGTCAATTTTGCTTATTAGAAAAATCTAAAAGAACAGTTTACGCGTACTTGAAATGTCAAAATTTTGCGACGATCACGACCCTTGACCTTTCGAATATGACCATTGATTACCAGCGTAAAGTTGGCGTCATACTCATACTCATCCTCAGCCTCAGGGGTCACGCGAAAATGAGGATGAGGATGACGCTACAGCGTCAGCTTCCTCGGCGTCAGATCCGATTATTCCCGAATGCGTCTGATGGAATAGTAAGTGTAAAAACGACTTTAAAAATGTGCTCCAAGTTTCATATCACTGTAAATGTTAATCAAAACACAGTTGGGTTTGTATTTCATAATATTTAGTAAACTCTCTGCTTCTCACGATGTAGTTACAACGCAACATTCTTAGCCCTCCTAATTTCAATTTAAAGTTCAAAGTGGCGTTGACTTTCAGGCCTCAAGTCATAGTTCTACAAGTTAATTGTTTTATTTATCCTCTGAATAATTAGGGCTTTCATATCGCCTCTAATAGTGGCGATTTTTACAAATTTTGGACCGTGTATTATGGAAGACCGGTCACGACATGCGACGTGCGACCTGCGACTTCAAAACTGCGACCTGCGTCCTGCGAGTTTGAAACATACGACCTGCGACTTTGGCATTTAGACCAAGGTGTAGGCCTAACAGCGACCTGCGTCCTGCGTGTTTGTCAAACTGCGATATCAGTCTTGATTTGTTCGCACCATTGCTCTGAACACGAGCCTGAAAAACACGAGGGACACCATTGCACTATATTAAAACAGCCGGTTTACCGCATTCTCGCGACCAGAGCATTATTTTCGCACCGCTGGCCTACGCAAAAATCGGCCAGCGAAAGAATTCAACCAGCGATAGAAGTGCATGAAGCTGTGACGGTAGAGAATTCCACAAACGAAGAGCACAAATTTATTTTCCTTCTTACGAAAGGCAAACCGATCTGAAATAATGCAATAGCAATAGGGTTTTAAACGTCTACATCAGTGTTTAATAGTTTCTGGAACTTTTCTGCCTACATGATCTAAAATATTATATACACACAAAAAATAATATGTACATATTATAGTATGTACATATTAGGCTTAAAGACTGAAAATATGATTGTAGGAGGGTTTAATTATGTCCTGTTTTACAGTTTTAACTCGCATTATCTATAAAGAACTTGAGTCGGTCTCTGGCTATTCATGGTTAGCAAATATGTTTGCACTTCTGTCAATATCAGTATTATTTTAACTGCTTTACTTTGCATATGTTTATTTGTGTAGACAAATGTAGTCCGAAGTTAACCAGTAAGAATATTTTTATTTTTCCAACTGAACAAAAGTTGGATCAATTCGATTTTTTGACGAAAAGTAAAATGAAATTAGACGAAAAGATTGCAACATCCGATGATCAATCACTAGAGAATTGGAACAAAACTGGAAATGTTAGAAAATGAACGACAATAACTGAAAATCGAATGTTTGCAATGACACTGACGCAGTTATGATACAGGGGGGACAACTGATGAATTAAACAGACAGCTAGATGGTTATACCACAGTGAAATGAGGATAAATACCAGAGATTTCTAAAAATCAAAAAGTTTGTCGATAACATAAGGAAAGAAGCGAGGTAAGGCAGACGAAGAATATCTAAAATAATTTGAAATTATAATATAAACATATAAATGCCTAGATCACGTAGCATATTATTTTCCATGCATTAACACGTACTGTCAACATTTCCGTCATAAAATTATCTCTCCAGATGAAAATGAGTGAACTGGTGTGTACATGAATTGAGTTTTGCCAGACTTGGTGAACGATTTACCAAAGCGAAAGCAATGGCTTATTAATTGATCGATGTTGAACGTTAAATCTCCTTTCCACGTTTTACCCTTTGAGCGCTGTAATTTTCTCCCACCAAAATTTTAGTGCAAAATTTTACCAATTGTATGAATTTTCTGTAATTTTTTGATAATTTTGGACCAAATCGACATCACATTTCATTGGCTACAGGTTTTTCCCAATTTTTTTGCAAAAATTGGAGAAAAATTGACAGGGATTATTATATAAAGGGGACAAAAATAGACTTTGGCGCTCAAAGGATTAAAGTTCACACAAGACGCCTCCAATCTAATACTGAGGAAAACACCATGAAACGTTACGTGTTGTTGTCGCATGTCGCAGTTGTGAAGTCGCAGGTCGCAGTTTGACAAACACGCAGGTCGCTGTTGTGAAGTCGCAGGTTACACCTAGGTCTAAATGCCGAAGTCGCAGGTCGCATGTTTCAAACTCGCGGGACGCAGGTCGCAGTTTTGAAGTCGCAGGTCGCATGTCGCATGTCGTGACCGGTCTTCCATAATGTACACCTTTTTGCACCAATTTTTGGAAACTCTTAACGCAAGAGTTGAGAGGATACCAACAAACACATCCTGGATCCATGGGACTGAAAAATACGAACATTTCCAAAAAACTAGCCTGTAAGTATGAGATATTCTATCGATAAAAATTACCTGCGAACCAGTTTTACGATTCAAAAGAAAGTTGAGAAAGAATGGAGTTGTTATTTTCTTAAGTTATTGGCGAATTTTATCATTTATCCGTCATCGGGTAGCGTAACTTCGGCAATCTTCGGATACGACGCTGAAGCTGACGCTGAGCAGCGTCATTTTCAGCATCAGCTAGAAAGGTCACCTGAGGCTGAGGATGAGGATGAGGATGACGCCAAACTTACGCTCGTCAATGCCTTTGTGTTCCCACACGATCACATGCATCTCTCAAATGAGATTGCGCAGATTTTTTTGAAGTAATGGCTGTTCAGACCAGCTGAATCTTACGAATTATGGCTGATTTCTCGGTCATTTCTTCCTCCAGTGACGACACATTTTGAGTCAAAACAGCAAGTGAGTTAGGTCTAAGTGGTAATGTTTCAGTTGGCATGAAGGTAAAGTGTATTTCCCGCGACAGTGTTGGATGCAGTGACCGAGATAGCAAGTCGTCGTGGACGATAATTTTCCATTTATCGGTAAGTATTTGAAATGCATATTTATAAAGGGCAATTACGAAATTAGTATGCCTTATAGAGAGGCTTTTCTCTGCACATTGATGTTTTCCCTGGGAAGCTTGGTTTTGTATATGGCCCGACATTTTTAACCTGAGCTTTAGGGGTGAAAAGAAAGTACGTATCTGTATACCTGGACAGGGCGGAGGGAGGTGTACAGTGTGGCCATTAACGCAAAACAAAGCTGGGCTTGAACAACGCCTAAGCTTAGTTTGCGTCCATGGTCTCACTCAGTGCAAAAACACTGCTATAAAAAAAATAGGCGAAATGAAAATATTAAAAGAAACCAAACTACCGGTAGATCGTAGGATGAACATGGCTATGTAAACTTATGATTGTTTGTACCACCCGGTCTTACTTGCATTTTTTACTTCTTTTGTACATGTTACTTTTAAAATCCATTGTTAATATGATATTGCCAGGTAAGAAGCCTTGTATTGAAAGACAGAAAAAATGTTAGAAATGTGATACGTCTTAATTTTCAAGGGACAGCAGCTGTAATTTTTATTGAGTTCAATAACTTGTTTGCCTCATGTATTAACATACTTTCTTGTATTGATTCAAATTATGAATTGTGATGCCCTCACTTTGTAAAGATGTACATAAATAATCAGAATAGTGGCTGTGGCAACTAGTCAAGTCAATACAACGTACACAAGCCCAATACATTTCTAGACATATATGTTACACTTTCAATGTATTAATTTTGCACTCGCAAAGATGTATGTAAAAAATTCCTCAATGTGTATGTAACAAATTACACACATGTTCTGAAACTTTATTGTAAAGTTGTCGTCTTAATAAATGTTGCTAAGTTCATTCTCTTCTTTCTGTTTCATTTCAGTGTGCATGTCAGCCAAGGCCCAAGAGAAATTTGGCAAGAATAATCATGACTTACGTAAAGAAGTCTTCATGTCAAATTTCAAAACAAAATAGGACATGAAAGACGAGACTTGGCCAGAGTTAAATGAACTCTTTTAAAAACTAATCTTTGACTAAATCACTTTTCACTGTGTCTATGAAATTTGTTGAAGCCAAAAATTTATTAAATTGGTCATCAGACTTACAGATATGTTTTGTGCTTTTTATTTTGAACGTTTGGAAAGGTGAGTCTGCTTGTGTTTGCTGTGTTCAGGTGAGTCAGAGTTGCTTTTAACTCTGTTTGGCCTGTCTTAGTTTTAGGCCAAATATGGTTAAATTACATCTCCAACCAATTGTATCATATAATTCACCGAAAGAGGCTGTGTAAAAGTACTTGATTTTACTGGAATTTGATTTCACTTATTTGATGTTTGCTTACACCTTGCAAACATGCAAATGTAACAATGTTTACCAATTCATAACGGCAACATCAAAATAAGTAAAATCGGGTGTCAAATCAGTACTTTTCATGGTACTTTTTCTGCCAGGATGACCCTGTCATTCATATGTGCATTCAAAATAACCATTCGTTCACATACATGTGAGTGGATTCAGAATAACCATTCGTTCACATGTATGTGAATGGCTAGCTCATTTAAATATTTCGGCCTATACACATGTTACCCATGTGCTTCTGAAATGAATGTGGACTGCCTGACTGCCTATTCCCTATGCACATGCATTAAGCCATGCCAACTGGCCATGTGAATGCTAATTTCACATGGTACTGACAGGCATTCCTGTTCTATAAGGGAATTTCCTATAGCATGATGAAATAACCAGTTTCAACCGAGCCTCTGTATCATTACCAACAATTATTACTGTTGACAAATGAAGTCAATTTTCAATAACAATATTGCCCATTTTACACATAACAACTGCATTGTGAGGTTTAAGACTTGGTATTTCATCATGCTACAAGAAGTTTAACAAGGAACTCCAGCTTCAACAAGGAATAAAAATGCTGAAAAATATTCTCTGTCTGTCATGGTGTAAAAAATTTTGGTGGCCCACCCCTTACTTTCCCTGGAATTTTCATGGCCCACCCCAAGAACACTCATTTTTTTTCGTGCCCCCCCCCCCCCATTTTCTCTTCCGGCCCCCCTGCCGTTAATTGTGCTCGGTCCCTAAGTGAAAGTAAACATGCGTTTGTCAACGGCCGTTCCACCGCGACAAATGTGATATCATACACCAATTATCAACTCTGTTGTGGATAAAGGAGGGCAGGTTGACTCCATTTGTATAATATTTTATTTAAACGAAAGTGTTACTGGGGCAACCTGTTGGTTCGCGAGTAAATAAATAAAAAAAAGGTAAACTGTTCGATCATACTGTATTGCCCCTAATCCATATTAATCAATACCCAGCTGCAAACGAGACAATCGTTGTCTTTGACAAGTACTAAAAAGGTTCTGCAAAGGAACATTAGAGAATGCGCTGGGGTGAGGATATTGTCATTGATTATGGGTTTTCTATCGCAAGTAAATCCCGACACGAGATGACATGATAAAGAGCAAGAACAATAAGCGGAGGCTAGCGAGTATGTTATGCAACTTTAGCGTTGATGACAATATAACATGGATACTCGGTGAAATGGTGCATTTGATCATAACGAGGCTGACATCACTATGATTTCAAATGTCCTTATGGCAGCCAACTCTGGAAAAATGTGAAACGTATACTTATTGATGACACTGATGTGACTTGTCCTATTGGTGTACTAGGTGTATCAGGCAGACCTGCCATGCAGAGTACAGATGTAACGCTGGGATGGCAGAGTCCCAGATATCAACGCAATATGTACTAACTCGGGCCAAAATGTCTGCAACTCCTTGGCATGCATGCCCTCAGTGGGTGTGACACAACCTCATATACGCAAGGCAAGTGCAAGATTGGTGCACCCAAAACTTTGCTGGCTTGAAACTTCACAGATTTGGTCGATGTTCTGGGTGAGGTATGCACCACAGAGGCTGATTTGCTAGAGGCAGCGAAACCCTTCTTTCTTGGAAGGTATGGTCAGCAGCTTGGAACATTTATTTAATTCGCCAAATTTATGTTTACAAAACAGAAGAAAATTCCTAAGTGATTAATTACGCTTCCTCAAACAACAGCCAACCTCAGGCTATCAAGCTCCGCCTCTAGAGTTAGCTGATATCACAAAATTTGGATGAGGATTGCAGGATAGTAGTCCTATTCCTGTCATTGGTAAGGGTAACCAAGTGCCGCCTGGGTTAATTGACGTGATCCTTTGTCAGTGTAAGGCACAGGCTGAGAAATTTTTCACTGAAACGCGTGGCTGCCACAAAGATCATTTGTCATTCACATCGTACTGTAACTGCTCTGGTGAAGATGGCTGCTACAATCCATACACGGACAGACGAGTTCTTCGAGTAACAGATGTGGAGGATGTCGACATGAAGAATGTTTGGGAGGCTAGTGATGATGACCAGGGGGATGATGTAGACCATGACGTTGAGGAAGAGCATGATGATGATGCCAAAGAGGATGGTTACAGTCAGGACTATATGGGTGAGGGGGATGGTCTTCCTAATCGCGATTATGCGAGTGATCATACAAATATTTTACATTCAATGCAAACAATAACATTTATCATTTTATTGTTATTTAACACCTGTTCAGTTTTTATTATCAGTTCTTGTGACATGTAAAACAGTTTTCACATAAAGAAAATCGGAATAAAGTGAATCATGAATGTTCATGAAGTTTATGTTTCCAATTGTTGCCAAGCCAAAGGTCAAATTAAACCTTGACCTGACCTTTAGCCTGTGAATTTGACCTCTGACTAACTAAATAACATCAGAAATGGATTCTACACATATCTGTACCCTACAAGATAGGTATTACACATCATACAAAGACATGAGGGTCAAAAGGTATTTTTTTGAGGTGACCTTTAGCGGCCATCTTGGAATATGCAAATTACGAGAGTTGGACATTAACTTTTGAGTAACCAAGTTAAAATCGTTTCAACTCCCTAAGTGAATGCAAATGAACAAAACTCTTCATATGAAAGAACATTTGTCGGTCAAAATATAAATTTTAGAGATGACTTGGTGACCATCTTGGAATATGCAAATTGCGGGAGTTGGATATTAACTTTTGGGCAACCGTACGTATCAACAAAAACTTCCTGGAAAGAACATTTCTAGGTGGAATTTTGCGGATACAGGAGTACCAAATCGACTAATTCTAAATATTGAAATTACAATCGACAAGCATGCATTGCGTGAAATTCAAAATCATAAACGTTAATTATCCTATAATGCCAGCTCGCCAATGTAGAGAAATTTTAAATGTAAATCGAAATCAACAATCCCATATATATATAATCTGTCACATTGTAAGTATTGTATCTTTCAGACAGCATTAATAAAGAATCTGGAGAAAACTCTGACTACATAAAATACAATAATCTTGTGAAAGTATTCCTTCCTTCTGCCAAATTGTCCCATATTTCACCATGTAGCAATGCAATCCAACATTCTCCTCAATTAAGACTATACACTGCAAGATCCGAGGTGCAAACTTTTTATAGACTACCCCCTCGCTACGTATTTAAGTGTTGCGAGTGTAGCGAAGGCTAGGAAAGAAGTCTAATTACAGAGAAATGTATCAATGCGCAGCCTGTTTAAGATGGGACTATTTTCACATAGGGTGTCTTGTATGGAACAGTTTGATCTTCCCATCGATTTGCATATCGTGAATAATTATTCCTTTCATAAGAGAAAGAAAGTTTAGAGTAGTAAAATGAGAGGGTCAACGGAACTTTGTTTAAAGGATTAGGGACCCCTACGAATAATATAAAACTATACTAGGGTACGTTGGCGATGGATGAAAGCTTAAACATGATAATTTTCAAGATATGTTGAGGTGATGTATGTAGATATTCAGTATGGAATACATCAGTAAAGTTGTAAAAGAGCAGTCGCGTCGTTACTTGCCAGAGAGACACCAATCTTTAAGCGTAGTTAAGAACGTGTTGCGAGGTGTAACCAAGTCTGGGAGTAAAATTTTGTGAAAATTGGAGAAGGGGGTGTAGCGAACGTAACAAAGTGTAGCGAGGTGTAAGGGGCTGTAAGATGGTCACTTTTTACTCGCCAGAGAGACACCAATCTTGTAGCGTAGTTAAGAACGTGTAGCGAGGTGTAACCAAGTCTAGGAGTAAAATTTTGTGAAAATTGGAGAAGGGGGTGTAGCGAACGTAACGAAGTGTAGCGAGGTGTAAGGGGCTGTAAGATGGTCACTTTTTACTCGCCAGAGAGACACCAATCTTGTAGCGTAGTTAAAACGTGTAGCGAGGTGTAACCAAGTCTGGGAGTAAAATTTTTGTGAAAATTGGAGAAGGGGGTGTAGCGAACGTAACGAAGTGTAGCGAGGTGTAAGGGGCTGTAAGATGGTCACTTTTTACTCGCCAGAGAGACACCAATCTTGTAGCGTAGTTAAGAACGTGTAGCGAGGTGTAACCAAGTCTAGGAGTAAAATTTTGTGAAAATTGGAGAAGGGGGTGTAGCGAACGTAACGAAGTGTAGCGAGGTGTAAGGGGCTGTAAGATGGTCACTTTTTGCTCGCCAGAGAGACACCAATCTTGTAGCGTAGTTAAGAACGTGTAGCGAGGTGTAACCAAGTCTAGGAGTAAAATTTTGTGAAAATTGGAGAAGGGGGTGTAGCGAACGTAACGAAGTGTAGCGAGGTGTAAGGGGCTGTAAGATGGTCACTTTTTGCTCGCCAGAGAGACACCAATCTTGTAGCGTAGTTAAGAACGTGTAGCGAGGTGTAACCAAGTCTAGGAGTAAAATTTTGTGAAAATTGGAGAAGGGGTGTAGCGAACGTAACGAAGTGTAGCGAGGTGTAAGGGGCTGTAAGATGGTCACTTTTTACTCGCCAGAGAGACACCAATCTTGTAGCGTAGTTAAGAACGTGTAGCGAGGTGTAACCAAGTCTGGGAGTAAAATTTTTGTGAAAATTGGAGAAGGGGGTGTAGCGAACGTAACGAAGTGTAGCGAGGTGTAAGGGGCTGTAAGATGGTCACTTTTTACTCGCCAGAGAGACACCAATCTTGTAGCGTAGTTAAGAACGTGTAGCGAGGTGTAACCAAGTCTGGGAGTAAAATTTTTGTGAAAATTGGAGAAGGGGGTGTAGCGAACGTAACGAAGTGTAGCGAGGTGTAAGGGGCTGTAAGATGGTCACTTTTTACTCGCCAGAGAGACACCAATCTTGTAGCGTAGTTAAGAACGGTTAGCGAGGTGTAACCAAGTCTAGGAGTAAAATTTTGTGAAAATTGGAGAAGGGGGTGTAGCGAACGTAACGAAGTGTAGCGAGGTGTAAGGGGCTGTAAGATGGTCACTTTATTGAGGGAGAGGGGGTTTAAGAATGTAGCTGCGTTTGCATGATGTTAATTCAAGTAATACAACAAAAAGTTACAGAGTGTTGTTAAAAATGTTTACAAAATTACTCGAACATATTTAATTTGAAAAATTGTCACTTGTATAGTGCCCTGTAGCCTCTATAGAGAACCTTTTCAGATTATTCAAATAACAGAAAATTCCCCAAAACGTCATTCTTTCTTCTTCGACCAAAACCCTCGATCTTAGGTAAATTCTGTAACCTTCGTACGGAGCTATTTAACCTCTCGAAGGCATGGCACTGTGAAGCTCACCGAGCACTCGCACATGCGTAATTATTAACAAAACACTTCATATAGTACCCAAATAAAAACACAGAAACTAACTTATACATCGGTAAATTGTGAAACAGATAGCCTTCCGACAGTAAGTGCATAAATTGGTTGTTATGTATCGATGCCCTTATATTATCAGGAAGAGCATTTTCAATAAGGCATATTTTGTCAGAAAACACTGATAGTTTCATCAAAATTTGTGACATAGAGCAGCTTTTGAAAAGGATATTATTGTATTATTGCTCTGTGACAGTGATTAACTTGAAGAGGATAAAATCATCAAAGTAAACCGCGTATTTAAAGAAATGGCGTCTTTATCAAGAACAACAAGTGGAACTGAATTAAAGCGCAGTGGTCGTCGCACTGCGCATGCTCCTGAGGGTCCCCCCCCCCCCTGTTGACAACATATCCGAGAATGCCGCATGAGGTTACGGTTGATTATTATGTTTGCGATATTGTCGATAATATGGCGGCTGATTTGTCACAAGCATACCACCTTTCCAAATCTAACACGCAATAAAAGGTCAATTAATCTGAGTTAAATATCTTCTGAATATTGAACAGTAATTACACGCTGGATTGAGATCACATTTGATCATGATTTCCTTGAATCAGTTGAACGGGCCTCGCTCGAGCCATGGAGCTGAGTGTATGTCAACGCGGTGACCTTCTCCATTATCGAAGCAACAACACCTCCCTTGTGCTGCTCTGGCTTGCCGATCATGGTCTTGAGTGTAATTTTTGTGTTTAGGCATTGTGCTTGTTCCTGGTCTTCATATATATACAATGTTGATCATTTTAGTGATGCATTTTTACTGTGCTGTACATAGCATTGTGTACAACCAGCGTGACCGCGTGATCAAACCCATTTGTTCACTGTGACTGCGTGCAGTAAACTCGGCGACATAATGTGCAGAGTGTCTCAATGTTCGTAGCCTTACATGAGTTTATAGATAGAAATACACCACTGAAGTTCGTTTCCGATCTTAATATTTACTATTGCATGATGTTGAGTCTTACAAAGGCGTTAACAAAGTGAGGGACCGCCCCCATCTCACTCCAATTGAAGTTGGCAAGACTTCTGTTTACAAACATTTATGTTTATCAACAAAAAAATCGCGCACGGGCAGCGCGACGACCACTGCGCTTTAAATTTCCTAAATACCACTCATACGTCATGAATCGGCTCTTCAATATATTTCATTTGCAATTTACTCAACAGTGACAATGAGAATGCAACATCGACGATGGACAGAGAGACAGACACTGAACAAATTAGGAAAATACATGTACAGCTGTTTTGCAGTAAAACAACGAAAACATCGAGAAGCCTCAGATCAGAGTGCCATGCACCAAAAGATGAAACTTCTCTATAAAATCATAAACATTGCGGAAGGTGGTACACGGATCGGTATTAGCTGTTCAGTGTTTCCTTACATGCTCAGTGTCTGTTTTCTCTGAAACAACAGCACTCAATAGCTTGAAATTTAATTTTAAAGTGTACATGCAGGTTTGGTCTATGACAGTTTTTCTGAGATATTAATGTTATAGCTCAAGTAATATGAAATTGAGTTCGAACAAGAAAAGAATCAATAAAAAAAGCCAAAACTACCCGACCAAGATTTGTTTACATTTTCCCAAAATATAGCCTTACTGGGTGGCAAACCTAAGTTGTTTAAGGAAAAGCCAAGTTGATCAATTGGTATACAAATAAACATAGGGAGTGATCGCTCTATGACTTTAAAATTTTGTCATTTGTTTTTATGTTGTTGTTGTGCTAGTTTGCTGAACCAAGTTGATGACATAACTAATAGGCAATTGTACAAACATAATCCTAATAGTAATAAAAAATTCTAAAATAAGAAAGTATTTTCGCTGTAGTCTTAATGTCGTATGAGCAAACTGTCGTTGCAAACAGCATTTTCATCTTTTTGTGTCCAAAAAATTTAGTTTGATCCTGAAAGGGGCTGAAAACATACTCAATTCCGTACAACTTGAAATTATAAAGGTGGGTTGATCATGTCAAATGAGGGAATGGAAGGGATAGGAACAGGAATACCCGTGGTGTGCCGAATATGACTCCGTTCTACGACTAGGGCGATGTTCGGCCTCTGAAATAAACCATTTCATAGACAGATTGAAATATATGTGAGATGACAACTTTCACACCTCGGGTAGCATTCATTGATTAACCGATCGACCGGTAAGTTATAGGGTTGACCAGCTTCTTTGATAATGAGTCATGCTGTCGAGCGTCTGCAATGTCGCATTTGTCGTAGAAAAGGCGATACAATCTATACAAATAGAAGAAAGAAATTAGGCTAATCATCAATTTTCAAACGTTTCTTCACGTTGATGAAGCGCGCTTTGGCCCTTTTCGAAATGAACAAGTTTTCAACGCCGGTGAAACTATGAGAAATTGGTAAAAACTCTTGTGAAGATGGTACTTTGCGGACAGTCAGTATTTTCATATACAAATGTCATTGTAAATAATAGTTATCTTAGAAAAGTGCCTATTTTCATTGATGTTAGGTAACTTGTGTGATGCCGATCACCTTTCAAAACTGCAGGTGGGAATTGGCGACTGCAACCTTATTTCCAATTTGCCATTTTCCGACTTCCTATTTGAGTTTAGGCGTGGTCTATGCTAAGAAGAGGCGGAGCACGAGACGAGTTATCATGACAACTAGATTGATGTCTAAGCATTCCCGCGAATATTACGATTAAGCTAATCACAATTTCATGAATGTTTCATCGTTACATTCCTGGCACTTCGCCACCTAATTATGAATCAGCCTATTCCCGACAGTGTACATATTTGGAAGTATATCCGATATAAATGAAAGGATTGACATGATTGAATTGTTCATTTTCGCCACCGGTATGCTCATGCAACTTCTCCGGTGCAAAATTAATATATGAAGTTGATCAACGGGCCGCGCTCTATCATTTCGTTAAAATACTAGCGCTCCTTTCGTACCTTATTACTGTGATGAGGGAACTAATAAATTGTACATATTTTAGAAATATATTTTTTACTATAACCCAAATGGGATTCGAACCCCCACACACTCACGGCAACATCGCCTAGCTGCTAGCCTCACACAAAACCAGTCGGCTACCGTTTCCAAGAACATTAATTTAAATAATTTTATTCAGCCACAGGAAGTTTTTCCTATATCTTGAAATGCCATGACGGTCAAGATATTTAACATCGGGACTGTAAAGATGTTCACCTTGACTGAGTTCCTGCTGCTCCTCCCGGTTTACGTTGAACCGTTGGCTGTCGAAATTGAGATGCCAACACTCCGCTGTTATCATCTGCTGAGCCGTAATATCCACTAAAAAATCAAATCTGCGAAAGTTGAAACATTAATTGACTTGCGGGAGGTCAGACTTGTAGTCAAAACGAATGACACCACACTAGATCCAAGCACACCTGATAGCCACCACACTGGTTGATAATATTAGTGATATATGTCAACGTCACTGTTTGGTTCATTGTTTTGATTGATTTCGAGGTGTCCATTATTTACGTTCCGGAGGGAATTCCCAATAGACCACGCCTAAACTCTAATAGAAATTAGGATATGGTTGACTTTTGGAAAGTAAGAAAATAATCAGGTGTTAGCTAAGCAGCATTTTGAAAAAGATATGATTTTCAAATATTGAATGAAGTTTTCCAAGCAAAATTCTGATTTGCCGCAATGTACCATCCTCACCAGTCCTTTTCCCTATTTCTCACACTTTAACTTGTGGCAAAATTTAATATATTTAGAAAAAGGCTGAAATGCTCTTCATCTGCTCGCCTAAAATATTTTAAATTAAATTTTGATAATTACCCTTCATTTTATTTTTTAATTGAATAGCTACATTAGAAAATGAACTCACTGCAAAGTTCCACGGATTCGATACTCGGCGCGCTTGCCCTTTTTCTTTCTTTCGTTTAACACGATACACAGTAAACCGGCCGTTACAATTTCCATTTGCACTTTTAAATGGTTTCAAACCTATACACTCAGAGTCTAGTCTTGCGTTTAGCCGAGCGTTGTCAGTGGGTTAGAAAAACGAAGTATGGTCTCCGTTCTTTCGAGTTGACAAGCAACCTTGCTATTTTAGTTGTACAATAAAACGGCTTTTGTTCCGTTTTTTCATGTAAGATTTACACCCTCAGATACGCATCGTGTGTAAGGGATAAGGCGAATATAATATTTCGTTTCTTGCGTTATTCAAGTTGGAGGATATAGCCCCAATGTTTTCGCCCATAAAAGCGTCAATGTTTCTGTAACGTTGGCTCAAGCAACGAGTTTTCATTCATCTGTTCAACTGTCAGGACTCAATGGGTTTATTTATAGAATGAAATGCGTCTATTTCCTTTGTAAATTCATGGAACCTCACTTGAGATTATTCTTGTTACGGAAGAGGAATAGGAGAAAGATGGACTAATGCAACTTTTAATTCCTACTGTACTTACTTATTGTTGTACTGTTACAGTATGGAAATAAACGACGTACTGTTATACAAACTTGAGAAGAGAGCTGGGAGGGTTATATTGATAGTACATGTTACGGTGTCTTCTCGCTTCCTTCTTTCACGTCAATGGGCTATCTATGGATTTACTTATTAATTATTTTGTCGCTGTTCAGACATTTAAAATAATGAATGGTTTTTCACCTGATTATTTACAGTTTCCACGTTTTAGATGTATCATTTCAATACTCGAAGTTCTGGCAACGCTGATTTGTACATTCCAACTTTTCAGACAGCAGCTAGATATGTAGTTTGTACTTCTACAATTGGATATAGTATTCCTTCGTCTATATAGGAATACCGAAAGTTTGCCACAGTTCAAAGCGCAGTTACGTAGTTTTTTAAATGATAAGTTTAAGAAAAAAGGCTTCGATTAGATTTCATTTGTTATTGTTAACTTTCGTATTTTATATTAAATAAAGTCAAATTTTGTATTTTCCTTATTTTTGCACTCGGAAGTCTCTGATGTAAATTATGATTTCAAATGGCAGAAAATGTAAAATATGTAAACTATTTACAACCTTGATACACATAAACATCGATCTCGTCATCCCTGAGAGAGAGAGAGAGAGAGAGAGAGAGAGAGAGAGAGAGAGAGAGAGAGAGAGAGAAATTGAAAAGCCTATGGAATATACTTGTTGGAGACCAAACCTGCTAAAATCACCTTCAGCTTTGCTATTTCAATACCAAATACAGTTTTAAATTACCATAGAAAATGCTTACTAAATAACCACATTGTATACTCTATGTTCCTGAAGGTATAAAATAAGAACAAGGTTTTTCACAGTATTTATTAATTTTGTTCACGTCATCACAATCTGAATATATAATGGTACTGCACTCAATGGAACTTTCATGCCAAATTTCAACCAGCATCGGAAGTGATTGTTGTAGGGATATTTTACCAAGATCGACAAAGAAAAATAATAAAAATATCAGAATTGTTTATCTCATTCTAACATGCAATGTATGTATGACAACATTTGTAGGGATTTACAAACCTAATTTCCAATCAATACAAGGAACTATTTCTGTATTTTTTCCCGTCAAAAATTCCGAAAAAAACTTCACAAAAACACAAATTGAAGATATTTCTCTGAAGCTAGAGCCTCTTAAGGTAGTGACTCAGTTTGGTTGACACATATTTTCAATCAAAAGTTTCACATAGAAAACAGGGTCTCACACCCAACATGTGGTACATTTTCTAATAGGTCTATATTTGAAGAAGGTAAAAATTTTGTTTAGTTGTCAAAACATGCATTGGTATGTTTGTTTAAGTCAAAAAACATGTGATTTTGAATTTTTCACTTAAAAGAGTATAAGTAAGAATTGGCAGCACCCCTAAGTGATCTGTTAACGGCACTAGACAGCTGGATATACAGGGGGAAAAACCGTGTTTTGGATTTTTGAAATTCGCTTTTGTTTCTGCACAGTGAGCCTTCGAAGTGTGAACTGTCGGATTTTCGCATAAATTATCGGCTTTTGTTCACGTTTGTCAAGTTATCGTCACTTCAGGGGGTTTATCAAAAATCTGAGACACGGTTTTTCAGGTCTATTCATGAAGTGTTAGCATGCGAAGAATCGGGGAAATCCGCCCACGCGTCGCCGACTTACACTCATTTGAAGGTGCGCATACATAGCAAAAATCGGAACTGAGAAAATCGACGATTTGTGTAAACGTCCCATTTTTCACACAAAATCGCCGAAAAAAGTCGGATTTTTTGTGCGTTTCAAAAAAAATTATTCGATCTGGGTCTAGGTTAAATATTGGGCATATTGGGCAGCAGGTTAGAATTTCTGACAAGTCCTAAACATTAGTTCGCCTAAAAATGATGAAAATTGTGCTTAGAAACGTGAGGCTGGTCAGCGTAAGCGGTGGGTACTATTTACACGATAAACACTAGAGAGATAATTCAGGGCATAATCTGTTTGTCAAATACGTATCTAGCTTATAATTATATTAACTGTACACTGTTTGGTAACGGTTAGAGTCTGGTTACAAGACGAGAAAAGTTTAAAAAAATCATACAGCCGGAATGGTTTACAGGTCTGCGTTCTGCCGACGACGCGCGCTCGCTCTCTCGCTAGCGCTCGACTTCCGGTCTCACAGCCCGTAATTTATGCACGTACCAAGTGTGAAATGGTTGCCCAGTTCATTTTAGTGCCGATTTTTGTGCCTATAGTACAAGCACGGTCCCTCCACAAAAGAGACCGTGGTACAAGACGTCACTTGCTTGCTTGCTTGCTTTCGGAGATGAGACGACCAACTCTCGATGCTCTAAAAAATTCTGTAGTTGAGAAGTTCAAGGAATGCGGGAAAGTCGCACTTGTTTTTGTGGTTTTCACATGTGATCTGCTGCAGTCCTTTTGCTCACCATAAAAAATGACCGGGTTTTCGTGCGCTATTTCGCTTTCCACTGTGACATGTACTATTATGGCCTCGGGTATAGTATGAAACCAAAATCAACTTCAGTTACACGTAAAAGCGATTCTTCATGACTTAAAATAAACGACTGAGGCGATACTCGACAGATTCACTCATTGTAAAATTGAAACGGCGACATATCGCGACACCCAGCGACACTCTCTTGACCACAGATAGAAATTGACAGGCAACGATCGTGAAGCGACGTTTCGCGTACGTTGCTGTGCTCTAGACCGACATAACAGTGTCGGATTGACAAATTGGACAAACCATGCTTCCTACATCCATGGACAAACTAAGTCCAAGACAGGTGCAGCCAACGGAGCTATTCATCGAAAAAGCTATTCCAGGAGCAATTTTTGAGGGCAGGGGAAATTTTAATTTTGCTAGGGCAGGGGACATGTTTTTAGGTGGTAGGGAGCAATTTTTTTTTTGTAGGGCAGGGCGGATATCGGTTGATTGTCCTGGGGACAGGGCTTGGCGAAAAATATTTTGAGGGGAATTGTTTCCAGGGCAGGGGAAATTGGCAATTTTTTTTTTCGCCACAGGGCGAGGGAGCTTCAAAAATTCACAGTGGGAAGGGGAAAACAGGCAAAAATAAGTGGGGAGAGGGTAAAAATGAAGTTTGAGAGTGGGAGAGTAAGTCGAAAAATTTCTGTGGGAGGGCAAATTATGAACAGCTAATTAATTACCCTCTTGACTTAAATTTAGTCAGTTCACATTATTTGTCATGCACAATGTATCTTATCATAGTAAGGACCTTTTAAAACTGCTTGTTCGTTGGCTGCACCTGTCCAAGATATGGGCTGCTGTTATAGAACCATATTTTCCAGTGAAGATTAAATAGATTCTCTTTGGACGGCAGTGTAATCTATAGCCCGGCGTACGATGCTATGTGTTCCGCTACAGCTAATCGCCTCGCTCACCACAACCCTGCAAAGACCCGTACGTAGGGTCGGTGACTTCAAATCCATTTTGGGACTTGACGTAAAAAGCCAAATTACTGTCGAAATTCAGCGTTCTTGGGCCCAAGTCGTATCCCTGCCGACCTCAGCTACTCGATCGCTTCCAAAAATGCCAGTCTTTTATTCACTTTTCGTAAATAACCGTCGATGTCGGCAACTCTCTCGCTAGCCCTGTGTACGATGCTGTGTGTTAGCTGTAGCGGCCAAAACACAACATCGCGTTCATCAGCTTTCCATTTTGCTTCTTCGGCCCCCGTTTGCGTTTTCTACACTGCTTATACTGCCGGCAGTCATCAGCCATGTTGGATAGCGTCTCTTATGAAGACGTGCGCGCATGCGCAACATCGTGCGTAAAAATTTACATAATCTCCTCAAGGTATAACGATAACGCTGACAGTAATCCGGACCGTTAAAACAAAAAGAAAATAATAACTCGCGCAGTGGTTAGAAGGCCGTGTTTTCACTAAAATTTAAGACATTTTCCAGTACAATGTTACCTCACAGTTTTCTCTAATAAAAAGATCATATTTCAGGGGTTCAGAATATGAAATAATCACAAAATCGCTAAAATTTACAAAGGAACCCAGTCACTACCTTAAGTTATATAGCGAACTTTCTGTGACATATGTGTTGATGAAGGAGGACATCTTTGACAACCATGCCAGGCTAGCCTGACCAAAAATGGCAAAAATAGCTGCAAAAATACTTGATTACATATGTCATCATAATTTTGACATATTAAATTAAGATCATCCATGGGAATATGTCTACTGAATATCAAAGTTATCAGACGAGTACTTTTTGAGAAACAATTATTTAAACCAAAAATGACAAAAATTTTCCCCAAAATACAAAATTGTGGATATCATCAGACTTTCAATACATCACATTTCGATTAAGCTTATGAACCATTATACCAAATATCAAAGCTATCATATGAGTAGTTTTTTGACCAAAAATTTTGAGAAAATGCCCAAATATTACCAACAAGAGAATTTCACTACAATTTGGATAAACTTGACTATAGTCATCCCATGGAACATGGATACCAACTTTCGAAGCAATCTGACAAGCCGTCTCGGGGAAAATTTTTTGACTAAACACTGAAAAAAAGCAAGTCATTGACAATGACATAGTCCCCACTTGTAATAGGAGTATTAGTCTTGATGGGGCAGGAATGTGGTCATTAAGAAGTATCACTGAAGTGTATATGTTGAGATCTATGGGCACATAGGTCTATGTCGTTGTTCCCAATTTGAAACACATGAGGCATGTCTAAGTTGTGGTTCTAAATCGGGAAAAAAGATCAGACCTCTAGCTGTATTGGCCAGCCAAGAAATACATATGTGCATAATAAATGAGGTACAAGATGTGACATCTGAAGGTCTAACATCCTATCAAAATTGGAGGTATAGAACTTGTATATATATATATATATATATATATATATATATATATATATATATATATATATATATATATATATATATATATATCAAGGTCAAAGGTCATCGAGGTCACGTGACATTTTCAAAAAAAATTGTATTGCTAATTAATCCCTACATGCCAAAAATCAGACCTCTAGCTCTATTCGCTTGCCCAGAATTAGATATGTGCATAATTAATGAGGTACAGTATGTGCCGTCATAAGGTGTCCCATCACACCATATATGAAGGGTGTAGCACTTGTGGTTACTAAGCTATGGACAAATATGTATATTTCAGGTCAAAGGTCACTGAGGTCACGTGACATTTTGTCAAAATATCTGAGATATCTGCGTGAACGGATGGACGAACAGATGGAGGAACGGACTGACATGACCCAATCTATAAGCCCCCTTGACTTCATCCAGGGGGACTAAAAACTGTGTCACTCCATCCTTTTTGCAATATGAATACGATGAGAAATGGAGTTTTAAACAAAAAAGTCCTCTAACACGGCCAAATTGATCGCATTGTGAAACAAATCGACGTGCATCTGTATGGGGTAGGGTACTGTCCTTGTGCAAAGTTTGAAAGAAATTGACCAGGGCATGTCTGAGATATCTGCGTTAACAGACGGACGCACAGACGTACGGACGGACGCGACTGACAGACTGACGGACAGACATGACCCAATCTAAAGTCCCCCGGACTTCGTCCGTGGGGACTAATAACCCCAAAAATGCAAACATACATATTTCACCTCAATTTGTACACTCCTTACTCTGTAACTTACTTAGTATACCTAAAAGAACCTGCGTACACCACGTTTCAACCCAATATGACCTAAGGTTACAGAGTTTTAGCAAGCTGCCGCATTTTTTCCTTTATTCCCCTAATTTGCATATTTTTGGCACCGACATTTGAACATATTCTCAACTACACCCCTGGGTGCACCTGTACTTGAAATGCTAAGATGGTAGGTGCTGCGGTTTAGGAGTTTCTAATCTTAATTGACATACATACACACACACACGCAAACACACACGCATGCACACAAACACACATACAGACATACATACATACATACATACACAGATATGCAAATGAACTGATTCATCTTATAAGATAGCCTCTCACTGATTTTGTACATATACCAAATGTGAGGTAAAAATGTTTCTGTTTCCTGAAAACCATGGCTTTCTGAAAATCTTAGAGAAATTGCAATAAATTTGCCTGTTTCCATTGAAAAATTCAACAAGTGAAATTCCACACTGAAAGATCTACATCTGTACATCATTTTTAGGAACTGTGCTATGACGTGTTATAAATATGCAGTATTTCTTAACGTATTACGCTTATAAGTAAATTTCATTAAATATGCAAATTAGACCTTAATTATCATGATACTGGTAAATGTCTTTGCACACTATTACAGGACTAGATTTTGTAAACTTTGCAGAATTTCTATACACATCTTAATTATGAAAATTCATCAAATATGCAAATTAGCAATTAATTGACTTAACACTGCTAAATGCCATTGCACACTATGGTGGTCCTGGGAGATCAACATCTGTACCACATTAGTCAAATTTGATGCAGGATTCCTTACATTACACTTATCATAAATATTCATTTAATATGCAAATTTGCAATAAATTGACAAAATACTGATGTAAATCTTTGTCTGTTATCAGAGTTGTGTGACCAACACCAGTACTAAATTTCATCACCATCTTTCTAGAAACCTAGCTTTTTCAAATTCACTAATCATGCAATTTAGTACTAATTATTCACGCCACGCCAAAAACAATGGTTTTGCATATGTATTTCATAGTTTTATGTCCTTGTACCAAGTATGAAAAGAATTGGCTCAGGCATGTCTGAGCTACCTGCATGCACAAATGCACAGACTCATGCAACCATAAGTCCCTCACTGAACTTACCTCCGTGGGGACTAAATGTGTGTACACAATGCAACAAGACCTCTAATATGTGATATTTCTTTGAAAAATATCATATAGAAAATATAGTTTTACTGTACATAGAAAGATAACATTAATGCTTTCTATGATAAATATGCATAATATCTCTGACACATTGAAATTTGTGGGATTCAAGATTGATCAACTTGCCATTTGGCACAGTGTATGAATGTGATATTCAAGATGGCTTACATCTATTTGAATATATTCCAATACATTTTAAAAAACACTAGAGAAACACATACCCGGTAGATCATCCTACGATATGACAGAGACAGAAATACATGTTATGCTGTAAAAAGCTTGTTAGGAGGTTTTATTTACCATTAAAATATCTGTATTACATTGTAAAAGAGTGATACACAATCAACCAAGTGTTCTTACATATGCAGGCCTTGGAAAAAACTAACATATATTTTCCTTAATTACAAGGTTACAATGCAATGTAATTTGAACTACTGGAGGAATCAATTAAATCTTACATACGTGAGGAAGTTTCAAGTATACATGTACATCAGTGTACAGCTGATACAATGTCAATCCTGCAATTGGGGATGAGATCATTATCCCATGTAAATCAGCATGCAGTATTGTGATAAAAGTCTTTACTGTGTAACAAGAGAATTTCACAATACACAGCTTTAATACTTGGCTGCATATTTTTACAGGCATACCAATGGGAACATAAAGCCTAAGACTGACCATTGTACATAATCTGAAATATTCTGAGAAAATGATGCATCATACCTATAGCTGCATAAAACAGGTTCACAAAGTTTTCTATTCTCAAATATGTTGCTTTTAACCAACTGAACTGGGGTCCACTAGACCTATTCAAAGTATTGGTTGTTATGTTGTAAAGTTGGTTGTAAAGTGACCTATTGACTGACAGAGCCCTGCTGTGGAGTCCAGAGAATAACTACGTGTGTGTGACAAATTTGTGTGACAAATTTGTTGGTATGTACCTGTCGGTTTCAGTGAGTGTTTTCTCAAGGATTTGGAAAGGTGGGACACTGTGATCTATGATGGTTAAAATAGGGGGGGTCACTGAGTGAGTGAAGCACTGCAAAGTCACTGAGGAAGAAATGTAGTGGAGGGCTTTTTCCAATTGACAATTGATGTCATGAATACATTCATTTCTAAACAACATGGAAACTCTCTTTTAATGGTTTGTGACATATTGGTAGCATTAAAAGTTCTCATTTGTAAGCAAGTGAATGGCAGCGGATAGAACTCAACTGTGTTATGTAGAGTGTAGAGACTATTTCTGACACTTATTGATGAAGAGGGTGGAAATCTTTGCTAGCTCATTTCAGGACAGCTGTAAAAATTCACAATGTCACATTAAGATCATCCCTAAGAACATGTCTGCCAAATATCAAAGCTATCAGATGAGTAACTTTTGAAACACAAATATTTTGACCAAAAATGGCAAAAATTGACCAAAAAATACGAAAATTGAAGATTTCATCAAATTTCAATATATCACACTAAGACAACCCCTAATATCAAAGGCATCAGACAAGTAGTTTTTGAGAAACACATTTTTTGACCAAAAATGGCAAAAATAGCACCAAAAAACAAAATTGCAGATTTCGTCATATATTCAATATATCATATTAAGTTTATCTGTAGGAACCTGTATACCAAATATCAAAGCTGTCAGATGAGCGATTTTGATGAAATAAAGTTTTGACCAAAAATGACAAAAAAATTCCTTAAAAATACAGATTTGCACATATCATCACAATTTGAACAAATCTAAGTTGGGCTATCCCTTGGGATCTGTATACCAAATAATAAAGCTGTCTGACCAGCGGTTATGAAGAAGATTTTTTACCAAAAACGCCTTTTTTGGCACTAATTTGGATATTTTCAACAATATCAAAAAATTGAAAAAATTGGTTTCTCAAAATCATATAAATCATCTACACAACAAATATCAAATCAGTAAGTATGGCGGTTCTCAAGATATTTGAGAGGACGGATGCCTCACAATTAGACATACATATACATACATACATACATACATACATACATACATACATACATACATACATACATACATACATACATACATACATACATACAGACAGACAGACGCCGGACGGATACCCATCCCAATAGCTTCTATAGACTATAGTAGCTAAAAATAAGCTCATTCACACTAACTGCAGAGCTAAAATAGAATTTAACCATTTGATTCCATGTCTGTTCTTTTTAAAGTTATATTCCTTGGAATACAAGTAAACAAGTACTGATAACATATATACTTGTAAATATCTATTTTTCATAAGCTTGTCAGACTGCTAAAGGTGTGCTTGTGATTTTCTGATAACATGAATTTTACTTATTGCAAGCAATAGTTTTGATCTCCAAAGCAAGTTTCAGATGTAGTTTTGAGCTTTTGCTCTTGATAATGGAATGGGACTTCATGTACTGTATTCACAGTTAGTCCAATTTGCAATAATCTGCAACATAAATCTCTGTACCCTGTCCACAAGTTGACATTGCCTGAAATCCATATCGCACAAGCTTGAAGATATATCTCCTTGGAAGCCATCATTGTTTACAGCCGGGGGGGGGGGGGGGGTCAGAGGAATGTGAAGGGGGTCACTCAAAATATTGAAAGCTATAAGGGGGGGTTACTCAAAATGTTGAGAGAAAGAAGGCGGTTACTCAATTTTTGGTGCAAAATTAATGAAAACGTACCTCTCAGATTGCACCACTTCACACATCAATTTCTACAAATTTTTACTCAGTAAAATTACACATTGAAAACACCCCTGAGATTACGCCAAACTGCACCAATGCACACTACAATTCTCAAATTTTTCCATGCAAGGGAGAGGAGCAAGCCTGTCGGACACTTTCCCCATCAGCCTTCCGCATGTTCTTCAATCAGTACTTTCAGTGTCTACCCTATCAGATATCCCAGTGAGGACCCTGTTATGATACCCATCCATATTAAACAATTATAGAAATACATGTATTGAAATTTAAGTTTTCAAAAGTGAGTGTGGGGGGGGGGTCAGTCAAAATTTTCATGTAAGAGAGAGGGGGTTACTCAAATTCATCATGGTTTGGGGGGGGGGTACTTGAAATTTTAGAGTTTCCGACAAAATTCCTCCAACATCCCCCCAGGCTGTAAATAATGACAGCTCCCAATGAAATTTGGGCTGCAGTGTAGCTGTATCTTTTGATGAATTTTTCACAATTTTTTAATATCAACTCTAGTTTCTTGTTCTTCTTCTGAAAGCTTACTGGGAAACAAAGTACCTATATATATCATACATGTGCACATTGCAATGTTATTGACCAGTATATGTAAATCTGGGTCCTGATTGACATGTACACCTCTGGAGCAGAAAAAGTGATAATGGAATGTTTATAAACAATCATCACAAGTGACAATTACCTACAGGTTTGTTATTATACTACTGAGATCACCATGATACTGAGGGGAGGCATGAAATAATAATTGTGTTTTCTCAGTGCTCTGAAAGTTGAATTTTTCCTCTCTTTGAGCTGGACTACCTTAAACAGTTCTGTGTACAAGCTGTAATATGATGATGCTTAGTATTGCGGGTTATATCTGTTAAGTTGCCCACTGTTTGTCTGTGGTAGGTGTAGTGGTTTAGGAGTTTTTGATCCTAACATACATGTACATACAATCTGTGTGCTGAGCAGTGTAAGGGTTCACGTCTGTCCACCATACTGACTAATAGGAAATCCTCTACCAAATGGAGGTGCAATCCCACTGTCTTCATCTTGAGAAAACTGTCCCTGGTAGCTGGTTCCTTTCTTTGCGTGGTAAAATGCTGCCTTAAAGTCGGTTTTTGGATTTATCTTGCTTCCTCTTCTGCATGGATATACACACCTGTTCCCTAACATAGTAATAATAATAAACTCATGGAAGACAATCATGGACCAATCATGGAACATAAAACATATACTTTCTCTTTACAAAAGTTAGTTTATTTGTGTGTTAAATATCAAAGAATTCTTGTGTAAAAAAAACAAAAAATTTATTTTTCTCTCCGCTATATACATATTTCTCTAACGTAGACATCTCAACCACACCGTTTCTTCTTGCTCAACCAATGTCCTGCGCAGTTTAAGAATGAGAATTGCTGTAACATGTATGCTGCGTATAGTATCTGGATGGATTAGTGTTAGCTGATGCACCTACATAGTTGCTGCTGGCAATGTCAATTAAAATACAGAAATGTATCAGTGAACCTGTGTTTCCAATTAGTATTCTTGTAATCGTAAACATGCTAGCTATATAAAGACAATTAAAATACAGAAATGTATCAGTGAACCTGTGTTTCTAATTAGTATTCTTGTAATCGTAAACATGCTAGCTATATAAAGACAACTAATATAAAACACTTTGTGCAAGTTACAAGATACCAGTTCCAGCACATCTTTGCAACAACCACTTGTGTATATATACTTGGGAGTAAGGACTGAAAAGGAAAAAACTTACCTGTTGTTTGATCATTTCCATTCATCTTTCATTGCAAATGTCATGGCAAAGTCCTATTCAAAGCCCTCCACTTTGTTCTTTACTGCTCTTTGTCAAGGCAATGGTATTTCTCATCCTTGACATTGCAGCATTCACTGCTGATCCTGAATTGTAAACAGATAGACTCATGATTACTAACTCTTTAAATGACAATGATAACCTGAATGATTAAAATACATTTGATGATGGGATGTTAATGAATTTCAAACACTCATAATAATAATAACCCTAATGATGATAAGCATTACACACATGTAAACATTCTAAATAAGATGACCCAGGTCTATCCACAATACAATTACTCAGCATCGCAGGTGACCCCGGTCAACCATCAACAAATACATGTACACGCTATGGAGATGATCCTGGGCAATCCAGAATACAAATACAGGTACACATTATTGAAGATGACCCAGGCCTATCCTGAATACAATTACAAATACAGGTACAGTGTTTTTATTGAAGATGACCCAGGCCTTTCCTGAATACAATACAATACAATACAATACAATACAATACAATACAATACAATACAATACAATACAGGTAAACATTGTTGAAGATGACCCAGGCCTATCCTGAATACAATACAATAAAATACAGGTAAACATTAATTGTTGAAGATGACCCAGGCCTATCATGAATACAAATACAGATACACATTATTGAAGATGATACAGGCCTATCCTGAATACAATACAGGTACAGACTGTTTGTATTGATGATAGACATTGGTCATCTCCCATTATGTATTCTACATAGGCCTGAGTCATCTTACCTGTACATACTGTGTGCATGTATGTGTATTGTGGATTGGCCTAGGTCATCTTCCATTGCATATATTATGTGTATTTTGGATATGTCTGTGCCATCTTCCATACCATGTGAATGCATTTGGATTGAGGATAGGCCTGGGACATATTCCATATCGTGTGCATGTAGGCCTGGGTCATCTTCCATACCGTGTACATGTATTTGTGGATAGGCAGCGGTCACCTTCTGTCATGATGTGTACCAGTACTGAGTAACACTGTATTGTGGATAGGCAGAGGTCATAATATTTGCATGAAGATATTGCCCAGGATATTGTCCAGTTGAATGTTTACCACGCTGAACAACAAGCAGCACACTGCGACATGCCAAGTCGTGTTCGATTACAAGTAAGCAAAAACGATAATTGCACAGGTTGTCCGCAGAGTTGCAGGGTAGGACTAGTTACAAAACATGAAAGTGTACCAGGAATAGTTTGTTGAATTTCCATGCTAGTGTTTGAATAAGAGAAGAATCAGTTTTTTTTCTGTAAGACATCAAGTGGCCATTATAGGAAAAAAATTGTGAGACTGGAACGAGAGTGACGCTTTCTCACAATTGGTGAGAATCTCTTAATTGCCATTCTCACTGCTATCGGTGAGAATAGTTTAATTCTCACCATTGAGCACTGAGAAATGCACTTCTTGATGAGATAATAGATTCTCACCGATGGGAATGGAAATTCTCACTAAGCACTGTGAGAATGGTAATTTTTACAGGGCTATTGACAAAGGTTGAGACGACCCAACCTAGCCAAAATTAGCCAAACCAGCATAAACCACCAAAAACGACCCATATCATCAAGTAAACGACCTAAAACAAACATTCTAGGTATTCAGGGATACAATAAAACTCCACCTTCTGGAGAAACCGTCGACAGAATTGCGGGCAGCCATGTTGTTGGTACTATCAATTACCAAGTTGTGGGGCTCATTTCGATGACACAACTGAAAACGAAAATAACTTCAGCATCGTAACTGGGCTCACCGAAGGAGGGCGCTTTTTCAAACTTTGTGCAGTGCAGTGCTAGTGGGGCATAATTGACGAATTTTCGAAAACATGTGGTCTCCAGACTCTCATTCACCGGCCAATAATGTGCAGGTGAGTGAAACTTTCCATGGTAACCTGCATGCACGCATATATATGTTTGTGTGCATGCATGCATGCATGCACATATATGCAGGTATGTGTATGTACATGTATGGAACCAGGGCCACGGCACATGTTATCTTAATATTTGGTTTGTAGAATTTATTCAAATAAATTAATGTTGGTATCAAAAAAAATGTGAATGAGCTGTAAAAATGTAATAAACTAAAAACTTTGATCTCATTCCTTGGTAAGCCACTAAGGGACGATTCAGAATTTACTTCCAGGGAGGGGGTTGGAGGATTTTCTATTTTCTGGGTGATTTTTTTCCATGGCCCCCCTAGTAAATTATAGAAAAAATCTATGCCCCCCCTCATCTTTGCTGGTTTTTTCCATGGCCCCCCCCTAATATATACATGCATGCTCATACACTATAGACATATCCAGTCTAACAAGTTGCAGGAACTGTAGTGGACATTTAATCGATGATATAACAAATCATTTCAGGGTATTGGACTACAAAAAGAATGATTTGCAGGGACTGCAAGTGGCACACTTTTGGAAAGGGTAGCAATAAACATATCTGGTTGTAAATTTCTGAAGAAAAGTTAATTACTAAATATGAATACTTTTTCGTTATGTCTCACTGATACATATGATGCACACAAAGACAAGCAAAGATGTCAGTTAGAAATGGTGAACAGAAAATCAGAGGAGCAGATAATTGGCAAAGTGATATATATCTTGAAGTTTAATGATACATCATTTGCAGATATCCAGATATTTCTGGAAAGTGAGATGTACATGCACAAGTTCAGCATACATTTTCATTTGATGATGCTGAATATTTGCAGACTCATGGTGAAAGTTTTAAACATTAGGAATTAAAATTGGTGAAAGCCAACTTGTTTTTACTTTTCTCTTTTTTTTCTAATTTAGTTGTCATAAAACCAAGTAGCTGCCACTGAAAGCAACAATGCTCAGGAATTTTTAGAACATTTCTTGAACAAAACACCTTATCAAAAACATGAATTCACATGTTATTCTGCTCATTCCATTAACAATCCAATGTTCATATTAAAATGCAGATACCCTGTGTAAGTCAAAGTTCACATTTTGTCAGCAGTATTTTTCAAAATTGACAGAGCATTCATATTTCAATTTTTTTAACAAACTTTAATTTTAAAATAGTCATGATGCGCATGTTTTCAGATGACATGAAACAATACATGCTAATTTGTTTTTTTTTTGCCTTTCTGCCAGCCGCCACTGAGAAATATTTAATTATACATATCAGAATGAATGGGACACAAAAGTATTAGCATCTATACACAATGTGTAAGCCTATCCACATTTCTCCTAGCCTCATACACACTGAGATCACTTCTTGGACTACAGCAAATTTCTTGTGTACACAATATTTCAACAATCCGACACCATAGCATTGATGCAGTGCCACATGATCTTCTGGATGCACATACAGGATTATTGGAATATCAACCCTTTTGTAAATTTTTCACCATATATTTTTGACAGTAATACATAATATTTTTAAGGAAAGGGAACAAGTTTCATCTGTTTTGGGCAACGAAAGGATATTTGTTTTTATGAATGACCATGACAAAGACAATTTACATGTTAGACAGATGGTATGTTTTGACCATCTCAGTTGCTGATGGCTTTGATTTGAAGTGTTGAATTTGTAGAACTTCTTCAACTGTAGAAAATTTTTCAATACACAGAACACCATTGTAAAAACATGGTTGAAACTTCTGACACCATAATATTAATGTATGCTACTTTCTGAATGCTCACAGTTTTTTTCAAAGCTATATTTCTCATCAAAGATGACAAGGAAACCCCCTCATACCATATATTTTCAAAAAGTAGAGAATCTAAAGTTTAGTATGGTAGCAGTAGTGTACTCAAAGGATGAAGTGGGTGTATATTTAGGGTAAAAAACCTCAATTTTGGTATTAATGATAAAAATTAAGTCATAAACTAGACAGTTTTCTGAAATGTAATATTTCACTTGAAAGGAGAGTATATGTAGAAAAAAACAACTATTTTATTTGGCATTATCCATCCTCATTTTAAAATTGTAGGGGTTTAAAGCCTGACACTCTAATAATTGATTTAAATCATGATCAGCAAAATTAAAATGCCTCCTATTAAAAATGTAGAGCTTTATTGCCGAACAAAACCAATTGATAGTTGTTTTGTTACATAGCATTTAAAAAACATAATGTGAAAATTTCAGTAAATTTGACCCAGCCGGAGTGGAGTTAAATTCTTTGGAAATTTTCAAATTGGGAGGAAAAAGAAGCCAAGAAATCGGGTGATTTGCAACATTTGCATAAATTAACACTTCTTTATCACACAACTTTCAACTGCTTTACAAGCTACAATGTAAACCCAACCTTAAAAAGACATTTGCTGTAATTTTTAGCATTTGTTCAATGTTCATCTCTGTGTATCAGCATTTGTTTGTTATTCTATCACTACATAGAACACCAAATGCTGTATTTAGCAACATACCAATGTGAACATAAATGACCATTGTTATTGTTGACAAATGAATTCTAGTCTGGACTTGATCCAAGATCTCTTTTCGTCAAAAACAACCCTGACTGTTCGCTGTATGGTTTGTGTCGACATGCTATTAAAACACTGGACATTTCATGACGGTTCAGGGAGGAGAACAAGATAGTACAGTAGATGCATAAAACAAACCACTGTGAATATTACCGAATTTAGCAGCTAAAGGAGTCAAACTAAACATGTTGAGTTTATCTGTCACCCAGGTAGCGTCTATGGTTCTCTTTTGTAGAGATCAGAAATTCTGGGCAAATATTGAATTGATGTTTTTTTCCTTGGCCCCCCCTAAAAGATTGTGGTATTTTTGTCTGGCCCCCCTAAATTTTCTTGGGTAAAATGGGTGGCCCCCCCCTGAAATCCTCCACCCCCCCCCCCTGGAAGTAAATTCTGAATCGTCCCTAACACGACAACGGGGAAATTCCCTGTGCTACACTTTACGTTGTAAAAGCATAACAATCTTGCACAGCGCCCTGTATTGAAGAAACAAACCGAACCCTTTAACTCGTTGATGGCATGTATAGGAATTTGCAATGATCGAAAATGCCGGCTGGTTTTCGCCGTTTTTGGGGCGGTTTCTCCAGAAATCTGAACATATTTCATCCCTGTGCTTATTTTAGGTCGTTTACCTTGATGATAGGGTCGTTTATGGTGGTTTATGGTGGTTTGGCTAATTTTGGCTAGTTTGGGTCGTCTCAACCTTTGTCAATAGCCATTTTTACAGTGAGAATCAACCAGACTAATCATTCACTGGTGAGAATCAACCAGACTCACTGTTCACTTGCGAGAATTAACCAGGTTGTTTCACACCGGTGAACAACAAGTCTGATACTATCTCCACTGTGCTGTGATTGGTTGAGTAAATATTAATATTCATGAGATACGTATAAAAGGGGGAAACCCAGTGATCCAGGTGTCACATCACACGGCGGAGCAAGTGCAGCACGAGGGTTTCTTCTACTGCTCCTCACGGTACCATGAGTCAGCCACAGAGACCTCGTCCGCCACCTGCTGCCAGCATTGAACATCCACAGACTCCGCCCACAACACCCTCCCCAATGGGACCGCCAACGAGCCAACCATCTACTAGCGCACAGCAAACGGCTACTCCGACTACAAGGGCTACTGTGACAGAGGCGGTTGGGGCTGCGTCGACTTCAGCTCAACAGACTATGGTGAGTATTACAAGTATAGTAAATGAAGCATTTTCTTTGCATATATGTTGGCGGTCAGGGCTATGGCAGGTTGAAATATAACTACAGCGGTTTAGTAAAGGTTTGTTTTTAGCTGTATTACAAAAAAAAAGGTGTCAACGTGTACTTGCCAGTACAAGGATACAACGGATGGAAGCTGTGATTGGAATGAGAGCTTGTCAAGACGTAAAGTGCCATGGAATTTTTTCCTTTTTTTTCTTTTCTTTGCACGTTTTGGAATTTGCATTGTTTTTGGTGCATGCAGTGAAAATTATTCGGAACTATTTGCCAACGGGTAATTGCAGTGCACAACTTTACTCTGCCACGACATTTACTTGAATGTGAGCCTATTACATGGAAATTTTGGCTGACAATAGGATGTACATAAAAGGAGACGGCTGGTGTCGCCTGAATGGGTTTTTGACACGGGTTACCGCTGGTGTCGCCTGAATGGGGTTTTGACACGTGGTTTGAGTAGCGGATAGGTGTCCCACGAGGTGGTCTGACACATTACTTGTATAGGTGTCCCATGTGATGGTTTGACACGGTGGAAATGATATTTGGTGTCCCCTGAGTGGTTTGACACGCAGAGATTGTCAATAATATGTGACAGGGAAACATTGCCTTGCTTCAGCAGCATGTGAAGGGAGAATCATAATGCAGTAACTGTGATTTAAATGGCGTAGCCGTATATTGGACTTCTGGCGTGTAATGACCAGCATCGAACGCAAAGTATGTGACTGGTAAGATCCGTATGTCTTTGTATTTTACACAGGTGGTGCAGCAAGATGTTCTCACTGCTACCCAGATGGTGACGAGACAAAAGGAGGCGGCCGAACGATTTCAGCGTGCGTTATCAGAGCTGAAACTATATGCGGAACGGGAGCCGGTGATCTTTCAGGCAGAAGAGGCCTTGGCGAGATTGCAGCTGGTGGTAGACACGGCAATGGAGGCCCGTCATCCAGAATATGAACGATATTTAATAATGTTAAGAATTTTGCGAAAAGAGAAAGATTCTGAGGGCTTGCCCACCATGTTGTTGGCTCTAGTCGGTAATAAAAGTCAGGCAGATATTATAGAAAAGGTAGCGAAAATAAAGAAGGCAGTAGGGGAAGGTGGCGCAAGGGATACCCGATTACGTAGTCGACTCAACGGAGACGTATCTCAACACGTTGTTGGAATTGTGGCTTAAGTTAACGGGTCATTTTGCTAGAGTGTTATAGAGAGGTAGAGAAAGGGAGCGAGAGCGAGATAGATCTGGGGAAAGAAAATAGATTATTATAATGAGAAAGAGTGAATTGGATGCTCATTTTTGTTCAGTTATAGAGGAACAAATGACTGCTTTAACGGACTGATTTGGATTTGACTCGTAACATGATGACTATGAATATAATAAAGATGAGGCAATGATAATTATGGAAACATTTTTATTTTCTTTTTGCGTTTCTGGTGTTTCACGGATGACCGATCGGAAGTTTGTGGGATGATTGTGACGATTTTTCGATATTATTTACATGTCCATGATACATAATATAGTGCAGCCTTGGAGTCTGGTGAACTAACGCCATTCATCCAAGAAAAGAGTATTTGGCTGCACATGGTGGTAAAAATTGCCACCTGCGACTGTTTGCCACCTTGTTTTTTGGTTACATACTGAAAATCTGCCTTAATGAGTAAGATATCTATCTGGTTCTTGATATGACTAGATAGGAAGGTCAAATTTTCCCCTTTATAATTTTCAGACATTCGCTGGTTCCGAAAAATTCCGGAATGGGAGAGGAAAATTAACCTTGACCCAAGTAACGCTGCCCTTGATAATCTGCTTAGGAAAATCTCCTGGACGAGTTGGGACGCAACAGCGCCCCCAGTGGCGGCACTCCCTCACCCAAGATTAGTTTCATCTGGTTCGGTAAAGCCTCGGCAAGGGATTTACCATTTCGGGACCCTAAGTTTTTTAAGGCAGGAGAGGTGCACAACCACGTGGAACAGTGGGAAGCTTTGCTGACCGATCAAGATCAACAACACCAAGTATTAAAGTGGATACGGAATGGGGTTTCCATATTTAACTTTTTAAGACCATTTAAGGGTCAATTCCGTGGGGAGTATTATGATTGTGCATTTCCTCCACCAGTTTACTTCCCGAATAATCCAGTTTGTCAACAATACTCTAATTTTATTACTGCCACGTTATTGGAGAGGGTGAGGACGGGAGCATTGAGATTTGGGGAAAGTAGGTGAATGTAGGCCTCCGTATATAGTGATGCCGTTAACCGTGGAACCTACCAAACCACGGTTATGTCATGATCAAAGATATCTCAATAATTGGATGAAAGATGTTCCCTTTACACTTGATCAAATTACCGATGTGCCCAGATATTTGCGTCAGTCACATTATCAAACTAAGATTGATGATAAAAGTGGATATGACCATATTAACTTGACACTTACAAGCAGGGCGATGTTAGGTATTCAATGGGGAGGTTGGTGGTTTGTATATGCCACACTACCATTTGGTTGGAAATGTTCGCCATTTGTGTATCAGACAATAGGGCTTTCTGTGATGAATGAGATTAGGAAATATGGAGTACCTTCATCTCTTTATATTGATGACAGACATGCAGGGCAATTAGTTCTGGATAATAATTGGTCAAATTTTGATAAGGCGGATGCGGCCTGCTACATTATGTGTTATGTGGTCACAGCTCCTTGGGGTATTTCATTGCGCTCGATAAGTGTATACTTATACCTGTGCAGGTCCTCGAATTCCTTGGCTTCTTGGTTGATACAATCCGTTGTGCGTTTGCTATTTCCGAGGTTAAAAAACAGAAATTTGCGCACTTGAGGGAGAATATACTACGGGAGCCACACTCCACACTGAAGACCATACAGAGGTTTTTAGGGAAATGTATGGCATTTCGTTTGGTCTTTCCGGGCGCCAGGTTGCATATCAGACATATGGCATTATCCATAGCACAGGCAGATAGAGCGCCTAGAGGGAAAATTCCCTTAACAGGCAAACTGAGAGACGAGATTAAATCATGGGAACGTATTGATCAGGGTAAAGATTTGGTACGATGGAAAACAGAGAACACATCTCTATATCTCTAGCATCAGATGCTTCACTGACGGGCTGGGGAGGGGTGATAGAAATTGAGGGTAGCTTGTAAAAGATGGGCGATTATTGGCCAAATAGTATAGCTAGCAAATCCACTGCATATCAGGAGATACTTGCACTTCTTAAAGTACTCCAAGCCTTACGACATTGGGTTCGCGATACATGGGTAATTGCAAGTAGTAGTACAGCATTCATCGGTTGCTGGGAGAATTTTGGTGACCGTAGTCTTGATCTCAATGAAGCCACCAAGCAATTGTTTGATACGGTAGAAGGTCTCGATATTTTCCTTAATCTGTTGTATGTAAGATCGGATCAAAACCCGGCTGATCGCCCTTCGCGGAAATTGTCGTCATCAGATGCAAGACTCCTTCCGCATCTGTGGGAGACTGTAGAAATACGGTTTGGTGGGCCAAATGGACATTCCCTTGACTTAATGGCCCTTGATTCAAATGCGCAAAACGATTGGTTGGGGTGCCTTTGTAACACTTCACACCATGGGAAACTCCAGAATCCAGGGGAGTTGATATGTTTGTTCAAACGACGAAGGGTCATAATTGTTACGTTTTCCCTCCCTTTTCTCTGGTGGGTCCGGTCCTGAAGTTCTTAGAGGAAGACAGAGCGCTAGTCACAATTGTTGTCCCAAAGACATGCCCTAGGAAATATTGGTGGCCGCTAATTGAAAAAAGGGCTATTGGCTGGGTAAGGTTGGCTAAAGCAGGGGAAGTGGCGTTTGAAGTCCCAACACGAGAGGGGGGATGGGTGCCAAGGTCGGCCTTTTATGATATGTACGCGTTTCGTTTAGATTTCCGTTAGGATTACACCTAGCTGTGCATTTGAGAAGAGCGCCCTCTGCAGATAACAATGACGCTGATCGATGATCAACGACATGGATCGATGATTATTTGTGTCCCTAATTGTGTGGTACGGGTATATCTATTGTGTTGAGATATTTCTTTTGTGTTATGTACGGTATATAGGGATTGGTAGAATTTGGTTTATTTTTTCCAGGCCCCTTCTGTAGGAGCGCCGCGACTCTGGTTACCAGCAGTTCATTGCCCAGAATGTGAATACCCAAATGACGTCGGGTACAACTTTTGTCAACAGTGTGGGTATGCATGTAATCCCAGACATGAAAGTACACCGGGACAAGTGATTCCTGCCGTTGATATAGATAATATTGATGAGCGGCTGTTGCAGGTGACCACGGCAGTTCAAGCAAAACCATACAATACAAGGAAAACACGCCTCCGGAGGGAAATGGAAGATTTCCTGAAGGGCATGACGCCACCCAAACACATTGTTGCGGCCTCTCCTAAAGATATTTTACGTTTTCTCATATGGAAAGACAAGGATGGACGGACAATACTCCATAGAGAGGATTGCGATACTAGGGTAACATCATGTGACTGTCCTAGTCGATTAGCATTCAAAACAATAGATTCATATATAGGACAGATAAGAACGATATTTGAGGATGTGGGTAGAGGGGGGAGTGGGACCCTCGACTGGGTTTAGGAAATCCCGCCGCCAGTAGGAGGGTTAAAGATTACTTGAAGTTTGTTACTAAAGAGCAACTGAAGCTAAATCTTGTACCTAAGGGACCGAGCACATTAACGGCGGGGGGGGGGGGGCGGAAGAGAAAATGGGGGGGGGGCCACGAAAAAAAATGAGTGTTCTTGGGTGGGCCATGAAAATTCCAAGGAAGGTAAGGGGGGCCACCAAAATTTTTTACACCATGACAGACAGAGAATATTTTCAGCATTTTGTTCCTTGTTGAAGTTGGAGTTCCTTGTTAAACTTCTTGTAGCGTGATGAAATACCAAGTCTTGAACCTCACAATGCAGTTGTTCTGTGTAAAATCAGCAATATTATGATTAAAATAGCACAACACAATACTGACAAGTATATTCCCTTACAAAACTGAACTGCCTATTAGCCAGTCCACATAACTGTGTGGAACAGGTGGCATGGCTATTTGAGGGAAAATAGGCAGTCCATAGCAGCCCAACCTGCCACATGCCAGTATTGGAAATACGACATGTTAAAATTTGAACATTCATCACAAGCTATGCATGTGAAATCAGGCTCAGCCATGTGAAGTAACCATTCATTAGCAGTCCTATTGAATTCATGACAGAAGGGAAGATTGTCAATGGATTGAATGGTAGCTTACACATGTGGCAGTAAAAATTTAGACATGCATTAATAAACTCCAAGGACTGACTTGTTTGTCAATTCTCATGTTTTCATATCCCTATTGTCTATTTAATTTAAATAAATTAGGCAGCACTCATGTGTAGAGTTGTTTTTACTTGAGTTAAGTTTTTCAGGTGAAATTACTCATGTTTGCACAATAGAAATGTCACATGGGTCACATGCACTGGTTACCAGTTAAATTGTTCTCAGACTTAAATATTTAGTGGATACAGAAGCAACGGTTTTGCCATTTTAAAGTGACAGTGTAAAGCTGTAAGTTTTTGATTTTGTTAATATTTTTGTTATGTATTACTTTATTGGTTCACAAATTTAAGTTGAATTAGCTAGTTGATATTATCAATACAACCAACATACACTTTGTGTGCATGTATATTATAAAAGTCCACGTGTTATTGTGTTCAATTAAAGTTTAGTCCAGACCAAAATGTGTTTACCAACAATAACAATGCTGACTTTACATAATACAGGTTGTGAACACTGGACATTTGAACGTGTTTTAGAAAATAGAATAACATTTGCAATACTGGCTAACATGATTTTGAAAAGAGAGAAAAACCTGTAGTCGATGTACGAAGAACAAATTTCTGCCAAAATTATGAAGTTACAGACTATCCCTTAAATATAGTTAGAATTAATTTAATTCATCTCCATTCAAAAAAAAGAGACCAGGATTTTCAGCATAAACCAATGAATATGACAAGAGGGGAGTATGCAGATGGCTGCGAACGTCTGTGAGTAGTAAATTAAATCAGATAAATCAGCACAGATCAAATTTTAAACATCGTTTATTTTTATTTTCAAAATGTGAAATAATTAACACATGTTCACCGCTAAATATTCAATATGATCGGAACCTGCATTCTATTGAAAGGTACTCACATGGTTGGATCTGTCAATAAATTTTGTCAGATCATCACACAACGACGAACACACTTGCGACGGTTCTGCATCTGCCATTGTAAAACTTTCGCGATCACAACTTACATAAAACTTAATGGAAACGCAGTACAGGTACTGTTCATCCCCAAACCGTTCAAAAATCGAGCCGGATCGACTAACGGTTCTGACGATGTATGATGTCGTGACTTTGGAAAGAGTTGCGTTTCCGAGAGTGGACGGCACGCAACAGGGTATGAACGTAAGGGTCCCGTAAATGAGTATGCTGGAATTTAACAAGGCTGATCAGTATTGCAACGGGGTTCACTTAGTGTGCTGGCTTAGTGTGCTGGACTTCCGTATTTTAACTGATCTCTTCATATAAAGTCATTTTTGCTTATTAGAAAAATCTAAAAGAACAGTTTACGCGTACTTGAAATGTCAAAATTTTGCGACGGTCACGACCCTTGACCTTTCGAATTTGACCAATGCTTTGTGTTCCCACGCGATCGTTATCGGACACATTATGCGTTGCATCCCTCAAATGAGATAACGCATAGTTTTTTCAAGTATTAACGGCTGTTCAAATCTCCAGCTGAATCTTACGAATTATGGCTGATTTCTCAGTCATTTCTTCCCCCAGTGACGACACATTTTTAGTCAAAACAGCAAGTGAGTTAGGTCTATGTATGTTTCGGTGGACATTTCCCCGCGACATTGTTGGATGCAGTGACCGAGATAGCAAGTCGCCGTGGACGATAATTTTCCATTGATCCGGTAAGTATTTGAAATGCATATTTATAAAGGGCAATTACGAAATTAGTATGCCTTATAGAGAGGCTTTTCTCTGCACATCGATGTTTCCTGGGAAGCTTGGCTTTGTATATGGCCCGACATTTTAACCTGAGCTTTAGGGCCAGTGGCAACAACTAGTCAAGTCAATACAACTTACACAAGCCCAATACATTTCTAGATATGTTACACTTTTAATGTGTTAATTTTGCACTCGCAAAGATGCATGTAAAAATTCCTCTATGTGTATGTAACAAATCACACACATGTTCTGAAACTGTATTGTAAATTTGTTGTCTTAATAAATGTTGCTAAGTTCATTCTCTTCTTTCTGTTTCATTTCAGTGTGCATATCAGCCAAGGCCCAAGAAAAATTCGGCAAGAATAATCATGACCTACCTAAAGAAGTCTTCAATATCAAATTTCAAAACAAATAGGACATGAAAGACGAGACTTGGCCAGAGCTAAATGAACTCTTTTAAAAAACTAATCTTTGACTAAATCACTTTTCACTGTGTCTATGAAATTTGTTGAAGCCAAAAATTTATTAAATTGGTCATCAGACTTACAGATATAGGCCTATTTTGTGCTTTTTATTTTGAACGTTTGGAAAGGTGAGTCTGCTTGTGTTTGCTGTGATCAGGTGAGTCTGAGTTGCTTTTAACTCTGTTTGGCCTGTCTTAGTTTTAGGCCAAATATGGTTAAATTACATCTCTAACCAATTGTATCATATAATACATGTACACTAAAAGAGCCTGTGTAAAAAGTACTTGATTTCACTGGAATTTGATTTCACTTATTTGATATTTGCTTACACCTTGCAAACATGCAAATGTAACAATGTTTACCAAATTCGTAACAGCAACATCAATAAAAGTAAAATCTGGTGTCAATCAGTACTTTTCATGGTGCTCTTTTTCTGCCAGGATGACCCTGTCATTCATATGTGCATTCAAAATAACCGTTCGTTCACATACATGTGAACAGTTCAAAATAACCATTCGTTATTCAAAATAACCATTCGTTCACATTTATGTGAATGGCTAGCTGAAATGAATGTGTACTGCCTAACTGCCTATTCCCTATGCACATACAGTTAGCCATGCCAACTAGCCATGTGAATGCTAATTTCACATGGTACTGACAGGCATTCCTGTTCTATAAGCTAGCTGTAGGTGTTACAAGTAGTAAAGCTTGAACATATGTTATTTTGTTTATTATTTATATATTTATTTGTTTATTATTTATTTCAAGAATGCAAGAATGTTGTTTTCACTAAAGCATATATTAAAAGTTATAAGGATTATATATATGTGTACAACTTTGTACCCATGTAATCTTTCTTTTTTTTCGGGGGGGGGCCACAAAATTTTGTTGCCGGTGATGGGGGGCCACTAAAATTTTTGCTGGTGTTAGGGGGGGCCTGTAAAAATTTTTGCACCACATATTTTCTCTTCCAGCCCCCCCCCCCCGCCGTTAATTGTGCTCGTTCCCTAAACAGGCAACTCCAATACTTGTAGGGAAAGTTCGGAAGGTCATTTCTTACATCGACAGGGAGATTCAGACTTGTTTGCGTTCAAGCCCATTTCATGCTTTTTATATGCTGAGAGATAGAGCGTTCATTCTTGCTCTCATGTTTACAGGAGATCGTGCGAATGACTTGGCGATATCTGTAAAATCAGAAGAAATAGTAACATTGTCAAATGGGGGCCTACTTCTTAATCATGTTTGGGGGAAGACTTTGAGAGACGGGACTGCCCGGCTGGTGGCACTGTTACCCAACACCGATGTTCATTTATGCCCGGTCAGAGCCATCCATCAATATGTTGACATGAGTAGGTCTATGGGGGTTACCCTTTCACCAGGTTTTCTTTTTCGATCTACCAATAAAGAATAGGAAATTGTTAATGCACCAATTACGACAAATGCAGCGAATGCGAGGTTGCAACTTTACTTGCAAAAGTTGGATATATTTCAGTGTGAAACCATACATGGATTTCGTAGTTCTTGTGCTATTGCATTGGCGCTCTCAGGTACCCCACATGATGAAATCATGCAACATGTCGGATGGAAAAGGCCACAAACAGCATCATACTATACACAACTTTCAAAGGTAATGCTGCCCTCATCGACAGCAAATACTTTGAGCGTTGCCTCTTTTGACGAAATACAGAGGGTGTTCACCACAAGTAATGAATTGACGGGTGCGTCTCAGGCTTTTCCACCCTTGTAATTCATCCTTTCTTTATGACGATCAGAGCCGACCAAACTGTGTGAGATATTAAATGTATATAGAGAGGAAGGAATTTCCTAGATAGATGATTAACCAGTCAAATAAAATGATTCATGAGAAACTGTTTCCTGGGCTTGCCTTAGTATGTTTATTTATGTGTGTTGATGGGTTTGTTTTGATGAGATTTGGAGAGGAAGGCAATGGAATAAGCTAAAAACGTAGGGTGGAAGCAATTGGGCCCTCGCGACCACTCCACAACTATATCCAACGAAACATCACTGTGCAGTGAAGATAGGGAACTATCTCCACTGTGCTGTGATTGGTTGAGTAAATATTAATATTCATGATATACGTATAAAAGGGGGAAACCCAGTGATCCAGGTGTCACATCACACGGCGGAGCAAGTGCAGCACCCCGTACCAACCCACCCTTTACAGGGACTAGTTGGGTACATGGTACCGTGAGTCGCACATACATCATCATTGCGCAGTATACGAGGCCCCATCTTATGGGCCCTCGCGACCACTCCACAACTATATCCAACGAAACATCACTGCGCAGTGGAGATAGGGAACTCACTAATAATGGTGAGTCTGGTTCATTCTCACCTTAAAAATTACCATTCTCACAGTGCTTCGTGAGAATTTCCATTCTAACTGGTGAGAATCTATTATCTCACCAAAGAGTACATTTCTCACTACTCATCGGTGAGAACTTTTGAATTCTCACTGGTAGCTGTGAGAATTGACAAGAGATTCTCACAAATTGCGGAAAGCGTCACTTTCTCTCTCCAGTCTCGCAATTTATTCCTATACACCCAGTTTGATTTTGAAATTAAAGCATTCATTGTTTGGACTACCAATAGAAAGAGGCGACTGTTTACACCTAGTGTACAAATGTGATTATCTGCAGTACACCTTCTCAAAGTGAACAGTTGGTTTAAAAATTAGACTCTGTGATTGGAGAACTGAAAGCACTTGATGACTGAGGCAGAAGGGAAAGGGTAGAAAGGAAACATCTTGAAGTTACCCTGTAAATAATGCAATACTTATGATACGTCTTGATACATTTACAAAAGTGCAAGTCACATAAGTGTGAAGCACACGGGAAATAAATTTGTTGTGAATCCTATAAAGAAAGCAGTTTGTTCCATAAAAAATAGTTGTTTATTTTCATTGCCACATTACGTAACTATCTGTGGTTCAGGATGGTCCTACTTAAATTTGAAAATCACAAATGTCCCATGGACCTGGTAATGTATTACTTTGAATGGAAATGATTATGGGACCAGTTTAATGTCATATTGTTACTGTAGCAACTGATAGGACCTGAGTATACAGCTGTCAGTTGGCCAAAATCACAGATGAAATTATATGTAATTTGGATGGCTATAGTTCTAGCTAGTCAACGTTGGTCTCAATTAGCCAGAATGGCTTAGTGGTAAATTTAGCCAGTGGAAACACTGAACAGGATATATGTAAGTACAAACCTGTGCCACAGCAAGGACCACCCACTGCCTTAGGAAAGTAAATATATTGATGAAAAACTCCCTCAATTCCATGGGTTTTTGCACTGCATTGATGACAACACCACCATCTCTGTTCAGTGTTGGCTGTTTGCATAGCCACACACTGTGTATTTGCTTTGCAATGGAGGATGGTATTGTCACCATGTTGCTTTTCACCAGGTTGTCAGACCAGTATCAATGACAATGGGACGCACTGCCTCAGTAAGGGATCTCGAATCTGACTGGGTGAAAAGAAAACATTAACAAGGATGTAATGTAATATTATCTCCTGCAAATTGCTGAAATTACTTTACACATCAGTTCATCTAAAACATGGCTTTTTATATTCATTAAGATAAGAAAACTTGATTGTTTATGACTTCTGTAATTTTAATTAAACCTTTCATCACTGGTATAACTTTGCACCAAACCCATTGTAATCACTGATGATTGTGCACCTTTTTAAAGAAAACTATAATGTAGGTCAAGACGTGCATTCAAGCAAGTAGCAATAAATTCATTTATACATTTATTTCAAGGGAAGACCTGGAACAGGCTCCATAAAATATACATAAAAATATGAATGCATGAAGTACAATAAAACAATAAACAACACACAACAAACTATGTGAAACTATTAAAAATATGTACAAATTTAGGCATGACATTCTGACCAGGCATCTGAAACTTTGACAAGATAAGTGTTGTCAATGGCAGGGTTGGAAATGCACACATCAAGTAGCCATACATCTTTGAAGAGCCAAGTACCTAAAAACATTGAGTTTTATACTGTGAGTGTAAAAAACAGTGCGAGTTCTAGTATTTGTAGTTTACTGAGGAACATCAAAATTAACATGAAACATCATTGGGGACAATCATACATATTATTCAAATATTCAAATAAAAATATAGTATATAAAAACAATCTTCGATGATAAAGAGGCTAAAGGTTAAAACGCTTGCAGAATTCTTCATAATTATTTCAGCTGTTAGGATGCTATGTTTGAAACAAAGGAACTTCATGAATTTCATTTGCACTTGCTCTATTTTGTCCTGTTGATTTTTTTGCCAAGGAGACCACACTACAGTACAGACACATATTCTAAAATACTTACATGTATTATATAAGTTATGTACAGAGCGTCAAGGGAGTTGATGTTGAAGAAAGAACTACAACTCCGCCAAATATAACCGAGCATGAAAAAGCTTAACTGATAATGAACAAGATGTGCAGGAAATTAAAATAAAAAATGACTAAAAATTTAAAACAAATCTTACCTGATGAAGGATTTGTAAAAGATCAGTTGTCAATCTTTTGATTCTTGTTCCTTCTACGTTCCACATACATATACCTCTGAGGCTTTACGACCAGGTTACATGAGGTATACTAACAGCTGTAGACAAATGTCAATGAATACAATTAGAATCTTGAGATAGTCCTATTTCTCACTGTCTGTACAATGGATACTCAACTTTATAATCATGGATATGTGTCAAAAGATTAGTAAAATCATACACTCATTCATTATGTATTACCATGCCACAAATACACAGTAATCATGGTTTGTTTTTATGTCCGTGAATATGAATAATAATGCTAACATTGAAACTTTTCAGCAAAAATGTAAATAGTCAATTGTACAACGATCATAATCAATCACAAAAACAAAATGAAGTGCTTGTGGGCCAAATTATACACTTTTTAAAAAATCTCCAGATTTGCCAAATTTTTAGGGTGGGCATGACTGTGCATCAATGCTTATTACATGCCTTGATGTGGGTGCAAATCAGTGAATTGATTTGAAAAGGAACATCCGGGGAGTTAGCGGGTCGGTGAACATAATGTACTGACCGGTTTTAATGGTTACCCGGGCAAGTGAAGCCCTTCAACGTTTTTAACATCCAAGTAGACACTTAATGATAGATGTAAAATATACATGTGCACACTTCTATTTTGACTTTTGTTAAAATCCTTTCGATGCTGGTCGATAATGGTAAAATTGTTTGAAAATGTCCTGCATATATACGTATGTAACTAAATGTGATACAGCATTTATAACCATGAAGATATTGTTGCCTGAATACATGGTTTATGTGCCCTCGCAGCAGGTTGATAATATCATGGAAATAACAGACTCTGCTCTGACCATTAACATTTATCTATAGGCTTGGCAAGACTGAAAGCCAAAATAAGCATGCTCGCCAAGCCTTGTTAATTTTGGACTTTCCTCTTGCCCTTGGCCATAAATTAATGATAATGGTCAGGCTTCTCCATTTTTTCTAATATTAATTTCATTTATTAAGGTTAAAATAAGTGTGATAAGGCCATTTGTGTACAAGAAATTAAATTTTGGAATTTCAGCAAATGCACTTTTCATGTATGTACACAAGGCTGCCAAAGGAACAAGGAAAAATGTTTTTCCAATACAAAACTGACAACATTTTTGCACTCTTTAGACTTTCGCCAAGTCTGTGGGCATGTAAATATCAAAAATGAATACATTGAAGCAATGAACTTCGCAGACTGGCAGGCTAGGTGGTTGGCTGGTGCTCAGATATGGGGTGAATGCCATTCCCTACAGACTTGTGAACCTTGCAGGGTTTCAGTAGCTATAAATATTCATAATCATATGACATCAGGTAATAAATATGCATGACTAATCTTAATCTTAATCAAGCATAATTTTCCAACTCATTTAAAGTTGGAATAGAGAAGAATAGTGAGTATAAATATGCTTTCAGAATTTTTAAAACAGTCTGTGAATCTTTCTAAACATGGGGGATATTTTTGCCTTCCCTGGGGAATCGCAGCGGTACAATTGAAATCATGGTAATCTAAAGTCCTGTGAAATATCAGTAAATTTCACAATTGCAATCACCTTCCCTGATTTTTGTAACACGTACGTCCCCCATCACAGCTCTGCTCAGGCTCCATACCCAAACCGGGTATTTGATTCCGCTCTTGCTGAAAAATTGTAATTTTCAATAACATTGTTTCCAGAGAATGTTATCGTAGGAATTATAACAAAAGATGATTCATTCACTGGCAATTTTTTAGTAATTCTGGGTAAGAAATACATATATGATTGCAGAAGATGGCATAGAATACCAAGGATTCGACAATTTACAATAAGGTACAAGAAAGAATAACGGTAGAAAAACATTATTTTAAGATTCAGCGGTGAGAATAAGAACAGATTCTCACTAATTGCGAGAAAGCGTCATTTTCTCGCTCGAGTCTCACAATTTTTCCCAATGATGCTGTACGTGTTGAGAACAGACGTTCTGTTGAGTGGATAGTTTGTAAAAGTGAAGTTTTTTACAAACTACCCACTCAACAGAACGCCTGTGTTACAGACAAGCTGCAGTACAGTAGCTCGCGCTCGAGGTATTTTGGTCGGACGGCAAAACGTGACCTCTAGCCACTGTGCAGTTACACACACTCAGTGTGACACTGCCACACCAGCAGTGCCACGCAGAGCTAAAGCGGCAGCATACTGATACCATGGAGGTAGATACTTACGTGGAAGAGAGGACTTCGCCAGTCGACGAAAATACGTGATCATCAGCTGCTCCCCTACAATGGTGAGACTTGGCTGCAGTACGATGTAACAAACACAACTCATACAAGCGATCGCGTGGCCGCGCATTGAAGTGACTTGGGGATTCCTCGTACAGCCTCCGGTCACCGGGGTGACCAAGGCCTGGGGTGACCGGGCGTTTGTGACAATAGGGCTGCTTTACACAGGCATATCCTTCCATGACAAGCAATCAAGTACGCCATTCTTGGCTTTATTTTGACAGTACATCAAAGAAACTCGATGTACAAATTTTACAGAATGCTTTATAAAATATAAACCAACACTCCTAACACATTACGCTTTCAAGTGTAGTGTTAATTTACTTCGCTACACTTCGCTACACTTGTTCTCATTTGCATACAACTTCCCACCTCGCTTCTTGAATAGATGAATAGCTAAGAACACTGATCAAAAATTGAGACCTACAGGTATGTATAAAGGGTTTTCACTGTCTGATAAGACTTTTCTGCAGTATATCACAATATGGAAATTTTCAAAAAAATTATGAAGATTGCGACTCATTATCTCTCACATCATAATAAAAATTCTGTCCATAAGAAGGCAAGCATCGTGGTATCAATATTATTCTTTTTGGCCATAGTGTTCCGTATTTTACTCTATATATGCGCAAATTTCCACTGTGCTCTTCTACCAGGACACTGCGGTCGGCATTGTCTCTATGCGTAGCTCTCATGGATCCTTTCCTAACTTCCAAATCGAAGTTTCGGTCAGCAGTATTAAAACAGATAACTTTTCCAGAATCAACAGCTGCAGTATGGGTTTTCCAACCATCATTTAGTTTACAATCAATTACTCCATTGGTGTTATTTGCAATATGTGTTTTCGTATAACCCATTTCCGTATTAACCCATAGCTGTGGAAGAATGGAGAGATTTAAATTCTTGAGATTTCAAAAGATGGGAAAGGAAGATGTCGACATATTGCAAAATATTACTTATACGTGGGTACAAAAGCTGAAACCACCTCCTTGTAATTATTCGTTATGAGCTCTTTGCCTTCAGCAGCTTGTGAATCTACTTAAGTCTCTCTTTTCTAATAAAGTTAGATCCGTGAAATAATAATAATAATAATAATAATAATAATAATAATAATAATAATTAAAAAAATAATAATAATTCTTTTCACTATAGGTCACAGACTATAGTGTTATGTCGTATTTACAAAATAAATACTATTAAGTTAGAGAATAAACATCATTGCTTGCTCCAACACAAAGATAATAATAATAATAATAATAATAATAATAATAATAATAATGTTTCTCTTCACTTCGGTCGACGACCGTATGTGTAAGGTTGTATTTACAAAAAAAAATTATAGTCAAAGTACAATTAAGGTAGAGAATAAACATCATGGCTTGTTTCAAAACAAAGAAATCTACTTCAATTGCGAATAATATCTATGCTCAGCATTATACAAATTTTTAACTATTTGGTAGGAAGTCATAATAAATGTATTTATTCACAAACGATCACAGATGCATATATATTGCTTCGCATTAAAAGAGGATTCACTGCGTGAAAAGGTTAAAATACAGAGTGTATTGATCCCGTATTTGGCTGTATTTGCTACAAATTCAGAAAGATACAGGTAAATATAGCCATGTATTTATGGTGAATACAGGTAAATACAGCTTGTATTTACCTGTATATGCACTGTTGATACATGGTAAATACATCTCCTGTATTTGCCTATATTTACTGTAAATAAAGGGCTACATTTGCATGTATATACCTGTATTTCCAGCCAATGTGCTGGCAGCGCTTCCTGCTTATTTTTCAGGATTTACGTAAATTCCGGTTGATAGAGTTCTGTATTTACATACCAAAGTTACCATATATGGCATCTGTAATTATTCATATTTGTTTGAGCTTCCAAACATTAGAATGCTGGCAATGAACAATACTGATTTTCACGGAATAATTTTAGCCACTAAATCAATGAAAGCCCACCGAGAGGCATGTATCAATCTACTAGGCACATTATTTCATTTCACCAGCTTAGGACAGTAACTGAGTTACTGCTACAAATAAAAACATTGCACTCCGATTTTAAACTGGAGGATCACTTGTGATTTGATATTTAAATCATGTGAGGGTTAGATGAACTCATCTCGGTTAAAAGTTGTCTATATTTCTATAGATCTTTTACCAACATGATGACATGATATTTTCGCTTCTAATCACTAAATAGCTAGAAGTGGTGTCACGTATCACACACACTAAACAAATATTTTATACTGCAAATCTTTAAAAGAAAAATTTAAATTTTATTTCAAACTAGAATTCTATCTGAGTTTTAAAAATAAATACACAAAGGAGTAAAAAGAACCACTAGAACTGTAAACAATATTTCAGAACAGTTGCATGTTGCACAGATATTGGAATTACTGCACTGGCCTTTGGGAAATTCTCTAATCGAGTATAGCACATGTTCTTTTTTGTTTGGAAAGAAACAAGCTATGTTGCCGCTAACAGAGCCCCTTCGTGATATTGGCATGCATACAATACATCCATGGGGATAAACATATATCAGAAGACAACTTATTTAGATCACCCGTGGCAACCTGTGTGCAAAATATCAAAGGAATAAGTCGAGTTGCAGTTTCTCAGATGATATTTGTTTCGCTCAAAGGACAAAAATGCCCAAATTACAATTACATGCAAACTTCACCATAATTAATAAAATACCGCAATTATACGGTGTCACTCACATTTTATCAGAATTGGTACATAACAGTATGGGTACCATTGAAGATCAACCAGAAAAACAAGAATGACAAAAGCAAGTAAGGTCTGCAACTTAGGTACTGGAGGTAACTTTAGAAACATGCATATCAACTTCTATAGCAATGGGACAAGCAGATCCTACATACATAAGCAAATGTCAACAAAAAATTAGCCAGAGAAGCTTGACAAAAGAAAAGGTGGAGAGGGGGGAAAAAGAGTGGGAAAAAATAAAAGGGATCTTTTAAAAAGAATGCTACCTCATCAATCTTCTATCCCCTACCCCCTCCTGAATATCAAATGTTCCACCCTTGGTTGACCATGTTTACATAAGACCAGCTGGCAGTATATTTACAACTTTGGGATGTTTTAATTAATGCTATGAGTGCTATCATTCAAATGTAAACAGCACTTAAATCAGTTACAGATAGTGAAATTCCTTCCACTGTGGGGGGGGGGGGATTATGACATCTGGAATTATCCTGGATCCAAATTTCTCATCAGTTCTTGTGTGTCTTACACACGAAAGTTGCAAAAATTGGTCCGCAATGAAAAAATTTACCTCAGCTTTGTTTTCAGGATCAAATTTTGCTACAAATTGATATTAAACATGACAAAATTATGTTCACAGCCTTCGAAACTGTCTCACAACAAATCCTTGGTTGTGTAGGTCATTTAAGGTCACAAAGAAAATTACCTAAAATATAAATATTTGGGGGTTTCCCAACACTTTGAGCAGAAAATTTATCTAATAACATCCCTCGGGACTTTTGTACCAAATTACAAAGCCATCAGACAAGTAATTTTGAGAACAAGTTTTCTTGACAAAATATGACAAAATTGTCTTAAAAATAAAATTCGTATATTTCAGGACAATTTCCACATATCTAACTATGTCATCCCTGGACATCTGTACACCAAATTAAAAGCCGTCTGTCCAGGGGCTTTAAAATGAAAATTTTTTTACGATTTTTTGACCAAAAATACAAAAATTGCCCCAAAACAGTAATATTTCCAATTTTGTCGTAATTTCAACGATTAGAACGGTAACGCCCTTGCAAACGTCCAATCCAAATTTGAGAGCAATTGGGCTAGCTGTTTCAGAGAAGAAGAAATTTTACTTAAAATGAGAAAAATAACCAAAAAATTCAGCAAAAATATTAAATTCAAGATATCTTCACGATATTCATCAAACTGATTTGGATCAACCTTAGTAACCTAGCACCAAATATTAAAGCTATCAGATTAGTTATTCTTGAATAAAAAAAATTTGACGAAGGAAAATTGCCCGAAAATTACAAATATGAAAATTTCAATTCAATTTGTATACACTTGACTGATGTCATCCTGAGAACATGTATACCAACTTTCAAAGCAATCAGATGAGTGGTTTCAGAGTTAAACATTTTTTGACTAAAAACTGAAAAAATTACCTGAAAAATAGAAACATGCAAATTTCATCCCAAATTTTAAACACCTACTTTAGAGTACCTAAAGGAACCTGCACACCAAGTTTCAACCCTATCTGACCAACGGTTACAGAGTTTTAGCAATTTGCAGGGTTTTTCCTTTTTCCCCCTCATTTGCATATTTTTGACACTGACAAGTTCATTTGAACAAATTCACATCTCCACCCCTAGGTGCACCTGTACACCAAATACTAAGACAGTAGGTTCTGCCGTTTAGCTGTTTTTGATGTGGACGGACATACATACATACATACATACATACATACATACATACATACATACATACATACATACATACATACATACATACATACATACATACATACATACATACATACATACATACATACATACATACATACATACATACATACATACATACATACATACATACATACATACATACATATGTAACCAGTACATTTTGCTATGGTAATTATTTCGATACGACTAGCAAGACAATTGTTTATTATGACTCAGCTAGGGAGTTCAGTTTCAAAACTTTCGAGACCTTTTTGTTATGGCGTCAAACTTGGACGCAAGTTTGAGTGTCATTGTGCATTTTATTTAGATGTATCAGTGTTGTGAGCGCAAAGACGGACTTGCCTTTCCATGTCAGACTGTCGCCAAGTCTGACGGGTCTGCAGAAACCAGATTTCTGCGGGATAGACTGTTTTCATGGAACGAGTAGAACTATCCTGGACAGTCGATCGAGCAGTTTTCAGTAAGTTTAGTCAGATTGCTGACATTTTATGTGATCCATAGACACTGGATGTCATTGCGATAAACATTTAGTGAGACGATTTCAGCGTATTTCGTCGATTGATTGATGTAAACTCTACAGAAGTATCCCGGATGTAATCGCCGATCCAACAAGGAATCCGACGGTTGCACGAAGTTTGCCGAGTACCCGAAGAGATGTAACTACAGTGTTCGTGTATATGAGACGTCGACCCGACGAGTGTTAACTTCGAGTTCTCTTCGTTGTTGCGGACTATAACGTGTGTGATCAATAGGGACATTTGTCACGTGCTTCATACAAGACCCCAAGTCGCGTGTTGATATTCTGAGTATAGTTTCTGAGTGTTTTTATGAGTCAAGTGTACCATTTTAGTAAAGTGTTGTGCGGACAGAGGTATTTCAATGTTTATTGATGAACACTTCAACGCATATAGTTTTCGATGACATAGTCTCAACTGAATGCAGTTTTGATAATTCAGTACAGAGATTTTTTTACATCTTTTGAAGTCTGTATTCGATACTGATGTTTACGGTTTATCAGTACTAGAACAAAGCAGTCTCTGACGTTGTTGTTATTGTAAACAGTGTTTGTAAACAATTTGAAGTATTTGTTTATCAACATTGCACGTGTTGCAATTAGTAATACAGAGTATATTTCATGTTATATGAGTGTGGTGGTTTCTCATTTCACACCCTGCTCCCTGTTGTTGTATACTTACAAAGCCAACGCCAAATTCGAACCAGGTGGCCCCAGCTCGAGAAATTATTTGGCTGAGCTTCGGACCGGTTTGTTTCGATACCGTTGCCAGGAGCCGGTTACAAATTGGCGCCCAACGTGGGCCACTGTATGTTTGGTTGTAATATTGTAGATATGTTGGCAAAGTTATAGCAACAGTGGTGTGATATATATGAGAACCACGCCCCTTTTTGTGGTGACGTTCATAATTAACAACGCCAAAGTGTTTCATTGTGTAAAGCCCATGTTGTGAGATTACTATTTCCGCTTGTGAGTACAAAGTGTCACTCTTGTGTGTCATTTGTTATTGCAATTACGAGTACTATTTACATGTGGCTGTACTTTTTATTAGTGAGTTTTGTTATACTGTCATACAAAACACCCTATTGACTGTCCATATGGCTCAAAGGGGAGGGGATTTTACCACCCCTGTGGGACAAGGACGTCCAACTGATGTACAGTCTGAGTCAAGGTCAGCCTTGGGGGCGCTGCCCAAGACTGGCAGAGGAGAGGTTTGCAGTACAAGTCCTCAGATGGTAAGAACACAGCACACCCCGCGGTTCACGCAGACGTGATGATGTAGAAACGCCAGACAGTGGTGTCCTGAGTGGGTTGGAGGGCACAAACCCAAAGCCGCGACCCATACAGACAAGTACGCCCTCAACGTTGATTGGTAATAGGAGTCAACGGTTAGACACGAGCATGTTGGCAAGTGTGTACCAACCACCTCGTATAGATACATTTTCAGGTGACCCCAATCGCAAGGGTGACGCTGAATTCGAGATATGGCGGGATCAAATACAGTCTTTGATTGACTCAAACATTTATCCGCCCGAAGCCTTAACCCCCGCTGTCCGAAGATCATTGAAAGGTCGTGCTGCCGGAGTATTGACAACGATGAGACGTGATGCTACTGTGGAGCAAATCATAAAGAAACTGGAAGGCAGTTTTGGTGAAATGGAAGATGGCGCGGCTCTTTTAGAACGTTTTTACCGAGACAGTCGACAGAGAGATGACGAAACTGCCGTTGAGTTTGGGGACCGTCTAGAGCGGGCTACATACTGTGAAAAGACATGGTGGTATACGTGAGTCCGCCATTGACGAAGCATTAATGACTGTGTTTTGGCGTAACTTGAAAGAAGACAGAGTCATTGACATTGCTAGACCGCAGAAAGAGAAATGCAAAACATTTGAAGACTTGAAGAAATTGTTCGTATTGCTGAGGGAGAGGTTCGGGACAGAGCCAGTATTAACAGCCAAGGTAAACACACGCTGCTAGACAGTCTCACCAGTCAGTTGCAGCAGAGAGGACAGCTGTTGACGAAGCTGATTCTTATGGTAATATGGAAAAGTTACTGAACGCAATGACAAAACCTATGCAGTCATTACAAGACCAAATTGACGAGTCGGAAAAGAAACAAACTGCCTCGGTAGCTGCCAGGCAACTACAATCTGATGCTGATAGGCGGATTGCAGAAATGGAAAGAGAGTGTACACGAACTGCGAAACAGGTCAGATGCAGGAAACGAAATTGAACTCTTACGAAAAGAAAACCAGAGACTCAAAAAAGTTGAACGAAAAGAGACAACCACAAAAGAAACAGGGCTCCCCCAGCAAACCAAACAAATGTTATGCTTGCGGAGAGGAAGGACACATGTCTAAAGATTGTACATCACCGAATAAAAAAACTGTTAAGTGTTATAACTGCAATGGAGAGGGACACATAGCAAAGAGATGCCCTGAACCGAAAGCAGAAAAGAAGACTGAATCAGTGCAGTTCAGACAATAAAACCAACTGGTCGCAGACATCCCTACCGCCGAAAGGCCAGACCTACACCCATTATGGTGACGAGATGTGTAAAGTCTGACAGGCTGGTTGATGAGGCCAAATGAAATGTATGCGTCTGTCAATGGAATTTCATGTAGATGTTTGATCGACACAGGGTCACAGGTTACCATGGTGAGTTCATCTTTCTACGACCAGAATTTGAAGTCATTACCAATTGACCCAGTTGAAGAATTGCTAGAGATCAGAGGGGCAGGAGGGCAGGCTGTGCCGTTCCTCGGTTGCATAGAAGTGGGTATATCATTTCCTAAAGAAGTATTCGGTGATGGGCAGGAGTTTACGGTCCTGGCATTGGTCGTGCCGGACACAGAGTACTCGAAAGAAGTGCCGGTGACAGTCGGCACTAATTTGTTAGGCCTGTACAAATACCAGACCACTGGAGGAAAGAGGAAACATGGCGTAGTGCAGTGCCATAGGATCTCGACAATTGGCCGCCAAGCACTACAAAGGTTAGAGGCCAGAGACAGATTCATTGGAAAGAAAGGAAATTTGGGAGTGGTGCATGCTCTACTTTCAAGTCCCCTTAATGTTCCTCCTAACCAAGCTGAAACTTTGTGGGGCAAGGCGAAGTCAGGCCCCCCAGGTGACAAGTATGTTGTAACCATTGAACCTAGTGGGAGATGGGACAAACATAGCGGTTGGATAAGTGGACCTATCTTAGCAGAGATGACTTGTGGGAGAAAGAAGTCAAAGGTACCTATAGTGATACAGAACAGAACTTCAAAGACTTTAGTTTTGAAACCTGGTGATCCACTGGGAGTGGCACGCGCAGTGATTGGTATCGAGTCAGAGCCCCCAGTTGTAATGGCGAGACAACACACCTGCGATACTCAGGGGAGAAGATCATAAAGAGTGGAGGTCTTGAATTTGATATGTCTGAGTCAGTGCTGAATGGTGAGCAGATGTGTGCCGTCCAGCAGCTGTTCGATGAAAAGTCCCCTGTATTTTCAAAACATGAAGATGATTTGGGACATTGCACTGTTGTAAAGCACAGGATCCCTGTCACTGATAACCAACCAGTAAGAGAACGTCATCGCCGTATACCTCCAGCGATGTACGATGAAGTGAAACGAGTTCTGAAGGGCATGCTTGATAGTGGCGCCATAAGAAAGTCGCACAGCCCGTGGGCAGCACCTGTGGTCCTCGTTCAGAAGAAAGATAGCACTACAAGGTTGTGCGTGGACTATCGTCGTTTGAATGCTGCACCATACGGGATGCGTATCCCATCCCTCGCATAGAAGAAACTCTAGACTTACTTAAGGGTGCAAAGTGGTTCTCGTCTATAGACTTAAAGAGCGGCTATTGGCAGATAGCTATGTCAGAAGAGGATATACCAAAGACGGCATTCACGACTCCGCTTGGCTTCTTCGAGTGTTGTCGTATGCCATTCGGTTTGAAGAATGCAGGAGCTACCTTTCAGCGCACAATGGAGCAGTGCATGGATGGGTTGAACATGAAGATATGTTTGGTGTATCTTGACGACATCATTGTGTTCGTCAACATTTGAAGAACACCTTGACAGACTGAAAGTAGTGATGGACCGCCTCGAAGGCTACAATTTGAAGATAAAACACACAAAGTGCCAGTTCTTCCGTGATAGAGTTAGATACCTAGGGCATGTGGTGTCTCGAGGATGGCGTAGAAACCGACCCAGAGAAGGTGAAAGCGCTAGAAACATGGCCAGTACCTAAGAATGTGCATGAGCTGAAATCATTTCTTGGGTTTACCAGTTATTACCGAAGATTTGTAGAGGGGTTTTGCAAACATAGCGAGGCCGCTGACCAAACTCACAGCAGGACTCCCTGCAAGAAGAAAGAGGGGAAAGAAACCCACGGATAGTAAGCAAACACAACCAACATTTGTCTGGAGAGTGTCAGCAGGCATTCGACATGTTGATTCGAAAGCTAACCTACCCACCTGTTCTGGCATACACCGATTACAGTAAGCCCTTGAGCTACATACGGATGCCAGTACTTCAGGCTCGGTGCAGCATTGTATCAGGAACACATTGTTGGCGGCAAGGTCATGAAGAGACCAGTGGCCTACGCCAGTAGAAGTTTATCGCAAAGTGGCCCTTGAAGGAGTACATGACAAGACTGGACATATTGGTCAAGAGCACACCTTAGACTTGTTGCGTGCACGGTTTTATTGGCCACGCATGAGCCGAGATGTTAGTACCAAAGTAGAGACTTGCGATAGATGCACAAGAAAGAATCCGCCAGGAGCGAAGTTGCATGCACCCCTAGTTAACATAAAGACCAGCCAACCCATGGAGCTCGTCTGCATGGACTTTGTGTCCTTAGAAGAGTCAAAAGGTGGCATCGAAGATGTATTGGTGATCACCGACCACTTTACGCGATATGCAGTGGCCATCCCCACAAGAAACCAGTCTGCCAAGACGACAGCAAGACATCTCCTTGATAACTTCCTGCTCATTATGGGTTCCCCAGTAGGATACACTCAGATCAGGGTCGTAACTTCGAGTCCAAGATCATCAGGGGATTATGTGAAATTGCTGGTATAGAGAAATTGAGGACTATGCCATACCACCTACAAGGCAACGGTCAGTGCGAACGTTTTAACAGAACTTTGCTGGAGATGTTGGGAACTCTTGATAATGAAAGGAAGAAAGACTGGAAATCCCATGTGGCGCCATTAGTGCATGCCTACAATTGCACTAGAAATGACAGTATGGGTTACTCGCCCTACTATCTCATGTTTGGACGACATCCAAAACTACCGATGGATGTGTATCTTGGTCTACAACCAGATGAACCTTGTTCAGACACGCATGAGGAGTTTTCCGATGCTCTCCGAAAGCGATTACAGTACGCATATGACATCGCGTCGAGACATGCAGAAAAGAGAGCGACTGATAACAAACGGCGCTACGATCAGAAAGTAAGAGGTGCAGTATTGGAAATTGGTGACAGCGTATTAGTGAAAATGTCAACCTCAGAGGAAAGACAAAGATCGCAGATAGATGGGAGAAGAACCCTATCAAGTTGTACGGAAGCTGGATCCAGATTTGCCAGTGTATGTCGTAAAGCCAATGTCTGGTAAAGGGAGACAGAGAATACTGCATCGCAATTTGCTGCTGCCGTATCATTCAAAACTGGAGGCACCAAAACTGACGAGTCCCACGAAACCTGCTGATTGTAAAAACAAACCTCGATCTATAGTTCCATGCAAGAGTAATAGTCAAGAGAAGACTGAAACTGGAAGTGATGTCAGTTGTGACGAAGAAGATGATGAGTACATGATAGGTCTCAACCCCTGTACACCAGCTTTTATTCCCCATCAGATGGAGAAACAAGCACCTGTACAGAGAGTGGGAAGCAGAAATGTACCGTTGGAGGATAGTAGAACCAACAGTAGTGATGTTGTACACGAAACTAGTGTGCCTACCCTATTGGAGCCACGGGCAGTGAGCCCATTGTCAGTACCTAGTACACGGGGTGTACAAGGGCCATCATCATTCGATGTGGATGCTCATAACTATAGCCAGAACGAGTCCAGACTGTCTGAAAGTACTCAGATGGGACCAGAAGTGACGATGATTCACTTAATGTTGCTATGGTAGAACCTGATGAAATGAGCGCAATGCAGCCAACGGACGATGAATCAATTGTTGATGCTATGATAGATGGCAATGTATCCCCAATCATAAGGAGATCAAAGAGACTACGCAAGAAACCCCAGTACTATGGATTTACTTAACAGTGTTGAGTAGTCTTATTGAACGTTTGTGCAAATAGTTGCATGTTTTATTTTTGAGTAAAGTAAGTGATCGTATGTGTTATGCTGATGACATACATGTCATTAAAAAAGGGGAAATCACTGTCGTATATTTATGATGTTATCCAGACTACATTGTTTGTATAAAAAGTCTTGGTATTTCTAAAGAGCCCTTTCTGCCTATATGCACATACACAGCATATAGCATTTCTCAATTTTGTCTTATGTAATTGAGACAGGCACTCAGATGCCATTTAATTCTATGTGAGAAGTATTTCACTTCACTTACAAGAGTTGAGTGTAATTTTTGTGATATTCTATTGAGATGAGTATCATGCATTCCGCAAGTGTGCAAAAGTGCGGGACGCACTTTCCCGGAGCAGGGGAGAGTGTAACCAGTACATTTGCTATGGTAATTATTTCGATACGACTAGCGAGACAATTGTTTTATGACTCAGCTAGGGAGTTCAGTTTCAGAACTTTCGAGACTTTTTTGGTATGGCGTCAAACTTGGACGCAAGTTTGAGTGTCATTGTGCATTTTATTTAGATGTATCAGTGTTGTGAGCGCAAAGACGGACTTGCCTTTCCATGTCAGACTGTCGCCAAGTCTGACGGGTCGGCAGAAACCAGATTTCCGCGGGATAGACTGTTTTCATGGAACGAGTAGAGCTATCCTGGACAGTCGATCGAGCGCGGCTCTATCACTACATGTGATGCAGAAGAAGCCGTGTGCAGTGGTACCAGATGCCGACGGAGCGGAGAGGTAGTCGTTCGTCATTGAGAGTGAAAGCGGACAGTTTTCAGTAAGTTTAGTCAGATTGCTGACATTTTATGTGACCCATAGACACTGGATGTCATTGCGATAAACATTTAGTGAGACGATTTCAGCGTATTTCGTCGATTGATTGATGTAAACTCTACAGAAGTATCCCGGATGTAATCGCCAACCAACAAGGAATCCGACGGTTGCACGAAGTTTGCCGAGTACTCGAAGAGATGTAACTGCAAACTACAGTGTTCGTGTATATGAGACGTCGACCCGACGAGTGTTAACTTCGAGTTCTCTTCGTTGTTGCGGACTATAAATGTGTGATCAATATGGACATTTGTCGCATGCTTCATACAAGACCCCAAGTCGCGTGTTGATATTCTGAGTATAGTTTCTGAGTGTTTTTATGAGTCAAGTGTACCATTTTAGTAAAGTGTTGTGCAGACAGAGGTATTTCAATGTTTATTGATGAAACACTTCAACGCATATAGTTTTTGATGACATAGTTTCAACTGAATGCAGTTTTGATAATTCAGTGCAGAGATTTTTTACATCTTTTGAAGTCTGTATTCAATACTGATGTTTACGGTTTATCAGTACTAGAACAAAGCAGCTCACTGACGTTGTTGTTATTGTAAACAGTTTTTGTAAACAATTTGAAGTATTTGTTTATCAACATTGCACGTGTTGCAATTAGTAATACAGAGTATATTTCATGTTATATGAGTGTGGTGGTTCTCATTTCACACCCTGCTCCCTGTTGTTGTATACTTACAAAGCCAACGCCAAATTCGAACCAGGTGGCCCCAGCTCGAGAAATTAATTGGCTGAGCTTCAGACCAGTTTGTTTCGATACCGTTGCCAGGAGCCGGTTACACATACATACATACAGTACCAGAATCACATAACTTGTAACCGCATTTTGCGGTATGCGGCAAAACTTGCGGTAACTGTGCGGTAGCATTGTTCTCTCCCGCAAGGTCTGCGGTATCTATTGTCTCATGCCCACTTCCCATTGTTTTATTGCCGCAAACACTGCGGCAACGCGTTTGCGGGAACTCACTGATGCCTCAAAACATGTGGCAACAGCAGTGCGGCAACACACTGACAACTCAAATGCTGCGGTAACACCTCGTTGCGATCGCATTCTATTGTTCTAAATGTTGAAACTTGTGCGGCAACTGAATGATTGACAGCTTCAAAACCACAGCTGAAGAAATTGCGACTCTGTAGGCCTACTACAAACCAAATATAAATGCAAATTTGAACTTCACGGAGTGGTCAACTGTAGGCCTACACAGCAAGACAGGAAAGGTGATTGGGAGTCAACTTAGCATGCTATTCACAGTAATTGAGCACCAAATCGCCAAAATTGTAAAGGGAAATATAAATCATGTCTTTCTGTTTGGTATACAATACAATGAATAGCCTATCACTGTAAAATATTTCTCTGGCAGGGTGGGCGGGTACGTATGTTGCGAGTTTGAATCCGATCGATAATTTACTAATTTCTTAAAGATGACATCACTGATCTGAGAGAGACGTGATGTCAAAGAGAAATTTATTCGATGATTGTGACCATCAGGTAAGTCACGGTCCGGTGGTAAGTTGATGCCACAACACATCGCAGAAGACATGTTTTCTATTTTTCAATGCAAGAAGTGAATGCCGGTGAACTCGGAACTGATCACTGGTCTGTACCAGTCATTTCAACTGTAGTGGTTGGTATAAGCTCAAATACAGTTTTAAAACTTCCACTAGTAGGATCCACGACTAAATATGCAGAATTTTTGTTGAAATAAAGCTTTCCTCGTTTTCACTCATAAATTATCGTCAACCGATCATGACACCCGTTCCATAGCTTCATGTTTGTATCATGCGAGGAGGTGAAAAATGACCATGTACTCCCTTGTGACGGCATCAAAGTGTATGGAGATAATCTAGGATAGTGGTGTAAAGTCTTCAATGACAGTAAATTGCGAACAATAATTCTACAGACGCATTTATTTCTCTTCGGACGGGTGAAACTTCAGGCACCCATGCGCTGCGTAATCTGCTTGATCGATCGTGAAACTAACAGGGAGTCTGTAAAAACAACTGGTCATCAGTGTAGTGCACATGACTTTCCTATTTTACATCGTTTGTCCTAACTTTTGTCACTGTCATTCAACAATCTGTGGAGAGACTGTGCTCTAATACTATAGAAATATACAGCCATGGTAATATTTAGAACTGTCATATCTATATCGGCCTAAGTCCCCGCAACCTAGTATAGAAAGAATTGTAGTCTATACACAATGATGTGCGCTGTGGCATAGGTAGTTACCCATGTTTGCGCTTTGAAATGCCCGATCGGACAGGTTTCGCAGTTTACGGTATCGAGACCATCTTTGTTACTATTGGAAATAGATATTTTGGCAATTTTACTCTAGAAATTTAATGTGAATAAGTGGCGACTTTTACCTGTATGCAATAGACCTTGGTGTTCCGTTAACGGCAATCGAGAGCTGGGTACATACTGAGCCAAAAAAAGCAAAGTCTTGGATTTTAAAATTCGCTTTTGTTTTCGCACAACGAGCCTTCAAAGCGTCAACTTGACGAGTTTTGCATAAATTATCAGCCCTTGTTCACGCTTGTCAAGCTGCAAGCTGTATCTTCACTTCCAGGCTTTTTACCGGAAGTTAAACTGGCTCCCAGTCCCTGGCTTTTCTCGGAAGCTAAGTTCCAAAAAGTCATGGTAACTGCATAGCTGGCCAAGCCAGGCGATCATCCCGCGATCAATCCCAACAGCCCTACAACTCAGCGCGACGGTCTACTGATATTTAATCCTTCAATTTACTATATGTTTTGATATGCCCACAGACTTGGAGCCGGTCTAACTGGAAGTTTGAGAAACGGTCTTTCAGACTAAATATATTCATTACAGGTGAAAAATCTGGCGCCAGAATTGAAAAAGTTAGTGTTACTTTCGCCGAATAACAGTGTACACGACCAATACATTATTTCCTTGTAATAACCCCACATCAATTGAATTTTTTGGATTGTTTGTCTTTTTTCGAGATTAAATTCAAACTGTAATTTCTTAGAACTACGTTTTCTTCACCCCAGAATTGCATACGTTCTTTGAATTCGGGCTTGTAAACCCTGAAGATCTCTGCGTCGAATATTTAAGCTAATGCTAAGCAGACTTAGAAATAATAGTTAAATGGCCGGTCTGTACGCTTCTTTACAACGATTATCGTGAACTCTTACCAAATATTGCAAAGTCAGCCGTGATTCCAGTGTCATCTGTCCCGTGTGAAGGGGGGTTCAGTACCCAAAACACGATTAAAACATCGAAACGTAATTATCTGAGTGAAGATGCCGTAAATGATCTGATAGTTATAACCATGGAAGGCCCAAAACTTTACGCATTTGACTTCAGAGCAGCGACGATAGAGTTCAGGCAGCAAAGAGATCGTCGGAAGTTGTAATCTAAATGTAATTAGTCAGAAACGAATACCGTCGTCAGAGAATAGAACAGAAGAGTATTAAAGATTGTAAAACTCGTCCAAAAAAAAATTGTCACTGCTGATGTTTATTGAACACTTTATTCATTGACTTTTGAACTAGTTTTCGATATGGCGTATACAGCTGTTTTATAAGTGCTTACATGTACGCATTTTTGATACATTTTACGCGAATAATAAAAACATTTGCGTACAGCCTTACGCAGGTTTGAAAATCCTAACGGAAGCTCTGTAAATACCATTTATTATCCCTCGTAGAATTAATAGGAAATTAACACAGCAAAAATAATTTACTAAATTACGGATCGATTTTATGGAAGACAATTCACGCGAGACAGTTTGCTGCTTGGAGACTGCTTCAAAGCACAGGTAGATTGTGAAATTTTCTAGGGTCCCGACATCGTCAAAAATTCACTCCTAAGCTGTTCAATGCTGTATATCGCTAATACATGTAAAATACTCAAACAAGTCGGACTTTACTCATGTGAAAATCACTGTCAAAGTGGCCGGGATTACATGCGATAAGTGACATGTCCACATCGCGACCAGCCGCTCGATAAAACTCGCCTGGGAAGTTGACTTGCATGTTTCCTAAAAAGTAGTCTTTGCACACATAGGGAACCGGCTGGGGGAACCGGCTGGGGATATTCATCGTCGCAGTAGCTCAGCACTACCCGTTTTGGCGTAGGTCAGCGGAGCAGAAATTATGCTGTGGCTCGCGAGAATGGGGATATGGCGATTCGAAGAAGTAGCTACAGGCCCAGTCTGGCATGTTTATGCAAACATCGTGTGGGCATGGCACTTAGAAATATACGTGGGACATTCATGCCACGCTGCTTATTACAGTGAACAAGGAAAGACAAGATTTCACAGTCATAGTCTTTCCGAAATTGTTTCAGAGCGGTCGGGTCGCCGATTACACATGGCTATGTACATGTTACATAAGTGAACAACTCACGTTCACAGACTTGTTGCAAAACATCCGGCCTTGACTATCTTTCAGGAGGGGACGTTCACTTTATCTCATAATAATAATTAAAGAATGAAAAAATATGGACAAGGTCTGGTCTTTTCAAGTTTTAGTTTAGAACTGATCAAAATCCTATGAATTGCATTTTCACTGCGATTTGCGGTTGAATTTCTTTGTGACTTGGCAACGACATTTTTGCATACTCCTGCTTTTTACCACTTCGTGAATGTTATCACCCATCCAACGCTATATGTACGTGTATCGATCATTATACAAAGAGAACGCATAGAAAAAAACGACGCTCGCGGTCATGGGTTCAAGGACATTCACAAGGAGACATCCTCTTCGAGTCTGTCACGGATATTTTACTAGTTTTGAAAACTTATAAAAGCCAGTGTTCGAAATTCGTGGGCATTGCAACCACCCACCAGGACAGGTAACTTGAAAAAGTTGTCTTCCCGGGTAAAACTAACTCGTTCTGAGATGATTATACCTCGCAGATCAAATGTAGTAAAATTTAAAAAACAAAACAAATAAAACTACCAGCAACAGACACTGTGCTCTCCATTGGTTTTATGTTCTGTTAGAAAAATTACGAATTTGGGTAAAAAAAAAAAAAGAGTGAGCACCAAATAAATCCAAGTGAATGTTGCCCAGTCAACCGCGTGTCCTTTCTACTCAGCATGAGGGAAAAGCCAAGAGGGTTTGACCGGTTAAGAAGGGCTTGACTATGCAGTTTCTGCGTAGTGAAGCGTCATTACGTATTCATGGTGACCCCTGGCCAGCTGTCAATATCTTTGGGGGCTTTTGTCTTTTGGCCTGCTTTGCATATGCGTCGTTGGACACGACCTGCCAATCACCCAGGTAGTCAATTAAAGTATTAATTGACTGCTTACCGACCCTATCCAGCAGTATCAGTCATATTTTAATCGCGTGGCCCGGGTGGGCACAACGTAGGAATGCGTGTATTTCATGTGTACGTTTCATTGTGGTGTTGTTTGTACCATCGTGCGTTTGAAGTCCTTGTTTCACCTACAGTATTACCTTCAAGGTGACAGGCTTACTATTAATGTTCAGTATCATTGGACCGAGTTCTGCCCACGGTGAAAACCACCTGTTTTGCCTACTAATTACTGCCCGTCGCTGCCCGTCCTGAATGTAGCCTATCTATAGCTACAGTAATCACATAAATCATTTATCAGTTTTGATATATACTCCTAAATTGTAAGTTTGATCAAAATCGAGACCACATTCAAGGGCTATGCAGACTGTCCATGTACGCACACACAGTGACAAGAAGGTGGCAAACATCTACTCACCATGCACATCGAATCGGCGAAAAGAAGCATAAAAAGCTAGGCTCATCGCCAAAACAAACGCGCCAAGCGCTAACAAAAACCCATACCAAGCGGCCCTTTTCAGGGCCACCAATACTCCAAAAAGAGAACTACCAAAAATACGATAAAATGACATAGAACACACAAACACTTAAAAGAAATAACAAAAATCGTACACATAACAAACAACTGAAACACAACATTAAATACAAAATAAACAATCACAGTAACGTAACAGAAAACATGGCCGTGGAAATAAATCAGCTATTTCCAAAGAAAAGCCGACAACAACATGAAATTCAACAACAACCTATCATCGCTCAAACTATGAAACACCGAAAAATAGTACTAGGCAAAAGCCTTAAAATTCATTCGGACACCAACAAAACCAAACAGAATAAAACCACCTCAGGATTTCAACAAATAAAGTCGTATAATGTGACTACGCTACATCGTGAGACACAAACAATCGCAACACCAATTCAAAGAAAAGTCAAATTGGACTCCACGAACAACAACAAAACAAAAACTTGAAAGCTATCTGAAGCTTCTAAACTCGCACTTCTAGAGATACCCTTTCAAACAAGGAAACAAAACATGTCGCGTGCCAAAAGAATCGCGATAAACCAGCTTGCAAACAATGGACAAATTTTCTGGAAAATAACCCTTCGACGAGGGTCAGTTTTTCGTTATTGTCAACAAAAACGATTTCGTTCTCGAATGCGAAAGGCAATTACGTAACACTCAGTATTACACACAACAAGCCAGAACAAACAGTAAACACAGTAAACGAACTATTAATTAAAATGTACGAGAACAAGCACATCAACCAGGGTACTTGTAAGTATCTTGATCCAATAAACATAAAATCCGTACCCCGTACTTATTGCCTAAAAATTCACAAACCTCCGCAAAAATCTAAAAGACACACCAGTCAAAACAAAATTTACCGAAGCAAAGAAATATAGAACAAACAAACCGAACCACCAAACGGACTCACAACGTGACCAAAATTAATATACTTGCCTCGCTAATCGGAAAGCAAGACCACTAAAATGCATTAAAATAAATTTTCACAAACACAAACTAAGGAAAGAATCTACACTGCGACTGATGAGAAACCACACTCGGGTTTCGAAACGCAAGCGTCAAAGGGCGACTCTATCAACTTTTGTAACAACATAGGTCCGGCTGCGTCTCGCCATAAGCTTTCCCCACACAAACAAAACATTACCGTACACACTAATCCAAACTTCTCTACAAATATCCAAAGCGAAACAAACATTTCATTAACACAAACAATCGGATAAGAATGTAGGAACACATTTTCGAAACGAATCAAACACAAACTCGACACAAAAACATTTAGGATAGTTAGGTGGGGAGCCTGTTTCACATTTTTTTACATCTCGCTATACTGTCTATGATTCTAAAATAAAGTCATCTGCCACTTTTTCTGTATACGCGGTTTGGCAAAACTCATCTCTTCAATCGAAAGTCGGGCGATTTCATGGTTCTTTGGGGCACTTAAGTGTACGTCGAGCTTAAGGAATGTAGTTACGTTCGCGATGTTTTATTCGAAAATTATTTATTTCTTCAAGGGCAAATGCACATAACTTATGCTGTTGGAAATACTGGCCGCTCATAACAAGACAATAAACTCAATATATGTGCATCTTTACTTATATTGTCAAAGTACCACCGACACCCACAAAAAACCAAATGGTTCAGTCCAGACATTTGCAACTCTGCCATCCGACTGGTCAACAGGAAATCAACCATAGGTGTCTTTTGGCACGCGTATACGCCAGTCACCTAGGCGACGGTAATCTGCACCACTTATCACCATCGGGAAGGTACTCCTCCCCATATACCACTGGCGATCCCACCCTCAAGGCACTGCGTCATTGGACCAAGCATTGTTATTGTAATTTCCTGCATAAAATGAACAGCGAGGTCAACCGGTCAAAATCTCTTGGGATTTCCTGCATGGTCTTGAACAGGAGCGCCACCGACAAGGAAATGGAATCAACTACATCTCAATAAAATTTGTTGGAAAACCTAGAGCTTGCATTTTTTCCTTTACTTTTTTCACGTACGACTTTGCTCCTATGTCAACGTGATGGTACGCTAGTTTATATCTTATATCACGGGTGGAGGGACTGTGGTAATATGAGTCCGTACCAGCTAAGTCAACGGCAATAATGTTGTAGAAAATTGCAAGTGATTTCATCGGCGAACTGATTTTGCTTATAATTCCGTTTTATTTGTCAGTGAAAAGATCTGACTTGATGTTTCTGAGGTAGCCGAATTGGCGCACTATCTTACCGAGGCGCGAAGGCCAAGCTTGTCTGTCCAGTGTCCGTTTCAAAATTATCTGAGCGCTCACGCATGCACTGTGTTCCAGAGAAGTATTACACAGTGGGACTAAACTGGTCAATTATCAAAGTCGGGAATGGAATATGCACGGTCATGAATGTCCGAGGCAGTCATGAATGTGCACTTATAAAAGTACATGAACATTTGTTCTCCCAATCACATGACGGCCCGATTTTGCACAAGTTTTAAATATCGGATATTTACAATCTAGTATCAAAGTTTGACATATCGACGTTTTCGGGACTGCGGTGAGATTTCACCACCTCACAGTTCTGACCAAATCCGACTTCCAAGGACTGACTCTAGTTTCGATATTAGACGATACTAGATTCTGTCAAATCGCAAGTAAATATCCGGTATATATACGAGATTTCACCACCTCACAGTTCTGGCCAAACCCTTCCAAGGACTGACTAGTTTCGATATTAGACGATATTAGACGATCATACTAGATTCAGTCACACATTACACATTACCAGTAGAATTACGACATTGTCTTCGCTGTCTTCGCTGCACTGTAACGTTTGCCGACAGTTACAAGGATAAGTTATCACCGTCCGAGTGTAAGAGCACTGCAATGACATGATACATGTCAAGCAACTGACAAGGCAACCTTTTCAGAATACATTCTTCTACAAAATTCAGAGTATGTTGCGTCACCACTGAAAGCGTTGTTGACAGCCAACACGAGATTACATATCCATCGAAATTGCCTTGGTTAAAATCGAACAGCAAAGTGGCGTAAAGCCTGCCTATGGTTCATTCCGCCAAAGGTAAATTTCACATTACAGTGAAATGCTTCTGTCATGATCTCAAACAAGAGAAAAGGAAGAAGATTTAAACCTCTTTTGGTGAGTCATTTTTAGCGGATTCATTTTAGAAGAAATATTTATCACTGCAGTTATTTTCGAAATTACTTTAATCACGGTCCCTCCACAATTTGTGGAGGGACCGTGCTTTAATCGACAATATTGCCACTTTATGACAACGTTATGTGATCAAGGTCATGCAGAGTCCAAAGGTCATGGCGGCCATGCTTTTGCAATGACGATGCGATCTACACTTTCTCGATAATTTCGCGGGTTAATTATCTTACTTTTCGCCAATGTTTTCGACATAACACGGTCCCTCCACATGGAGGGACCGTGGACATAACCATATGACATGCATTGCATTTACAACTGTCACGTTATTTACTCGAATGAGAATGAAATCATTTGGTTTTTAACAATAACGTAGCCGCTACGTGCTACCTCTCTCCATATGGTGCGGAATAAATGTGACTGTGAGACCGTATTTAGTATCGATTCGGCCCCTTGACAATCATCTGCTCGACAATTATGCCACGAACGAGTAACAACTTACAACTGCGTAGACATGGTTTTATTTCTCATCAACTAATCACTCTGTTTTATTGTGTAGCGTTTATCTAACGCATAACGCAACTTCGGAATGATTATAAAGAAAGGAAAGACGAAAAATACAAGATGTTACGGGTTTTCGTAATTAATTTTATTCCAATGATAGCTGTCATTTCTTGGTCTTTTCATTCGATGCCTGTGTAAAAAAGGACGAAAGTGGTTAAAACAATAATACAGTGATCGAATAATAATGTATTTAATAAAAGTTTGTTGCCAGATTCGAACTCGCATTTGCGACTTCATTCAGAATTAACAACGCAACTCTGAAATTGCCGAGCCATTCCCTCTATATTGGAAGTTCCTTTTTAAAACTTTAAGTTTTTGTTTAGTATTCGTATTTTCGATGGTCTTCATTTCGTTGGTATTGCAATCAATGATAAAGAAAATGTAAAATGTCGTTTGATGACATTGAAATTGCAGGAAAGCTGTGTAAAGCCTGCCTATGGTTGATTTCCGCCAGAGCAGAGGTGAATTTCAATTGGATCAAACATGAATTCCATTTACAACTGTCGGGTTATTTTACTCAAATGGGAATTAAGTCGTTACGTTTTTAACAATAGCTGATACATGTAACCTCTCCGAACGGTGTGGGATAAATGTGGGACCGTACTATTTAGTATCGATTCGGCCCCTTTACCATCATCCGCTTACATCTATGCCACGAACGAGAAACAACTTACAACTGCGTAGACATGAGTTTTTCCTAACAACGTACTCATCAACTAATCACTCTGTTTTATTGTGTAGCGTTCATCTAACGCATGACGCAACTCAGAACATCATGAAAAAAGGAAAAGACGAAAAATGCAAGATCTGGGTTTTAGTAATAAATTGTATTTCCTATGCGAGCTGTCGTTTCTTGTGTTTTTTAATCCTATGCCTATGTAAAAAGGACGCAAGGGTTAAACAGTAATACAGTAATCGGGCAAGTATATATGCATACAGTGTAATAAAACAGATTGTTGCCAAACTGAAAGCTCGCAGACACATGAATGAACAGTGTTTCTGTTCATTTTGTCAACAATACCACGACTGTACATGCTACTTCCGGTATTAGCAATTACTTGGTGGCATCGGGCCAGACCATTCGATAATGACTTTCTCATGGACATGCACAGTGAACAACGCATGGTCAACTCGATATCGATAATGCAATGAGTTTAGCTGGGCAGTTTTGGAGCAACAACATATAATCAATCGCTCTTTTCTCCAAATGTTTGCACTATAAAACATTGACTGGGCAAAAAGTTGCTACATTTTATGATAGTAGACGAAAGGAATTGGAGCGTCAAGAACGTGACAAAAACGCGAGGTAATAGGAGTATTGTATGTACATTACGAAGGGCATTTTTGACATTCTTTCCATTGTGAGATGAGCTTGCAAGGGTCATGTTTTCGACGCGACTTGGACGCGTCTGGATGCGTCTTGAACGCGTCTAAATGCCATCAAAAACCAGCCGAGTCTGAATACAAGTTTTGCTGTATACTTACATTTCCGTACACTTACAAAAAGTACAATGGAAAAAAATGCAAGAAATGCTTTCAGGTACCCAACTTAGCCTAGATTGCTATGGTGAAAACTTGTGACCGTGATTGTAAACTCAGAGGGCGGGGCAAAAGCAAACCTTCACAAAAGGTCTGTGCGGCAACCAACTTGGGGTCATTAACACCTCGTCAATTGCCGCAATACCGCACGTTCTTTTGTTGTACTTGTCGCAACTGCTGCGGGAACTATTGTTCACTTACCGCATTTACGGCAATCGAGGACAAAGAAAATCAACAGCTAACAAAAGAGGTGTTACCGCGAAGTTACCGCACCAGCAGGTAGGCCAACAGCGCGGCAAAAGCTACAAGTTATGTGATTCTGGTACTGTACATACATCGAAACACATACATACATGTTCATAAATACATGTATACATTCATACATAGATACATACGTACACACATACATAGATACATACAAACATACAGACATACAGACATACAGACATACAGACATGCAAATAGCATGCAAATGACTGATTCAGCTTATACGATTACTCACATTGGTATACCAATGTGAGCTAAATATCTTACTCGGTTGTTTTGGCGTTAGGATCTAGGAACCTGCCTACTAAATTTCAAAGCAAATAAACAAGTGGTTTGAGAGAAAATTTCATGTATACCAAAGTTCTCGACAAGTTGTTTCAGGAAGTAAACTGTGGAGGGAGAGGTGAAGGGCCAAGAGATAATCATATGTTTGAAAAATTTGAGACAACTATGGTAGGTGAAATCTGGGCAATCATAATGCTTTGATAAGATGAGATCTGCTACGTATTTCCTTACTGTTTTCAGATGCAATGAGTAGAATGACTGCCTTCCTCTTAGAATTTTTAAATACACTTTTTCTTTTAGACAGGCATCTAATGTACATAAAAGTTCATACAGTGGGTTTGCTCTTCGAGCAGGAGACCTCAAGCTGACAAATCCACCCTCCTCTTTTTCATCTTACATCAGTTCAGGAGTAAACCCGTCAAAACAGTCATGTTACCGTCATTCAGAAGCACACGATGACTCGTCTACATGGCCTGCGAGACAAAATAAATTGAAAACAGATTAGTAAAACGGGTAACTAATCACAGAGGCAATAATGAATAAATAAGAGATGAGGGTCACTGCGTTGAAACAGTCATGTGTTTGCAATTATCTATGAAAAATGTGTGAAATTTCTATCTCTCTGTTCTTCATTTTCAGGTTTTTAACATTGCTGAAAAAGTTGTTATTTTATGCTATAAAACAATACTGCATTAACATAGGCTGAAAAAATTGTGTGAAACTTTCAGCGCTAAAGCATCAGATTGACTTTGTTGTCACAAAAAGGAAACCCAAATTTTTAGAAGTTTGGAAAGGTTTGGTCAGGTGTGAAAAATCTTCTCCCAAGGAATTTCTGATAGCAAAGTGACTAATTTGCATAACAATGTAATTAACTATAGTAGTGGCCATCGCTAAATGGCAACTGAGTGAATAGAGATGCATATGCCTCTCAGAATGCTACCAAAAGGACCCCCTAACATTGAATAGGGCTCTTCCCATCATGGAACATTAATACATAATACGTAAATTCAAGATGTAAGAAGTAAGAGTCTGGTCATGACATATTAATCCTCACAACATATTTATGCAATGACTGCAATTTGCGAGGGAAAAAAAGATAGAAACGCCTAAGTACCGTCTATTTACTGTCTGTTCTGTGCTGTTTTGTGTCTATGTTTACAACTATTGTCTTGCGAATGCTGACCTACTGTCATTGGATTACGGATTGGTATGATTGCGATAATTATTCTTCTCAAGACTTCGGACCTTGTCAAGTATGTGTCACATAAGTACCAAGCGCACCGTACCATATTTTTAGGGGTGGCCGCCAGCTGTGAGGGGCTGAATATTTGTGCCAATGGAAGGGGGGCAGTCAGACTTCAGTTTTACGGTCCCCTGACCTTTTGAAGTCGGCTTTTAACAAATGGTAGAACGTAAACCATTTATGTAACTTTGTCTTTTTAGGGTCTACATGTATGCGTGTATATTTGCGTGCAAGACATTTACACTCTTCCCTGGGTTTCAGTGCACGGCATGACATGAAAATGTCACATTAGCACAAAGGGCTTTGGAACAGGGAGCTAGGAATTGGTGTTCATTCACAAGTTAGGAATTGGTGTTCATTTACAGGAATATTGATGAATGAAAACAAATAAAAATGTTAGATTCTTATATCTGATAAAGACATTTCTATACGGAGCTATACAAGAAAAAGTATAAAAAAACCGGGTCTAGTTGAGAGGACAACGATACATACCTGGATTAAACAACGGTTGTCCAGCTGATGTTGTATAACTATGATAGCGGCGATTTAGGTTTGTCGACATGTCGCTGTTATTGAAATGGTAGCTTTCTTCTGTCCAAGTTTCGAAAATGGGTTGTGTAGTTTCACCCTGGTTAAACTTGGGTTGAACAGAGAATAAACTGAATAAAACGTGTTGCTTGTCGAACTGGACGGCTCGTAACTGCATGACGACCAACTCCGGGACCAACTACAACTTTAACACAGGTACAGCATAGTTCAACAAGGTGGCGCTTTACTGTTTACGACCCCCTAAGTGCTCAAATATTCACAGGAAGAATTCGCCTAGTTATTATTATTTACGTTCAATTATGACAAAACGCAATTTTTGTTACTCTTGTTTGACAAATATTACACAATGCATTATATATTTGTGATTCGCCGGATTAATAAAGGGACAAGCTACACTTCATTTATGAGGAGCAGGCTAGGTGGTCAATTTTAATATACCGACTTGCTTGTGCTCTCTGTCGAATTACAGATTCAATGGCTGCTCTTTCTGTCAATCGATAAAAATATTTTCATCTTCTAAATTCCGTGTTATTTTGACTGATATAGTACGCTAAGGCTGTGGCGGATTCCTTGCGAACGCACACAGACGTGTCCCATGCAATAAACTGGAAAGTTGAAGAGATCTTTGGCAAAACAACCAAGTGTCGGCCTGAGCATGGAATTAGTAAGGGCTCTTACTAATGCCATGGCCTGAGTGAGTAATTCGGCGGCGGATAAACCTTCATACTGGCTGGGGATCGAGTATTCATACACGGAACAGAAATGTCGGGGAAAGACTAGTTTACTTTTCAGAAAAGTAAAACGTTCATTCTCGTTAAGTTAGTCAATAATTCGAAATATTTTCGTTCCCTATTGTTGAAATTATAGACAGTCTAACGATAACGTAGCCGGACGGCCGACTGTGATTAGATATTTGACATATGCTTTGATAAAAAGGATTGTTATCTATATTATATTCTCATTTGACCGAAATAATATCTCGACCTACTGTCATTAAACTAAGTTCCTTTAACCATAGATCCTCGAGAAAAACGGGACAGGCACTGCTGAGGTTTCTTTGTGCTATCTATCTTGGAATATATTAAAGTTTATTTACCAAGCGGTCCCCGACAACAATACTTCGTACTTAACACTGAATCTCATTAACGATCAAACTGATGTTCTGAATATGTACACTTTGCTCTGCATGGCACGTTCCGAGTAATGACACAGAGAATTTGAGGAGTTTTTTGGATACTAGTCATGGTGAATGTTCTGGTAACGATGAAGATCACATTTTGGATTCTAGCCGAAGCCAACGGGAAAAAACCAGACGATAAAAACAGTGTACATTTAGCCATAGACGCTGCAGAAAACTCTTGCTAGGTATCGACAATATAAGTTTACATTCCCTACCATAAACATCTCCCATAACAACAAACATTTACAAGTTTGACAGCTCTACACTTCCCTAGTCCTGCGAAACGAAAATCTGACCTTTACTTCATCTGTCACGCAACATTTGACAAAAATCAGGGTACATAAAAAATGACTACTCCATCGGAGCTCAAATACACGACCTCTACATTTTGGTACTGTTTTAGCCTAAAGAAACACTAAAGTTCGGATAAGCTACACATGTGTACATCCGCAAAGTACTAGAAAATATATTTGTAATACTGACTTTCGCTGTCAGGAGAAACTTTGCGATAAATCGGGACTCTCCAACGGTTAGTGGAGTCGGAAGCGGTAAGGTAGACATGCATTTACACTAAGCTGAACGCTGTCCTCGTAAATTTGGCCGTTCACAGTTTTCAAACAACAACATTTCAGTAGTTAACATACATACTTTACCGAATCATGGAGCACTCCTCGCACAGAAAATATTCCGAGGGTTAAAAAACTGCAAAATTCGGAGATACACGGACGATTGTGGAATGTAAACAACTCTGTCAGGTGCAGCCAACGGAGCTATCATCGAAAAAGCTATTCCAGGAGCAATATTTGAGGGCAGGGGAAATTATAATTTTGCTTGGGGAGGGGACATATTTTTAGGTAGCAGGGGAGCAAATTTTAGTTTTTTTTGTCGGGGAGGGCAGATATCAGTTGATTGTCCAGGGACAGGGCTTTGCGAAAAACGAGGAGAGGGGAAGCCACTTTTGAAACTGGGACAGGGGAAGTTGAGCCATGGTTTTTCCAGGGTTGGGGACACAGGGCAAGTACTTATACCTTTAAAGGTTATCTAGACTACTTAGCATATCGCGATTGACCTGATTGACCCCACATCTCACTGTACATGCTGTATGTACTGCGCGTATGGCCCGCTCCTGTTATCGGACTTCTTTGCTAAAGCTGCCAGGGTACACATGAGGGCGCCGAACAAGGCTGAGCAAAGCAGTCTGGGTAAAAAAGAACTCTTTCACAGCAGGCCACTGTACTGTACTGCGGGTATTCTCGACCGCGGAACGCCACGTCAGTAGTTGAATCGCATACGAGCGAGGTGAATGAGAGATCTGACGATACGAAGAGCAAATGGAACATAAATTGTGTGGAAAAAGCAGAACTAAAAGTTATGTCATTTATGTATATTGAAACTTTGAATATTGTGTTGGTGGTTGAAAATCCGAACTTTAATTATTTGTTTTCACGGCCTGTGACGCAAAAATGACGTAAAATTCGCAAGTACCCGGATGACCCGCGGTCGAGAATATTCAGCCGATATGACGGTTTTACCCTCAGACTGTCTGTACCTGATGAGAAAACCCCAACTTTAAGGAGGGCAATTCTTGTAGCATGCAAGAGGGGCTGTTCACATGCCAGTCTTTGAATATATTTCCGATTTTTGAATGTTTGCTGAACTCCACCCTTATTTATTCATAGCAACTGTCTTTGTAAAAAGATTTTAGGATTTTATGCCCTATCGTAGTGAACCCCACAGCTAATGAAATGATTTTATATTAGATAGTACGCAATGGTATAATCATGTGGCAAAATTGGGCTGAACGTTTGGCACAATATTTGTCACCTTGTTCTCTGATTACACCCAACTGCATCAAGCACAGCACAACCCAAAAAAAACTTCATCGCGGAACAACAAACAGAGATTGATATTAATTTGTCAAGGTCCGACAACACGAAAGACAGCCAAACGCCTCCAGAGCAACAACAACAACAACCAGATCTCTGGGTCCCCTTTGATGAAAGGCGAAAACCAAGATACATCAGCACTTGGGATTCACTTGCAATACTAGCAATAACTTAGCTTCAAAGGTCAATACACTTAATGCAAGATTAGTCGAACGTGGCTAAAAACAACAGGAAATCTCTAGTCACATCGCCACACGAATTACGCAACTACAACACCAGCGAACTTCCAGAACTTTAACAGCCTACAGCGAACAAACATTCTCGCGAGCCAGAGCAATAATTTCCGGTCCGCTGACCTACGCAAAAATGACGGGTAGCGCTGAGCTGTTGCCGTAAAGAGGCACGTAGTTTACGACGATGCGAACAAACGAAGAAACAAAGAACACACTAGTGTACACAAGAAAATATATGTAAGAACACAAGCTATAAAAACAGCAATGTGCGAAAACTGAACACATAGAAATCAAAACATAAGCGATACACTGATAACGGCCAAAGTCCACGGCATTAAGAACAAGGCAACAAACAAAATACACAAAAAGATACAAACATAATATTCGATCTCTCTGTTAGAAAGTAAGAGATCAACTACATCAACAAAATATAAAAATAAAACAGATATACCTATATCTATTGGCGACTGAGGAAGAAACCGATCTAGTTTAGAAACGTGAGGTCAAAGGGTCACAGCTGTACTACGCCCATGCATGTCTCACCATGGCTTATTTTAAAATTAACAACCTATTTTTTTAATTTTCACACTGACAACCAAAATACATAGAGGACGAGATAGGCGATATATGAAGCCACTTTCCTTTTATCATGTTTATTACAAAGCTAGACTTTAAGGAGGGTAATTGTTGTAGCATGCAGAAGTATTCTACTAGAGGGGCTGTTCTCATGTTTTTGAATTTATTTTCGATTTTTTTGTTTGGTCAGCTACGTGTACAGAGATGTTTGTATTACATGATTTAAACTAGCGCTGATCGCAAATGACGTCACTTTTCTCTCTCATTAGTATGCATAAATAAATATATGTCCGCATTTTCCGCATAAACGACGAAAATAAAACCTGCCAGTGTTAGAATGGCTATAAAGCGTCACACTTATTCGTATGAATTGATGAGTGAGACTAAAAGCTGCAACAACAGCCGCGCATACAACGACAAAATTTGTCCGAATTTCAGCATATTTGTCCGAAAGTTGCGCGCGTGCAGCTATAAGCTTTTTCAGCAACAAACTTGGAATCGCGATCAACGCTATTTCCGACACATGGAAGTTGGTGTTTACTAAATCTGCTGATTATCAAAGTGACGCAAATTACGTCGTTCCTCACGTGCCATAGCAACTTGATGTCTACCATGGTGACGCCACATGTTGGAGTAACTGTGGCCAATATTGCGATTCATCGATCGGAGGTTTTCCGAAAATTCTCGAAGACCAACGAGGTTGGCAGTACATCCGGGATAACCGATCATGAGTTCGGCTTACTTTTCCGACTTTCCGCGCCAACGCGACTTAGCATATCTGGAGCCGAGAACCGCTGGTGCGGTCAACTCAACACAGTTGCCCGTAGAACAACCCACGGTAAGTGTATCCTTAGAGTGTTACAGAACATTATATTGTTGCCGCTCAAATTATCCCTTTGCCTTGATTTGTACGAAATGCATATCTCCAAAGGATATCCGATTTTGCGTTGTGTCTTCTGCTACATTTTGTACTTTCACAGTCATGTCACTCGCACCATGGATGTAAAAAAAGTCTATTTTTTACAGCCATGCTCGCACCAAAATTTGTGAATGAAACTAAAATATATATCATCAGTAATTAAATTGTGTAGTTATTTGTGAACAAAAGTAAAATCAAGATTACAAAAATCCAACTTAGTAGCGTGTGAATGGCATGCGAGGAACAGGCCCCTGTCAACGTGTCAGGAGCAAAACCCGGCTTTGTGACATGCGAGTGTTTTTAAATGATATCAGCTACATTTTCACAGAAGCGCTTGTTCCGTTGTAAACGATTTACCGTTTCTGCGGAAGATTGAAAAGAAAGTTGCGCCACTTGATGTTTTCTTTTTACATGTATTCTGGCGACGCCACGATCGCACCCGTGTACTGCACAGTTACGAGTGGAGTGATACGTACCGGCCGCCGCGTACTATGCGTACTATGCATATAAGCATACTATGCTTACTGAGATTACGCGTACTATGCTTATATGCATAGTACGCGGCGGCCGGTACGTATCACTCCACTCGTAACTGTGGTGTACTGTACTGTACAGTGTGCTCTGGGTAAGATGATCATCACGAGACTTTATAAATCCTGTAACGAATAACTCTGTTGTACTTCAGGGAATGAAACCTTAATTGTCCAAAATGTGTGAAAAAAATTAGCCAGATCGTGATACAAAAAAAATTCAGTCAAACACTGCTACATATATGACGAGTGTTCGCCTATGACTTCGCTGCCGAGTTGCCAATTGAACCTTGATGGTAGCATTGGTTACTTTGATGTTTTTTGGTGTATCCAATCCTATTTCTTCCCTTATTTTAATAGAATACAGTGAATCACACATCTGTCGACATAATCGACATTTCTGTTTGCGAAACTAATCGTTACTTTGATTCAAAAACGCCCGTGTTCTGTCTCCTATGAGCGTCACCCCCATACATATGTAACCTTAAAAGGCCGTCAAGTTTTTATGATAATTCCAAAATTAATAATATTCAGTCACTTTTCAGCTGAAATTGTTAATTACGCATTTTCTACATTATATAATATAAGATTTCAAAATCAATTTTCAATATTTTTAGAGCAATTTCAAACTTGTAGTCACCAACAGCCGTGGTCGGCCGGTGGCCGGCCGGGCATTGTACGTAGGCTACATAGCGTGTAAATGTAACAGTAAAGCCAGCATTACTATCAATGAACTGAGGATCGCTTGCTGAAGTGAAAAGTAAAATACAAAGCTATCGAGAATATTAAGGAAAGTTATGCCGCTCCGTCTGTCAGTAGCTTAGTCCCAGTCCCGCAATGTGGATTAGCCTAACATCTGCCATGTAGTTTAAATAAATGATCTATATCTGTCAAGGTTACTTGTAGGTGATGAAGCAACTTTGTGTATTTTTGTTGGGCAGTAATTAGGCCAAGCCAAATAATTACTGTACAATCTTCAGTTTATGTAACTGGCAAGAATGGTCTGAGTGTCTGCATGGATAGGTTCAGGTTTCAAAGTCAACTGTCTGGCGGCAATGCAGCATTCTCTACTGTCCCAGTTTTGAATGCATTCTTCTTTTATTCAGCAGCACTGATAGCCAGTTTTTATAGTGCAACTAAGACTTACCACTACCGTATGGTCAACACTCAATAGCACATTAGGCCAAAAAAAGAAAAAGAAATGTTTCTGGTCAGCACGCGCGTCACTTGAACAACAGCGCGTCACCCTTTTTTTTCCTGGTTTGTGGCCAGCGTCCGTGGCAAATTACGTACAGATTACTATGACACCAAACCAAAACGGCTGAAGAGAAAGAGAAAATTCTTTGGGCACATGATAAGTGACTACATGAACAGTTTAAATATTACTATATTGATAAAACTATAAAACTGAACCTCCTCCCTCCCTTGAGGAGAAAAAAAATAAAAAAATGAAAAAATTCGAGTCGCCGAACCATTTTTAAAGAAAGGCCTGACCAGAAACATTTCTTTTTTTTTGGGGGGGGGGGGCTGGATGTACAATTTCGAATACACTGCTGACATTAACATTTTTAAACAACAATTAGGTCCATGCACCTATATATGTCATCTAGAAAAATGTGTTGAATCAATGTTTTATCTGTTTTATTTTGAGCCCAAACAGGTATTTAAGTTAATGTGCTCAAGTCAAGCATTTTTTTGCAACAAAATTTCACGTTTTTTAATTAATGTGATATGTGGGAACCAGCCCTCTTGAAAAGGTGCACTGCCACTGTTATGTAATCAAGTTCCAGATAATATATCCTTGGAGATAGTAATTTAACTGAGACAGATATTTCTGACTGTGATGATCCGAAAGACTGACTAGCATGTTTGACTGGAACAACCAAACATATATGACTTTATAGAGTCAATTCTGCCATTACTGAATATCTATAAGTTTTACGAAAAATCAGTCGACATTATGGTGCACCCTGCCCCTTCACAGTTCAGTTGGAAAAAGCATGCTCTGATATGGAGAAGTGATATCAGTTACTGCAGTGATGTTTATCTTATATTTAAGTAAGACACAGTATTATAGATGAACAGCTGCTGGACACTGACCTACAGGTCATATAAACTGATGATGTTAAAGCTAAAGACGACCATGAAGATAGACAGGCTAGCATGTTTGCCGGGAACCACCGAGCATATATGCATTTGAGAGAGTAAATTATGTCGTTACTTAATATCTGTAAGTGTTACTGACAAATCAATCAACGTTATGAACCTTGACTCTTCAGTTTGACAAAACGTGTTCTGATATGGTTACGTGATATCAGTTACTGCAGTTATGTTTATCTTATATTTAATTGAGACACAGTAATATAGATAGACAGCCGCTGGACACTGACTGACAGGTCGTATGAACTGAAGATGTTAAAGACCGTGATGATAGACTGACTAGCATGTTGAATTGGAACCACCAAACATATATGAATTTAGAGAGTAAATTCTGTCATTTCTGAATATCTGTAAGTTTTACGAAAAATCAGTCGACATTAAGATGAACCCTGATCCTTAAAGTTTTACATAACATGCTCTGATATGGATTAGCAATATCAGTTACACCAGTGATGTTTATCTGAAATTAAGTGAGATACAGTATTATAGAAAGATAGCCCCTGGACACAGACGGACAGCTCAAAGTTCTAGCTCCATCAGTGCTCTTGTTGATGAGGTATAGCTGACACTTTGTTCGGTATGATACGAGATACTCCAGTTTTTCTGTAATCTTGTAGTTGAAGTTTATGTGTGAAATAGTTGACTTTTTATGAAGTCCATGATGTTGTTGCATGTTCAAGCATATTAGAGTTCCCCTGTGAAGCCTTTGATGTTTATCTTATATAGAGTGAGACACAGTATTATAGATAGACAGCCCTGGACACAACTCGCAGATCCTGACTGAGACATGTGATATTCTGAATCAGACTGACCATGATCTAGGATAGTTATGCACGAGCTCTGCATTACACATTGCTTTAAACCCAATTATCTTTATATTACATCTGTGTGAGGAGTGTAATAGTAACGCTATGGTTGTTTGTAAAATTCACTTATAGAAGCTTTTTTATCTCTTATATATTAGGTTGATCCGCAGCACCGGTACATGTAGCAGGAATTTCGTAGTCATGGCTCATTTAAGAGAGTCAGATTCAAAAGTTAAGTACCATTGCTTCTTATTTCAGCCTTGGTTTTCTTCCTCAATGCATTTAATTTGATTTAAACATACGCAGTCACTCAGTGCATATTCTCAACTATTCGGAACAGCTTTTTTGACCATACATGTCATATACAGAATAAGAAAATGTCCCAGAGAAACTTTTCAATTTTTGTTTAACACGATTGGAACTAATTTGAGATAATTGGCTCTTCATATCTTTCATATTTCTCAAAAATTGTAGGTGCCCTATAGCTGAATGTTGCGATGTTACTAATTACTCATAAAAACAAGTGTGTAATGTAAACAGAAAAGCAGATAGCTTACATTTGCAGATTTTAAAGATATTTATTCACCATCCAATTATCCCAAATTATTTGCAATCCTGTTGTTTTGAGATTAATCACCTTCTCAGAGTAGACAAACATGAGTAGGATGTGAACTTGATTTACCATCTTATCTGCCTCCATTATTCATTCAACAGATTTAATACTTTATTAAAAATTTGTTGAACTCAAATTGCATGTTTCACAATCTCAATAATACACTCTCTCCCAATATTAGCATCAGGAGCTTGACATATTTTTTCTTCCATCGACAAATAGCCAAAAAACATGTACCTTTCAAAGGTATCAGATAGTCAAAAGTTGGGCACCTGTCAATGATTGCAGATACAGCTAGAAATGGGCACCTGTCTTACATGACAGATAGCCAAAAAATTGGCACCTGCCTTAGATGGCAGATAGCCAAAAATGGACACATGTCAAAGGTGACAGATAGCAAAAAAATGTAGTAAGAATAATACCACAGACTTCTCTCTTAAAGTTTCAGGATCCAGATCTAGTATGTACAGAGTTAATCAAATGTGAGTGACACCATTCCATTGACGTTATTTTTGTGTAAACATTCTTTGCCAAGGCGTATAAATAAAACATCTGATACCAAAATTACCCTCTAAATTTTTGTCATTGTGGCCTTGCAATGACAATAAATCAGCCAAATTTTCAGGCCATCTAGACCACCGCTGGAAACACTTCAGGCTAAAATCTAATGCCTGAGAGGGCATGCGTTTAGGGAAAAAGTGGGGGAACCTCAAACTCCATTGTCCATGATTTGACCAACCTGAAAACTGGACATTGACCATTATGTAATCAAGTCATCTAGATAACACGGCCTGACTGATTCAGAGACAAACTTGAATTTAAGTACAGCATTTACTTGACCAACTGTGAAAGAGTGATGATAGACTGGCATATTTGACTGGCTATACAGAAAGTACTTGACTTTAGAGAGTAAATCCAGCTGAAGTTCCATCTGTAAGTTTTACTGAAGTGACGGTTCATGTCCGACATTCTGAAATGAACCTTGACCCATTCATGCTTAATACTATCTAACATGCACTGTTGAAGTGATATCTTGATTAGCTAGTATCAGTTACACTTAGTGATGTTGTTGATGTCACTGTATAGTTCAATTACTGCTGGAAACAATTTGTAAAAAATGAGCACCTCTCAATTAAAGCCCCATGAGCTGCAACGCAATAAAATTTGTGCAGCTCCAAATATATGTAATAATGTCAGATATGCTTTTAATTATACCTAATAATGAGTTGCTCTGATAGTATATCAAGCTAGACTTATTTGTGAAAAAACAACCAAAAAATCAAAGTATCAGTGTTTACACCAATGCAAAACCCTGCTTATTTTACACATTATTCATGACTGTACGCAAACTATTGTCCAGTTTGTAGTGTACTCACTAAAATTAGCAGGTGAAATCTCAGCTGGCCTTATGTGAAAGCGTTGACACAACATGCTATAAATAGTAACTGAATCACATATATCACTTCAAAGCAACATGTACACTGCATATTTGATGTGCACGCCCTATTGTTCATATACCTTTGAATAAGAAAACCAGTTAAGCGTTAATCAATTTTTGCGCAGACTTTTAGTTTCTAAATCTTTTATACAGCCACACCAACACCAACATCATCAAGTTGCAGTATGAGTAGAGTCCATTTAGGATTTAAAGTTATATCGGAAAGTTGCATTTGCCACATTTTCCTGTACTCTTCAGATTTTGAGTATGTTTATCTCTTTGCCATAGTTTCTATTTCACACATTAGTGTATTCACCACAAAAACATAACCTTCCCATAGCTTACTGAAGGATTTCAACAGGTTCGGTCAAAGTTCCCTTTGTGACCCTATTTACCGGAGAAAGTATTCACCCAGACTGTATCACACATCAAAGTCATGACATTAAAATTTATTGATTTTATCAATTATTTGTATGCCCTTGCGTTTATGGGAAGCTAGGATATTTAAATTCATTTAAAATATTATTGATTCCACTTTGCTTAAATGCAAGAATACTGCATGAATTGCAGATAGCCGAAAAATGGGCACCTGCCATGGCCGACAGATAGCCAAAAAGTGGGCACCTGTCCTACCCGACATATAGCCAAAAATGGGGACCTGCCTCTGCTGACAGATAGCCCAAAAAGTATGGGCACCAGTCTTAGATTGCAGATAGCCGAAAATGGGCACCTGCCATGGCCGACAGATAGCCTAAAAGTGGGCATCTGTCTTAGCTGACATATAGCCAAAAAATGGGGACCTGCCTCTGCTCACAGATAGCCCAAAAAGTATGGGCACCAGTCTTAGATTGCAGATAGCCGAAAATGGGCACCTGCCATGGCCGACAGATAGCCTAAAAGCGGGCATCTGTCTTAGCTAACATATAGCCAAAAAATGGGGACCTGCCTCTGCTGACAGATAGCCCAAAACGTATGGGCACCAGTCTTAGATTGCAGATAGCCGAAAATGGGCACCTGCCATGGCCGACAGATAGCCAAAAAGTGGACATCTGTCTTAGCTAACATATAGCCAAAAAATGGGGACCTGCCTCTGCTGACAGATAGCCCAAAAGTATGGGCACCAGTCTTAGATTGCAGATAGCCAAAAATGGGCACCTGCCATGGCCGACAGATAGCCAAAAAGTGGGCATCTGTCTTAGCTGACATATAGCCAAAAATGGGGACCTGCCTCTGCTGACAGATAGCCCAAAAAGTATGGGCACCAGTCTTAGATTGCAGATAGCCAAAAATGGGCACCTGCCATGGCCGACAGATAGCCTAAAAGTGGGCATCTGTCTTAGCTGACATATAGCCAAAAATGGGGACCTGCCTCTGCTGACAGATAGCCCAAAAAGTATGGGCACCAGTCTTAGATTGCAGATAGCCAAAAATGGGCACCTGCCATGGCCGACAGATAGCCTAAAAGCAGGCATCTGTCTTAGATGACATATAGCCAAAAAATGGGGACCTGCCTTTGCTGACAGATAGCCCAAAAAGTATGGGCACCAGTCTTAGATTGCAGATAGCTAAAAAGATGGGCACCTGCCTTAGCCGACAGATAGCCATAAAAGTGGGCACCTGTCTTAGCTGACATATAGCCAAAAATTGTGCACCTGTCTTAAACGGCAGATAGCCAAAAATATGGGTAACTGTTTAAAGGTCTGGTGAAATGGTCCCGTTCGTGTGACTGAATATCTTCCAGGGGGTCAATACTATTACACTCGCAACAGAATTGCAACCTAAAAGTACGCGCAAGTGTTAATTTTTTGATATTTCTATGCGCGGCTTTCATGGGGTCATTTTGCAACACTCAGGTCACGCCCATAGCGGGGATAATGGTTGGCCGTCTGTGACGTCACTGGTGTGTTCATTTACATCGAATAGCGGTCCAACGCCGCCTTATCTCTGCCCGGTATCCGCTAACAAAACACTGTTCGCGCTGCCCATTTGCCACGTTCGCCAATGCGAATCGAAATCCGAAGTGGCGAAAAAAAATCGATCCTAATTCGCCACAGCGGCGACACTGATTTTTGTTTAAAAGATATGGTAGAATAAAGAAAACACGTGAGTTTTTTAGTCTTTTGTTTAATCTGCGCTTCATTCTCGGCGATTCCCAAAAACTGTGTCTACTTCCGTATGTCATTGCGTACGTATTTGCAATCGAGCCAAGTCTCGCGAGAGATTTGACGTCATTTAGTCTAGTGGTGTACAGCATGCATAAATAGCTCTCGCGAGAAGTGAAACTTACACACACGCAATCGAGCCCTCGCGATAAATTTGACGTCATTTTGTCTAGTGTACAGCGGGCATAGGAACGCTCGCTCGCGAGAATTAAAACTTTTGCTATACATAGCAGACATACGCATTTTAATCAAGGCAACAAGGTTCGGTGTTGCAGTTGATTTACATTGGGTCTAGATGTTCTGTGTTGTGCATTTTAATCACGGTCTTCAACATTCCATGTTGCGGTCGATTTGCATCGCGGTCCTCGTGGTCCGACATTCCCCGCTGTTCTTCAATTTAATTGCCGTCCCAACGACACGTTCCGTGTTGCTGTCGATTTGTATCATGGAGGACTCTACCTCCACGATTTGTATCATGATCTCAACGTTCCGTGTTGTTGTTCGTTTAATGGTAGTCTCAACATTCAGTGTTGGTATTCATGCTGTTGATTTGCATTGCGGCCCCAACTTTCTGTGTAGCGAGTAGCGAGGCAGGCTCAGCCAAGGGACCGTGGCCGATCGTACGAACCAGCAGAGACAAGCACTTGGTTCAAACACTCAACACTTGACGGGAACTTGAAAAAGTTTACAGTTGAGCCGTTCATGTTCTTGCCACTGTGACAGCCACCAAAAGAACAACGTTCTCCCATAGTGAAGGAGGACATTGTCCTGATCATGTAAGCGGAAACTCTAGAAGTTACCCCCCCCCAGGGAGCTTACGGAGGTGTGAATTACTTTTCTTCCCGTTATGAGATACGGCGTCGGGCAAACTTCGGAAAGCCGAAAAAAGTCGACTGGAGAGGCTCGGGGGACACGCCCACATTGCATTTTCTTTTGCCATATTTCATAATCACGCGCGCTAAACGAAAAAAGAAATGAATGTAACTGTTTTATAGACCATCAACTGTATTTCTGTGATTTTGCAACATGGGCATTTCACCAGACCTTTAAAGGGCCTATGACATGAAAATTAAAACGTTTTTTGACCCATTTGAGCTGTAGCACAATCCATCTATTGTCGACCTGTCAAATTTCTTTTCCATTTGTGCATTGCTTGTGCATTAAATTCGCATTATAAGATGCGGTATAGGCTGGCAACTTTTACGGCTTCCGCAATAATGCTGCCGCCATGTTGTTACTTCATCAAAAGTACGCAGTACGCAGCTGGGGTACCGCCATACACAGCAATGGCATTTGCTCCCACCTGATGCAGATTTCGATCGTGTCAGCGAGCATAGCATTGGCATGAGTGACATTTCCGAATTGAGAAAAAAATAGGCAACAGTAATAATTTTCAAGTAGATAGTAGGAATTGACAGCAAATTACGCCGTATAAGCCTGCCACACACGAGACTCGAGAGAAAGTAGCTATGTACGCAGAGTAAAATTTCATTCGAAGCTGTTTGCTCAGCCATTCTCTCAACGGGAGATTTTTAGTGACTTTTCCTTTTGTGCCGTTGTGCAAAATATTCAACATGTTTGGTATTTTTGCCACGCTAGGTAAAAATTTCTCACCATGTGCACCGGATCGGAGAAAGTATTTTCCTTAATCACTGAAGCATGCGTGTGGGGATCATGACACTGACAGTACAATGCAACGCCCGTACGTTAGCCCAAAGCATTGAAACACGGTGGCGTGACACACGGTGAAGGATGGCGGACAAGATAGATTTGTCTCCGTGTTGCTACTGGTTCGAAAATAAATATTTGTGGAATCTTGGGCCGTTATTTTGTTGGTTTCCATAACTAGCAGTGGTCTTTGGTATTGAGATATCGACTTGTTCAAGTAAATCATAATGAGGGGCTAGTTTCGTGAGTGACGGACAGACGTGGCTGAGCAGTGTACACCCGGAGTGTACAATCACACGATCAACATTACTGTTTGTTGGAAAATCAATATTTTAGAGACTGGGACTATTAATTTGTAGGTTTTTATAAAGAGTAATCAGTGGAATTTGATTGAGTGTCCGGTTTGCCTTGCACTAGAAAAGTAAACATTTCCAACAAATTGAGTCTTTGGTGTTAGATTACAGCGCGTGGTGAACGTTTCCCATACACTGTCTGGTCTACAATCAGACAGTCGTTTCAGCATGTCACTCACAACAAGCTTAACACTAGTACTGCACTACATGTACATACACATCACCAAAGTTTTCTTCTAGGTGTTTAAATTTTAATTGGAACTTTATGAAGAAACAAGTAATTATTTTTAAAATAAACTTTTCTTCTCCTCTCAATGTCAGCAATCATGACAGCAGTCCCTTCGGCATACAGTCTGTAGTATGTCCAGTGCAGTCTACGTGTATCTATCAACAAGTTTGACGCAATACAACAATATTATCAACCAGAAAATTCTTAATACTGCTCGCGCTCCTGCATGAAATTTTTTTCCTGCTTTCTCTTCTGTCTCAGTTAAATGAAACTTTCTTCATTGACATTTCTCTCAAATACATGACACAGCAACAACATAGACTGGAAAAAAGTGTTGATTTTACACATGCAAGTGCAATTCTCTATCAACACAGTGCATTTTGTGTCATTAAATAAGATACCCAGCGTTTTTTAAATAATTCACTGTATTTTGGCATAATTTCCCTGATGGCATCACACACGGCAACGGGTTAGCATTGAGGAGACGGCAATATCTCTGTGCCTTCAAAATGTACTTCACCTTGCCGAAGCAATGTTCAATTGAACGCCCAGAGTCAGTCAGGTTGATGGTGAGGACTTTCTTCGAGATACAGATCTGACACAAAAAATATGCCAGTGAGTTTCGTCGGAGTTGTATTCCTAAATCAAAGTAAATACCTAAAATAAAACTTTGGTGATGTGTAGTGCAGTGCCAAGCTTGTTGTGAGTGGCATGCTGAAACGACTGTTGTGATTGTAGACCAGACAGTGTATGGGAAACTTTCACTGCGCGCTGTAATCTAACACCAAAGTTAAAAAATGGTTATTTTATGGTTAATGATACGGTTTTCAGCAATAATGAATTTATTTCACGTATTATTTATACTTAGACTGCTAATGCAATGAAGATAGGTTGGTCATGTCATAGGCCCTTTAATACTTTCACCGCGGGAGGATGCATTCTCCGCCAACGGGCAGACTACAGGAGGAAGGATGTAGGCGTTTATGTGCATTCGATATACGTTGGCTTTGTCAGATTACGTCATGTTTGTTGTCTATTTCCTCAAGCCCAGCGCAGTGTACATGTACGAGGTAGAGGTCAAACCTAAATGAGCATGCGCGCCAAATTTGTAAACAAATTCCACCATACTCGATCTTTTCTCCGCTGTAATTTGTAAGGATTATTGATCAGTTGTTGTTTTTCTGTCAGAGGGTATTTAAAAATGGCGATGCGGGCACAGTTTAACACGTCAAAGCCCTTTGGCATGTTTTTTTTTTCTTGACATCCATAGCGAAATTGACACTGATCGTGAAACTGAACTCGACGGAGATAGCAGAAGTAAAATTTCACCCGACAACAACCCAACACCCGACAACAACTCTTATACTGAACTTGAATATGTTTCCGAACCAGTCGAGCAAAGACAGACATTTCAAGGTAGACAGGAAGGTACCTGGCCAGCTGATGCTGAGAGAAAAGTGCGAGAAAGGGCCGGTGACGGACCTTGCAACAATGATGGGGTATCCTGTTGATGTTGTACGACATTAATCTATCAATGACAATTACAAATCTGACTTGCTACAAGTATATAAGCTTATATATAATATAGCTCTCTTTTGAATGTCAGATGATACCTGTTCGCTGTTGTTCGAAATGAACTTGCAGTAAATATGCATATTAACGTTTTTAAATGGAATGTTTTAGGGTATGTGTTCCGTCTACTGAATTTGAGTTAATAAAACGTATGTGGTATTTTTATAGTGTTGCGCTGAAAAGAAATACGTCTATATATTAAAAAAAGTTCATCATTTTTTAAATTTTTTGTGTGAAATCAAATATTGCCCTCATGATCATGTGACATAGGTTTGTCACTTGACTTTTTGTGCATTTTTATGATGCTCTGTCATATTGCAATACTCATTGAAAAATTGTCCCGAATACTCTTATAATAAAAAAATACAGCTCATGTGTGTAAATCAATATTTATAATGCGATACATGTATTTCCACAGAAAACTACGCATAGCAATGCATGTATAAAAATTAATTACGCAGTTGAGATGATAGATAACAAATAAATAGGCACCTGTCTTAGAAGACAGATAGCCAAAAAGACTGAACTTACTTATGGAGAAAGTCGAAGATTTAAATATATCAAATGGGGAGATAAACTATCTCCATCGATAATCACTGAAAGCAACAAGTCCTATGCAATATTAAAACCTGGCAAAAAAAATGTTGTTTGTGTTAGTTTCTGGCAATATCTTCATCACTTTGTTTCTGATTTCGTCAGGTATACCCAAGTTCAAATTACATCAAGTACATGTGGATTATCATATGTGTAAAGTACCTGGTGATACTTTGTTTTCATACTGAGTATTTTTGGTTATCATGTATGGACTACAATTCAGACAATATGGCAAAACTGTTCAGAAGAAGAAAAGTACATATACTTGTAACACTTCAAACAAATCTGACCAGTGCATTATCTGCACCTGTTTAATTGAGTAATTTTTAGCTCCCATATATGCATATGTATATATGCAAATGGGAGGTATTCTTATAAGATGGAAAAATATCGTCTGTATGTATGTATGTATGTATGTATGTCCGTCCACATCAAAAACTCCTAAACCGTAGCACCTACTGTCTTAGTATTTGGTGTACAGGTGCACCTAGGGGTGGAGATGTGAATTTGTTCAAATGAACATGTCAGTGCCAAAAATATGCAAATGAGGGGAAAAAAAGGAAAAATCCTGCAAATGGCTAAAACTCAGTAAGCATTGGTCAGATTTGATTGAAACTTGGTATGCAGATTTTTTTAGGTATTCTAAATTATGTGTGCTAAAATTTGGATGAAATTTGCATGTTTGTATTTTTAGGGTATTTTTTTCTTTTTTAATCCAAAATCTTGTTCTCTGAAATCGCTCGTCTGATTGCTATGAAACTTAATACTCATGTTCCTGAGGATGACCTCAGTCATGCTTGTACAAATTGTATTGATATTGTCATATTTGTAATTTTGGGCAATTTTCCCAATTTTGATAAAAAAATTTTTTTATCCAAAAAAGTACTGATTTGATAGCTTATATAAGATTAATCTCAATATAATGTATTGAAGGTATGTTGAAAACTGGCAATTTTTTATTTGGGGGCAATTTTTGCCTTTTTGGTCAGAAAAATTTTTCTCCTAAAACTTCTGATCTGGTAGCTTTGATATCTAGTGTACAGGTTCCTAGGATTTATGTTAATTAGATATATTGTAAATTATGATGAAATCTGCAATTTTGTATTTTGGGGGACAATTATTTTCTATTTTCGGTCAAAAACTTTGTTTCTCAAAATTTACCAGTCTGATTGCTTTGATATTTAGAAACCGGTTTGTTAATAAGATATATTGAAATTAAGTTGAAATCCGGAATTTTGAATTTTTGGGACAACTTTGCGAAACTGTCAGTTTTACTGGGATATCTTTCATTTTGTATTTTTAAGATTTTTTGGGGTAATTTTACATACCTACTGGAACTAAGAGTATATAATGTGGTGATTTAGTAAGCATTTGATATGGTAAACTGTATTTGGTGTTGAAATGCAGTAAAAATATCCTGGCAGATTTTGAAAAAATTCCAAACAAATGCCAATACAAAAATTTAGCCAGAGAAGGTTTGACAAAAGAAAAGGTGGAAGAGAGGGGGAAAAAAGAATGTACAATGGATCGGATAAAAAAGATAATGTACCTCATCGATCTTCCAGACACCGTCCCTTATCAAGTGGTCCACCCGATGTATTTTGTGCGCAATTAACCATGCAGTGTATTTTAGTTTAAGATGTCAAGTTAGGTAAGGATTTGAAGGAATAGTCAAGTTCACCACAGTTTAACTTTATCTCTTGTGTCATCATCCTTGTGTAATTGGTTAAGTTTGTAAGTTGTTCCAGATGTGGATGCACCAGCTGTTCTGGAAGAAAACAATGTATCTGGTGTATGGGCAAAGTGTAAACATTGGTTGCATGTTATGTATTTCAGTCTTATGTCAAATATTGTAAATGAAAAAATCAAGAACAGTTTGCTGTGTGCTTGTAAAAGATAACATATTTGTCAATACATAAACTGCCTTGCAGATTGATTGTCTTAAGATTATTACAGAAGTAGAAAAGGAAAAGAAACTAATCAAATTGCTGTAACAACTAACATATTCACTCTCAGTGCCTGTATAGGTCTATACTTAACTATTTTATCATTACTTTCAGCTGTTTGTTATATCTTTGCTACTCTCCATGGGCCAAGGCACACTTGGGGTCAATGTGATCACTCTGTGCCAGTCTGTGTATGTCAGTCTGTCTGTACATGTATGTCCATGTTCCATACAATTGTCGACTTGTTTTGATAAATATATGGGAGCGAACAGTGATGTTGTCACTATTTTTGATATATTTTCCCCACAGAATATTAATTTCTACCTAAGCCTGATAAGACATCATAGCATTGAAAAGGTAAAGTTGGATTTGTTATTCCAAGCCAGTATGTCATTTTAATACATGTATGCCACTGTTATGATGCTTAATCAAACCGACCGCAAATAATCTCTATGCACAGAAAATTTACATGTCGCTAGCATTAAATTGCCTTATTATTTGTTTTAATTTCAGAGTGGTCCAGACATCTATACATTCAGTACTTTCCTATATGCACATTTATTGCGGAATGGGTATGTTGCTGTTCAGAGATGGACCAGTGAAGCTGACCTGTTCCTTAAAGACATTGTGCTATTTCCTATCAACGTGAATGACTCACACTGGATCATCTGTGTAAGTATCTTATAATTGTACTGGTGGAAAATAGTTGTTCGGTTTCCCCTGTGTGAGAGACCAGCAGTCTTCATCGATCTCACACTCACACGAATAAGAAGCAATTGGCTGATTGGATGATAAATGTTCTTTGAATAACACACCATAAAATTCATCCAATGGCGCGATATTTTGCAACCAGACACCCCAGTAATGCCAGATGACCAGTCATGTTTTCAGTGCAAAATTTACACATTTTATGGTCATTTGAGACGTCTATCACACACCAAGGACCAGTGATAACATTTCTCTCATATGTTAACTTGCATGCAAGCTTGTAGGAGGCATGATTCCCCATCGTAAGTGAGAAATCTTATCCCAGGCCTTTGTGCATTATTCTGAATGGCATATTGTGTGTGTGCAACATGCATGGCATGCATATCCCCCGTATATGTATGTATGTATGTAGATGTATACACAGGAGAACTCTAGGGGTGCAGGAAGCAACTCTTTTGTGGGGGGTTTTGAATTATGTGTCCAATACTGCTCCACAGCCATGCCATAGCTTATGATCAGGAGCCCTTGTACATAGTTGTAAATGCAAATTCAATACATATCCTTTGTAGATTTTATTCACTATTGTTCATTTAGTAACAATAAGAATGATAATAATATTAATAAGTATTCGTGGAGTGCTATATGCAGCGCCAATGTCAGATACTTGCATCATTTGCAGTATTTTCTTGATAACATTGTTAAACATCTTATGATCGTGACTGGGGCGTCAAATTGTCAGAGTAGTGACCATTGTCGTGCAATGTTAACTATTCTTCTGCCAATTAATAGGGCAGGTGTGGGAACAATGCTATCTCAGGCACGCTTCTGAAAGTTCTGGATACTGTGTGTGTATTACAGACGTACGTACATAGCACACAGGACATGTCTGGCATCCTCCAATGTCATGAGTCCCTTGCATAGGGTCATAGGGGATGGGGTGCCTTGAAACCATACATGTTACGGAACGGGCGATCCTTACGGCTTTTTAGACACACACAAATTCTATTGACGTTGATGGTAGATGGATAATATAAATAAATATTATTATTATTATTTTTATTATTATTATTATTATCATTATCAACATTTTCTTTTCATTTAATGTTTAGTTCGATTTTCTAATCTACTTTGATTTAATTTTGTCTTCTCATTTATGCAGGCTGCTGATATGAGGACGAGAACCTTAAGATGTTATGACTCATTGTTTGATAAGGGAGTCTCAAGAATGGTGTACCTGAACAAACTTAGGTAAGTTAGGTGCGGCCTTTTATTTGGCAAGCGTGGATTTTTCAACTATGTTTGCAGCAGGTCCAGTTATCAAGGAGGAGAGTTATTTGCCACATACGGTATAACATTTTTTACAAAGAAACCGGGAAATACTGTGGGAATTTGTGTACATGGGATATGAAAAGTACATAAGTTGGTGATCATCACGTGACAAGGGCAGAGACACTTTTCTTACAGGTATAATAGCATTTAGTGATTCACTAAGTTAACACATAAGATTGCATTTACTATCGTTTGCATTGAGCATCAATTGCTACGCAATTCCATGCCCGTCGGGAAGTGATCTCTGCCGTTGTCAAAGCACTCTTTCCCATCAACAGCCCCAATTTCTAGTTTCATATTTTTAGCACGTTGGCTTTGTATGAAAAAAGTGGCTTGCTCCTCTTGAATAACCATGAGAACTGGTGCAAGCACATAGGACAAAATTAAGTTTTGCTGAATGCTCCATTTAATGCAATATTAAACAATAGGGGGTGAAATATCTTACACATGCAGATTTCTGATTTTCCAACGTGTTAAAGAATGGTATTGCTTTTCACAGAGAAAACTGAGAACTTTCACTTTTATTATACAGCCATGTGCCCTGTTAGCCATCTGAATCAAAGGGCAACAAACACCGTGAACACACTGTAGACACAAGGAAATTGCCAATACAAAATGAGAATGTGTAAAGAAAAATTAAGAAATTCCGAAATTGAATCAAATCTTGTACAACTTACGTTAAAAAATGGCACAAGCACAATGATGGAGAATGTTGTGATGCACAGCTTGTTGAGTTTAATTGTCATTCACTGAATGATGTAAGATATTGTTATTGCACATTTTGACTGTGTAAATTATTTTTAAATTTTTACCACTTTTGTCGTATAGAGAATATTTGTCCTTGGAGAGGAAAAAAGTCTATGGAAAAGACGCAGCAGCATGGAATTGGACCTTAGAATGTGTAAGACAGGTGCCACAACAAAGAAATGGGTTTGATTGTGGTGTCTTCGTGTGCCTCTTTGCCAGACTGATTGCCAGTGATGTTGCTGTGAACTTTACACAAGTAAGTGTTACAGTAGTGGAAGTGCAATATACAACATAACACAGAAGAGACACATGCTCAGTAATATTGTTTGTTAGTTTTTATACTCTCAGTTTACACAAGATAAATCTCATACCTACAACACGATTGGAACTAATTTGGGATAATTGTATGGCAAAGTAATGTCGATTCCATCATTGTAATATTTCAACACTAAGCTATAGGGCTCCAAACATATTTGAGAAATTTGAAAAACATGAAAATCCAATTATCCCAAATTAGTTCCAGTCGTGTTCTACACAGATAGTTAAGGAAACTTACTATGGCTCAAGTTGGTAGATTTCAAAAACTTCAGAGTTAGTTGAACAATGGCAATCGAAATGAATTAAATATATCTTGATTGCTGCTGTGCTCGCTGTCAAGATTCTATGTAGTGGACAAGTTATTGGTCATGTTTTATAGCAGAAAAATGTAAATGACACAAGTTTCCAGTAGCCAATAGAAATTTACACTCTGCAGGTAAGCCATGCAGTGTCACCAAGTTAATCGATGACTCAATCAGATAAGTGTTATGCTAATTATCTTGTAACAGTTTTACATTAATTTTCTATTGCAGGAAGAGGTAGGAAGATTCCGTAACCAAATTGTGTATGAAATATTACATAAAAGGATTCTAGACTGGCACTGAATTGAATGTGGATTCAGGAGAGAAGACTTGCATGCAAACACGGAACTCTTTATCTTCACTTGAAACCAGTTTTCACTACTTTCGATGGACAATGTGGCTTTAAAAGAGAGTTCCGTCTGTTATAGGCCTCTTAAGTATAATACAAGTATTCTTGCAAATGACTACTGCCAGAGGGTTCTAAGTGAACATGTGCCTTCTCTTTGCAAAGTACAAATAGACTGTATTGTGTGACCAGGCATTGTCAACAAAGTGATTTTCACCAGGTATTTGTTCCTCTTAAAATTTTGGTGCACAAAGGATAAAAAATAAAAATACCAATGTTAATTCCCATGTTAGGTTACCATGGCACAATGTAAAAGTGCAGAAAAATGTGAAGAGAACACTAGACTAATATTTCCAGAAAAACGTCAACTTTTGCTAACATTTTCATCAAGGAAACTTGTAACCAATCTCTTGCAAAATCAAGAGTACAACTCAGGGACACCATGCAAATTTCAGCACTGAAGTAAAAGTAATTAACATTTACTAACATTTTAAGAAGCAATATGGCTGCCTTCTCTGTGTTTACTGTATGGGGACAATTACGCTTTAGCTTTAAAAAAATACAGTACTTACAGAGTTATTTACAACATAAGCTTCGAAACACGTGCAGTGCAAACTCAAATAATTGCCTTCCACCTCAACCCCCTTCCTCCACCATGCGAAAGTTTGAAAGTGCAAAAATTAATTATCAGCAAAGAAACGATCAGGATTTATGCCATTGAAACAAATTGAACGTCCAACAGACGTGTAAATGGCTGGATTGTTGGCCACGTAATGACAAAAGCAGAAAGGTGTTTAACTACACCATACAGTCAGGCAAAAGGGCATTCTGTCTGGTGTAATTATATATCTGTGTATAGCAACGACTTCGTACAAGCTAAACTGTAGTGTCAAAACAGCGTGATGTACATGCCATAATCAAAATATGGGTACATCCCCTCCAACCCTAATGCAATTAATAACGTTTGCCATGCATGTGTTTTAATTATCCACAGCCCTCAATTATGTCCTGCGGAAATGTGTTCTTGAAGTTGAAAAATCACATGATATATTTGCAGTTTGCCTAGGAGAGTGTTATAATTTGTGATTAAATTGCCAAGAAACACTTTAATGTAATTTGGCTTATTGTTTCAAAGCACGTATGAAGATTTTCTATTGACACATCACAGCCTAACTTCAATGTAACAAAGGATCATATTAGCACCACAAATTGACTAGAGTGCTAGTAAATAGATTCTGCAACTGTTAAGTGTCTGTAGTTAATGCACTCACAAATTATAGGTATTTCTTGGTGTAGGTTGGTGGTGATGACAAATTACGTCATTGACTTTTACAGTGGTTCAACTTTAGAGAAAAATTGTTGACCATCAACTGTAAGATACGCTAAACTAAGATTAACTTAACCTGAAGCAAAAGATTGTACTGTTTTAACGGATATGTTGTGATCTTCAAGTGATTAAAACAAGTATATTCATTTTAATCTGGAAATGCATTCGTTACTTTCTTTTTAAACAGGATTCATACACCCAGTTCTGGAGAGTCCTAGTAAAATGGACTAATTATACTGTTGCAGTATTGGGAATGGAATCTGTACACAACTATGAAATTGATATTAAGATATCCAATACTCTTCAACTGTATGACAAATTAACCGCTATTGAATTTTGATCATGTAAGCCCTATACAATACAACACGTTCCAGTATTAAAGAGTACTTTTCCTCCAGGAGCATATTGTATCTTCATTTCAATTCATATAATGTATTCTGTCTGTGGGTGTATGGTGTGAACCTGGTACGAAATGAAAGGGTATCACAAAATTTCTTGTAGGGGAATGTAACAAAAACAATTTTGAAGGAAGAATATCTACTCTCTCTCTTCATTGTTACCGCATGCCTGGAAATTAAGAAAATACAAAAATAGTACTAGTATGTGGGAATACAAATATTATTGATTATTGTCAATATTGTTGTTGTGTGTCAATTGTGCAATTTTGATTCTTCTCCCCACAGTCCATTCAAACTCATTGTTCAGCTTGCATAAATTTAGCTTGTGCCAAGATAGTTGAGAGTGTTATCGGTCGTAAGCTGATTTAAGTCCAGTATAACTCAAGCTTCAAAAATATAAAGGTTCTTGGTTTTATTTGGGATTACAGGTTGCTTCAACATGCTAGAAGGTGTGTACAATCACCTATAATTTATATTTGACCTTGCATGAGGGTGGGTTTCAGTCTTCTAAATGGCTGTGTGGTGACATCCTTTATTTTGTGTGACCACTCTGTGAAAACCTTCGATTGGCTTGATCTCCACTTTCCATAGTGCCGTAGTGACCAAGGCTTGTTGGAGAAGAAATTGTAATTTATACCAAATACTGCAGTTATTAAAATCTTAATAAATTCTTGGAAGCTTATACTACTCTTTGTTTTAAACATAATATCATGAAAGATGTGCAACCACACTTTAAGAATATCAAGGTAAGTAAATAGAAATGTACACAGGCGTAAACCCCACAGCTTTTAAATGTGCTGATTTACTATCTACCCAAATGGCCAACAATATGGCCAAGGTCATTGTATAGAATTTGTTATATTTTCTGCATAAATTTTCTGAGCCCTGATTGTGGATATTAGCTCAATGATAACTTTCACAAGGATAGTTCAATCTAGTGATTTTAGCACAAGTATTGCACAGTATTTTACTCCGCTGCTTGTATAATAAAAAAATTATTTCATCAAAATGTCAATTTACAAAATTAACCTCATGATCAGTGCTTTGTGACTAAACTTACCCCAAACGTGCAGGTAGAATTGAGTTTTCGAACTATGAAATATAGGTAACTTAAAAAGGACTTTTGGCAGTCTCTGTGTAATAGTTTCATTTAATTTCTTAACAAAATATGAGTGAAAATAATATTACATGTAGGTGAACCGATAAAAAGTCTGGACCAAGCAAGACCTTTGCTAGGGGGACTGTTCAATGAACATCGACAATGTATATCGACATATTTGTGACGATAGAGGGCGCCTTTTTAGAAAACTTGTGGAGAAAAGATCTGAAGATTTGAATAATGGGCACAAAATGTTTTTTTTATTTTTCTGTGGATATATGTATTGAAAATTAAAATACAATTTTCTGGGGGTGTCGTGTTATATAGGAGACGCATGTAGGAGCCAGTCAACCATATCATTCGGGATGGAAACCAAATAGAAGGCCATTGCAGTACTGTATGATGTCTGCAAGGGAATGTTAGTTTGCAGGGGAAAATCGACAATATTTTTTAATTCAGGATAAGGTAGCTTCATGTCTGCTGGGGAAATGAATGACAAAATTTTGAGGGGAATTTTTTGCAGGGCAGGGGAAATCGGCAAGTTTTTTTTGCCTTAGGGCAGGGGAGCTTCAAAAATTGAGAGTGGGGAGGGGAAACAGGCAAAAATAAGTGGGGAGTGGGTAAAAATTGAAGTTGGAGTGGGGAGGGTAAGTCAAAAAATTTTCAGTGGGAGGGCTAATTATGAACAGCTAATCAATTACCCTGATGACTTAAAATTAGTCAATTCACATTACTTGTCATGCACAATATATAATATCATAGTAAGGACCCCTTTGAAAGTGCATTGTTCGTTGGCTGCACCTGCTCTGTGATGTCAACTGTTGTCAAGTCTGGAACTGCAGCGATATGTGTTTCGGATTTCTATCGAAACTTTGTCACTTACAGCAACATACTAAATCCCTGCAGAGTTCTAGTTGCATCGAATCTCGCTACCAATATGTAAAAAGTACTTTAAAACCATTTTCAAGAATTCTTCTCAAAACAGTTGTAACACTTTTCTTTCTAAAATGGACTTGCGGGTAATCCGGAATAACTTGTAATCCGAAAACATTATTACCGTACCCGCATGCACGTGTCTATGAAACGGACGTTGTGCAGTCGATCGGGTCCAACTTCATCCGTCCCCGACCCATTAACACCTCTTAATTATTCCAAGATAGATCGCACGCTGCTAATACGCAGTTACGGCAGGTGTCAATGGATTTTCACAGCGGATGTTGGCCAAACACAATAGACAATACAGTGGCGTTGCGGCTTAGCTTAATCCCTTGCCAATAAAGACTTAGCGGTAGCCTCAAAACGCAAAACGTGCATCTGTTCCTCTTGTAATATCGCAAAATTTTAGCCAGAAACGGAAACTTTCAGACCATGATATTCTTCACACATGAAGATCAATATTACAGGAATACTTTTAATAGTTTTAAGGGAAAAACAAATTCCGTGTTTTCGACATAAAATACCCAAGTAAATGTGGAAAGCCACCTTAAGGTACAATTACTATACATGAAACAATCACTGCCTTGTATAACACAGATCGATCTGCACACCAGCAGCAAAGTAGCATGATTGCATCTGCTGTTTGAAATGTGATAATAATCAGATCATTGGTAACAAAATTTTTATAGTTTACTGACGACTGAAACTAAGAAAACATAAGTATCATCTAACAAAAAATCACAGTCATTAATCCCGTGTCAGAACACGATCATCACGGTTACCATGGCAAAAACACCAACCGTCAACTTCCGATCTATTGCGAACCTTTTGAATTTGAGGTTGAATTAAAATCAAACTTAATAAAATGATATATATATATATATATATATATATATATATATATATATATATATATATATATATATATATATATATATATATATAAAACAAAGTTTTTAAAAATTGTTCTCGACAAATTTCATTGATCAAATCACTCACTACATCGTACTTATAAGCTTTTTCGAATTTCCTTCCCCAACTCTACGCTCACGAGAGTAGTTTCTTCTTCTTCCAGCTATTTTCATATCACAACCTGGCACTTATCTGAAATAAGGTCCATTTATCTGAAACTAGCTCCATTCCGTAAATGACTGTGTTTCTCCTTTCAGCAGTTTGACAATCAGTTATCACTTTTATGTTATATATGTTCGTTTCTGTCTCAAGGCTTCGGCAAGATAAGACTACTTGTTAATGTTCAATTCTGCAATGCGTCAAGCCATATAGCCAAACGGTTCACCCAGGTTCCTTTGGGGCTTGGACATTCATGACAAATATATGCGTAATACATGGTAAATTCAAGCCATGGAAATGCAGTCCAAATACAGGAATGAATAAAGATGAATTTAAACCATACAAATGCATGGTAAATACATGATTGATACAGAATGAATTTATAATCTGTATTAATCTTTATTTTCCTGTATTGACAATGTATTTGTAAGAGTGCATATACAGGTAAATACAGGCAAAAATACAGGGCCTTTATTTGTGTTTCCTTGTATTACTCTGTATTGCTCTTTGTATTTACCTAAATACAGGCTAAAATACGTGCCTGTATTGCCTGTATTATAGGGTTTTCTCCTAGTGATAAGATGTGTTAAGAAGTGCAAATGGTTCACTTCTCTTGACTAAAGAAGTTGGTTCTCGCAAATACGATGGCTGAAAAGACATTTTGTTTTTAACGAATTTGTTGCAATGCTGTTTGGTCTGATGAAAGCAGGAGCGCCATGTCAGTGAGTCGTTGAAAATGTCTTCAGGACAATAACATAAGGATCTGTAAAGATTAGATGGATGTCGCGGCAAACTTTCCTGGGATATTAAGAAAACATTTGGACAAAGTTGATAAAGAGTTGCATGCTTGAGAGAATAATATCTTAACTGTATTTAATCTAACTTTGAAAAACGGAGAAGCATTAAGTCATGGCCAGTACCCATCGATGTGAAGTAACTGCGGACGTTCCTAGGACTTTTGGGATATTGCTGTCATTTTGTCCAAGGATATTCTTCTACATGTCCGACTACTAAATGCACTGACAGTAGGTCCAACCAACGGAGAGAAAGAAAAGTGCAGATAGAAAACGACCGCCGCCCTATAACTGGACAGACACTCCCGCTGTACACTTGAGCTCGACTAATCATACGGGTTTTTTACTCAGACAGACTAAACGAAGCATTTGAGCTGAACACTGATGCGAGTCTATCAGGTGTAGGAGCTGCAATGTACCACACTGTCGAAGGTGCTGATTGAACAGTATGATTACGACAGGTACTAATGCTATTAGCAACTTCTCATCAGGCAAACCCCTAGGAAAGGATATACTACCAGAGTTGCAAGGCGTATCTGCCTTGCCAACGATTTCATAAGCACAATGGTCGAAACTACAGGATTAGGGAACTACAATACAGCATTTAAAGTTCCTCGTAAACACAAGATAAGACGACATAGAAACAGTGAACCAAGGAATCCAGAAAGTCAGATTGGCATTGAGGAAGTGGAGGAAATTCTGCTGACGTGATGATGTTTTGTACAGAACAAGGATATCATCCAATGAAGAAATGTACCAATTTGATTCACCATTTCACTTTCACAAGGAGGCTGTTAAAGGATTACATGATGGTTGTGGACTTGTAAGAAAGGAGCAGACCATCGACCAATTGAGAGCTTCTTTTTTTGACTTGATATAATCCGATATGAAGAATATTCGTGCATGTAAGGAATGTACTCAAAGAAAGATGATGCGGGGTTGAAGAATCGTGTTCTTATAATGAGTATTGAGATTGCACCGCCTCTTGAACTTTTATGCGTGGAGAACTTAAACCTGCGGGAATAAATTTAGGAATCAAAGGCTTGCTGGTGATAATGACAATTTTCCCAAGTTTGCAAATTGAATCCCTAAATCGGACTGCAAAACGACCGTTAAACACTTATGGGAGGATATTATGCTATCATATATGGGTATTGTGAATGACTCAACTCTGACCAAGGTAAGAACGTCAAGTCCTAGGTTATACAGGAATCGCGTGTCTTCCTGGACTTCGTGAAGTCATATACTATGCTATATCATCTGCATGGAAAGTGCAAACTGGACGATTAAATTGCACTCTGTTTAATATGCTGGGAACACTTCAAAAGGAACAGAAAAGAATATTAGAAATAGCACATTGCACCGCTAGTATGCTTAACTACTGTTAGTCAACGACAGTACTGGATTTATGCTATGTCATCTTATGTTTGGAAGGCAAGCAATAAGGCACTAGATGTACTATTTGGAACATTACCAGAGAAGCAAGATCTTACCATTCCAATGAAATATATTGCGGACTGAGGACCTAGATGAATTAAGTATTCAAAATTGCGAAGGGAAATGCAGGAAAATCGCCCTTAATGAGTAAGAGCCACTATGGTCTACGAATTTGTGAAGTGATACTGAAGAAAGGTTATCAAGTACCACACTAAAATGTAAGCATACGATATCAGCATAAAATTGAAGATCAGTGGGGGAAAGTCCATATGACACTGTAAATCAATAGACTGATAATTGTCAAGAATTGCGAATCGGCAATTGATGAAGGTGTCATCCCTTACTTGGGTCCGTCAAAAACATACTCTATAACCTGCAAAGCCGAATAAATACGGTAAAAAAGTTGATACTCTAAATGAGTCTGCTACGCGTCCGGGTTACATTTTCAACTAAGAAGTCCATTACCCTGTGGTTGATAACAGTTATCACCCTCTCGATCCTAATGGTGCAGACTAAGTAGTTATGGCCGTTGGATAGTCCACACATCTCGCAAAATGCGAGAGTACAAAATCTCGCGAGACTTGTGGACTATAAATTTGGGAGTTGGTCAATGCATAGATGGCCCCCTCGAGGAACCCCCTGAACACCAAGGACCCACTGGCGCAGTGAGAATATACAACATCAACACTCTGATTAGGTTTATGCAAATGAGGCAAGACTATAAGTGGCCAATGCCAGGGCCATTGTCGCATTTCTGTGTGTCAGCCTCGGTGATCCTGATGTCGCACTGACTACTGTTGGATCCATTCTCCGTTGGTGCAGCTCCGCCGTCAACCTTACCATGGATGATAAGAAGTGGGACGATTGTTATTTAACCAATTCTGAGTTGGATGAGGTGTTGGGTTGGGCTGACCAGTACTTTGATTATACCGTAAGTGATACATATTTTTTTTAATTTTTTCTAAATTTTCTTACAGTCCATCATGGTTATGGTGTGTATCTCATATCGTTTCTGAATGCTTTTACCTCTACAGAATGCGTAGACTTTGCAGCCAGGCATACTGATTTGACGCAAGTACGTGCTCTCAGTCTCCTTCCCCTGCCCCTCCCCCAGCCACTTCAAAAACAAGCTAGCTATGTTCACCGGAGAGGGGAAAAATGACATTCTCAATTGCCTAGATTGAGTAGCAAAGTCGGAGTACGTACACAGCTCATGACATGTCTGGTGCATGCACTCTCTGACTGTGCTTGTCACAATTCACGCCGATGACCTGTTAGTGTAATGTTCTTGCTACATGATCACAACAGTCAAAGATCTTTTGCAATCTTACCTATGCTTAGTGTCAGGCAGGTCTGACCTATTGGAGTAATTAATTAGGTCATGAACTTAGGTCGTGATCAGTGTAGCAAATTTTTGATTGACAGTCTCAGGTTGCTGTGTGAGTCAAATCATGTTTTTACCTTTGCTATAAATAACGGCGACCCGTAGGGCAGTAAAATGTATGCCAAAAAAAATGAAAAACACCGTCAAAGTGAGCTTGAAACCCGTAGGCGGTTGTAAAAAATAAAATCATGACTTCTCGGGGAATGTACGTCTTTATGTGTTTTTTATTTTATTATTCCCTTTCTCTGCAGAATGAGTCGACTTTGCAGCTTCCCAGAGAACCAACTCCCGTTCAATGCCAACAGCAACAACGGTACGGGGTCTCCTGGAAATTGTGATCCTGATCCTGTAAGTATAATAATTTACGATTTAATATTTGTCATAGGCTCTGTGATATTTTCTTCCACTTGAAAAAAAATATTATTTTGTTCACTGGAGAGGGAAAACAGAAATAAAATTCAACATTACCGATGTTGGAATTTCTCCGCAGTAAACTAATTTCGAAACATGTAAACAATACGTGACATGCCTGCAAGGTGCATGCACTCTCTGCCGGTGTGACTCACTGTTCGTGTCATTAGCTGGATGCGTGATCAATGAAATCGACGGCTGAGATCGTGATCGAAACATGTAGAAACAATGTAACATTATTTTTGATTGATAGTCAGAGCTTGTGCTGGGTACAAATGTCTGCGCCCCCTTTGTTGTATACCCTGTTAACTGCTCACCGCCGCCCTGGCCGAACAGCAAAAAATGTAAACAAAAAAATGATAAAAAGGTCAAAGTGAACTTTGAAACTTTTTATTGAAAAAATGACCTAAATCAATCATCACTTCCCCCGCAGATAAGTGTGTTTTATATATTTTTATATTCTTTTCTCTGCAGAATGGGCTGACTTCTCAGCTCCACAGAAAAACTCAAAACCAGCAACCAATGTCTCGTCGGCCCTACAGGAACTGTGATGTGAGTAATATTTATGATGTACTATTTGTCATGAGATTTATGAATCTGATGTAGTATTTTGCTGAGATTTCCCCCGTTCAAAAAGAAAAAAAAATTAGTTGTTCACTAAAGAGACAAAGAATGAAATTTAAAAATCGCTGAGGCCATAAAGTAGGATAGCATGTGTAGCCGTTGCCTAGCTTTAATAGAACATGTAAACAATACGTGACTTGCAAGGTGCATGCACTTTCTGGCCGTCTGAGTCATTAGCTCATTGCGTGATCAATGCAGTCGACTGAGTAAGGTCAACGACCTTGCATTGGAACCTTTTCTTTGTACTCGTCACGACCTTTTGTACTAATTAGGTCATGTTCTTCAGTTGTGATCAAAAGGTATAGGAACATTATAGCTTTTTGATTTGAAAGACAGTTAGGGTCAGAGGTCGTGTGCGTGAAAAGGAAAATTCCACCTATTGCTCTACTGTCAACTGCACTAGCAAGCTGTCTGCTGGTTCGTCGGCTTGAGTTTGGCCCTGTGAGCAGACAAATCTAAGGGAAACCCCCTCGCAAGTAAACAAACAATCGAACTAATGAAAAGATCGGCGTGAGATATAAACCAGCAATTTACGGAAAGGGGAAAATGATTACTTTTGGCGTTGTGGAAGGGGAAGTTCAATCGACATTCTGAATGCATTTTTGAAGAAAAAAAAAACCACTGTGTTTATCATTTGGCGATTAATTTTGTGCATTGAAAAGAGTCATGTACATGCAATAGTGATATCCGGCCATATTGTTCTGAGGAGGGTTTATAGCTTTGTGACATATTTTTGTTATTGTTTTGTTTTGTATTTTGGTTGATCTGTGCAATCAAAGTATAGCCTCTACCGCTATAAAATTTTAATGAATTTGCATTCACTTCACTAAACAGTAAATGATGCCTTGATGCAGGACTCTGCGAAATTGACAAACACAAAGATTTACAAAATCTTCAGTCAATGAGCTCCTGTGGTAAATATGAAGGTATACAGATGTATATAGGCAGTGCACAGTATACAGGGTAGTGTCAACTGTTCTTGCCAGTATTTTTGTGTTGAACCCAGCTTTAATATTTTGTGTTTCATAAAACACAACATCCCCCCTTTCGAGTGGAGTATTTTTTTTATTTTCTCAAACGTTCTCTGTGTTAAAAAATAAGAATATGGGTTGTTTTACTGTTAAAATACTTGTTTATATTATTCTTATTAGGACAACACTTCCTCTGACAGTGATGATGATGATGATGATGATGATGATGATGATAATAATAACGATGATGATGGAAGGGACAAGAAACATCCTAATGAATTAATTATGTAAGTTTACAATATCCCCCTCCTTTTTTATAGATAATACATAGCAAATTATCATTAAAGTTCATCATATATGATAACAGGTCAACATATATATTTGTTTTTGACACAAAAACGTACAAGCAAGCACACACATATATTTTGATTTATCATGATGAGGTTTAATTTTCCTACGTTATTATTAGTAATATTATATAGGGCTCAGCCCTTGGTGTCGCGCCAGGGGTTAAGATTGGCAATGTTATTTGTATTGATTCATGATAAAATGTAATTAATTGTTACTTCATAAACGTATATATGACAACTATGCCCAGTTTCCCTCTGATGAAAGCAGTTCACGTACGTACACGCGCGGACGTCAAACCCTGCAGCAGTGCAGGTAGGCCTATAGATTTTCTGTAACGTGTAAAAATTTTGGACAAAAATTGGCAAGTTTTACATTGATAACAGCCTATTGCGTTAAACAAGGGACGTATCATGCAATCATTATCATTGCAATGGTAACCGCACTGCCCAACTTCCACTTGCAAGCTGAAAACTATAGCGTTCCGTCTAAAAACTGGCAATTTTTGAATTTAATTATTGACACTGGGGGCGCTTTTCTAAAATTCAATCCCAGCATTCTTTGCGTATGCCACCGTTCATATGCGCGACTGTTTTCTCCTTTATCTATATTAACGATATTCTGTATCAGCGACAAGGTGCATAATAACATTTACTGGCTAATAAAAGAGGTATATTTTCTAAATGGCATGTTATATAATAATAATTTGTTTCGTATTTGTTTATTACAAGTACTCAAAAAAAAACATGGCGGCGCCCACGAAAAGAAGGGTACACTTCTGGTTACTCGCATAGTATATTATGAATAAGCGCATGCGTAGTCAGTAAGCCGCTGGCGCGACTATTATTGATTACGGTATTTCTGTGGGAGTAAATGAAGTAATTTTTCCCCTTCCGCATTTTAGGCAAAGAGCACAACAACCAAAGAAGCAACATATCAGGCTGAGAAAAAATGTAATGCTGGTGAAGAGTACATGGCATTTCCTTGGGTGAAGAAATTGGTAATAGTGAAGAAATAGCTGCAGCAATGTGAACTCAGATCCTCACACAGTAGTAGTTGTAGTAGTAGTAGTAGTAGTAGTAGTAGTAGTAGTAGTAGTAGTAGTAGTAGTAGTAGTTTTTCAAATATCTTTATTTCACACAGGTCCCTACATACCAAAACTGTAAAAGGAAATTTTTAAATTTCAAGGAATCAAAGGAAATATAGATACAAATAAAAGAAAATCACTGTAAAGTGATGGTTAGCGTTATACAGAAAATGTCATGAATGACAAAAGTCAATGTCAACAAGAAAGACATATTTTAAACCTATCACATAATATTTCAAAGGTGACACAACCTAGCGATGCACAAAGCAGGGAAGTTTCTTTAATGTGAAAATTGAGTTGACCATCATGAGTGTCACAAAGAATATCATCAAAAGCCAAAATAATATTAAAAGAATGTAAATTTTCATTGAGACAATGATACTCAAATTCAAGTCTCAATCTGGTGAAGATCTTGCTTTTAAATATGTCCAAAGAATCAACAGGACCCTAATTTCTAAACACATTTCTCTTGCTAAATGAATACACAACTTAGCCATTGTAGAAAGGTAAACAAACAGAGACATTGCACGTTTATGAATAAATACAGATTTTTGAATAGGAGGATTAATGAAAAACCATGCAATATTTACAGCTTGTCCAAGTAAAACTAAACGAGATGTTATAGTGGAAATAACACTAGAAGCGGTTGAATGTTTGGACACTCAAGGAAAGTATGTAAAAGTGAATCAATGTCATTACGGAGAGAACAGTTGGCATCTGAACGGAAACCAGCATGGAACAAAGAAGAACTAGTTTGATAGGCTCCGTGCATAATGCGCCATTGTAGATCACCTTCTTTCTTTGTGATGGGATCACAATACCACGAAGCAAAGTTTGGTTTGATGGAATGTGGAATACTCAAAATCTCCCTCCAGATGGTGTCTAATCTGTCTGGTAAACATGCATAATGATGAACCATTATCAAGTACTTGTAAATTGCACCTTTTTCTATTTTACACAGAAAATAATTGTGCTCTGTAGAATGTTGCAGCTGAAAAGAATACACAGTATCTGGCGCATTGTTTGGATTCTTGTTACAAAATGATTTTCTATGTTGGATTTCAAACGAATAGGAATAGCCTTGTAAATATTTTGTACAGACAAAAGAAATAATACGCTGTGAATGAATAGCAACTCTATCACACAAATCTGAAGAAGTTAAGCAACGATTTTCCACAGTATTGAAAAGATCACCTACAGTTGTAACTTTAGCATTGACAAAGGCTGGTACAGTAAAAGGGGACTTGTGAACAGGATGCATAATGAGAGGATTTTGAAAAAGAGGCTCTTTAAGAATGTCAGGAACACTCAGTGGTCAACACACATTGATGGACACACACTACCCTTTCTCTTGGTACAATGTGGTCGAGGGCAGAAACTTGCTGGTGTACAAAAATCAGGATAAGAGACAAATACTTGTCAAAATACCTTCAGGATACTATGATGGTTTTTGGAACTATTCTTAGCCTTCTGAGAGAGCAAGGTTAACCAGACAACGTCCAGTTGACTTTCGACCCGGTGTCTAGGGAAGTAACTGCTCATGTGAGTGAGGATACCAGCCTCTACTTAATACCAGGTCTGGCTGAAATCATGGGATTTTATCCCAATACCATCTTGAGGGAGGGAAAATGATGCACCTTTCATGTTCAGATGCACCTTTCATGTTCAGTTCTCGAAACTTCTCTTCTCTGTTTGTGTATTACAACCTAGTGAATGACAAGTTGATGGGAGATACCTTTGCACCCCTATTGAGAAGAGAAAGTGGGAGAGATCCATCTACAGATGATCAAAAGTACCTTCCACACTCCATACTTTCTTCCCCTGAGAAACCACAAAAACGACGCCCTTCACTATGGTAGCCTGAACCATGCCGTATAGACGTATAATCTATGAAGCAACCCAGCCACATACAAGAAGTTTTATTTGGATCAGGTAGGAAATTGAACATCATTCTAGGGAGCAGCTGTGCAGAGAGGATACGGCTTGGGTGGTATCTTGGCAGGCCTCTTCCGTGCAGCCACACCACTGCTCAAACAAGGTGCCAAAGTCCTAGGGAGACAGATGTTGAAAACGGGACTCAACATTGCAGGTGATGCACTCAGTGGACGTAATATCAAGCACTCAGCAAAAAGACGGTTGGTGGAAGCCGGGAAACAGTTGATGACAGGCAGGGGTTCAAGATACTCAGTTCCCCCGGTGGTGGTATAAAACGTAAAGCTCCAAAAAGAAGAGTCATTTCCTCCAAAGCCAAGCGAAAGAGAAGATTTCTGACAGTTTGACTAACATGGCATTTTTCACGAACACTCCTGGGAGTGTACCAAGAATGAACTTTACTTGTTCAAAGTTCCTCCAACTCAGACCAGTGTGGAAGAGGGACAATGGGAAGACGTGCATCCCCTGACCCACACTGTGGAATTGGGACCCATCAAATTTGTGATTTCAGGTTCAGGGGAAGACTACATTGATCTGTCCTCAATACTCCTTCTGATCAAGACTAAGATTACAAAAGCTGATGGTACTCCCTTCGTGTTTTAGTCTCTGCGATTGCAAGTGTTTATTTCCTGCTGGTCGGTCAGTATTTTACTGTATTTGTTTTAACTATTGCAGTTTTTATCCTCTGCCTTTTAACAAGTATTGTATTTCCCGCTGGTCAGCCTATATTTTACTGATGGTACTAACCTCGGTGCAGATGTAGCAGTGGGTCCCGTCAACTTGTGGCTCCATTCACTGTTCAGCCAGGTGAATGTACACCTTAATGGCAAAATGATATCCGACCCCTTCCCTACTTACCCCTACCAGCGATGTTGGAGACCTTGTTGAATTATGGTGAGGAGGCCAAAGACACCCATATCAGTTCAGCCCTATTCTTCAAGAACTATCACTTGAAATTGATGAAGTGGACCCTACCAAAGCAGGTGGAGAAGTGAACAAGGGACTGAAAAACCGATATGCCTTCAAGTCTGGTAGCCAAGTTGTCAATACGGTAGGACCCATCCATTCGGATCTCTTCTTTCCACCCGAGTATCTAATGACTGGTGTCGAATTACGTCTCAAACTGAAGTTATGTAAGAATGCCTTCTCCCTTGTGAGCTCTGCAGAAAACCCAGGCTTCAAAGCTTTAGTCATCGAAGTCACACTACTGGTCAGGAAAATAAAACTGAGTCCATGGGTGCAGCTTGACCATGCAGAAGCTTTAAAGTAGGGTCCGTCCAAGTATCCCATACATTGTTATGTGATGAAGATTTTGTCCATTCCTGGAGACACCATGTCCTTCAATAAAGACCACATCTTTCTGGGACAGCTACCTAAACGTGTGGTCCTGGGTCTGATGGACAAAGATGCCTTCAATGGTTCATACAGAAGAAGAATCCTTTCAACTTCAAATATTACAACATGACGTCCCTTGTCCTTAATGTGGATGGAAAACAAGTGCCGAGCAAACCCCTAAAACTGGATTTCACCAATGCTGGTAGCCCATCATTCATCATGGCCTAGTACTCCCTTTCCACTGGGACGAATACAATAGGTCGAGATGAAGGAATTAACATCAATCGCTATGAATATGACAACGGATACACAATGTTTACCTCTGATCTCTCACCGGATTTGTCTTTTGATGGAGGGCATTTGAAGCTGGTCAAAGAAGGCAACCTGGCATCGAACTGCAGTTCAAACAAGCCCTGCCAAATACGGTGAATTTACTCATGTATGGCGAATTGGATAATATCATTGAAATCGACAGAGACCGCAATATCCTCTTTGATAACTTAAGCTGATTCCTCAATGCCAGTGAAGATGGACAGGTTAAATTTGAAAGAGATCTTAAGTAAAGACCGATACACTGCATCATCTTTTGGTGGGGTGAAATTGTCAGACCAATTGCCTAAAACCAGACTAAAGTCCTATCCAGCTGCCTTTGTGGCCAATGTGGACCCAAGTACTCAACCAGGGAAACACTGGGTGGCATTCTACTTTGCCGATAGCAACTACAGTGAATTTCGATTCGTATGGACGCCCATCCAACAGGACACCTTTCAAGGCATTCCTAAACAGGAACTCTCTTCACAGGATCTATAACAGACAAAGGCTCCAGGGACCCCTTTCTTTAGTGTGCGGACAATACGTCCTTTACTATCTGCTACATCATTGCCGGGGATGGTCCATGTCGAACATTGTGAAGCAGGACTTGACTTTTAATGACTATCTTGTGAATGATTTTATTGAAAAATTGACCAGTGTTGATTTTGACATTTATGATGTTAACTTTTAACAGACTCGTTTGACTTAGAAATCATATTTATTACATTGTTACCAGTTCTTGTGTTGGCTTTCCTGTTAGTGTTCAATTAATTTTCAAACTTATTCAATTGACAATACACCACACGTGTGTCTGTTATTTTTTCAAGGATAAGGGCCATAAACGGAAGGGGAGGGGGCAATTAAACATACTCATTCATAAACAATCATGCTTAGCTAGCTCACAAAAAGCGTATAGACAAAAAAGTTATTGGTTTTCATTTTAAACAATAACAGTTATTTTTATTTCTCAAAGTTAACAAAATTATCAAGACAAAATACCTGAAACACAACACCTTTTTCTTATTGCAAGTGTCTCTCAATGTCTTTGGCAAACTTTAATCTCTGAAGAAAAAAACATTTATAAAGAGAAGAAAATTGAAGTGATTAATTGCTTGTAGAACCAAATTTTGAACAAACTGCGGTAATCATGTTGTTGCACAAAACCATTCTGTAGACAGACAATAGACAGACTGTCCGATAAAGCTTCAAAATATCCCTCAGGGTCTTCACTCCAGTGATAGTACAGCAACTCAAAGAGATCATCAAGATCGAGTAATCTGATGGGAACATTATGATCCAGGGTGATGTAACACAGTTCAGCCATGGCGAAAATAGACTTCTGCGCAGCCAGCATGTTGACTCGCTTGGCAGCATCTGTAAAGTATTTGATGATTGCTTCTGGTTGACCTAAAGGGGCATCGCTGTAGTACAGGCACTCATGGTCTCTCTGAGATGGGTATTCTTCCCTGCATCCCTCACAATTTCCATTGATGATGGCATTGACTTGATCCAGGATGAACTTGGCATACATATATTTGGCCACTCTCCTTGCCACTTTCCTGTCCAAGTCATTTGGCATATCACTGAAGGAAGGCTCTGAAAAAAGGATGAAAGATGGCCTGTGAGTACCAAGTCAATTGCATGACAGTGTCTTGGCAGCGTCATCAATACTCTGCACAATACATTTCAGAAGATTCCACTGATCCAAATTCAAATTGATTCCCTTCTTTGTCAGTATCAGTTCTCCTGTGCCGGGTTTCTTGAAGAATTCACATATTCCAACATACACATTTCCCTTGTACATCTGCACACTCACAATCCGAGCTGATGTCTCTGAGTCACGCAGAAGAAACCTGCATTGTCTCTCACCTGCTTGACTGGTTGTATCAGACTTGGAAGGTTGAGGGACCAAGGCAGCAGCTGATGACTGACTTGACCGAGTCTGATTAGGCAACCTCACTTCCTGAAAAGGCTCTGGCATCTCGGGCTCTTCCTTCCAGGAACATCAGGAAACCTCTCATCTTGGTCAGCGACTGATGGCAATGTCCAGACGCTGGTGTTTGTCTTTACATTGCAGTAATACGGTCATTTCACCTTCACTGAATAGCACTTGTGCCATCCCTCTTCCAGTAGTCTTGGTGATAGTATAGGAGTAGGCAAAGCATGAATAGTTGCGTTGTTGTTGTTGTTGTTTGGATGAATGCCTGAGCAGAATTGGCCCTCAGTTGGTTCTCTTACAACTTATATACTCTTGTTTTTTATATTTTAACCGGTTAAAGCCCAAGTATTTGTAACTTTTAACCTTTTTTTACGTTCGAAATTACATATTATTCTCTTACATTCATCGTCAAATATTGTTAAGTGAAGAAATAAGCCAAATTTGTGCTCCTGTAGTGACATACAAACGCTAAATATTGCCCAACCGAGTTGGATTGCCGCGCGGGTTTGTTGAAAACTTGTGGGCTGTGCACGTGATCGAGAACGCCGATACTGATGACATCATCGAGCTTGCAACCGTTCCTGGGGCCATACCATGCCACGCCGCACTGCCCACGGTCGCTGGCTGAATGACCTGCGAATGATTTTATTTTGTTCTTCTCTCTTCAAATACGTTCTGCTACTGTGTTTCAGAGGATACAGAACTTTGGCAGAGAAGCCTGACATTCTATTCTGGTAGGCTACAGTGTGCGTTATATACGGATTATTCAAACTGCAGTCGGCAGTGCACCGATGCGCACCCTGCAGTTGGTCACTAAGGAACTCCCGGTACCGATGTAAAATCAAGACGACACTGAATACACTTAGCTCACTTCTGTCGGCAAATAACTATCAAAATTCAGTAACTTGAAGTAATAAATTTCAGCTGATTGTTGTTCTAGCGGCAAGGTGATTGCAAAATCGAAGCAACATACTTTGGCAACGTATGGCAGGCTATCGAATGCAGTGAACGCGATGGCCTTTGGCGGCAAGCAAGGGAACCGTCAGTATTTACGACCTGGGGGTCATTCAAAATTTGAAAGCTATAAGGGGGTGCTCAAAATGTTTTTTCTTTGTCTTACTTTGTCCTCAATGACATAATGATAAGTTGATAATGTATATTTTACTCTGATACATGTTAAATAAAAAGCAAATAAATACTTTAACAGAACAATAAATATCAACTACATGAAGCCAGGCAAAAAACTGCAAGTAGCTGCCAATACTAGCAATACTTATTATGAAAGAGAAGATAGTAACGATGAGAATGATATCATTGTTCATGTACTCAATGGCATCAGCGACAGTGAAGATGAGGATCGACACTGGTGATGATGATGTTACACAATAGTTTTCTACGGTCGGTCGTTACCAGAAGTGGAAGGAGAGGCTGGATCATGAAGCTCGAGATACCATCATTAGTGCACAGGATCTAGGACAAAACTGAACTGTTGTGAATTCATCCTCTGTATTATCACAGAAATGTATATTTTAATTGTCTTCAGTTCAACAACTATTTGGACATTTAACGATACCATAATGACATGCTACCCATCCAAATTCAACAATACTATATGATCGGAGACTGGTTATTAGGTGAGCTTTTATTTCTACATATTGTTACATGGGCTCAGGTAAGCCAAAATTTCTGTGTAAGAGAGGTGGTTACTCAAATTCAACATGGTGGGCTGGGGTGTGACCCTAAATTTCGGAGTTTCTAATGTAATTCCTCGACCCCCCGGCTGTAAATAATGACGGCTCCCAAAACAGCTGTGTAAACCCGAGTCAGAACGACCAGGACCAGCACACACACGGCTGATATCTCACCGAAAATTTAGAAACAACAATGAAGCTACTGCTAAGAAATTACAGACTTTTTGCTTTTGATGCATCAGTTTTTGAGCTTTTATACCGGTAGAAGTTATTCTGAATACAGCAGTAAATTTCCTCCCAAACACGAAAAGCAAAAACGTGGTTCTGCAATGGACGCTGTCAACTTTACCTTGCTAGAGGTCCCACGCGCGCCAATCTCGGCCCATCCTCGCTGCACTTGTACAGTCAACTACCTCCATGTAGTACAGTCTTACAGGACTAGTAGCCAGCCAAACGCAAAAAAAAACGACGCCGCAGTGTAAAATCCGTAGGTCAGAACCATTGATCATAAATTTACAGAAACCAGTGATGTTTAAAAGTTTTGTATTGATCACTTCATTTAGGTTTATGTGAATGACTTTCTCATCGAGCTGCGTCTATAATTGTCCCGGGCATTGTCCATGCAAATTTGGGGCCTGCCTTAGCTCCCTCCGATCGTCTCTAGACTACAGCCAAACTCACAGTCCTAAGCAATTGTACAGTTGTGAAAGTCAGATATATGTATCATGAATTCTTTCCAAAAGTAAGTAAACAACAGAATCAACCAAGAGGTTACATGTAGTTTGCTGTCGGGCGGGGTGCGCTCAGGATGACTTTGCAGTTAGGTCGGGATCTCTCCTGTGTACGAACTTCTACCATCATGCCTGGAGCTGCGTCGCATCGCAGCTAGTCGGTAATTGCACTACAGTAGTCCTTGTGAGGATTAGATACCCGTTGCGTTCGATATTATTTGGAAACACTTTTAAATATATTAAGTAAGACTTTTGTACTGCATTCAAGATACAATTTGTTCCTTTCTGACCATTTTCAGTTACGGCAATGACATGCGAAGTTGATAGGCTATGTTGCCTGCAGCGTAGCCCTGCCTTACACTAAACTTCGTTTAAGTAGACAGAGCAGAATCAGTCCATCATTTATTTTCAAAGAAATTTTCATTATACTCCATAATGGAAGAAACGACTAGTTCAATGATTCCGATGGTGAAGTATTGAATTTTTATTTATATATATTTTTCTCTCTCAATTCATTCAGCAAACTTGATCTCCGTACCGTCGGTCACAACGTGCAATGCAGTGCATGAAAGGATTGAAGCTTACAATCCACTGCCTCCATCGTTAGTTTAGATCTTCAAAAACGTTTGTTTGCGCGGCTCATTATAGTAAGAACAATCTGTAAACACTTACATATTTATATCTTTCCGGTATTTCGCCCAACTTTCGCACGTTTTAAGCCGAGTCTCCAGTTTCGATGGACAAGACCTTTTCGAAGAGCGTAGGTTTCTATGGACGCCACAGTAAAATTTGCGTAGATGTGGTTGAGCATGCGCGGTGGTGTGATTACGTTTCGTTTTGTGTGTCAACAAAGCCTGACTTCTGGTCCGGACAAGAAGTCATTTTTCACTCCTTTTACTGTTAATCGTACACGTTTGTGAGGCGGGCTGGGCATGCAAACCATACGATTCAGTATTAATTATGGTCTACTTTCACATACTGAGGATGTCATTTTAATCAAATGAAAAAAATTGTTAATCAATCAGAAAAGGGTACAGCCACCCCAATATCCTTGCGGTATTTATATGGACCAATGAGAGGGACTGGCTAATTTCGTTTCGCATACGGGGGGGGGGTCTTTCTAAGGTCATGACCTCCATATAACCCCTGGATGCTTGACATTTCTCAATTCTCGTGCTACACGAGAGGACACAAATCTTGCGAGATGTGCGGACTATACCACAGCCATTACTACTAGACTACCCCCCCCCCCGCTTTTCAAGAAAAAACAAACCCAGACGAATATTTTCCCAGCTGATACGACCATACTGTAGACTAGGACACCATGTCATAATTGTTCGCCATATGTACGCGTATAATATTGCTGTCACGGAACCTTCAAGGTGACTACATCAGGTTTACCCGATAAAGTAAAAAATGCTGAGAATCATGATGACGATGAAGAGCGCTGGCGAGGTGGTAGTTTCTCAGTATTTAAAAATGCACAAATTCAATGTGCCTGGAAAGACACAACAAGTTTGATATTTATGAATATAGCAGTCAGTGCACGTAGATGGAACAGACAGCAACTTATATGAGACGATATAAAGATAAAAAAACCTGTGCTTTTGAATGAATGACAGTAACATGCTCGAACGTTGACTTCAAGGCTTACCTTAAGAGGTGTGGTTTTGACCGATCAACAGCTATCTTACTTCACGCTCATCGCCACGGTGGCCTAGAGCTGTGTTTTAAAGGGATAAAGTCGGACATTTTCTACAAATTTTTCGATAGCAAATTCCTCAGTCACAATCAATATTAGACCCAAATAGTGACCATATATGGCTTCAAGGATATATAAAAGCGCCTTCTTGCTCTTTACAGCAATGTTCAATGTTTGCCTAGGCGTCCGGGCGATTTGAATTGGTTGAACCCTATCACATAATAAATTAATGCGCACACTACTTTGAACAGATCGTTTGGAAGAGTGCGTGAGCGGCCTGTTACCTTCATACAACCTTCAATACAATGGATCACGAGGAGCACACACCAAAAATGAGCTACTGTAAAATAGTGAAACTTACATGTAAAAGAAACTTCACTTGTAAGCTATTTATCGAATGACATGGACTGTGAAATATCATAGACCCAATTGTTCTATGATACAACTAAAACCAGTTACAGAAACAGTTACAGAGTCATACATTTTTTTTGCATTTTATGGTGAGCAAATCTTGATCATAAACCTGGATCTTCGTAGACTTTTCTGTAGGGCATTTTTCTGCCATTCCGTGTTTTTTTTAAACATGGCATAATCCAGATGATCGAACTTTGAAACATCGCACCCAGAGGTGTGAATGGACATCGGTGACATCGTGGAATTGCCTAGTGCTATCGATCATTGGTTACCTCTTGAAACACAAAATATGTGCGAATGTTATTGAACAGGGATTTCTCTGTGCCTCATGTAATTATTTGTTACAGTTGAACAGTATTTCAAACCACAAGTGAGTACATGGACGGCAATGACCGTTTTCAAATAGCAGTCGCCCATGTCTTCCGGTCACTCGCATCGCATGGCAGTTTTTGCAGCGTTTGCTGCGCTGACTGATAGTGGTTTGCCCGAAGTCAAAGACCGCTAAACAAAAACAAATAGCCGCTTATAAGAAATTGGCCTTGATCACTAAGGGATGGACCATTAGACCTTGGGAGACGGGGTGGTCACAATGAAATTGTGAAAGTTTTTTCTTTTACTATTGTAAATTTCTAAAAACATTTTTTTCCAATTGAGATTAGCTGTGCAATTTTTTTTTTTCACAGTAAATTTTCAGATTTATAATTTTTTTCAGGTCGTTGCTGTCTGAAGATTAAGAGGGCAAAGATGTTGTGCGACGCACCCCAAGTGGCCGCGCAAGCGGTCATGGGGGGAGGTCAGGAGGGTGGTGTCCCCCCTCCTGCTGTTGGAGCTTTTGAAAAATAGAGATTAAAATGGTGTTATTTGGTGGCACTTGGGGAGTATTTTTGCGGGGGGAGGCCGTCGGAGCTTTGAAAAATAGAGATTAAAATGGTGTTATTTGGTGGCACTTGGCGAGTATTTTTGCGGGGGGGAGGTCAGGAGGGGGTTGTCCCCCCTCCTGCTGTTGGAGCTTTTGAAAAATAGAGATTAAAATGGTGTTTTTTTGTATTTAAATTGTTTTATTGGTAGCATTTTCTTTAGTAACATGACTTAAATTAAAATGAAGTACAGTGCTTAGTTATCTACAATTTTGTGTAAAATCGAAATCCATTTGGTGCAATGTCTCTCTAATTTGTCTTTTTCCAGAGCTATTTCGTACTCTAGATGGTAGTTGAATTTCACTTGCAACATAAAAGCTGCAAAGTGTGGTTTACTCTGTTTCATTTTCATGGCATAGATGTGTCTTTTGGCTAACAGTAGCAAGTGATTATGAATGTCAGCGTAACCGTCAACACCAAAGAGCACTTCATTTAAGTTATGACCCGTGAACAAACTGAGAGATGCCTCGAAAAATGTGTGAAACTCGTTCCAGAAGGTCACAGTGAATTTACAGGTGTAGAAAAGATGATCTAGTGTCTCGTTGCTGTTTTGGCAGAAAGAACAGAGCGGTGATTGGTCCATGCCTCTTCTAGATAGATTGTAGTTTGTGTATAGAATGTGATGAAGAAGTTTGAACTGGAATTCACGTGTTTTTGTGTCTATGGCTACCTAAAATGGTAGACTATATATGGGAGACCATGGTATGGAGCAAACACATGTCTCAGAGTAAGGTGGCCAGAGCCATTGCTGGTTGAACTGGTGTTTTAAAATGGTGTTATTTGGTGGCCCTTGGGGAGCATTTTTCAGATTACACATCTTCCTCTGAAACATGGTCATCTTGCTCCTCAGTAGCTTCCTATAGTTTGAAAACTGACTTTTTTGGTTTCCTGGCTTCCCTTTCTACTGCGTGGTGAAATGCCTACATGCACCCCACCAAGCATCATGCATATCTCATGATTTACAATTGATTTTGACAAGCTGAGAAGCTGTTTGCAAAATATAGTGAAATTTGCATATTTGTGTTTTTAGAGCAATTGTTGCTCTTTTTTGATCAAAACATCTATTTCTCTGTAGCAGCATGTCCAAATTGATTGGATGTGTATAGATGTGGTGAAATTTCAATATTTGTCTTTTTAGGGCAATTTATGCCATTCATGGTCAAAAAATCTGTATTCTCTGAAAGGGCTTGTCCAATTTCTTTGAAATTTGCCACATAAGACCCTTAAGATTTGTTTAAATCATGATTTTTTTTTGTGGTGGAAAAATTCTTCAGATAATTGTCATTCAGCATTGCTACACACAAACGATTATTCATGCAGATTTATTTAGTATTTTCAAAGTTCAACCCTTTTGTGTGTTTTTGTGTTGGGATTTGTTGGATAGATGGCATTCTACGTAGTGTATTGTTGAATGTTAAAAAATGTGTTGCTGTTGTTTTTTGAGGCTGTTTTTTGAGAAAACAATTGAAAATGCCGTTTTAAAAGCAAAATATACATAATGACTTGATATGTTGTTTTATCATTATTGATGTGTTTCTACTTGTTCACCCATTCTTGCATTCATCATTGCAATAAAATGCTGTGAAAAAAATGAACCTGATGTGGCCTGCATCTGTTTACCTTGATCTTAAAAGGCAAATACAACTTTCTGTCTTGACAACCATATCATAGTTTCAATGTCTTACCTAGTGTACCTGCTTGGTTTGTACGCGGGAAACAAGTAGAAAACAGGCTATAATTTTATAATTTTCAAGTGATCAGAATACAAAGGTCCTGAAAAGATAAGATAATCACAACTTCCAGTATAAGGGATACAGTCACTCTAAATGTATAAATTAAAATTAAAAATGTGCCTGGAGGATGTACTAAAATACAGAAAGTTGCTTCCTGTCGGTAAAATCTAAAAAAAATTCAAGATTTTAAAGACTTTTGCAGATTTTTTTTACGCATTTGTCTTCTTATTTATTTTTTATTTTGCCAACTAGTTTGAAGATTTTTTTCCTAACTTTCTGCTCTGAAATTTTTTTCTTCTGTTTTTGACCACCCCCTCCCAAGATCTAATGGTCCGTCCCTAAGTGCAAGCAACAATACTGCGAATACCGTAAAATTCATGCCACGAACAGGAGCACATCGTTTGAAACTTTATCTTAGACTTGCCCCATATCGCCTGGCTTTCCTTGGCAGCTGAGTTACCAGCTAGTCAAGCAAGGCGTTCGCCCCAAAACTAAGCAACAGCCTGCCATTAGTGCATCGGTCTGCTATGTTTAGTCCTTCAGTTTTGATACCTAGGCCCTAAATGCCCACAGACTTGGAGCAAGTCTATCTTTATCTGCACAATTTTGTGTTCGCCGGTACAGCTGAAACCACAAGACTGATTCCCCAGGATATGCATCACTACTTGAGGCCTATGAGCTGCAACACATTTTCGCATGGACGAATCCTGGGTTGAAACCTATACCCGGGAGTGAATCAGATTTCTAGGGTATGAAGTTATTAGTGTCAGAATGGTTTCTTTTGGCGTGACAAGAAAGATGAAGAAGTATGTCTCGCCGGATTTAAACAGTATCGTACGGCGTATTCACGCAATCATGAGGACCGGGCATACACAGCATGCAGTACCCACAGTGTACGCGTCAGTTGCCAAAGTATATTACTTTATGGCGATCACCTCAATACTAACGTGACAGTCTGCTGAAGTTTCTTCCTTCATTTTACTCCCTTTTGATATTTCTATGCCCACAGTCCATGGGCAAGTAAGTCTACATGGAGGTACAAACGAGACAAAAACAATCCGCTATTTAGCCAATAGGTCACAGGGAGCGAGAGAGACTGTGAATAAACACTGTCGTTGGCAAACGGCTCCGTGATTGTTGCAGTTTGTAGGCATTTGAAATGCCCTTTCAAAAATGTGCTCTTTTGCAGCAAAGAACCGTATATCGAAGAACAAGATTGGTTGTCAAGATCTGCATGCAAAGCTCACCGTCAAAATGTAACTTCAGCAGACGGCATAGATAGTAAGCTTAGGTGAATCCCGAACACTGCGTCCTTGATCTGGACCCATAAGCAGGACGTGTCTCTGTGAGTGTTTTTTTAACATGCGGATGCTCACAGTGGTGAACAGCCGGGTTAATGGTCATGACCATTTATTCCTTTTCGCGATGGTTTTATTTATCGTCTCTAAACCCGGGATTGAATATATGCATGGTCACCTGTTGATTCAGTATCTTTCAACATGTCAAACAATATAAATAGTGTCTCGTATCAAGCAAAATTCATGAAAAATTGCCGACTTTGTCCCTTTAAGGAGCCTTCATTAATTACAGGTGATGGGCTGGGAGAATTCTGCGCACACTTGTTCTGTAAAATGTGACCCTCCCCCATCCTCCTGTCTAAAATGTGATCCTATTCCTCCTGTCCAACATTCTAAAACTTGACCCTCCCCCAACCACTGCAGTAATCTCCCAAGGAATGACTGAAACAGCATCAGCTAATTTACATAACGATTGGTTTAATTATTAAGGATGTACGATCGGAAAAAGTAAAAGTAATGTCAATTTTTTCAAATGGGGATTTTTGAATACCTTCATATGTGAATAGTCCAAAACTGGGAAAAAAACATGGGGTCACCGCGCTTGTTGTTTTACAAAATGGCATTAAAAATTCACGGTTTTTCACAAAATCACTAAAAATCAGTAAAACAGGTCATCATTTTCATATATATATCATGATTGCATTTTCACGTTTACACTGTAAAAGAATAAAGAAATTATATACCTAAGCTACTTTGAAGATTTTACTTACATTAAAATTGAGTTAAAAAGTCATCATATTTATTTTTTAACCAAAATTGCAACAAATATGCCCCAAATTTTAGGAATGGGAGAGGGTAATTTATTAATTATTGATAGTTTCTACTAATGTCAATTTTCTCAAACTTTACCAAATAATAGCTCTTTTTGTGAATTTTTCAAAATCACATTTTGTTTAGTAGGTCACCGTGCTCGATTTTTCACAATTTTGCAAACTCTAACTAGGATTTACAGGTTCTGGCGATAAACCATGCTCTCCCGAGTTCGTCGCGCGAGGGCGCTCTTCAAATGCTGCTGACCTGCAGTGGCTACATACCTGCAGTGGCCTTGTCCAGGCATGGTCATGATTCAAGCCTACCTGTAAACTTTAATGAGAGGGAAATGACAGAACAAAGCAAAGACTGTTAGGTTCTTCTACTTTTTAGAGTCTATATATTAATACAGCATACAAAAAAATCACGTAATATTTATTGCCGTGACGCTTATCGGTGGGGATTAGGTTGACTTCGCTGCAGGCTAAGTAGGCTAAGTTGTCACACACTACGTGGAGCCAGGAGCCGAGGCCGTGAACTTGACGTTTCTCCAATACACGATGACAATCGTGAAGGCAAGCCCGCAACTGACACAAGTGTCAAGATTTTCTGCTAGTTCACTCAAATCGACAATGCGACGGCCATTCTTCCATTCTCCATTAGGTCTACTAGCGACACTATCATTGGAATTATAACCACGACCTGTTCTTGTATAGCGAATCAGACGTCACACTTCTGACTTACGCTGTACAGACTACGGTCATGTTGCATTTTTTTTATCTCTTTGCTGAATTCTCGTACCTTCCAGCGTGTTTTGAGGGCACGCTGAACATTTTCTCGACGCGATTTTCCTTTACCTGCAGACGACATTTTGTACAACGCAAAAACGTTCGGAACGTCACTATGCGCGCGTGGTTACTATGGATACATTTCTGCGTGGAAATCGACGCAGTACGCTTATATTTTTCCGATCGTACATCCTTAAGTAAGTTAGGGACATAAATTACAGGGGGAAGGCTGGCGTTTTGGGAGGGAGGGTTGGATTTATCACGCAAGCATTTTTGAAGGGATGTGATATTTAATGCATTTGCATGAGGGTCACCATATTTTGTGCGACTATAAAAAGGCAAGATGTGGTTGATATAGTGTTTCACCAAAAAATATCAAATCATAATACATAGAGTCTATCAGTCTATTTGGATTTCATCGAAAAATACATGGTAGTACTAGTCTAAGAGGAAATTTAGAATATTTTTTCCAATACAAAACAAGGTAAATCAGTGTATGTATGTACGCTAGATTATTGCTATTAATGTTCTTGATAGACTACGGTGGTTACAAGTCCAAGTGTGTGCAAGAATTTTGATTTTGGAATTTCACCAAAATGTTGATTATACATGGTAGCCTATGAGGAAACTATGAATAATATTTTTCCAATACAAAACTGGGTAAATCTGTGTAGTTTTGTATGCTTGATCATTGATATCAATGTACTTGATAAGACTAGGGTGGGTTACAAGTCCATATGTGTGATTCACTGTACATGGTAGTCTATGAGAGAACTATGAACATTATTTTCTAATATAAAACTAACTACATCTATGCATTTATAGACGTTTGATAATTGATATACACTTTGCCACTTGTCCCACATGTTTTTGTTTCTGTCTATCATCAGTTTAACTATTCGAGGTGTTTAAACGTAGGACATAACTGTATCTTCTTTGCTTGTGAAACTTGTTGAAAATATGTATGTATTTGAAAGAATTAGTGTATTTTGTCAGCGATTTCCTACTTAGCGAATATCACACGGACAATCGAAGGTTTTGTCGTAAAAGTGACCCTCCCCCTAAAAGAGATTAATAAAAAGTGACCCTCCAACAATTTCTCCGGCCCACTCCCTGTAATTACTGAAGGCTCCCTTGCCATGAGCTGAACAAGGCATTCGTGAGCGCTTTCCACAACAAGCGATCGGTTTCTGGATACGGTCAAAGTGGATCGAGTTACGGACGTCAGCTCATGTCTCGCGCCGAAGTACAAAAGCAGCTGATCGGTAACTTCTAATCAAGGTAATGTCTGTCAAGAGCAGTTAGTATGGCGGCACCACATCTCATTCCTACCAGTTTTGGAAGAGTTGCCTATCGAATTGGTTGCAATCTTGACGGAAGACATGAATATGTGATAGGTAGACATGCAGGACGGATAGCAGGCCATGGAACTCGTCCAAGTCGTGTCCATGAGGCAAACAACTGCTACCTCACCACTGTGTCATACACGGTATAGAGAAGAATACTGGCGAGAACACATTGTGTGAACATATCAGTCAGAGGACGGTAGAACTGGACGATGAACGGACAGCACATTTGTATGTATTAGACTGCATTCACACACTGCTCTGAGAGGTGGGAGAATTCAAAAATGTTCTCTGATTTTTTTTAAATGCCCCCATAACAAAGTCTTAACGCGTTCAAATCCCCCCTCCTGACTTGCTACAATTTTTAAATCTCCAATCGAAATATAAAGTCGCCCGATTTTGGAATAGACAGATCTTTTAGATGTGTTTGTATGCGAAGTATGTATTAATTAATTAATTGATTGATTGATTGATCGATTAATTCATTTGTTCATTCATTCATTCATTCATTCATTCATTCATTCATTCATTCATTCATTCATTCATTCATTATGCACTTGCTGTCGTTGTCACCTCGCATTTATAAAAGCTGTTCAGGGGAAATTCCTCCAATGAAGAAGCGCCCTCACAGCGTGCACTTCATACTTCCTAGTTGAGCTGAGTAACAACCCTGAAAATCCAGAAGTTAGGGATCAGCTCCGGGAATAAACTGACTGAATATAACTATAAAAATACTTAAGTCACTTGAAAGTGTTAACTATGGAAAAACCTCGTTGCCAGCTAACCTGATGGCTTGTCCTGAGGTCATCAGCTCCTATAGGTTCACAGTAGGGGCGCAGTTGCATCAGCCATCTCTTTAAATTTCGCTTTGTACTGCAATTGTGGCAGTATCTCTAAATATTCAACAACCTATAGGGACAAACCTTAATGTGTGACAAACTTTCACAAGTGTGACAAGTCTATTTAAGCATGTTTAACACTTTGTGTCTCACCACCAAAGAAAGTTTTAAATGGATGGCCCAGCTTGAGATTGCCAAATTACGTTAACTGCGCTCTGCAGGTGGAGACTATTTGTAGGTATTGAGACTACACAAGTATAGAGCTTAAAAAGCTGCGGAGGAGCTTCACTGCACGTTTAGCTACCACTGAAGGGTTTAAAATGGCCAGAACCATTCGGAACTGGTTAGGTATCCCAGAATAGGACTTTATTATTTACTGCCTTTGTATCTACAGTCACTTAAGAGTCGTGAATCAATGGCTGTCAAATAAGTGAGGGAGGGTACTCAGCAAACAATCCCACGAATGAGACAAACTTTTCAAAATACTGATAAGGCCCTTGCTCACAAGATAGGAAAGTACCATACTGCGTCGCCAACGAGGGGCTCTGACGACGAAGCCAGTGAGTTAATTTTGATTGTCTACGTATATTTGTGGACCACCTGCCATGTTTACAGATCTGACTAACAGTCACAAGTACAAACTTTCAAGGATGTCCCAATATGTATTTAGGCAGTGGCACATGTCGGACACTTCCATGGCGAATACATCAGTCAAGCAGTCACAAAGGTCAGTATGGGTTTCTTTGATATTTCAATTTCGTCACCTGCATCCATACAGGGAGTAAATCATCACAACTGACATAAGCTTGGCCAATCGGGGTGGAGTATGAAAGGAGCAGAATGGTGATGACGTCTATTATGCAAAATACCTCTGACCGAACAACACGGAAGAGAGCTCTAAAATTTTGTGTCACTCTCTCTCAAAAGCTGTGACAATCAATTTATCCTTACTGTCGACAAATCTACTATAACGAGTTCTAACAAGCTGTTATCGTATCGTATGGACGCCGGCTATTTGAAGACAATATGACAGATTTCTTGGCCGGCGCAAAGAACAGTCAGACAACGAAATTCAAATATCTATTAGTGACGAGCAAATTACGGATGAAGCATTATTTGCGAGTCACAGATTGCCCGTTGTGGTCTTTCTAAGTTTTTACCTGGCATAGATGCACTATCAGATTATCTTTGTTACATGTTGCATCCAAGAATTTTTGAAATGCAGTGCTTCAGCTAAGAAATTGCTCGCCTTAGAGATTATTACAAATGTCGCAATTTAGCTCTTGACCGACATTCAGGGTATACAACAAACCTAAGGCAAATAATGCGCCACGTACTAGACGTTATTAAAAACGTCCAAAAAAGTGTCCGAGAATTTACACGAGTATATTACATGGTTTGTAACTGCTATTACAAAAGGAGCAGAGGGATTGACTGGTGCATGCACCTGAGGACATCAGCGTTCGAGTACAAGATATTATATGGAGTTTATATTGAAGTGAGTTTCTGTATCTATATACTGTGAATTGTACTCCTTTTTTCTGGTCATCCAATTCTTTTTCGGGGATATCTGTTACGGGCCTATTTGTTTTATTGGCCTTTATGCCAGAGAGCTTACATGCTCAATATACGCTGTATACTGGGCGGAAGTATTTTTATTATTTTTCTGGGTTTCTCCACTCCAGACACTGACAGATTCGTCCCCGCACAAGTGAAGTGAATGTACATGTAACCTGTCTGCTAAGCTAAATTGTCTTTTGGTTTGCGCTTCCTTTAAAATACCGTCGTTTGTGAGTTGATCATCGAGGGAGGATAGTTCAGATTCTGTATTCTCGAAATGACGTCCTTCAAGTTCATATGGATGTCTTCGAGAACAGATGAATATTTCTTAAGCGTTTCAAAATTACTTAATTACTAAACTTGCATTGCTGAATGAACCATATTCACAATTTTTGCATTTTCTTGTTGATATTATATCAACTTGTGGTGTCTTTGTTGTCTTGCTTCAGTATTTTTGTCACTTTAAGCCCCAAATGCAGATCAGATATTAACTGAAAATGCTCACGTGTTTCATTATATATTGCAGTTGTGTGTAAATTTTACACTTTTGCCACATGTTTGCAACTTCATTGAAAGTGTTATGATCAACATCATGAACAATATTCATCACAGATTAATTCTGAAGATCATTAAGTATACAAATATGTAATTAGCTGAAATTAAAATACCTTCTTTGACTTTTCCATTGTGTCACCACGTTATATAACAAGTATAATTACCTTTGGTCAAGTCCTTTAAGCTCTGAATGCCACACTGTGAAAGCTCATGAGATGTGTAAATTATAAATAATCTTACATGAAAATGCGAAATGACTTTCAATATTGTTTTAACTTTGTATCATCAGTGTACATTGCATGTTTCACCAATTTTGATCAAGTAAATCCTGGTATACATCTTTAATTAGGAAAGTTCATTAAATATTCAAATCAGGAATTGGTTGACGTAAAATGCCTAATGAACACGATTGGAACTAATTTGGGATAATTGGATTTTCATTTTTTTTAAATTTCTCAAAAGTGTTAGGTGCCGTATAGGTGAATGTTGTAATATTGAAAATTACTCATAAAAACAAGTGTGCAATGTAAAAAAAGCAGATGAGATTACATTTGTAGATGAAATTTTTTTCCATACAATGTTTTCCGTATGGAGACTGTAATGACAGTGTAGACATATATCAAGAAATACTGAACAGAATTTCATGAAACTTTTAACAGGTGACAACCTTAGAACATTATGATGATAGTGAGAGTGTCATGTCAATTATCTACCTATTTGCATATTTCATATTAGTGACATAACTCTGAAATTCCTGCACACAAATTTGATGATACATGCAACAAATATTGATCTGATATATATCTAATTATAGGGGAAACTGCTGCGTATGCTCTTCCGACTGATATCTGACTGTGTTTTAAAGCGTTAAGTAGTGTGAAGGGTGCATTTGCATATTTATTAAACTTTGTAATTAGGTACATAACTCTGAAATTACGGCACCAATTTTGGCGAAACCTGCTAGAGATATTGATTTGATAAATATCTAATTCTGCTATGAAAGATCAAGCAGTGTAAGGTTAATTACGGGCTCATTTGCATATTTAATGGACTTTGTAATTAGTGATATTAATCCAAACTTACAGCATTCATTTTGATGAAAGGTACTACAAATGTTGATCTAGTGGATATGTAATTGTGCCATTAAGCATTGAGCAGTGTCAAGTTAATTAAAAGCTCATTTGCATAATAAATAAAGTTTTGTAATTAGGTGATTTAACTCTGAGAGTACTGTGCGAAAGTTGATGAAACCTGCTACATATAGTGATGTGACAGATATCTGATTGCTCTGTGAAGCGCACTACTATTAATGAACCTGTTGTTAAACACGTGAGCATGTTCAGTTTCCATCTTGTTGTAAGTTTGGATTACGTTGACAACAGACGCACATAGTATGCTACGATAATAAACGCATGATTACGTTCATCAACATTGCATTTTCTTCGCATGCAACGTGAACACTATCTCGCGACCTGCTGCAGACACAGAAATGCATCAAGAGTTCAAATCACAAGAAAAAGTAACAATTTTTTCGTACATTTACATAAGAACACTAGTCCTGGCTGTTTTGGCATAATAAAAATAAATTTATCGACATCTCATTTGTACCAATGCGTCGACCATCGCAACATTCAGTCTTGGTACAGTGAGGTTACAGGCGCTATTTTTGAATGATGGATAATTTGGACGTTATTGTACCAGTAAACAAGCAGTTTTGAAATAATCCAGACTAGGTATCATCAACTGTGATAAACAGTTTTGCAGACTGTGCTGCCCGATTTAGCCTCGTGATCTGGACGCTGACACTGCTTGTTGCATTTGATGCCGACTTTCGTCGCCAGGAGTAATCCCATTATTATTTGGAACTTCTTGGTCTACATCGTTAGAACTTCCTCGTCTGTGACAACCCAAACTTTGGCAAAGCATATCTGACATACCGTTACTGTAAGGAAGTTATCAATTTATTTGTGTATGAACGAATACTAGCTTCATTGTAAAGAGCTGTGTGTCGTGACTCGACTCCCGCTGAATCAAGCAAAATTGCGCCGTTGCCCTAATGCAATGATTTGAGTACATCAAACCCAAATGTGCTGCTTCAGAGGTGTCTTTCATCATTGACCCCAACTTATTTTCACCAAGAGGTGAGTTACAGACCCATACTTTTATCTGTGTATCGAAATTTGGACTTCGGTCTTTGAAACAAAATGGACTGTTTCGGATTAAGTGTAGATCGGTATGTTCAAATGCACCGACATGGCAATTTTCGAAAATGCTTGTTTAGGGGCCCGTTTACCGCTGCTGAAACAGTATTTTAGCATCTGTGGAATTAGCTCTCGTCCAATCAGAATGGTGCATGGTATATAACATAATGCTTTTTTTGTATGCCCAGTTCAAGTTTTTGGTTGCTTTTTGTCTTCTAGAAGATAAGAAATGCTTCGTTATTTTGGAGCACACCACTATATTCTTTTGCTAATATCCGGGCGTGTTGGTATCAATATTCAAACCCACTTTTCCCCGATCTCCAAACCCTTACTTGATGTTGTGACGTAGGACTACATGCAACGGGCTCAGCTTGCCGCCATGTTGTCTGTATGTGTTTCATGGAAGGTCAGCATAGAAATAGTTCCAACACAACACTGAGAATCGTTGGCATAGACGGAAGTTGTGAAATAGAGCGACCAAAGTATAAATCTTTTTTTCTATAATTACTGACAAAGACTAGACGAGCAGTGTCTTACCTTTTTTCGGTAGCGTTCGGAAACACGGGACAAAAGGCGTCAGTATGATCAGCTAGATGATTGAATTACAAGGTCTTCTTATTCCTGTGATAGGCACAAAGCATATAACTCATTCATTTTGATGTGAATATGGAATTCTCGTCAAATGGTACATTGGATTATCTCGACACTGCAAAAATCAGCGAAACGTTCATCGCAACAAAACAGACGTCATTATCAGCGCGTCTCAACCAGCAAACCGTTTTTCATGAAACATCCAATCTCTAAATTCAAAGCTGTGCTCGAAACGCTTACAAGTGCGAGCCTTTCAGTTGTAAAAAAGGCTGCAAATTGTTGTCTTACTTTTTAAGAGCAAGACCAAACATTCACTCACCTCGATGATCTACACCTGTATAAGGAGAAGGTGCGCAGTCGATACACTCGGGGTAACTCCAGAGAGAGAAATGCTTTGCACCTGGTTATGTAAGAGGTTGAAAAACACAGGGAGAATATTAATAGACGTTAAATTTGTCATGGAAAGATATCCTTCGATGTTTAGAAGACAATTGTCATAAACAAAGTAAAATTGCTTAATTGCTTGACTTTTTCAAGAAAATCTATATGAAGTTTTTCTGGAAACATCCGATAAGCTTTGTACGCGTAGACACAGAGCAGACAGTTAACTTTTATTTATTCTACTGATATATGATATTAAATGGGCATAGCATACACACTCTATAATTATACGGATAGTTGACTTAAGAAGACGTCCTAGAAGGTAGTACTTGTAATATAAGTATAGCGCTGGACATTAGGTAGCGGGGTGGTCTATACTCTTGTATATAGAGACACTGGTACAAAATTGCACCTTCTGTTCCCGCGTCCATCTTTTTAGCCACACGCGTTACCTTTGTGGTTAAGAGTGTTGAACATTTTGATCAACCGCGCCGGTGTTTCTAGTTGAAATGTTTATTGATAGGTATCAAATTTTGTAGTCAGACATACCGATGACGATGTCTTTGTAGTAAATCAACGATTCACTTATCTAGCAGTATTGCATAGAACACTTTAAATGCTCAGAATCATTTTGTAAAATGATGGCAACTAGCTTTTCTTATTATTAATCATGACCTAAAATGTGCAACACAAGGCGTTCATTTTCAATGCTGCAGATAACTATTTAGGCGACTGGTGACCCTCATTTCCAGCCAGCTCGAACACCACATTCACATTGTTTACGCGCATGGACTGGTTGTGATATTAAACTAAACCGTAACGATGTATGCCGCGTGCAAACTCCGGTATTCGGCGCGACTGATACGTAGGCAAAACACATTACACTGCAGCAAACTAGGTCAGCCTATAATAATTATTAGGCGCAAGAAAGAAAATTAAGCACTACTGAACCCTCTCCGAGAAATCTACTATTCTGATTCTTTCACTTCGAGAAAAGAAACTTATCAAATAGCTACAGTACTAAAACGTCAAGGATTCTCAGGTGGCAAGTTTTTGCTTTTATTAAAACCTCGAGTCATTAATCAATTTAAATCACGAAGCTTTCCTGCTTTTTCAAAGTGGTCCATAACCACTTTTTCGGTTGGTCATAAATATTTTTTCCTTTTTCGATTATTGTAAGAAGTGGAGAAAATTTTATGATATAAAGCGGTTGCGAATATAGGCAATGAAAACTTTACCTGTTTATCCACCAAATGCTTGGCCCGTAGTCTGCAGGCTTGTTGCTAACTCGTAGTAAATAAGAAGGGTCGATTTTAGTTTTGAATGTGGGCGTGGTTTTTTCCAGCCAATAATGTTCAAGATTAAAGCACAAGTATTGTTTTAGCCAAAAAAAGGTATGCATTGTTTTGGTTTTATCTGGCAATAATCGATTTAAGTTTGAGCCGGCAAACAACAAACAAACACGTGTATTAAGAATTTAAGTCTAATTAACCCAGCGAGAATAAAACGTTAATTTCATTCCTTAACATTCCGTGTTCCATCTTTCTGTTGAAAATATTCCATATTGTAGAATAGCCAAAATTCAGAAGGTTTCGTCGACACTTCCGCATTTATTCGGAAACTTTTGTAGCCGCCATTTTCGTGAGAATTCCATGATATTTTGAATAATGGACGATGATTACAAACGTATGTGCATGAATTTTGCTTCAACAAGAAACCTGTGAGGAATAATCAGCCATAAGGGTCACAGCGGAAATTCTATGATAATCTATTTGAAATAAATTTTCCTATTGTTGAACATAATTTTAATTTAATTTAATTTATAGGTAAAATTTTGTATGTGTGATATGTGTTTGTACTAGGGCAATCTCTTGATATTCGGGGCACTCGATTTATATCTAGCGGTGTGTTTATTATTGTGAGCCTCGGAGACAGCAATCGGCTCTGAATTGAAATTGTGTTCGCAATCGACATTGGCAAAATTGACGTCAAAGCGTAACCGAACAAAACCAAACTTAAGTTTAAGATGTCAAATGTTCTGGAAAATTACATCCGTAAAGTCGAATTCTGTTGTTAGGATTGTGATATCAAACCATACTTCTTACACATTTACAATCGCGGCAACAGTATGTAGCTGTTGACTTTATTTGATCATTTTGCGATCGGGTACCATAGCTTATTTGAGTCAAGTCTTGGTGAGTACCGGCAAATTCTATGGAGGAGCGCTGCAGTATGAAGCAAAACCGAAGACTAAATGTCAAAGATTAATGAAAATAAAATAAGCAATTTCTTACCCTGTTGTTTAAATTGTGATAAAAAACTGTATTTGAAAGTTATTTACGATCACGGCAACAACCACAGTTACCTTACCGGGCCATATTTGAAATAGGAGGACAATGCATAACCCCTTAACTACTAAGCGTACATCGGCAAAATCTTTGTTGCAGCGTGAATTTACAAAAGCAAACCGAAAGCAAAGACATTAAAAACTAATGAATATTACACCGATGAAGTCGAACTCTTGCTTTTTTTAGGTTAAGGTCATCGGTATTGTAAGAAATTACGATCGCGGTGACTATATCAGCTGTAGCCTGAGTCACCCACGGGCGCCGCGGTGGAGAAAGAAATTCTCTTACAAATATTAAAGATATTGTCAAGAAAAATTAGTTTACTAAAGTTTCGTGGTCACCGTATGCACATATGAACATGGGACCTGACGATGTGCGTTACAAAAAAGGGGGGCAGGGGACAGATACTATTACCCTCTAAAACGTCCACAAAAGGTAAAGTAAATTTTTATATTTGCAATGTAACTCACTGACGATAGAACATAAAATGTAGAATGAAAAAAGGGAACAAAATGTGAAACGTAACCTTGACCTGCCAGGTTTGTTCACGTTCATGTCCAATTTGTAACGCACATAGTCAGGATCAGAGACATATTTTTTTCTCAGTGATACAGGGAATATCCTCTACATTTCTGTAATTTCCGTAACTTGATGTTTGTTACTATGTCATTTCAAATTTCATACGTCGTTTTCGTGACGGAATTCGACTCAAATCATCGGTAAATACACATCGTCCTGAAATGATTTGCACACCCTTGTACATTACCGTGAGCGTACGTACGCGTAGTGTGAGTTGTTCCGCCGCGGCGTTTAGCATCGAAAGAATGCGGTCGATGTGGCCGCTTGTGACGTTCATGTAGACATGGTCCGACCTTGATCTTGATCTGGTGATGTAGCTAAGTCGACATTTCAATCTGAACGGCATTCTGTTATAAATTTTCTGACATAATTATCTATTAACATCAAAGTTAACATTTTCATATAAGCTTAATTTATTCAGACTATCAATTCAGAACAACAGAGTGCGCGTGCTGTGCCTGGAAGTAGCAGTGCGCGCGACGTTGATCACTCGTAAGTCAACTAAATAGTTCATTGATGTGCATTTTACGTACCACGATCGCGAACCATGTATCTTCCACCGATTTTCCTCTCCTTTATGTCCAACTTGTTATACTTCACACTTTGCGCGTTGGTATTCGCGACCTTCGCGCCTGGCTAATAGTGTCTTTGTTTCTGTCCAAGCCTACAAGCTCTATGTTTCAATAACGTCTGACTCTTAACTAAAACCTGCACTTTTATGTAAAGAGTGACTAGACTTATGGAGTCTCACCGGCACCCAACGGTAAAATACAAGTAATTATCTGGAGAGCTTATTTGGATAAACACGGGGATATATTTTGCAGTATAGGGGTTGCAAGAAAAGATTTTGACTGTCATGAAGTAACGCACAGCTTTTGAGGGATAAAAATTTAAACAAGTTACTTCAAATCATAGTCTCTAAGGTCTATGACCAAAGTTACGCCTGTGAAGATAAATAGTAATTATGCTGTATGTAAACTCTTCAACTGAATTTGTCAGCATGATATCCATAATCGCTTCTTTAGAACCCCCGCTGTCAACTGAGCAACCACTCACTGTACATGTCTACACTGCATACTGCAGAAGAACACAGTTCCCGAATTCAATCTTTTTAGCTATGTTTCGACACATTACGTTTGCTTTTGTCGGCGAAAATTATACATTGGATTGAATCACGGCTTGGGCTATAAGTACTTTGCATTTTGTTACTCTAGTACATGGTTTATAGTCATTCAGTTGGGAAAAACTTGGTAAACTCCCCAAACGAGTGTTTCTAAGTTCGACATTTTGTCACTTTGCAGTCTATTCAGAAGAGCGTAACTTGGGAGTGTGTGAATTGAAAATCACCAAATTTTCACAGCTGCTTTTCCTGAAGGTGATCTCGAAACAGTTGTCTCAGTTTTTCCATACGTTTTCTGAAGACGAGTTTCCGTCGATTAATTGGTCGACATGGTTGAATAAAACGGGTGCTAAATTCTGTTGATTCACTGTGAAAAACTATGACCTTTTCCAAAAGTCTTAAATAAATTTGTCGCCAGTATACTGAAGTGTAATTAAGCGTTACCACCCAGACGATTGACCCTTTCTGGTCCGATTTACACGTTTTAGCTTAAATTTAAATAAATCTACAACACTTTCACTAAAATGATGAAGAAAATTCATTGTTAACAAACTTTATTGATTACACAGTAAATTCATAACAATAGCGTTCAGGCGATATGTAATACTAGGTTACAAATACACAATTTTAATAGCAAAAAAGAGATTTGAAAATAGTACACCGTAACGTTGGAAAGCTACCTAAACTGTGAATGTTGACTTTTTTGTCTTTGAAATTCATTTAAAGAAATCACCATATTTCTCAAACTTTATCTTTCGCTTGATCGATTAGTCTCCTACTTGACTCGTCTATATACAGCAAGGTCTTTTTTCTATCAGCTTGCCATTCTCATTCTTGTTTGTAGTTGTTATCTTAATATTTTTGTCGTAGATTTCATCATTTATGGATCTCCAGTTTCGAGTAATCTTAAATATGTTCATTTTTGAATGAAACTACAGGGATACGACTGGATGGTAAGAAAATGAAAAAATGTTTGCGAAACTATTTGAGTCTGATTCGGAGCACCTCTAATACCAATTACAATTATAGTATCAACGAAGAGCGCCGCTGGATTATGCCTATCACCAAAAAAATTAAATACATGTTTCTGGGATAAACACCTGAATCAAGCAAACGTTTCTATTTTTACAGCTTAAACGGTAATTTTTGCAAGTTACGTCTTAAAAATGAAACAAAATACCAATATCAATTACAATTGAAGTTTATTTAACATACTGACAATTCTATCAATAAAAGAGTTTTCATCACTTTTTCACAGTTATTTGATAAGGTTTTTCATCTGTTCAGCACAAACAGGCAAGATTTTAACTATCTTGTCGTAGCGATGCGACTCAGGTTCAAAGGTCATTTTTAGCAATTTTTTTATTTTAAATTTCGAACCACTAACACGTGGTCTTTCTTTTGGTAAAAAAAGTGTTGGATCACATCGTACCGGGAAATTCCTGAAATATTACTAAAATGGGAAACTACACCGCGTGCGATTATTTTCCTTTTGTCTTAACGGTCCTGGATTACCGACTACGATATCTTTGATTAACATGAAGAGATTATAATCTTTACGGCATAGTGCGCATGCGCCATCAACAACCCAATGCTCAAGCGTTCTGACCGGTGCATAATCTATGTGACCATAGAGTCTTTTTTTCCTTCCATGCTGTGACTGTGGCCGGTACGATGCATTGGCAAACATTTCTGACGTCATGCAAACCATTTTTTACGTTCATGAACAGACTAACGTTGGCACTCGCGATCAGTATCGTCGAAAACGCAATCGTGGGCTACAAAAGCCAACCAGAAAAAGACCGAAACGTGCGCGAAGGTCAATTTAAACATGTACGTACCACGTCCATGATTTGAAACAGTCCGACCTTAGGGGTGGACCATTTGATATCCTGGGGGGTCTGGAAGATTTTCGAAAAAAAATTCTCAGGAGATACAAGGGAAAACAAATTCTGCCTTAGATGACTTATGAAAAAAAACTGGCAAGCTAATGTGGAAGAAAAAAAAACTATCACAGTATCAGCAAGAACCTTTTGGGATGTAACTTTTTCATTTCCGTGCACCCTTCTTGTCTTTCAAAAAGCCTCTTTAAATTAATTTTCAGTTACATTGGCTTTTTGAATTTTTCACTGATTCTAGATAAGTGAACACACTCTGTAGATATATGCATATCATCTCTTGTGTGTTGACCAATAAATAATATTGTTCTCTGGTATGATTGCGACATGGACAGATTGCACTGACAAGTCAAATGACAGAATTTCAGAAGATGTTAAAACAAAACTGTCATCGTCAAGTATTATAATCCGTGGCACATTTCGGCCAACCAATAAACCAATTTGCATTTTCAAAAGAGAAAATCGAAATGGAACTAATTTTCAATTTTCAAATGGTTTTATCATCTGGATTATTAACTTTTAGGCCTATTTCTAAATTTAAAATCTTTGGGCTGAGATTGAAATATAGGAAACAGGTATGTATACTGTATATGTATAGGTGTGTATACTGAGGATGGCACTTTGCGGCCATTCAAATTTCCCTCTGACAAACTCTATTTCCCACAATGCACATTTCCGGTTTTTTTAATTTCCAATATAGTAAATGTCCAATTTTTCCATTTCAATTCGGGCGTGGCCCAGTATCTTTTCATTACTATGGCGCAAATAACTGTATCGAATTGGAATTAAGGTGTAACATTTATCTCAGTGTGACCAAATATACTGGGGGAGGGCTTGGTTACAATAATGTGCACAAGATACTCTTAAAAATTAGCGGGAATGAGGGATTGGTCAGTTTCTTCGGCCTCGGAGGCCGGTGGATTCATGGGGTCACCCTGTTTTTTACTTTAGTGATGGGGTCACCTATTTTGAAATGCCTAATTGGGGGTCAGTGTGTTTTTAAATGCATCAAATGCATCGTGCTAGCCATGAATTTCATCATTCAGTTTCATTTTCTGTGCGCCCTTTGGGCGCGTAACTTTAATAATATGAAGTTATTATGAAAATAGTGCAAAGGATGCACGAGGACATTGGCGCAGCGTATCGCTCGACCGAGGGCGATGCACGGCATCAATGTAAGCGTTTCGCTGGTCGTTTCGCTGGTCGAGCGAAACCTTCCAATTCGTAACTTCCACTATAGACTGAAGCCGATACTCTCTCGGAACACGACGTCGACGACAGCCCGCACTGTTCTACGATACGGCATGAGTGTTTGATCAAAGAGGGCCTGTGGTTTGATAAAATCGGTACTGACTCTATGTAAGACAAGAGCACAAAAATGAAATTTGACACTTGAAACAACTCTGGTCAATCTCTGTCGTAATGAAGGGCGACAAGTCTGCAGCGCAGTGCCACAGCTAAAATACATTTTACGACGGAAGTTTTTTATGATGTGAAGGTTATTAATCTCATCTTTGGGTAGACAAACTAGCAACTGACGTCCTGTTTTCGCTAACATGAATTTGATAGTCCCATAGCAAAGAAGATGCACAAATTGCCTATCGCGAGACAGGAAGTTGACCACTTCAGCCAAGTTGAGAATAAATGAATGCCTGATGCGACGACAGCACACAGATCTCGATCGGGTAGATAGACCGTGAACTCAAGTAACCAGATTGTAACAGTTGAGACAACAGTATACAGTTAATATGCCAGTTTAGCATTCCACAAATGGATTAAACCGAAAATTACTCTTCTGTTTTGTTGTATAAATACCACCCACTGCTGGCACCAAGCAATGGCCGTTTCACTGTGTAATTTCTTTCTATTTTCACACGATCTGCGATTTGGAACATGTTCTCAATTCACAAATCTTACGCTAAATATTTCAACTTATACTGGTGTTATAAATTTGCAGAAAATCGTGCGTGAGTTTGGACTTCTTCGCTACGCATGGGTCGTTTACACAAATCGTTGATTTTCTCAGTTCTGCTTTTGTGTACTTTATTCAAATAAGTATAAGTCGGCGGTGCCTGGACAGATTTGCTGATTTTTCACCTGTGGACAGTGAATGACTATATCTGAAAGACCGTGCCTCAAAGTTCCGGTGAAAGGCCTGGAAGTGAAGATATCTTGACAAACGTGAACAGAGGCCGATAATTTGTGCACAAATCGTCATTGTGCGAAAACAAAAGCAAATTTCAAAAATCCGGGACACGTTGTGCCCAGTATACCCAGCTTACGATTGCGGTAAACAGACCACCAAGGTCGATTGTAGATTTGTACTTACACTTTTTTGAGTAAAAAAACTTAAACACACGCGTTTTTGAGTAAACAATCGTATGCGCACTGTTTTTCAAAAACTAACAATTTTTCTGAACTATTCGGTGTCCGAGCTGATAAAAAATGTACCATATGTCGGGCGTGTGACATCTTCTTCTATGTGAAAATACGGATCGAAAATACGTGTCAATAAACCTGAGTCGCTACCTTAAGTTATAAAGTATACGCCTCTTGAATGAAAGACTTAATCTGTTGCTCAAACTTTCCTAGACGATAACTTCAAAAATTCTCTTTCAAAATCAAGAATAAAAGTCGGGGGTCACAGTGCAAATGTTTCAACTAGAGCAACAAATTACCAAAGATTTACGGATATTTGAAATTCAAAATGGCCGTCGTCCCTGTGTTAACTCTATGCATTAAGGTAGATAGATACCTTATAGACACATTCAGATCTTTATTTTTTTCTCAGTTATAGAAGTCCCAAACCCAATAAAGTATATATTTTCTGAAAGCCCTGCTATTGTGAAATCCGACCTTGCACAATACATAGTCATTATTTGCATAAATCTGAAAGTAACCATAAGGTAACTAGCTACGTTAAAATACAATTTTCGATTTTCTAAAATCTGAGAGGTGAAAAGTTTTCTAACACCAAGAGCTTTAAAATTAGCCCCTACAAGTGGTTTTTCTGAAAAGAATTGTAAAAGTTTGAGAGTCTGAATATCTGTCCTCGAGGCGTATTCTACCTTAAGTTAATATCTGTCACTGCTGGTCCTTTTCATCCCAGGTATTCTCCTTTATTCTGTATATGTGAAGGAATCCTTCATGATCTTCGACTAAGGCATTTCGTCCTGGGTCGTCATAGTGTTGATAAAACGCTTCTCCTTTAATTGCGGTAAGACGATATCTTCCTCTTTGAGAGATAAAATAACTACAACTCTGCTTCGAATCAAGAATGGTTGTGTGACTCTTTATCACTCCAGACGGGTTGCGAAGTCCTTCCTCAAGTACAATATGAATTGCTTCTTTAGTATTATTTGTAATGCGTACCATTGCATTCATTTCCATTCTGATTTGGTCCTTTTCAAACACGGTATGGTGTTTTACTCGGTATATGTGAAGGCTTCCTCCATGCTCTTCGACTACGACATTTCGGTCTGGATCGTCAAAGTGCTCACAAGTCATGTCTCCTTTCTTTACGATCAGATGATATCTTTCTTTAGCGATTTCAAAATAACAACAGTGCATCGAATCAATGCAGGCTGTGTGCCTCATTACCACTCCAGACGCGTTGGGATGTCCATCTTTAAGTGCAATCTTAATTGCTCCTTTAGTATTATTTGTAATGTATACAGTGGCCATTTTGTTTCCGAGGTGTCCAAATACTGCAAACAAAAAGAGACCTTAACTATAGACTGGCATAAACAAACAGACAGAAGACACCAACACACACATTCACACACAAATAGCAAAACAAGACATGCAAATAGCTAAAAATGTGTGAACAATCGCCTTTGTTTAGAAATTGAAGCAACTTTCTTCCGCTAAAATTTGCTTTTACGTTTTGTTGCCTGCATACGCTTGTTGACCTGAGGATTCGTCAGCCACGATAAATTAAAAATGCAAGAATATGATTTACTTATCTACCATATTCTGACCAAAAGCAACATAAATAATGTAATTTAGGAAACAAAGGAATATTTTTGACATGTTATGCCTTTGTTCTTTTTATATTTTATATAATTCTCACTTTTCAGTTTCTTGTTTTTCGAATAATTCAGTTTCTTGTTTTTCGAAAAAAAATTGATTTTCGTTTACGGTAAATTTAATCTCCTATATTCATTTCCTCTCATCTCACTACAAATGTCTTAACGAAACCATCCCCGAATGGTAAGTCTTCATTTATTCGATTTTCGGAGGGTAGTCTCACCCACGTATACGGAACATATTTCGTTTCTTTGAGAAGATGTGCTAGGCCAAAAAGTTTAACATAAAAATTGATGACCATTATACTAAATATATTATTTTACAAAAAAGAAAGGTCGCAATTTGTTTCTCGTGGTATGTTCTGTCAGCACTTGTACAGATATTTTGTGTCCTTCAGAGCCTCGACACTCTGACTGAACCTGTCGCTACCTTAAGTTTCAATGTTTACTCTTTCGTTGTTTGGAAAGGGATGGCGCCGACTTGTTTAGAGAAAAGTATAATGTTCCACTGTCACAGTGGTTCATCCGAAGACTATTTCCATGGGAATATCATACTTGTGTAATTAAAGAACTCGCCCGTAGTATTGAGATCGATAGCTTTATTTAGAAAACGAGAACTCAGCCCGAGCTACAACTTCAGCTGTGATGTCAGCTGTAGCAGCGAATGACTTTCTTTTCCCGTATATTTCGGTTCTTGTTTACTTTCCTACATAATTTAAATTAACTCTAGGTTGATTTGTAATACTTTCGTCCAATAAAGAATAGGAAAGGTTAGATATAAAATGTGGTTCATTAAATGATGCACAGGGAAGTGTTAATAAAAAAACAAATGTTCCTTTAAAACACTATTTCGTGTGAGCGGAATTAGTGGTTTCAGCTTGTTCTTTTGGCTGTCATTAATGTAAAAATGTGGTATGGTATTGCTTTCACTCAAAAAACTCTTGACAGGCATCTGTGAGAGACCCAACCGTGACTTAATTCTCGCGGAAAAACAGCTTTGATAGTCTTAGAATTATAAAATCGTTAAATTCCATACAATTTTCGCGTAAGGGGATTATAAGTAAAGTTTCAGTGTACAAATAATGGTGTCTTACTGTATTCATTCACACTTAATGTGACTATTCGGTACATGAATGCAATAACGACAGTCTCGCCGTTACTTTCATGTCCGACTTATAACGCGTCTATGAATAAAGGATGAAAGCTTTACCTGTTTATCCATCAAATGCTTAGCCCGGTATCTGCAAGCTTGTGCTAACCAGGAGTTAATATGAGGGGTGATTTGAATTTAGAACAAGGGCGTAGATTTTTCCTACCAATAATGTTCAAGATTAAAGCATGAGTATTTTAGCTTAACAAGTATGCATTGTTTGCCTTTACTATCTGGCAGGAGTCCATGAAAATACCAAATATGGCCAGTTTGATAGTTGTTCTGCGGTAATCGCTTGAGTAGCATGTGATACTTGTGTTATATCAAAACACAGAAAGCAAATAAACAATCATATGTCAGCGAGTGAATAAATTAAGTGATAATTGTGTGATCAATGCTACAATTGAAGGTGTTAGACTACGGTCGTTTCAAGCCTGAGGAATTGTAATTGTTACGTCTTTTTATTTAACTGGAGAACCAGAGAAAAAATTACAGACATAGATTAAAAGGATATTACATAGGCTTGTTAATGCATAAATTTCAACCGGAAATCTTGCAGTGTGTTCGCTAAAGGGAGGAAAAACCAAATTTTGGAAGGTTCCGCAAATCGCTTGCCACGTGACTATTATGGGAATAATGACTGAGTACTGTGCACGGTCGGACTTCCCAATATCAGGGCTTTCAGAAAATATATACTTTATTATGGTTTGGGACTTCTATAACTGAGAAAAAAATCTGAAAGTCTCTGGTTTGTATGTAGCTACCTTAATATCAGGAATACCTTTGCAGACTGAAGACACAGCGTCTGATGAGGCTTGCGTTGTTGGCATTAGATATCAAATTTGTCTTAAATCCTCTTGAGTTTGTACTGGTCATGTTGTCACGTTATAATATGACAAAAGTGACTTATTTATCTCCAGATGAAACTGAACGGCAAGGAGGTAAATGGGATAACACATTCAACAGGGAAAGTTTACACAGTGTTTAACTTATTTTTCGTCACACTTTTGACCAACCGCCTACTCTCTTTCACTGTATACATCAACCTTTCTACGGCCAGATAGCAGTCTGAATATCTTTCGATCAACCACATACTCTTTCAGACATTGCCCCCGTACCAAATTAAGAGGTGGTGGGATTGCCATAAGTCAACCGTCACTGTCACAATCTGGAAATCTCCATCATGGGGAATGATGTAACTTCAATTCCTTAGAAGATTTTGAAGTCAATATGTTTAGCAAAACCACAAACATCAAAATTGTGACTTTCAAACACTAAAAACTAGACCGAGAAAAAATTCATGGTTGAATTTGGGTCATTATTGAAATTTCATGATGGCGCTTCAGTGCCAATTGAAAACTCCCGGAAAATACCACTGGGTGAAAACCCTACAATACAGGCCTAAACATACAGGCACGTATTTACACAGGAATAGACAGACAAAATAAAATTTGACAGTTGAGAAAGACTGTGACAATAAACAAAAAGCATCACTGAGCAATGATACCGACTTCTGAGAATCAGAGCAATTTTTTCATCAAGACAGAAGACGGGAATGCATTGTAGAATTTTACAACCTTGTAGGCTTGTTTAGTTCTCAGTTAAAACTAATAACAGGACAAGTTGAGTATCCTCTATGTAAACCAAAAAGCACCTGACATCACTTCTTGGTTGTTTTACCGGATGTCCACATATTTTTTTCAGTGTACCGGTACTTTCGGTTCATAGAGAAACATAATGACTACCGACCAGTTGCACTCAGTCAACTCCAACGAAATATCTTAAAATAATCTTTCTAAAATATTTGCAAACATTACCGTATCAAGACCTTCTACAGCTTGCTTACCGCCAACACAGGAGTAGAGAAGATGCAGTTCTTTATCTCTACATACCCTTACAAAACACTTGATACGTCCAATGTGTCTGTTCGAATTTTATCTGTGGACTCCTCAAGTGAGTTTAATACTATGTTTGTTGATCAGAAAATTGAAAAATAAGTCAGTAAACAGGCAATTAATCCATTTGATTGGCAGATTTTTTGGTTAGGAGACCACAGTTTGTCGAGGTAAATTCGATGCGATTGCTTGAGCGATTGACAAATGCCGGTTCGCCTCATTACTCGGTTATATCACCGTCATAATTTAGTATTTTTACATTTTTTTACATCTGATTGTACTCCTATACATGCGGACAGTGATGATAAGCTTTACAAATTCGCTGACGACAAGGCTTTAATTGGCCTCATTACAGCAGATCAGGACACAGTATACAAGCAAGAAGTGAACAGATTGGTTATATGGTGTGATGGTAATAACTGTTTTGAAAGAAAAGAAATCAAAAGAAATTATAATTGATTTCAGGAAAAACAAAATCAGTCCACCTCCGTTAAAAATCAAAGGTAAGGAAGTTGAAAAGGTAAACAGTTATATTTATCTTGGGATCCTTCTTACAAACATGGCTTTTCTTTGTGACCATATCAATTTGCTTAACCGTAAATGTCAACAAAGATAGTTTTTCGTAAGCATCTTCTTAAACAACGGCGTCCCTTTACGGCAACAGCTTTGCGGTATCTAAAGAGGATTTTTGCGACAGTTCGCAGAAATAATGCTCTGACTCGCAAGAATGTGCGTAAGTTGCATAGATTTTATGTATCAGGCAAACATTTCGCATATGTTTTGTAGATCAACGGTTGAGTCTATCATTTGTTATTGAATTTCCTGCTTCGGTGGCAGTATTACCTCTACTAATCAAAATCAGATAAATCATGTCATCATAGCTGCTAGGAATATTCTAGGCATACCATTGTCTAGTTTTTATGACTTAAAGATGAAATTAGTGAAAAAATCTACTACTATATTTTCTGACAAAATGCATCCACTGAATAGTAATTTTATTAAAATGAGGTCCGGTACCAGATACCACCCAATTACTAGTTGCCGCACAAAAAGGTTAAAATACTTTTGTGCCCTCATGCAGTAGTGACACCAATTTTCTGCCAGGTGAAAATCGCATCGCGGAGACGACGGCTACTGTCTTGATTATTTCAAATTTTAGTGTTGATCGACAAGTGCTGTATCTCTTATCTTGAAGTGTGCTTTTTAATCTGTGCGATTTTCTTAATATCTATCGTGAAATATTAATAAAGGTAATAATAATTATATAGTCTTAGACTATAGTTTATCAGCAGCTTGCGCTCGGCTTGCAGCAATGCTTACTACCAGCGCACACATTACTATTCAGAGATTTTTTTCGCGCGGTTACTTTTAATCAAACTTTGAATATATTTTTATCGCCAAGTCGTTATTCATCGTAAATTGAAATTATCTGCACTGCTAAGCTCACCATCGTATAAATAGAATAGAAAAGAAAAGAAAAGCGAAGACTAATGTAAGTAAACTACAGTATTGCAGACCGTACCGATCGTAGTCCCGTCGTCGTACGTTGTGAACACATACCTTTCAGATAGCTAAAGAGAGCATGGAAAACAAATTAATCATTGCGAATATTTTCTGAGTAAAAGTTTGCCTTAATTGTCTGAAATCAACTTCATAGCGCAAATATTGCTGGTTTCGGCACTTCTAGAAGTTTGTTTCATGTTAAGGTCCAGCTCGATTGTACAAAGTGTGCGCTGATAATTTACAACACAACTTTCCACAGATAATTGTTTCTCAACTCTAGAATTTCCACGAGTTCTTTAATTTTTTTTTGGAATCTATTTACGGAAAGACAAGGCAACAAACAAACAAATTTATTTCTATTAGTTCTTAAAATCAATATCGGCGAACATGCTCTTATGACTCTGCATTCTAGGTTAGTCTATGAGTGAACTTAAGCACGAGCTTGGAAACTTCTTGATATAAATGTCGCGTGTTGCCGTGAAAAGATTGCGCGATAGGAAGATGAACTTCGAGTTTCAAAAAGTAAAAGAAGACGATATTAACACAAAAATGTACGGCCCGACAGTTAAAATTAATAATTGCAGCTAAAGGAAGTTTAATCTCCGGCGAATTTTAGGACTCAGCCATGTAATCTGCCACCCTCTCAAAGACTATGGTTTTATTTCCATGTGATTTGTCGAGAAAACCGTACGACATCAGAATTAAAAACAAACAAACGACGTAGGGATTATTAACTTGCCTGTAATGATCAAAACTGTTGAGAGCAAGAAATGTAGAGTGCTGTCATTCTAAAATTTAAGCAGAGAACGGGATGACAATGTTGTATGGTTGTTTCGGCAAAGCAATGTTTTTTATTTGCCATTTTTATTAGTCAGTCTGGGGTCCAGAACCGCAGTGTTGTCCTTAGAAACCGGGTGCCGGGCAAATAACCCGGCTGTTTTGCATTTTTTCCCGGCTACTTTTAACGTAATTAGATTATTTCTATAGACCTGTAATTTCGGTATTGCACGGCCAGCTGTTAGACGGCACACGTACGATTAGCAGTTTTGCGACCCCTTTCCCCTCATGGAACTGCACAAACATAAAACAGTTTCTAAATACCCGTTTGTGGCTTTTTGAGCCCGATCTTTTATTAATAATGTGATTGGCTGATGGACGCGCTTATGGTTTTGTCTTTGTTACGAGCAGTGTAATTGGTTTGATTGGTATGAAGGTCATCTTAGGTCATTTTTAACAATGGCATCAAAAAGAAATCTGAAATGTGGCGTCGGCCACTGGCACCTTGCCGATGGAATATTTTTTCCCGAAGAAAGTCCGTTCGTATAGAAGACCAGTCACGACATGCGACATGCGAGTTTTTAAAACTGCGATCTGCGGTTAGGGTTTAAGTGTTAGGGTTAGGGGGTAGGGGTAGGGGTAGGGGTTAGGGTTAGGGTTAGGGTTAGGGTTAGGGTTAGGGTTAGGTCGCAGATCACAGTTTAAAGACGCAGGTAACCCTAACCCTAACCCTAACACTAACCCTAACAGCAAATCGCAGGGTTTTTTATTTAAAAAACTCGCATGTCGCATGTCGTGACCGGTCTTCCATACTTTCGAAAGGTATACTTGATTCCAACAACACATTTAGTTTATGTATGAAAAACTTCAATTTCGCTGAATTTGTGAGAGAAAAGCCCCGAAAAGATGTGATTTAGATCGACTATTCGAAGTTCATGAGACTGCAGCTAGTTGGCTGCCAACGCCACTACGAGTATGATCTTCTCAACAAATCAAGTTATTCTCAGAGCAATACTGACGCAGTTTCTAGATTTAAAAACAATGAGCTAGAACTGATTTTCTTAGAACCACTGTTTATTTGAATGGGTATTTTTTCCATTGATTATTTTTACGTACTAGAATCCACGGTCACGGGCATGTGTGTTGCCGACCGGCGCATAATCGTCACGCCTCACGGCTTCACTGTGGCGCTGATCCCCCGCTGTTATACGTCATGGATTCCGACATGGGTTCAATTTCACTGCACCTCTCCATGTTCTCCATGTTCTCCATGTTGGGTTGCCCGATAGTGTCTTTCGACGGACCATCTGAATCATTTTTTTCACGGACTCGTGGAGCAAATTTGAAAGAAAATAGAGTTGTTTCCTTCCGACGCCATGCTGCATATCTGCTATGATCAAATTTGGGGACAGTGAGACGCGATGATCGCGCACGGTTTGCATTTAATTTGTTGCAACATTTCTGTCAATCACTCACTTTGTGTCATAACTTTTAGAAACTATCGCTCGCCTGAAAATTAGCAACGTTGTCATAGGCACAGCTGACATGATAACGTGCCTCTAAGCTACGATGCCAATTTTTCAGACTACACCCAGAGAATTCGAAACTTTCTGTGATCGACAGAAATGTTGCAACAAATTTAATCACACCTGTTTTTCACTGTAAAGTGGTTGTGACCTTTGCAAAATGTACAAAATTATATTTTTCTTGTCTGATATATTCATGCAAAACCATTCAGGTCCTGCCATTTCTGCGGGCACTCATCTTGTCTGGTTGTCGCCTTAAGCTTAGTCGCGGAGAGTGCTTTTGCAAACATTTTACTACATGTATTATCGTTAGCGTATTATAACTCATAACAATGAAAAAATGCGTAGAGACTCAATCCAATGCGTAATTATATTATGCACTGGATCGACTCTCTACGCATTGTTTCATTGTTATGAGTTTTCTATAAACACATTTTTTTGCGTAAATGCGAACACTGTTGCAGTGAACTATCTTACCGATGTTTTTTTTAACAAAAGTGAATGTGTTTTTATTAGATTACTGTCGGTATTTTGAATTTTCCATCCTAATTTTGGGAAATGAGGAATGAAATGAGCAGACTGCAGGTGATTTAAGATTAAATGTTAAATCTTCAATGCAAGTAAAACCACAAGTGTGTCATAAATAATACAAACAAAACAAAATCATGTTTGTTTGGTTTGTTGTATGTGAGCCACGTCTAATAGGTACTGTTTCAGTCTCAGCTAAATGTCACATCAGATGCCACTAGAGAACACCATTTCCACTCCAAAATTTCATTTTTCGCCTTGCGAGAGGGGGGCCACCCCCTCTCGCGCTCTCCCCCCTCGTTCGCTACGCTCACTCGCCGCTCGGTCGCTTCGCTCCCTCGCAGTCCACCCGTCTACTTTCTTGAATTACCCGGCTACTTTTAAATATAAGGACAACACTGGAACCGTCGTCGTTGACATTTTATTCCCAATTTTCTTGCGGCTCAAAAAGACGCCCGTCTTTGGGCCGCTGCAAAACGGCGTGTGCATACCGGTATATGACTACTACACCATGCCTTGGCGAGTTTAAGGCAGCTAGGGCAATGCAGTCTCAAAATCATAGCCAGTACAACACCGTGCCCTGTCGTGACGTCGAATCCTCCAAATGTGTTCTCTTTCAAGATTGGGTTTGCGGGAATAAATAGGTAATAAAGTCATTATGAGCTTTGGTGGGTTATTGTTTAGTTTTACGTGTTGGTGATGGAGTCTTGGGCGAAGTGAGGTTGATTTTAGCATAGACATTGGGGCGAGGTGACTCATGTAACGAAATGTATGGTGTTTGTTTCTGTTTGGTTTTGTTTTCAGCGAAGTAGTTTTAGAAAGAAGGGACCAAGCAACACAGGGGAAAACTCAAGAAAATCTAGGTTTTTGAGTTTGTTCGATAAAAGCGTTGCATAAACCAATGCTGTCCTCACTGTAAATACATCAACGCTCGATTACAGTGTTTAGTTTTGACACAGACAAGGAGAAAAATTCTCCCTGTCTGCGGTGTTGAAATCTGATGGCACGCACTTTTCATCGTTTTTATTCGAATAGTTTGATGAGAAATGATCTGTTGTGCATTAGAAACGATGTCAATCAAATAGCAGTGTAAACCACAGCATGAATCTCAGGTGTTTATTTAACCCGTGTTGCTTCTCTACTACGGTAAACAGGTGCCAACAATGCTGCACTCAGATCCGCTTACGTTCAGCAGTCGATTGACAGCATAGACAGAAGAAGCGACTGAGTGTGCAGTATTTGTTACGTCCATACGATCCAGTGTCCAAGAAAATATATTTATAAAAATGATTATGTTAGTGTGGCTTAATGCCGTGTAAAATCACTATATTATTTCACTTTGATCAGTCCCATGATCACGTTTATAGGAATTTTGAAAATTATAACCTTACAATGGTGCAAATCAATATTTTCGGATTTCTGCAGAGCGGCAGAGAATCGAAAAGCACGCTCACCTCCTCAAAAGACGGTGCGAAAAGTTATTGCGTTTTTGCTTTTCGAACTGTTCCTGTCGCCACTATATCATTATCGATATCTTACTTTGAAACATTACTTTTATATGATACGGTCTAGAGGACTAAGCCGAGTGCAATTTCGGTCGTATATAGAAAAGCTTTCTCGAGATTAAGTACCTTCTAGGACGGCGCTCGATTCCCGATAGTCTGCGCTGAACGTTTGGTATATTCAGTGTCTGATTTCTTTCACGTTCACCAAAGGTACTAAACGATTAGAATAAATTTGTGTAGACAGCGATAAAGCAAATGTAACACTGAAACTGACCCGTGTTTGATTAAGCGGAGTAGATACTAGTACTAATCCGAAAACCTGTCATGCTGGACCGCCGTGTTAACGTAAGATTAGCCATCTACACATTTGTGATAGGTTTTGAAAATATTCCCTGGACTCTGTGATGATCGCTAAAAGATCCTCAAAACCGCACAGCAAGTTCTTCAAATTTATAATAGGAGACCGACTGGTGGGGTAATTGTCGTGAAAGACGCATTAGGCAATGGGAAAATCTCATGTGAAATAAACTCACAATTCAAATAAATGTGCTGAAAAGAATATGATGCATGCATCCTCAGGCCGGACCTCGGGCAAGTGGGCTTCGGTCCTGCCAGCTGTGGTATCATGATAGCTGAGACTCCTTGTTTGTGGGTATGAGCACGAGAAAATTTATGTTAAAATATTAACAGACTGGCGGCAGACAAACATTAAACATTGTCTGCCCGATAGCTGGTTCTTCGACTACGAGGTTTAACTGTGCAGAGCGATGGCTATTATAAATGTAGACATTACTAGTTTGTAGGGTAAATTGATTATACAGCTTGATCCCCTTAGTACGTCAAGCCTTTTTGTTGGTTTTGAAGGATATTTTGAAGGATATTTATGTTTTGCAACAAAAAATACAATGCCAGCTCACAGCATGAAAAACCCTTTAGACGGAAATAAAAAACCTTAGTTCTCTTTGAGAACACAATGTATTTTGCTTAAAAATCCGTTCTTTGCAATTATTCATTCAATTTTAGTTTATTTGTTAACCCAAGATTAAAGTATTGGTTTGTTTCACATTTTAGCTCATCAAGCAGCCGTACTTGGCGTGATAAAGAAGTGTTAATTTACGTAAATGTGTGCAAATTACCCGATTTCATGGCTTCTCTTTTCTCCCTATTTCAATATTTCCAAAGAATTTAACTCAACTCTGGCGGGGTCAACTTTTCTGAAATTTTCACGTTATGCTAAATACCATATAATAAAGATGACTACTTAGTCTTGCAATAAAGTTCTTACATTTGAATAAGAGGCATTTAAATTTTGCTAATCATGATTTTAATCACTTTTTTGAGTGTCAGTCTTTCAACCCTTGCCAATTTAGGATGAGGATAGATAATGCAATGTAAAATAGTCGTTTTTTTCTACATATACTCTCGTTTCAAGTGAAATATAACATTTCAGAAAATAGTTTCAAGTTTTTTACTTTCATTATTTTTATCATTAATACAAAAATTAATGTTTTTTACCCAAAATATACAGCCCCTTCATTGTTCGAGTAAACTATTGCTACCATAGTAAACTTTAGATTCTCTACTTTTTGAAAATATCACGAAGGGGTTTTCTTGTCATGTCAGAGGAGAAATATTCCTTTGAAAAACCTCGATGGCATCATGCAACTCCACCTTAAGTGAATTTGAACACTATGAATGAGCCCAAAAAAACTATTCGTTCCGTTTACCATCTATCAACTCAAACAAAAGAGTATCTTTGATAAATATCAATGGCAAAGCCTTGTCATTGCATCTAAAGACTGACAACAAACAGTCTAGAAAAGCTGGAGTAATTATGATGAAGTGATTTTTTCCAGCCGATAATGGCGATTTTTGTAATAATAAATATCTAAAACTAGCTTATACTGAACAGATAGTGTCATTCAGATGGGTAAAATACAGGCAATTTAAAATATGTCTACTGAGCATACCTATGACTCTAAGAAAAAGAAATACTGTATTTTAGAACTCATAAAGTGTCACATAATGTAAACAATCTCATGGAGTATATCTCTATATTTTAATAAGATGAAATTATAGTAACTTGCCAAAAGGGAAAGGTTCGCAGATATTCTGTGATTGTTTTTTTTCTTCGTACACATGCAGTATGCAATAGCTTTAGCTGTAGATATTATCGTAAAATCTTGTCTAATGTACAAGTAACCGCACAAAGATGCTTACATTTTTGTATACAAACACGATCGGAACTAATTTGTTGTAATTGGACTGAGAAGTAATGTCGGTTTAATCTGAAATTGTAATCTCATACGCTGCCAGCCGTGGTACCATGATACCTCCATGATACCACAGACTCCTTGTTTGTGGGTATACACACAGAGAAAATTTATGTTAAAATTTTAACAGACTGCCTGGCAGACAAACATTAAACACTGTCAGCCCGATAGCTGGTTCTTCGACTACGAGGTTTAACAATCCGTGCAGAGCGGAGGCTACTATAAATGTAGACGTACATAAGTTCACATTTCTAGTTTGTACGATAAATTAATTATACAGCTTGGCCCCCTTAGGACGTCGAGCCTTTTTGGTTGCACAGAATCTGGTTTTGAAGGATATTTTGAAGGATATTTATTCAGCTACACAGCATGTAACATTTTTGAGAAATTTGAAAAATATGAAGATTCAATTATCCCAAATAGATCCAATTTTGGTGTACGTTATCGCGTTGTTTTTTGTCTTCTTCTTACTATACAGACCGGGTTAATAGTTAACTTTAATCACCAACAAATTATATGCGGCTATATAACTGCTTTAAGACAAACTGCACCATACAAGTATTTTCAGCTTGCCATTGAATGCTCAGCTGTTTAATTGAAATAAATTTACTTTGTAACAATTAAGAAAATGAGATTTGCGTTCACTTTTTTGTCACTAACGTGGTACGATGTTTTCCTTAGTCAGACTGCAATAACGATAAGATCTCCTTTCCACATAAATTCCATTATCAATTTTTTACCAATTTGGACCATACTGTAACCCTAAATGGTCTGTCAACAGTCATGTATCTAGAGGTCAATGCCTCTCCCAGAGACTATCAGACATCCAAGACTAATCAACAGTGTCACCTTTGATTACCTATTGAACAAGAAATACAGTTTCTTTCAGGTCTAAGGGCTCTCTTACGTATAGTAGAAACGTCTCAATTATTGAAACAGTGTATTTCTTGTATGTGCTGTAAAGGGGAATATATGCGGATTTATTGTTTTATTAGCAATTTTATCATTGATTGACAGATAAACAACGTATCCTATGTTAGTGTGGAGAAGAGGTCACATTTTAGAAATAGTTTTTATCTTATAACACTGCAATAAAAACTAATACTAATACTGATACGAATCATCATGGAAAATTCAAAATAAAAAATAGCGTCACTAGTCCCTGGAGCATAAAGTACACGCTCGTAAAATGTTTACATGCACTTTTTATGATGGGGGATTATGGTCGCTATATCAGCGACGTTTTTGGTAGTTCCAGTATAGGGATGTCAATGGCTACAATAAAATGAGAAACTTTATTTTTTATTACTTAGTTGAAAATAGGACACTTAGTTCGGTTCTAAAACCTTTGCTGCATCACACAGTGCTTAGTGGTGCTGTTTTCTACCTTCTGATAATGCCAAACATAGCTATATTCAGTGCCGATTTGAGGTATTCACAAGCTGTGTCAACCGTGACCACTTGACAAATGTTTTTTTTTTAGACAGCCGCCTCACTCTCTGCGCAAAGATTTATAAACCCCTATTCAATCTGCTATTTCAAAACATAATGGTAGAAGTACCTGCATGTACGAGCTAAGTTATAATCATGTAAAGAAAATATTTCACTTGATTGTCCTCAGTTGTGAGAAGAAATATCGGGCAATCAGCAAACAGGTGCAGATACACAAAAACCTTATTAACAATCAATAAAAACTTTGTTGTAGCTTTAAATGGTATTACTTATCTAATCAAAGTAAAGATCTACCATCATGTGCTTGCTAAATGTATAAGATACTCAAAGGTGTAAAGATCCCTGTTCTCCACGTTTTTTTAAGTTCAACAAGAATCTCCAAAGTCATTGTTTCTAACAAATTTAAACTAAGCATGGTGACCTTCTAGTGCTGACCAAATCTAATTACAATTTGTAAAAGAATTGCTAGCAATGCGCTGTAAGTCAGACATCTTAATTTAACATTAGTATACAGCAATCATTGTGAGCTTAAATATAAGTCCCATTAGCTATATCTTTTCTGGCAGCTTACTAAAAAACAATACAATCTTTGAAGATGACATTGAATCACTGTTGATTCTGAAAATGTTACAATTTTTAATAATTTCCAATAGATTTGGTTAGTCAAATTCAAGCATCTACATATACTTGATGAGAACAATATCATGAATGTTTCAACACTATTCAAGCTCAGCTGGAATTCTAAACCCTCTAGCTTTACTTTTTGCCTACAATGATGCCAATATTTCAGAGTAGCTCCCCTTCTCAAAAACAGTGTATACTACACATACACAGGTAGAACACTGATTGAAATATGTTAGTGTTAATATTGAAGTTAGATTACCATGAAGTGTCTCTACCCATATATAAGCTTACAAGGGGTCAATCCATCCATCCATTAAAATGTATCATTCAGAATATGACCACAGGGGCTCATAAGTGGCTATTTAAGTCAATATTACAGCGTTTTTTTTCTTTTTCAATGTTACAAATAAAGCTGAAGAGCACAACATTTGTGTAGCTGTCTTTTGTGTAGCTTGTATTGGCATGTATAGTGCGCCCTCAATGGGGAATGTGATCATATGTAAATACGACCTTTAGCTCCGTGACCTCTAGCCAATTCCTCTGGCCATGCCTTCTGGCCACGTGTACACACGTCGCTGTGTTTACTATGGGAAATTAGTACAGTAAGCATAGCGAGGGCAGGGCAGGAAGTAGGCATGGCCAAAGCCGGGCCTAGAGGTCACGGAACTAAAGGTCACATTTACGAGGACGCACTATACATGCCAATACACGCACACAAAAGACAGCTACACAAGTGTTGTGCTCTTCAGCTGGATTATTTGTAACATTGAAAAGAAAGAAAAACGCTGTCATATTGACTTAAATAGGCACTTATGAGGCCCTGTGATATGACTTGGCATAAGAGTAGTAAAGGGGGCTGTATAGCACTTTTGGGTAAGTTAGGGGTCTTTTTTCATTTTTTTTTACAGATATAGACCACTGTCATGGCCGACTGGTACAAACGTACGTCTCCTTGGTGATGGAAAGACCCCTTAGCCTAGTGAAAATAGATACAGACCCTTTTGGAAAGATATAGACCACTTTTTGCCTGGGCTTGTAGATCACTTTTAAAAAGATATAGATCACTTTTAAAAAGATATAGACCACTTTTAAAAAGCTATAGATCACTTTTTGCCTGGGCTTAAATATCACTTTTAAAACGATATAGATCACTTTTAAAAAAGATATAGAACACTGTCATGGCCGCCTGGTACAAACGTACGTCTCCTAGGTGATGAAAAGACCCCTAGCCTAGTGAAAATAGATGGGCTCGATCACTCTGTGCAGGAGCCTGCTGTATACGAGTGTTTTTTTCGCGGAGCAGCACAACTTCGAGCCGAACAAGAAATGTAGGAATGTGGCACATAGGTTATTTGCTTCAGAAGTTGAAAAAACTTGGGACGGTAGCACACTACCTGCCCCTGACTTGATGAAGATAAATCCTACGGCTGATTTTGGAGCTTATTCACAGCAGGGTAGTGATGTACACCGTACGTACGGCAGTCACATTGGATACGAGCGAGTCTTCCCGACTTTGCTGCAAATAACAGGGAACAATTGACATTCTTCTCAGTCAGCATGGACGATAAGATGTCAAGAAATAATGTGGTAAGTTCATTTGCTATATGTTTAATTAATTTTCATTTTCTTCGATCTTATACATGTATTTTTTGTTCTATGTTGATATGCAGTATCGACCCGACTTGGCTTCGTCTGTCAAACAAGCGGGGACGGGCGCCGGGGCATGTACATTCATGATTTTAACAGTTGTATTGATATATTATCATTCTGCAACATTCGATAAAGCAGTAGGTAGTATGAGAAATGTGAAATTTTGCTTTTAAAATGTAAACTAAAGGAGCGATGCCGTGCTGTACCGCACCGTCCAACATACGCGGCGCTAGCGCCATGCCACTGAAGCCATACAGTCCATTTTGTCCGTGAACACGTTACACTTAGCGACGAATACGAGTGGAAGGAAGAGGTTGAGAACAGTGTTTAATTTTATAATTTTTCAAGTTCATTGGATCAAATCTATCAATTTTTAAAGAGAACTGACATATCCATTACGGTAGTCGATAGAATAAAATCGTTTTGCAAGCGCTAGGAGTAACGCGAGTGATACCGTCCGTGTGTACTTGACCCGCGAGATAATAATACTGCTTGCGTTCGATCGTCTGGTACTCGCGTAAATCATGGAGTGAAAAATGTGATGATTTCATAAGTATGGTACTAATTTTTATCCTCTCCTTGCCTTCTCAAAAGAATAGGAGTGAATCCCTTTCATCGGCGATGATTTAGAGTGAAAATTGTTGTAAGGAAGAGTGTTTTAACCGCCGATTTTCATGGAAAGAAAATGGTGAAATTTGTCGATCTGCAGTGCATGCAATGCAGTCGACCGCCGCGCTGCCGAAATAATCCAGAATAGAACAAAAGGCAACCTGTCAATCATCCAGGGGCCCTGCGAAATTGTTACAATGTTTCAATCGTTCCATTCGAAATCACCCCAGCTGACATCGCGATCGAACTAGAAGACCTCCGTTTGGCTATCTTTCCACTTCTGCAGTTCTGTGTCCATAGAAATTGTATAACCATTTCAGTCGGATTAAAAGTTAGAAGTCACTCACAATCTGCAGTATCTGTTCAACCCGTGAAACTGTGATGGTTTGTATTCAACACCACACGTACACCGTCTTGGTTACACGTACAACACGGTCCCTCTAGAGGGACCGATCGTGTGGTTACTTGTCCATCAATGCCTCTTAACTACCCTTAGGCTTATAAAACTGCATTTACTATAATGACAGGAAAACAAAATTAATGAAATATCACAGAAGCAGCACTGGCGACGCTTAAAATGTTTATTTCGGTGGTTAAACTGTTGGTGAATAACACCTCCCGTGATGTGATTCTACAGGTCATGCCATGTACTACATAACACGCTGCGCCGATGGGGCTACCTTATACGGGTCCGGAGCTAATCCATGTGCAGGCTAGGTCCACGGTCCCTCGTGCTAGGTCGAAGTCAATGTTCTGTTTTCTATACCTTTGATGGTGCATATATGAGAAAGTCTGACATTTTGAAAATTGGGTCCTGTATCGATTGTGATGTTAAGTTATCGCGGCGATGTTGAAACTTTACAACAATTTCTTTTGATAAACATGCGGAACGGCCGTGCACCGCACGCAGCGAAACTGTATGATCTTGGGCTAAAAGAAAGGGGAAATCGCTTAAAACAAGCAAAGAAAAATCAATCTGCCCTCTTCTAATCTTAAGCTTACTGTTGAGTAGAGGACACTTCCAGCAATTTTCTAAACTGCTTTAAGAAAGAAAATGGAAGCTGTGCATGGTCTACAATTGGAAGCACATACTGTAAACAGAAGCAACCGGTCACATACACCACAGGTCTGGCGAGCAATATTCGTCTAGAAGTTATGAATATGATCAATAAATGTCTTGTATTAAACTTTTTTTCATTATACAAGCCTTACCTGTGTCTAGTGTGTGCCTATTACTTTACCCTAGCTATCTGTGGATAGTATTTCAAAGAAAACAGTCTATATCTGTTAATTGCCCTCCCTAATCCCCTTCATTAATTTGTTCTGCCGATCGCCAACGCGGGGGGGGGGGGCTTATCGCCCTGACCAAATACCTCGTTAGCAGCTCATAAGGTAGTAGACGGAAAGGGCTGAAACTCTCAGGGTCCGTGGCAAGAGGATGGGAGTAAAGTACCTAGACACTTAATTTATGCATGTATGCATAGATAAACAGGAATAAACAACGTATACTATTAGGTATGGATGTATGCGCGAACGCCATTACGTAATCTTCAAAGTACATGTAGTTCAGCAGCGACGGTGTCCGCTTTGAATTTTCGTGTAAAGTAATGGATACGGACATATTGGAGTCAGGAAGACATATCTTGTCCCCTGATGTCTAATAAAATTGAGGCCAAATGAAGTACTTTCCTTATCATTGTGAGAGAACATCAACTGATTATGAAGCGTACAGGTGTGGTATGTTACCTCCAAGATTATGAACTGGCCCTGGTCGTTTGGAGTTTCTTGGGCGGACGCTATAGCATGGCTTTCCTTACGCTACTCCACGATCTACGCGACATGTACGTGTTGCTCCTATCTCTCGACCACCTCACAACTAATGCGACAGTCTGCTGAATTCAAGTCCTGTAATTCTACTACTCTGTTTTGATATCTAAATGCCACAGATGCGTCAGACTTAGGCAAGTGTAGCTATACCTCCTTTCTCTACGTCGGTCATTGTACAGACCATGGAGGTCCCTCTTTCTTTCTACCTCCGTGTATACAGACCACGGTCTCGCCGGCAGGACCGTGTACAGACCACAAACATTCCAATGACGATCTTATGACAGAGATGTCGCGCAAACGGTAACGGAAATTTGATTGAATTAAAACGAAATTAAGGCTGCTATTCTGTTTTGTAATGCCTTCCTTTGCCTTTGTACAATAAACCATGGTCGTAAAAATATAGCATTCAGTATAAACTACTAATTTCCCGATAGAATTTCGTGACATTTCAAAAACACTTCCCGAAGTAAACATCAACATCCATCATTCCACGAGTCATCGCTGGGTTTACTACTTGACTTTTGAGCCGGATCAATGGGGAAAGTCATAGTGGATCAAAATATTCTCGTTTTTTTATTCAAAGGTTCATCACTTATATAAATCAAACATTTCTTTGCGTAATACTTGATTGGAAACCGATCTCCGTTACATTTATCCAAAGGAGGGAACATAATGAACAACGCAAAGATCCAATAATGTCAATGAATCTGTAACACAAGCAATTAGGCTAAACCAGTGAAATTGCAAAGAAAAGCAAAAAACAACAGGCAAAAAAATAAACGAACCTAGAGAGTCACTACAAAGAAGAGCATAGTCGGCTTCTCGGATACAATCCCCCCCCCCCTCTCTCTCTCTCCCTCGTGGTGTATCACGTGCACCTGTCGGATATACTTTAAAATAGGAAAGTTATTGAATGTGGCAACTAACCACGAAATTGTGGTTATTCCATCGCCACAAAGAACGCTGCCGATCATTTATTTCACGATGATGTCACAGCAAAATCTCAAACAAATCAATGTATTTTCACCAAAATATGTCTCCAGCTACAATAATTTTACTTTGGTCACATCAGACAGTTGACATTTTAGAAAGGTGGGGGACTTGCAAAGATTCAAAAGAAAAAGTTTTTGTGTTTCATAACATCGACAACGAAAAGAAGGCATGTCTAATGCGTAATTGTAGATCCGAGTTGCTTTCATTGACATGAGAATTTTCCTAGTGATAGTATTGGTTTTCTATTCGCGTTCATTCTCACACCAGTTGTCTTTCCTTCACGATAAATCTCTACAAAGCAATTTTAATACTTGTTGCCAACTTGAGCCTGCGGCTAGAAAATTCAACGCGATCCTTTTGTGCAGATCAGACACGAGTAGGCGCGGCATCACTGTCTGGCCATTGGCAGAAAAACTGGTCGTCCACTACGCTGTCTTTGGTCAAATCATAAACAGACAGACGAATTCATTTCGATCCGAGAAACATTCGTGTTTTTTAGAAATGTTCACTAGATTTAATCATGATTTAATCAACCCGACTTTGCACACACGGGGCAAACACTGCAATTACTTTAAACGGAAATTTTAGTGTTTGTGGCTTATTGGTGTTTTAGTTGCGTCTACCAAATGAAAGACTGGGAAATTTGAACGAACTTAACATCTCAACTTTTTCAAATCGGACCCTGGGAGTTTCAGCCCTTTCCGTCTACTACATTATGAGCTGCTAACGAGGTATTTGGTCAGGGCGATAAGCCCCCCCCGCGTTGGCGATCGGCAGAACAAATTAATGAAGGGATTAGGGAGGGCAATTAACAGATATAGACTGTTTTCTTTGAAATACTATCCACAGATAGCTAGGGCAAAGTAATAGGCACACACTAGATACAGGTAAGGCTTGTAAAATGAAAAAAAAGTTTAATACAAGACATTTATTGATCATACATTGTATTCATAATTTTTAGACGAATATTGCTCGCCGGACCCTGTGCATATACGCGACTAGGTCAATGTCTAGCACGGGAGACAGACTTTGTAACAAATTTTTGATCGACAGTCACTCCGTGTGCATGATACCGGAACTTTCTATGCACAAAGTCGTGTTGTATGCTGTGGACTGAGTCTATTATTTATTATGACGGTCGGCCGGGGCAATCGAAATCGCGACCGAAACAGCGGCCTATTTTGATGTCATTTCAAACGTCTCCTATTTGATCTACCGTCTGGTTATCAATGTTCAAAAACTTCGTTTGTTTCTTAAAATTGAATATGTTATCCTGATAAAGTGGTAAACTGTACAATCACAATTTCTTTAACAAGTTACAATGTCAGACGTGATTTTTTTTTCACGCAAAGTAGTAAGCAATAAGCAAACGCCTCGCTCCCCAGGTTTTTTTTTTTACTTTTGTTCTGCGTTGAGTTCAAAGTTCATTGACTTTAGCACCAAATGTAAGGTGACACTGAAACACAAAGGAAATTATGCCGTGTTTGGAATGAGAGCTTGCATAGTTAACAAGCAATTACTACTATATCACCTTGTTTATACTTGTTTTAAATTCTGTTTCAGACCTGTGTTCCTAAGGTAAAAAATAAAAAATAAACCTATGAAAATGATGATAACTGTGAAAGTTAAAATAAAGTGACTAATCAAACAAAAAAATCTAAGAGTTGATCGTTTCATATTTCTTTCCCGTCGATGAACAAGAGCTTCAAACAAATCACACCCACTGATGTAAATTGCAAGCAAATTTATATAAAACACACACGCACAACAACATTATATATACAATACTTTACATATTGTGCTATTATTTGTATTCAGTATTGTTTGCTTGCTTTAAGTGTTATAGTCACCTTTACTAAATTTGAAATAATTTTTGTTATGCAGTGCCATATTTTTATTTATAATGTCGGTGGATTTTTAAAGAGAAAATCACCTCACTGTTATGTTTTATCTAATACCTTCTCCACTATACTTATACAGAACCAAAGGGGTTAATCACATAATCTGGTGTAGATTGAGATTTATTTTCCCATGCATTCAGCTGTTTAACTCTCCATGAATTTCATTACACTCTTCTGATAATTTACCTTCTTTTCAGGTGGCTGTTGGTTCTAATCTGCTGATCGCCAAGAAATAACGTGGATGACTAGGTTGTACACGTGAGACTTTCATCATTAGAAACTCATCCATAGGTTGATGCCAGTGAAATAATCGTGTCTCAAGGAACGTACAGGTGACCATCTACTCCACCCCACCCCGATCCGTCCTCCTTCCAGAATACTGTATCTGTGAAACACTCAACATCAAAGTTTTTCGTCATGGACTATCATTTCTGCAAAAATACTTGACTCATATTTGGACGTATTTGAAGGACATTTTCAAAGCCTGGGAGAACAACCGTTTTGCTCGTGAGATGATACAATCAGTGACTGTGACACAACATTTCCTTGCTTCACAACTAAAATATGATACATCAGGAAAGTAATGTGGATCCATAGTAATATTTGTATGTTCCAACGCAGTCATCGAAGTATTCATCATGGAAATTTTGGTTAAATACCTGAAAGATACAGAAATAGTTGTCACTGAGAAACAATGCTTGGGTCACAGAGTAGGAAAAGAGCATGGAATATTATTTGAAGTTCAGTTCAAACACAGAGTAATATCAGACAGAGTGGCAACAGCTATTGTTTAAGGCGTGAAGCGGTTACGTAAGCAATCCATGTTTGCCTCGCCTCACGAAGCTTGGCTCTCTTTTCCGAAGAGTGCCGACCATGCACCCTTCGGTAATTTTCGGATTTTCACCAATTGTTCAGCGAAAGTATGTTCGACAAAGCTTGTGTTGTTGTTGTCGTGTGGTGCTGATCGGAATTGATGTGCTGGCGAAAACGGAAGTGTTTTGAGCTTCAGGAAAGTGGGTTTTACCGTTTTAAAAATTCCTCTCATATTTTTATGAATATATAATGAGTGTGTTTGAACCAAATTTGAAAGTCTTTTATCGATACTGTCTGGTTTTACTTAATGGTTTACGGTCAGTCATACCGTCTTTTACACGTGCGCCAAGAAAGGACATGTTTATGAAACTGCTGGCGTGTTATGTTTTGATTGGCGTGAGGCAGTGTTTCTGGCCTGAGAGCTCACAAAGTAACCATGGTTGCTACGCGACTGGCAGTACGATGCCATCTCGTCGTATGTTTCGCATAATCTCGTGTAATTATCAACCACAAACCAAGCCTCGAAAAGTTTAACACCTTTTAAGCTCATTTTAATATGAAAAGCCAATAGTCTACAGAGACGACCATGGAACAAAAGGCATGCAAGTGTTGCCACTCTGTCTATGATATTACTCTGTGGTTAGGAAGGCAGAACTATGATTCAATACTCAGAAGGTACCTTTCAGGTTATGTTTTATTTCTGCCATCATAAAGAAATAAAGCCAACTGTATGAGGAAATTATGTCAACTTGTGAAGTATGTGGTATCTCACCATGCACTTGGACAACCTTATTTCTATTACTGTTTTTTTACATTGAAGTCCCCCACCCTAACCCCACACAAGATCTTTTAAATATAGAACAAGATGCTTCGCAGAATGCTCCTGAATGAAATAGTTCCCAATTCAATATGTTGTGTAAGAGCTTTGTGCGCTACCAAAATGATTGGTCTAGCAAAGCGTCAGAGCCAAAATTGCTGAAGTGCCTTGACATGATGAAATTCGTCGACAACATAGATATCAAAAAAATGCACATACTTTCACAGTTTTCAGTTTTTAAATTGTAAAGTCAGTTCGCGAGTCATTTTTATCAGCAACATATCTCACTAAATGGTTATCCCGCCTGAAATATAAAGTAAGTTGACAACAAATTTGCATATGATATAAAACGATATTAAAACCGTTTTACAGAATTTGCTTGGAGACCATGACATGATTAGGCTACATGATGTACGCCATTAAGGCCCATGATTGCTGTGTATTTTGTCTCTAATTTACAGAAATAGAATAAATTCGGATTATTGAGTAAAAAAAAGATTCAGTACTTTCGATAGGATTTTCTGACTCGGTGTGCGGTGTTACTGCTCGCAAAGTGATTCTTTTTCACCCTGGAGTGCGGCGACGAAGCGTTATGGGACGCCACACTGTTGATTGACAATCTTGTGAGATGAAAGTTACAATTTGTGAACCACACACAGACCTTGTTCTTGATGAACCCCCCCACGTGGTATAAAATTGAAACAATATTCGGAAAGGACCAATCATTGCCAAAGTTTTAGAGAAGACAGTCAACCCGAGGGATATGGGAGGGCTTTATTTTGAAAATATCATCCAATGATAGTTTGGATTTATTTTATAGACATCCTGAACGAAAGTCATTCATTGATGCCAAGTCGCAACTTTGAACAAAGCGAGAGCCCGGACCCGGGGATGTTGAGTACGATCACAAGGCCTCGACAATATTTACCCAGAGACCGGCGTTGGCGTTCATAGATCATATCATGTAAAATTTCCTTACTATTAAATATCTCGCATTACTTTTTTTGCGGACATTTTGTAAATCACACATTTCCAATCGCGTAAATAATAAGCTTAGGCTCCATGCACTGAGAATAAACCAAGGGACGGACTACGTCACATCAGAACATTTTCACGTCCTTTCGTGTGATGATCGATCGACCTCCGCCGCCACTCCATCCCGGTGTCAGCCCCGGCCGGACTGGATGTGTTTAATCACGGCAATTTGACAGCAATACTTGAAAAGAAATACACTACATCCCTACTCATTGTAAAACTTTATCTTTCTGACATTAATTTCCAAACATCCTTTCACAAACTCCTGACTTTGCGCGATATGCACATATTACGTTTTCCCAGGCCAGGAGATACGGCGCGCCATTCATCGGCTTGTAACCACATACATAGGAGTTCGTTGACCTCATCTGGGCGAGCGACTGGGCGACGCGCGCGAAATCGAAATATCTTTTAAAAATTGGAAGTTTTGAATAGTACATGTTGTTTGAAGATTATAATCTTTAATAGCTCATGGCTCCTATCATATTCTTATCTATTGATCTAAATCTATGCCTCTTTACGAGTGTATCCCGTTTCGGTCACAGGTTCATGTTTGTCAGCACAGGCAAAACATGGTCGGGGGTGCGACTCCGGCTTGTCCGGAGTGTTCGTCTGATGTCGCTAATTCACATTAAATCACACCCATTCACAATTTTAAAGACGGGACGAGTAAAAAAAAAAGGTATGGCTGGAGTAAATTAACATGTTTCGGGACATTATACGCGTAAAGACTTGAAATTAGCGGTTTTCGTTTGTTCTGAATTTGTTCCGTTAGAACATAGGGTAAGCGACGGGGGTCACGTATAGCGGTCGGGCGCACTTACAAACAAAAAGTCGGTCGCGAGCCCCCCCCCCCCCCCCACCGAAGACGGGATATTATAATTATTAATCGCAAACACGGAGATAATTTAAGCAAACAAATTAAACCAGGTGAATGTCAGAATAATCCGCAAGAAACTTACCAAAATGTACCTCATTAAATACGATTGTGTTTGTTTATATTTGCCTTTATTATAATTTCTCGCGCGGGGGCACCGTCAATTGTTAGGGTAAGCGAGAGTACACGGGTTTTGCGAGAGATTTTGAAAAATCGCATTTTTTATCAAAATTATGAATTTTTATCAACATATTTCTGTACCACCATGTTCCTGAATGAGAAGAGAACGTGTGGCCACAAAACAGGGTCTCTTTACGATCTGTGCTTGGAGAACGGAGTGAAAAAAGATCCGGGCGTAAATAGGTCAACCTGAATTCTTTTTACTATATAGTAGTAAGAATAATTACTCTGCTAATCCTAAGAAATTGTTTTACCCATAGCTTTCTTCTTTCATTGATATGATTTGGTTTGATGTCCACATGTTTAGAAAAGGTCTGCAAGTACAGCTTCTGCTACTTAATTAGCTTAATTATGAAAAAAGAGCACAATATCATAATACAGGCTACACTAAGTGAAAAATAAGAGGATCAGACTATCACTTGTTCCGTTCTCACTGAATAATACCTTTTACTGACAAGAAATTTGTGGTAATGTACAAACCTAGTACAATTCAACCTTTCTATTCACTCTTTGGATTCAATTCAACGATATCCCCCTACTTGAAGTATCCCCTTTTTCATCCTATACAAGGAGTCTTTCTCAGAATTCAAAACAAACCAACATAGAATTCATCCCTAAGAATTAAGAGCAGATGATTCTCCCTTCAGATTCATACCTTAAAGAGAATATATCACATTTTTGCATTCATACTATAGATTGAGTCCCCCCCTCCCTTAACCCAAAATTTATCCATAAGTTAAATGGATGAGTTGCAACACTTATAGATTATGGCACAGATGCAACCATCATGAGGGTTTGTAGATTTCACTCAAACAAAAGAATTATTGTAAATGTTATTTTATAGCCATGACATCTATGTAAAGTGCTATTCTTTCAAGTTATTCGAGGTTGATGTAATGAAGTGTAGTGAAATGTTTTCACAATTTTCATGTATGTTTCAGCAATTCACTGTGTAATGTTTTTAAAGAATACTTCAGTGGATTTAAAATTGATCTTGCTTATAGGTAGTTTGACAATTTGAAAAAAAATCTCCTGATCAATATTTTTGCAAATGCATTCTAATCATTCTGTTTGTAAGGCTTGTAGTTGTATATTTCAGACACTTTCTATAGTTTTTAAATGTATGTTATTCATATTTGCAAATGAAAACAAAGAAAGAAGAGGGCATATTTTCTCCCTTTAAACTTCAAATATTGAATTTGAAATTGAACATGACAGATCAACAGTTTGTTTTGTTTTTAAATTGCACCTTTCATGTCTTTTTACATGGTAACATGGCAAAAAAGCAGTTTCTGGTTTATCTTTGATATGCAATAAAACCAAAGTCAATTTAGTTCATTTGAACTTATTCAGTGGTTGGTTTGAATTTATTTGTTGATGTTTATATGTAAACATTTGTTGAATGAGTAAGAATGTTCGTTTGTTTGTGTTCTTGTGTGTGTGTGTGTGTGTGTATGTGTGCATATGTGTCCCCTTGTTCCGCAGGACAAAAAGTGTTAGTGTAACAAAAAATAAAAAATTTGCTAACGGTATCAGTGCGGTCTACACATGTACCAGCCAAGCTGATAAGCTCATCACTCTGTATCTCAATACCACTGCGTTGAGGATTAAAACAGAAACCGTAGTTGTTATTAACCAAAAACAATTTAATACTGAAGGGTAAAAGTTACAGCTCCTTGTTATTTAAAGTTGAAATGAATCTTTAGTGACTTGGTGTTGATTTGTTACTGTGTCTGTGTATGTGAATGTGCATGGCCCTTGTGACCTAAAGGCCAAAAAGTAGGCCCCCCTGCCCCGAGGGCCAAATTAAAAGAGTTCTCCTGGCCATTGAATTGGATTACACTTGTTTTGGTATAGGCCCTGCAGGACTTTATTAAGGCCCCGTTGCCCGAGGGCCTTTTTTCTTTGATGTTCCCCTCAGCCAAGAAATTATAGGTTCATTTGAATGAATCATTTGCCTCTATTAGAAATTTGGAAATGTTTCAAACAGACACTTATTTAAATGATGGAATAGGTCCCCATTCTGCCAACACAAGCAAAGAAAAAAGTTAATCCTGTTTACCCTCCTGATAATTATAGATTTTACCTGAAATGGTCCAAGATTTGGGGGAGTGCGGGGGGGACTCAATCTATAGTATGAATGCAAAAATGTGATATATTCTCTTTAAGCAGGGCTCCCGCTACCCGATCGCCAATTAGCCAAATGCGAAAGAAAGCTAAAAATGGCTACAAAAATTCCAGTTTGGCGAATATAATGGCTAATGAATTTTTACTGCCCGGCCCTGCAGCTGGTGCCACCTCAACAAAAACTACAGCTACCAATAAAAAAGTTGTAAGATGTTGAAACAGTTTACCCTCCTTCATACAAAGTTGCAATGTATTGAAACACTTCACTCGCCTTTCTACAAAGTTAATAAATTCCCTGGTACGTAAAACAAACATTGTTGCTGTTCCGTCTGCAGTACACAGAGGCTTTGCTTTGCCTCTGTGAGTCCCGTTCGTCCGTCTATCAGAAGTTTTACCTACTTTGCTAGAATAAAAATTTGGCTTGGAACTACTCAGTTTGATAGTAAAAACCATAATTTCAAAGGAAACTTTCACAAACGGAGTAATAATACAAAGGAAGAGGAGAAAAACTGAGGTTTTCTAAAAGGTCAAGTCTAGGTCATCTCATCATGTGATGTCATGCATGAAGACCCTTTAAGTGTACATTTATGGTTCAAAAGAGCCACCTAGGGTGGTCCAATACGTAAAAGATAACTTAGGTGCCTTCCAATTTAAATGGCATTCAGCTTGACTGTCAGTTTTAAATTAAATCTTATTAAAAGTCATAGCAAAGGGACATTGTCAAAAGTAATTGCAGTAAGCATATTCATTGTCAAATCATCACGTTCGTGAATTGCAATTTTGCATGTAAACATTAAAGCAACAATTCATTAACTTTATTAATTCGGTCTATTTCAAACTGCTATAACTTAAACAAGAAATTATGTGATTCTGAATGATTTTAATTTTGCAGATTCCACCAGTTTAATGATGTAGAAGTGAACATCACCAGATATTTCTTGATGATATCAAAATATCATATGAAAATATATCTGTGCTAAAATGTTATCATAGTTAAAACAATGTACACTCTCAAGCAGTGAGTAATTTAATTAAATGTACATATATCATTGTGTCTTGTTTGACAAGAGTTGTGTTTGGCCAACCCTTTGGTCTCAAGAAAAATACTCACACTCAAAATGCTATTCAGCCTGCTTGATCACAACTATGACATACTAGTAACACTGGGGCCAATCATATTTACACTGCCAGTGTGCTACTAAATGCTTTCTTCTGCACCATTTTTTTTTTTCTTGTGGCTAAAACATTTTGGTTATGGAAGACTGCATAAATTTGCCACATGAGAGGCTTGTAGCTTATAACAAGCTATCATTCTGTGAACACTAAATGAATGCCGCAGAAATGTTCTGTACCTGTTTTAATATACACTTCACTTTGCTACCAGATTTTTAGAATTCAATTGATACCTTACTTTATTTCTGGTGGTAAAAGTTTACCATCTGAAATGAAAATGTATTTCTATCCTGGAAATGTCATAAAAACCCAGATTATTCAATAAAACCTAAACAATTCTTTAATGTAAAAACTATCAGATACATCATACAAAACATCTTGATTTGTAAAATGAGGAACTCCTGAATGACGAGAAAGCTGTAATTGCCACGCTTGAGATCATAAACTGGATAAAGGTTGCTCAAAGTGGCTACAAAATTTTTGATTTGGCTAATCAGTTGGCTATCATTTTGGTGACTTAAGGGGAGCCCTGCTTTAAGGTATGAATCTGAAGGGAGAATCATCTGCTCTTAATTCTCAGGGATGAATTCTATGTTGGTTTGTTTCGAATTCTGAGAGAGACTCCTTGTATAGGATGAAAAAGGGGATACTTCAAGTAGGGGGATATATTGAATCCAAAGAGTGAATAGAAAGGTTGAATTGTACTAGGTTTGTACATTACCACAAATTTCTTGTCAGTAAAAGGTATTATTCAGTGAGAACGGAACAAGTGATAGTCTGATCCTCTTATTTTTCACTTAGTGTAGCCTGTATTATGATATTGTGCTCTTTTTTCATAATTAAGCTAATTAAGTAGCAGAAGCTGTATTTGCAGACCTTTTCTAAACATGTGGACATCAAACCAAATCATATCAATGAAAGAAGAAAGCTATGGGTAAAACAATTTCTTAGGATTAGCAGTGTAATTATTTTTCTATATTTAAAAGATCTTGTGTGGGGTTGGGGTGGGGGACTTCAATGTAAAAAAAACAGTAATAGAAATAAGGTTGTCCAAGTGCATGGTGAGATACCACATACTTCACAAGTTGACATAATTTCCTCATACAGTTGGCTTTATTTCTTCATGATGGCAGAAATAAAACATAACCTGAAAGGTACCTTCTGAGTATTGAATCATAGTTCTGCTTTCAACTGAACTTCAAATAATATTCCATGCTCTTTCCTACTCTGTGACCCAAGCATTGTGTTCTCAGTGACAATTATTTACTGTATCTTTCAGGTATTTAACCTAAATTTCCATGATGAATACTTCGATGACTGCGTTGGAACATACAAATATTACTATGGATCCACATTACTTTCCTGATGTATCATATTTTAGTTGTGAAGCAAGGAAATGTTGTGTCACAGTCACTGATTGTATCATCTCACGAGCAAAACGGTTGTTCTCCCAGGCTTTGAAAATGTCCTTCAAATACGTCCAAATATGAGTCAAGTATTTTTGCAGAAATGAGACGAAAAACTTTGATGTTGAATGTTTCACAGATACAGTATTCTGGAAGGAGGACGGGTCGGGGTGGGGTGGAGTAGATGGTCACCTGTACGTTCCTTGAGACACGATTATTTCACTGGCATCAACCTATGGATTAGTTTCTAATGATGAAAGTCTCATGTGTACAACCTAGTCATCCACTTTATTTCTTGGCGATCAGCAGATTAGAATCAACAGCCACCTGAAAAGAAGATTATCAGAAGAGTGTAATGAAATTCATGGAGAGTTAAACAGCTGAATGCATGGGAAAATAAATCTCAATCTACACCAGATTATGTGATTACCCCCCCCCCCCGGTTCTGTATAAGTATAGTGGAGAAGGTAATAGATACAAAATTTAAAAAAACATAACAGTGAGGTGATTTTCTCTTTAAAAATCTAACGACATTATAAATAAAAATATGGCACTGCATAACAAAAATTATTTCAAATTTAGTAAAGGTGACTGTAACACTTAAAGCAAGCAAACAATACTCAATACAAATAATAGCACAATATAAATGTAAATTTTTGTATATATAATGTTGTTGTGCGTGTGTGTTTTATATAAATTTGCTTGCAATTTACATCAGTGGGTGTGATTTGTTTGAAGCTCTTGTTCATCGACGGGAAAGAAATATGAAACGATCAACTCTTAGATTTTTTTGTTTGATTAGTCACTTTATTTTAACTTTCACAGTTATCATCATTTTCATAGGTTTATTTTTTATTTTTTACCTTAGGAACACAGGTCTGAAACAGAATTTAAAACAAGTATAAACAAGGTGATATAGTAGTAATTGCTTGTTAACTATGCAAGCTCTCATTCCAAACACGGCATAATTTCCTTTGTGTTTCAGTGTCACCTTACATTTGGTGCTAAAGTCAATGAACTTTGAACTCAACGCAGAACAAAAGTTAAAAAAAAACCTGGGGAGCGAGGCGTTTGCTTATTGCTTACTACTTTGCGTGAAAAAAAAAATCACGTCTGACATTGTAACTTGTTAAAGAAATTGTGATTGTACAGTTTACCACTTTATCAGGATAACATATTCAATTTTAAGAAACAAACGAAGTTTTTGAACATTGATAACCAGACGGTAGATCAAATAGGAGACGTTTGAAATGACATCAAAACAGGCCGCTGTTTCGGTCGCGATTTCGATTGCCCCGGCCGACCGTCATAATAAATAATAGACTCAGTCCACAGCATACAACACGGACTTTGTGCATAGAAAGTTTCCGGTATCATGCACACGGAGTGACTGTCGATCAAAAATTTGTTACAAAGTCTGTCTCCCGTGCTAGACATTGACCTAGTCGCGTGTATGTGACCGGTTGCTTCTGTTTACAGTATGTGCTTCCAATTGTAGACCATGCACAGCTTCCATTTTCTTTCTTAAAGCAGTTTAGAAAATTGCTGGACGTGTCCTCTACTCAACAGTAAGCTTAAGATTAGAAGAGGGCAGATTTATTTTTCTTTTGCTTGTTTTAAGCGGTTTCCCCCTTTCTTTTAGCCCAAGATCATACAGTTTCGCTGCGCGCGGTGCACGTGCCGTTCCGCATGTTTATCAAAAGAAATTGTTGTAAAGTTTCAACATCGCCGCGATAACTTAACATCACGAATCGATACAGGACCCAATTTTCAAAATAGGTCAGACTTTCTCATATATGCACCATCAAAGGTATAGAAAACAGAACATTGACTTCGACCTAGCACGAGGGACCGTGGACCTAGCCTGCACATGGATTAGCTCCGGACCCGTATAAAGTAGCCCCATCGGCACAGCGTGTTATGTAGTACATGGCATGACTGTAGAATCACATCACGGGAGGTGCTATTCACTAACAGTTTAACCATCGAAATAAACACTTTAAGCGTCGCCAGTGCTGCTTCTGTGATATTTCATTAATTTTGTTTTCCTGTCATTATAGTAAATGCAGTTTTATAAGCCTAAGGGTAGTTAAAAGGCATTGATGGACAAGTAACCACACGATCGGTCCCTCTAGAGGGACCGTGTTGTACGTGTAACCAAGACGGTGTACGTGTAGTGTTGAATACAAACCATCGCAGTTTCACTGGTTGAACAGATACTGCAGATTGTGAGTGACTTCTAACTTTTAATCCGACTGAAATGGTTATACAATTTCTATGGACACAGAACTGCAGAAGTGGAAAGATAGCCAAACGGAGGTCTTTTAGTTAGTTGTAAACAAACTCGGCATTGCATGCAGAACGATCGCGATGTCAGCTGGGGTGATTTCGAATGGAACGATTGAAACATTGTAACAATTTCGCAGGGCCCCTGGATGATTGACAGGTTGCCTTTTGTTCTATTCTGGATTATTTCGTTTGCATGCACTGCATGCACTGCAGCTCGACAAATTTCACCATTTTCTTTCCATGAAAATCGGCGGTTAAAACACTCTTCCTTACAACAATTTTCACTCTAAATCATCGCCGATGAAAGGGATTCACTCCTATTCTTTTGAGAAGGCAAGGAGAGGATAAAAATTAGTACCATACTTATGAAATCATCACATTTTTCACTCCATGATTTACGCGAGTACCGGACGATCGAACGCAAGCAGTATTATTATCTCGCGGGTCAAGTACACACGGACGGTATCACTCGCGTTACTCCTAGCGCTTGCAAAACGATTTTATTCTATCGACTACCGTAATGGATATGTCAGTTCTCTTTAAAAATTGATAGATTTGATCCAATGAACTTGAAAAATTATAAAATTAACACTGTTTTCAACCTCTTCCTTCAACTCGTATTCGTCGCTAAGTGTAACGTGTTCAAAATGGACAAAATGGACTGTATGGCTTCAGTGGCATGGCGCTAGCGCCGCGTATGTTGGACGGTGCGGTACAGCATGGCATCGCTCCTTTAGTTTACATTTTAAAAGCAAAATTTCACATTTCTCATACTACCTACTGCTTTATCGAATGTTGCAGAATGATAATATATCAATACAACTGTTAAAATCATGAATGTACATGCCCCGGCGCCCCTCCCCGCTTGTTTGACAGACGAAGCCAAGTCGGGTCGATACTGCATATCAACATAGAACAAAAAATACATGTATAAGATCGAAGAAAATGAAAATTAATTAAATATATAGCAAATGAACTTACCACATTATCTCTTGACATCTTATCGTCCATGCTGACTGCAAAGAATGTCAATTGTTCCCTGTTATTTGCAGCAAAGTCGGGAAGACTTGCTCGCATCCAATGTGATTACCGTACGTACGGTGTACATCACTATCCTGCTGTGGATAAGCTCCAAAACCAGCTGTAGGATTTATCTTCATCAAGTCAGGGGCAGATAGTGTGCTACCGTCCTAAGTGTTTTCAACTTCTGAAGCAAATAACCTATGTGCCACATTCCTACATTACTTGTTCGGCTCGAAGTTGTGCTGCTCCACGAAAAAACACTCGTATACAGCAGGCTCCTGCACAGAGTGATCGAGCCCATCTATTTTCACAAGGCTAGGGGTCTTTTCATCACCTAGGAGAGGTACGTTTCTACCAGGCGGCCATGACAGTGTTCTATATCTTTTTTTAAAAGTGATCTATATCGTTTTAAAAGTGATATTTAAGCTCAGGCAAAAAGTGATCTATAGCTTTTTAAAAGTGGTCTATATCTTTTTAAAAGTGATCTATATCTTTTTAAAGTGATCTACAAGCCCAGGCAAAAAGTGGTCTATATCTTTCCAAAGGGGCCAATATCTATTTTCACTAGGCTAGGGGGTCTTTCCATCACCAAGGAGACGTACGTTTGTACCAGTCGGCCATGACAGTGGTCTATATCTTTAAAAAAATGAAAAAAGACCCCCCTAACTTACCAAAGTATTCTATATCCTTCCCCCACAAAGACCCCCTAACTTACCCAAAAGTGCTTTACAGCCCCCTTTACTACTCATAAGTAATAATAAACGCAAACATGATTGAGAACCCTGATTATATACCTGTATCAAACTCAATCTACTGAATGAAACACAAATAAAGTAAGATAAAATTACAAGGGCTTCACAACATTATTCTTTTAAGGTAAACTACCACTTGCAAAATGAGAAACCATCTGTTGTAAGAACACTGATTTGAATATATACTGACAGTGAGATGAAAACTTTCATTAAATATGAAAAATGCTTAATGAGGCCAAGAAAAATAAAAAATTTGTTTCTCATCTTAGACATATTTCAAAAATGATGCGGTGACGCGGTTATTTTTACTCTCAATTTTTTTATTCTTCAATCAACAAGAACGCGGGAAAAAAACATGAAAACAACATAGGAATGCACGCAGAGATAAATGCACAGCAGTGTTGCTTTATTATTTTTGTATAGCAACAGTTCTGCTGTTTGACTTTTAGTGCAGCAATGCACAGTTTTGACAGCGTAATATAACAGTGACATATGTGTATAGTTCTGAATGGAATGTTAGTGTCAATTATTTTGTTTACGGTTCTGTTTTATACAGCACTGTGTTATGCACTATCGTCGCGTATTTTTGCGTTTATTTTTTTGTTGTATTTTATTTTCTCATGAGCAGGAAAAAAGGTTGACGCGGCGGGTCTGAATTGACGCGCGCAAGGATGAGACAAACGTTTAATTTTTCTTGGCCTTAGATGTTGATTTTGCTTACATTTTGTGGTTCAAAAGTTGCATGCCACTGTGGACCATGGTGAGTACATAAAATATCAAGACCGGCATCTGATAACATGATGGTAACAACAAAGAGGAGGGTATTTTATGTACACAGGTAATGTGTTTACAAGTTGAGGTCTGCTTACACGTGTTCAGAAAAATTATCATGCATATCCAAAACCTTTATCATTTGCAATTCAAAATGCATCATCATTTTTAACTTATTGTATGTGTTAGTACAACTGTTAATGAAGTATACAGCTGCAAGTATTAGCCTTAAGAAACCTTGATGGTGCACCAGACTCGTTATTTTGATGCAGAAATTGAATTTCTAATCTTAATCCAAAGATAAATTCACTGCAGCCAGTACTGAAAATGACGATTTGTCGAAGTGTTACGTCAGGAACATCACCCTTTTCAACATCCTGAAGAAAATCTACCCAATAGGACAACACATTACTTTCAACATTGAATTTGTTTGATCCAAATTCACTTCTCGTGTATTTTACCTTGTTCTCAGCAGCAAACATATCTGCTGTGAAAGCAAGAAATTGATGGCAAAATGCTGTCTTGAAACTATTTGGATACTGCTGCATTGCAGCAAGTATTCCAAGTGTAGATAGACCATTAAACTGATCAAGTGTAGGTCTGTTCCTGCCATATAAATACCATTTTAATGAAGACAAGATAACCCTTTTTGTCATATTCACATCTGTTTATTTTCCATGTGCAAGCTAAATCAAGGAAATTCTCCAAGCTTCAAGTTATCACACTGTCAGTTTCAGACAAAATGGCATTCTTAAGTTTAATTAATTCCATTTTACCATAACTATTTTGTGGGAGATCATCCAATGTAGGTTTTGCACATCTGGCTCAAACACTACAGCATCAAAAAAGGGAGGGAGGGGCCCCCATGAACTAAGGACATGGCAATCAGTTGACCAGCGAAGTAGTACACTGTAAAGTTAAGTGTTCAAGGATAGAACACCAATTAAACGCCTTTTTGTAACACTTTTTGAACGCCTCTAGACGTTCAGAAATTTAACACTACGTGTTCAACCAACGTTCAATTTTTGAACACACGTGTGCAGATTTTGAACGCTACGTTTTCATCAGACAGTATATTGAACACCATGGTGTTCCATATCTGAACACTCGTTGCACAGGGAATATGTTCAAAAACTTGAACGCTTTTACGCGTTCAAAGGGCTGTAACACTTTTTGAACGCATGGACGCCGTTCAACGATAAGTGTGTTAAAGGCTAGAACACATGATGCGCGCTTGTTGAACACCTTTAATTTGGGCGTTCAGGGGGTGTTCAAGCCTTGAAATAACATTACAGACAATTGATCTATAGTAAAATTATTTATTCTAAAAATACACGATATATTTCTAGAGTAAAATACAATAATTTACTGTAAAATGGGCAAATAAACATTGCAACTTTGTATGTAAAGTTTGTCAGAGGAAAAAAACCAATAGCGTCAACACCTTCCTATCAAAACATAAGCAATAAAAATCACCATATTGTGAATTACGTTTTATGTTCATACTTGTTTAAAACGTACAAAAATCATCTGAAAAAGCTCAAAATTTGGCATACCTATTGTGTTGAAAAGATGTATATGTATGAAATGCATACTCCATTTTGTAAGATGGTTTCTTAAAGACATTTCCTCTTGTATAGACAATTGTAAATTTTGAAGAAAAAAAGTTAGTCAAGGCTTCTCTGGTGCACATGGTATATAGTTGTCCACACTAAAGTAAACACAACATGTCAAGTTGTCAAAGTGTCACAGTAAGGCACAACATGCAGAAAGTGGGGAAAGTGGGTCCTTGGCAAGGTAAAAACCTATTCCCTTGTCCAACAAAGTCCTTCATAAACAAAGGTTTGTTTGTTTGTAATATTCTTTAAATAAACCTTGAAATAAATGGGTGGCATTTCAAAACTCTACTTTTCAGAAATTAAAAATACATTAACTAATTTTGACTTCGTTTGATAAGTTTTTCTGTGTGTTAATAAGCATTGCTGTTGAACCTGGAAAATTCAGTCCTTACTAAAATTCACTTATAAAACGAAACTTCAGTCTGAAACCAATGGCAACAACCTAGTAGCCATTCCAACACCAATATAGCAATATTTCTGCATAATTTGATCAATCTGAAAAAAGCTATACGCAGAAACTTATGTCCCGAATATCAAAGCTGTTCAATTAGCAGTTTGAAGAAGATTGTTAAAGATTTTTTGACCAAAAAACAAAAATTGCCATTAAAAAAACTTGAATATTTCATCACAACTAGCACAATTTTGACGAAGGTCATTCTTAGGGACATGTTTACAGAATATCGAAGACGTCAAACCACCAGTAAAGGAGAAGAAGATTTTTGCAAAACAAATAGCATAATTAGCCTCAAAAATACAATTTTGCGTATTTCATAATAACTTGAACATATATAATTAGGGTAATCCCTGGGAGCCTGTACTCCAAATATTAGAGGAATCGCAAAGGTGGTTTTGAAGAAAAAGCTTGGGATGTAAAACTTTGAGAACGATGCCACACATTCATCTATTTGATAAGCTCTTCGCGTCGCTAACGGCAAAGCTAAAAACAGTAACAAATCGAGAACAAAAGACGTGTTGATCTACAATACAAAGTAATGTAAGATTTGGTAGTAGGCTATGATCAACTAAATATTACGAGAGCATAAGCCTTCAAAGACGTGAAGTCTTCTTCATCAGATGCAAGGGTGGAATGATGAATTGAAGCAGAAAGCGACAGAAAAGTCAGAGTGAAAATTTTCACTCTGAATTTTCTGTCGCTTGCGGCTTTAATTCTTCATTCCAACCTTGCATCTGATGAAGAAGACTTAACGTATTTGAAAGCTTATTCTCCGGTAACATTTAATTGACCATAGCGTTCTACCAAAGCTTAGATAAATTCAGAACAAAAATACAGAAACTTATCAAAATTCAGTTACTGACCCTCGAAAGTTTAAATCTACATTAGAGATGGACTGAGGTTCTCAAGCTGTTTTCTTCGATTACCAGGTAAATCCAACTTTTTACATCCTGAAAATAATGCAACAATAGGTAATATGGCGACATGAGACTTTAAATAAAAAACAAGGTAGCCTTAGTAGATTAAGGAAAGGGGTGACTTTGGTATACAGTGCCTCTCTTCGATACTGTTACAAAATATTGGCTTGTTCTTGTTATCAACTTATGAAAAGTAAAAATTAAAGCGAACTCTCACATACTGAAACAATAGAGTGTACACTCTGCTATGTTTAACTAATGTTTTACATGCGATTGTGATTACTAAAAGACATGTGTTAGCTGTGATTACGCAGCGGTAATGTGGCATATCGATCGCTCTCGGATCAAGGATCATCGATCGCGACACAGTTGTGTGGTGATGACCCTTGACCCGAGTGCGATCGATACGCCATCGCCCAAAACAACGCTGCGTATTCACAGCCAGTGCATGGTATACCTGCCAAAACAGGTTTCTTCACGTATTTTAGCTATTCCAAATTACTTTATAAATAATTTCAAAGGATAATAATACAGATGCTTCAAAATTTAACACCTTTTACTATTTTGGAGAGAAAACTTACCCTTTCTGGTCTAGTTTCCGCACGATCACGACTTCAGCGTGCGTTTACAAGAAAAATGTCGCAACTTCCGTTTTGATGCATGACGGGATAAGAAAAGGCACCAAACTTGAACACCAAGTGTTTAGAAGTAGAACGCCTCTTGCACGCCGATGTTAAAATTAAAGCGTTCAGGGTGGTTATCTGATTTTCTTTTCAAAATTTCAAAATTTTAACCCGTAATAAACGTGTAAAATTATTTTGTATACTCCTTTTTTAGAACAAACATACTTTCAATAATTTTAGACCGGAGATATTTTTCACTAAGTGGGAAATTCGTTACATCAAAATCAATGTACGTTTGCCGGACAACAATGCAGTAGTAAATTTAATATTGCCATAGTAAAGTGTAAACACTAAAGATTGTCAATTGTTTTGTAGTATTGTAAAATTTCTGTATTACTGAGTTTTTGAACACTTGAAGGAGATGGTTGTTAACACTCCGTGTTCAGGTTAGAACATCACTGTTAATAATATGAACACTAGTGTTCACAATATGAACACTAGAAGTTCAAATTTGAACACCGACGTCTACATTTTGAACGCGTAAAGACGCGTCTGGCGTCCGCTATTTCTACAGTGTATTCATTCTCATCAATACACTTGCCAACATAGGAAATATACTTTGATTTTGCATCACCATCAAACAGCTGAGAATTTGTGATATGATTCAAACAAAGTGTCAACATTTCTCTCATTGGTCCACCAGCATCAACTGCTACCTCTGAAGACCCCCCATCATCTGTAAATTTGACTGATATTTTGTTACAAAGATTAAAAGACTTGCGTTTCAACCCACTTTTTACACCTTCAAGGAGTTTATTCCTTGAAATGTTAAACTTTGATAGCTTTTCGCCAGCACTCCAATTACGCTCAGCACCACACGACAACAACAACACGAACTTTTCTAACATAGTATCGCTTAAATATTGGCGAAAATCCGGAAACTACCGAAAGGTGCATGGTCTGCACTCTTCGGAAAAGAGAGTCCAGAGGTACCTGAGGAGGGGCGTACATGGAAGGGTTACGCGCTTAACACGTTGAACAATACCCGTTGCTAGTCTGTCTTTCTATTTTTCTGTGGTTTAGTTCAACAATGCTGGTTCAGGGAAATTTTATGCCATGTCGTATACGCCAGCCTATCAAGCGGAGAAGCTGACGGCTAAGTAACGTATCGCAAGGTAAACAACCGACGGTTCGCTTCCGGTCCAGTCGGCCCAGCCAGTGAACCGATGTCGAACGGTAATATACCGTTGCCGAGCCGGAAGTGTAAATGGCTGATTTCATGCAGTGCATTATGGACAAAGCATTATATCAGCCTCATTTTTGCTTCTTATAGTTGCATTAAAATGGCGACCCTCCAAAAAGGCATGCGAAAATGCTAGAGTGAAAAATTGCAACCCGCATCCGAAAAACACCGGTCTTCCTCCTCGTAATTTCTGACCAGTCCTTAAACTACGGAAATGATTAAGACTTAGTGAATCTACAAACAGTGACAATGATAGTTATACTGACACTAACATAACATATATCAGTTCTCCAATTACGTGAACGATCTGGTAGAAAGTGGAAATCATGATATGAGTATTAAGCAAACAGAGTTTGAATTGTTTATTTCCAAAGTTTCACACCCACTGGGCGTTCTAAAATGTTTAACTACCCCATCAATCAGTGAAAAGCTCCATCAGCTCTACTTTTAGCTATTTTTACAGTATCTGTTTGTTCTGTGCATCAACTGCAGTTCCTGGTTCAAATCCTTCAGGTGTGATGAAACGCCCAGTATTTAGCTTTATGAACACATCCTATATTTCAAAACAGTAAGCATTGTTACTGTTGAACATTGAATTCAAATCTGGACAAGAATTTATCTGTCGACAATAACAATAGTCATTACACGTGTATGGGCTTGTTGACAAGCAGAATACTTGGCATATTGACATGCTATGTAGGGAGTATATGAGGAAACAGCATGTGATATACAGAACAATAAAAATAAATGTATGACCAAAAGTTACGGCAAAATGCCCCTTTAATACCTTCGCTTTAATATAACAAAGTCATTTTATCAAGGTTATCAGGGATCACTGTGGGGCGCGATAACGCGATATTTAAGCTCAAAAATCAGAAAAATCGCATTCAGAAAAATCAATAGGGCAAAAAAGTCACGCCGATAATGCAAATGGCGCGTACGTGAAACATTTATACGCGATCTAAATTCATATGTTTGGCAGGTTTTCAGTACAGAACCACTCACTGTGTCACCGTAGAGAGCGCTATAATTACGCTAGGAAAAGCTAGAACCAAACAGCGTTGTGATTGGTTGCCAACAGGAAGTTTTGTCAGCGTGTTGGCGTCGTTCAAAATGGCGCTTTCGAAGGAATCGTGTCCAGTACGAGTGGTAGTGCGAAGAAAAAACGAAAATGCACTATTCTGGACTACAGAATACTATATGGAAATACTATAGAATACTATATGGAAATATTTCGTGATAATTAGTTACGTTCAATCCATGGACGACGCAACTATATTTCGACGTGTATTATGGCGCTTAGATATCGGACACGGGCTGTCTCTTTGTGTTGCGTTCGACACCTTGTATCATACGGTGTGGCTAACTTCGCCAAATTTGTAGCCCAAAATGGCTTCTACCGAAAAAAAACTATCCAAAATGGGACGGCAGCGTCACCTGACTTAACATGCGGTAGCATGACTTGTAAAACGCTATCAATATGGAGCGAAGTGAGTACAACAAACAGCATTTTCATTAAATGTCTGGAAACTCAGGTTGTCTGAAAACTGTCACACTGGGTGTATTGTTATGCAAATTAACCAATATGCAGAAAATCAGGGAAAGTTAGGTTCCCACAGACTTTGAAATTCTCCCACTGTTTAATTTATGTGAGATTTTATATCATGCAGTTCTTGAGCCAGGGTAATCCCTGGGTTATGCGCACAATGCAAACTTCGAGATTTTAGGAGTAGGGTCACATTTTAGAAATTGGCATCGGGGACGGTCACATTTTTTAAAGGGCATCCGCGGGAGGTCACATTTTAAAGGGGCATCCGCGGGAGGTCACATTTTCCATGATGATAAGTTTATACATCAAAATGTCATGTAATGATTTTGTTTGTAAGGTAAATTGATTATACAGCTTGTTCCCCTCAGGGCTTCAAGCCCTTTTAGTTGCACAGAAGCTTGTTTTGAAGGATATTTTGAAGGATATTTATGTTTTGTAACAAAAGGTACAATGCAAGCCCACAGAATGGATGATGAAAAACCGCTTAGGTACACAATGTTTTAACTAGAATTCAAAGGGAATAAAATTTCAATTTCTACCATAAAAATCATTCACATACCATAAACCCGCATCAATAAAATCTCTGTTAAAACTGACTGACCATGGATTACAATATTTTGATTATTCCAAATGAATTTGTTCTCATATGTTTTATGTCTAATTGCAGACCATGTTGAAAATACATCTTTACAGAAGCTAGGAGATTACACCCTGTGGTATCGACACAGTAGTTACAGTTAACCCGGGGATTAACGTTGCAGATGTTGTTAACTTATAACTTAAGAAAAGTTTCCATCCAGTTAGGTTATAAGCCGTTTTAAGCTCGAGACCTAAGCCACATTTCGTAATAAATGAAGTGCATGAAGACCACCTTTCTATACAAACAAGAGTACTTCATCTAATCCTCTCATGTTTATCGAAAAAATCTGTTTGCCCCTTTTTTGCTGCATGAAAAGGAGGGAGCCACAAACAAAACATTTTTTAATCCAGTTCTTTGCAAATATTCATTCAATTTTAACTTACCTGTTAACCCTAGATTAAAATATTGGTTTGGTTCACTATCTAGCTCATCAAGCAGTCGTGCCTTACGTGATAAAGAAATGTTAATTTATGTAAATGTATCCAAATCACCCGATTTCATGACTTCTTTTTTCTCCAATTTTCAAGATTTCCAAAGAATTTAACTCCACTCAGGCTGGGTCAAATTTTCTGAAATTTTCACGTTATGCTCTTTAAATACCATATAAATTAAAAAGACTATTTAGTCTTGCAAAGAAATTCTTACATTTTGAATAAGAGGTGTTTTAATTTTGCTACTCATGATTTTAATCACTTTTTGAGTGCCAGTCTTTCAACCAATGCCATTTTAGACTGAGGATAGATAATGCAAAATAAAATAGTCGTTTTTTCTACATATACTTATTTTCAAGCGAAATATAACATTTCAGATAATAGTTTCAATGGTTTTTCTTAAATTAATGTTTATCATTAATACCACACTTGAGGTTTTAACCCCAAATATGCACCCCCTTCATTTTTCGAGTAAACTATTGCTACCATAGTAAACTTTAGATTCTCTACTTTTTGAAAATATCACGAAAGGGTTTTCTTGTCATGTCAGAGGAGAAATATTCCTTTGAAAAACCGCGATGGCAACATGCAACTCCACCTTAGGGACCGAGCACAATTAACGGCAGGGGGGGCCGGAAGAGAAAATGGGGGGCCACGAAAAAAAATGAGTGTTCTTGGGGTGGGCCATGAAAATTCCAGGGAAAGTAAGGGGTGGGCCACCAAAATTGTTTACACCATGACAGACAGAGAATATTTTTCAGCATTTTTGTTCCTTGTTGAAGCTGGAGTTCCTTGTTAAACTTCTTGTAGCATGATGAAATACCAAGTCTTAAACCTCACAATGCAGTTGTTATGTGTAAAATGAGCAATATTATTATTGAAAATTGACTTAATTTATCAGCAGTAATAATGGTTGGTAACGATACAGAGGCTCGGTTGAAACTGGTTATTTCATCATGCTATAGGAATCCCTTATAGAACAGGAATGCCTGTCAGTACCATGTGAAATTAGCATTCACATGGCTAGTTGGCATGGCTTAATGCATGTGCATAGGGAATAGGCAGTCAGGCAGTCCACATTCATTTCAGAAGCACGTAGGTAACATGTGTATAGGCCGAAATATTTAAATGAGCTAGCCATTCACATACATGTGAACGAATGGTTATTCTGAATCCACTCACACGAATGGTTATTTTGAATGCACATATAAATGACAGGGTCATCCTGGCAGAAAAAGAGCACCATAAAAAGTACTGATTTGACACCCGATTTTACTTATTTTGATGTTGCCGTTATGAATTTGGTAAACATTGTTACATTTGCATGTTTGCAAGGTGTAAGCAAACATCAAATAAGTGAAATCAAATTCCAGTAAAATCAAGTACTTTTTAACACAGCCTCTTTCGGTGAATTATATGATACAATGGTTGGAGATGTAATTTAACCATATTGGCCTAAAACTAAGACAGGCCAAACAGAGTTAAAAGCAACTCTGACTCACCTGAACACAGCAAACACAAGCAGACTCACCTTTCCAAAAGTTCAAAATAAAAAGCACAAAACATATCTGTAAGTCTGATGACCATTTAATAATTAAATTTTTGGCTTCAACAAATTTCATAGACACAGTGAAAAGTGATTTAGTCCAAGATTAGTTTTAAAAGAGTTCATTTAACTCTGGCCAAGTCTTGTCTTTTATGTCCTATTTTGTTTTGAAATTTGACATTGAAGACTTCTTTACGTAAGTCATGATTATTCTTGCCAAATTTTCTTGGGCTTGGCTGACATGCACACTGAAATGAAACAGAAAGACGAGAATGAACTTAGCAACATTTATTAAGACGACAACTTTACAATAAAGTTTCAGAACATGTGTGTGATTTGTTACATACACATAGAGGAATTTTTACATCTTTGCGAGTGCAAAATTAATACATTGAAAGTGTAACATATATGTCTATAAATGTATTGGGTTTGTGTATGTTGTATTGACTTGACTAGTTGCCACAGCCACTATACCGATTAATTTATGTACATCTTTACAAAGTGAGGGCATCACAATTCATAATTTGAATCAATACAAGAAAGTATGTTTATACATGAGGCAAACAAATTATTGAAATCATTAAAAATTACAGCTGCTGTCCCTTGAAAATTAAGACGTTTCACATTTCTAAATATTTTTTCTGTCTTTCAATACAAGGCTTCTTACCTGGCAATATCATATTAACAATGGATTTTAAAACTAACCATGTGGATGATGTATAAAAGAAGTAAAAAATGCAAGTAAGACCGGTGGTACAAACAATCATAAGTTTACATAGCCATGTTCATCCTACGATCTACCGGTAGTTTTGTTTTTTTTTAATATTTTCATTTCGCCTATTTTTTTTATAGCAGTGTTTTTGCACTGAGTGATCATGGACGCAAACTAAGCTTAGGCGTTGTTCAAGCCCAGCTTTGTTTTGCGTTAATGGCCACACTGTACACCTCCCTCCGCCCTGTCCAGGTATACAGATACGTACTTTCTTTTCACCCCTAAAGCTCAGGTTAAAAATGTCGGGCCATATACAAAATCAAGCTTCCCAGGAAAACATCAGTGTGCAGAGAAAAGCCTCTCTATAAGGCATACTAATTTCGTAATTGTCCTTTATAAATATGCATTTCAACTTACCGGATGAATGGAAAATTATCGTCCACGACGACTTGCTATCTCGGTCACTGCATCCAACACTGTCGCGGGGAAATACACTTTACCTTCATGCCAACTGAAACATTACCACTTAGACCTAAGTCACTTGCTGTTTTGACTAAAAATGTGTCGTCACTGGGGGAAGAAATGACCGAGAAATCAGCCATAATTCGTAGGATTCAGCTGGTCCATTACTTCAAAACTAAATCTGCGCAATCTCATTTGAGAGATGCAATGTGATATCCGATAACGATCGTGTGGGAACACAAAGCATTAGTCAAATTCGAAAGGTCAAGGGTCGTGATCGTCGCAAAATTTTGACATTTCAAGTACGCGTAAACTGTTCTTTTAGATTTTTCTAATAAGCAAAAATTGACTTTATATGAAGAGATCAGTTAAAATACGGACGTCCAACACACTAAGTGAACCCTGTTGCAATTCTGATCAGCCTTGTTAAATTCCAGCTTACTCATTTACGGGACCCTTACGTGCATACCCTGTTGCGTCCCGTCCACTCTTCCAACACAACTCTTTCCAAAGTCACGACATCATACATCGTCAGAAGCGTTAGTCCATCCGGCTCGACTTTTGAACGGTTTGGGGATGAACAGTACCTGTACTGCGTTTCCATTAAGTTTTATGTAAGTTGTAATCGCGAAAGTTTTACAATGGCAGATGCAGAACCGTCGCAAGTGTGTTCGTCGTTGTTGTGTGATGATCTGACGTACATGTACATGACTGCATAGCCAGTTGCTGACGGACGTACGCGAAAACGTGGACCGTATGAGAAAAAATAAATGACAGATCCAACCATATTACGTCTGGAAATGTGAGTACCTTTCAATGGAATGTAGGTTCCGATCATATGGAATATTTAGCGGTGAACATGTGTTTATTATTGCACATTTTGAAATAAAAATAAACGATGTTTAAAATTTGATCTGTGCTGATTTAATTTAGAGGCTGCTCACAGACGTTTGCAGCCATCTGCATGACTTCCCTCTTGTCATATTCATTGGTTTATACTGAAAATCCTAGTCTCGTTTTTTTGAATGGAAATGAATGAAACCAATGCTAATTATATTTAAGGGATAGATTGTAACTTCATAATTTTGGCAGAAATTGTGTTCTTCGTACATCGACTACAGGTTTTTCTCTCTTTTCAAAATCATGTTAGCCAGTATTGCTAATGTTATTCTATTTTCTAAAACACGTTCAAATATCCAGTCTTCACGACCTGTATTATGTACAGTCAGCATTGTTATTGTTGGTAAACACATTTTGGTCTGGACTAAACTTCAATTGAACACAATAACAGTGAACTTTTATAATATACATGCACACAAAGTGTATGTTGGTTGTATTGATAATATCAACGAGCTAATTCAACTTAAATTTGTGAACCAATGAAGTAAGTGCAGTTGATACATAACAAAAATATTAACAAAATCAAAAACTTACAGCTTTATACTGTCACTTTAAAATGGCAAACTGTTGCTTCTGTAGCCACTAAATATCTAAGTCTGAGAACAATTTAACTGGTAAATGTGACCCATGTGCCATTTCTATAGTGCAAACATGAGTAATTTCACCTGAAAAACTTAACCCAAGTAAAATCAACTCTACACATGAGTGCCGCCTAATTTATTTAAATTAAATAGACAATAGGGATGTGAAAACATGAGAATTGACAACAAGTCAGTCCTTGGAGTTTATTAATGCATGTCTAAATTTTTACTGCCACATGTGTAAGCTACCATTCAATCCATTGACAATCTTCCCTTCTATCATGAATCAATAGGACTGCTAATGAATGGTTACTTCACATGGCTGAGTCTGATTTCACATGCATAGCTAGTGATGAATGTTCAAATTTTAACATGTCATATTTCCAATACTGGCATGTGGCAGGTTGGACTGCTATGGACTGCCTATTTTCCTCAAATAACCATTCAACCTGTTCCACACAGGAATGTGGACTGGCTAATAGGCAGTTCAGAACTAGAATACGTAGTGGACACACAGGAAAAAAATACTGAAAAAAAGGAGGAAAAATGGCATTAATGGGTCTTTTATAGTTAGCCCATGAAGGACTATTCCAATGGCAGACTGTCATTACAGTGGAGTAACATTGAATATCTTGGGTAGTCATAGAAAGGCAGACACTGGGTTGTGGAAAGTGCATTGAAATCACAATGGTCATGTTATACATTTTTCCCCAACATCTGAAAACATCATACAGATACTCAGTTGAAGTAAAGTTATTTTATTTGTTTATTATTTATATATTTATTTGTTTATTATTTATTTCAAGAATGCAAGAATGTTGTTTTCACTAAAGCATATATTAAAAGTTATAAGGATTATATATGTGTACAACTTTGTACCTATGTAATCTTTCTTTTTTGGGGAGGGGGGGCCACAAAAATTTTGTCGCCGGTGATGGGGGGGCCACTAAAATTTTTGCTGGTGTTAGGGGGGGGCCTGTAAAAAATATACGCACCACATATTTTCTCTTCCGGGCCCCCCCCTGCCGTTAATGTGCTCGTTCCCTTAAGTGATTTTGAACACTATGAATAAGCGTACTTTGTACACATGCAGTATGCAATAGCTTTAGCTGTAGATATTATCGTAAAATCTTGTCTAATGTACAAGTAACCGCACAAAGATGCTTACACTTTTGTATACAACACGATGGGAACTATTTTGGGATAATTGGACTGTGAAGTAATGTCGGTTTAATCTGCAAATGTAAGCTCATACGCTTTTCTTTTTACGTTATACATTTGTTTTATGAGTAATTTATAATATTGCAACATTCAGTTCTAGAGCACCTAACACTTTTGAGAAATTTGAAAAATATGAAGATCCAATTATCCCAAATAGTTCCAATGGTGGTGTACATTATCGCGTTCTTTATGTCTTCTTCTCACCATACAGACCGGGTCAATAGTTAACTTTAATCACCAACAAATTATATGAGGTTATATAACTGCTTTAAGACAAACTGCACCATACAAGTATTTTCAGCTTGCCATTGAATGCTTAGCTGTTTAATTTGAAATAAATTTACTTTGCAACAATTAAGGAAATAGATTTTAGACAAATTTTATCTCTTTTTTATAAATCTTACATTGAAAGCGTTATCTCATTTTCATTCATTTGTTGGTATCAAAATCTGTCTGTTAAAAACAAAACTTCACTTGATAGAATTGTTTCACTTAGCTCAAAACTAATTGGTATACCCCAGAGAAGTCTTTCTACGTTTTATAATCAGCAAGTACTCAGGAAAGCCCGCTCAATTCTTTTGTCTTGTGATCATATTTTATCAGCAGAGTTCGACACACTTCCCTCTGGTCGGCGTTTTAGATACCCGGCTTGCAGGTCAAACCGGCGCAAGTTGTCATTCATTCCAACCGCTGTGCGGCTTTTAAATGATTCCTAAACTGTTTTTTGTATAGTCCTGCGTCTCCTACCATTTTGTAAATTTGTATTATATATTTTTTTGATGTTGTATTTGAGCCACGCTTTTTAATTGCCCATGTTTGGGATAAATAAAGTTCTATTGAATTGAAATGAGCCTTTCATTCCCTTTTTTGGTCACTTTCTTGCCATGATGTTTTCCATAGTCAGACTGCAATAAGGATAAGATCTCTTTTCCACGTGAATTTCATTTCCCAAGTTTTACCAATTTGGACGATACTTTAACCCAAAATGGTCTGTCAACAATCATGTATCTAGAGGGCATTTCCTCTGCCAGAGACAACCAGACCTCCAAGACTAATTAACATTGTCAGCTATGATGTCCTATTGAACAAGAAATACAGTTTCTTTCAGGTCTAGGGACCGTTTTTATCTAAGGTATACTAGAAACGTCTCAAACATTGAATTAGTGTATGACTTATATGTGCTGTAAAGTAGAATCTGTTTATTGTTTTATTAACAATTTTATCATAGATTGAAAGATTAACAACGTATCCTGTGTTAGTGCGGAGAAGAGGTCACATTTTAGAAATAGTTTCAATCTTATGACACTGCAATAAAAACTAATACTGATACGAAATCATCAAGGGCATGGGAAAGTTCAAAATACAAACAGCGTCACTAGTCCCTGGAGCACAAAGTACACGCTCGTCAAATGTTTACATGCACTTTTTATGATGGGGGATTATGGTCGCTATATCAGCGACGTTTCCAAGGGCTCGAAATTAACGTAGTCCCATTGGGCTACCATTTTTTGAAGTTGGTAGCCCAGCGACAAGGTCTGGTAGCCCATGCATGAATGAAGAGGTTTTTTTTGTAAAGGATATTTTTATTTATATCTAGACAATGAACGATTTATTTTGCATAATTCTATCCAGTAAGTGAATTTTCCAGTCATTTGACATCAATACCTGCAGATCATAGCCTTAGGAGAACGGTATAGCATGTGTAGTGGACAACGGTGACGCCTCAAAGTTTGACGACCTATTCACACATACGCAGAGCTTATGTGCAAATTTTGATGTTCGCAATGACAAATACTTTTCACTCAGCATGTGTAAACATAACATGGCTAAAATAGATTGGCTATGAATTTCAGGATGACAACTTGGTACAGTCATGTTCCTAATACTTTCGTGGCAATTTTGACTATATTTCCCCACCATATCATGGGATGATCTCGTACACTTCGGAAAGCGTAAGTTGTGGATGGCCCGACAGCTTTTTCTTTGCAGTTTGAATAATTTTGTGTTTAATTGTGACTGATAAATTGTGATTAAATGACTATGAAAATGAATTTTCATTGGCCATCATTTCCCGAGCCTGTCATCAAAGTACATCAGTTCAGATAATGATATTTTATTGAAAGTTTGTCGCAACGAATTCGACATGTCCTTTCTGTGCCCAGCTGGGTTGACTGTATGAGCGTCGGTCATCTCACAGCGATCAACATCATGTCGCCCACTAAGTAATGTCATGTCCCAGGCTTTGGTAGTCCGTGTAGGCTACCATTTTATGGGTTTTGGTAGCCCCAGGGAAAAGTCGGTAGTCTGTGGCCGCGGGACTACCGCAAATTTCGAGCCCTGGTTTCCGGTTGTTCCAGTTCAGGGGATGTCAAAGGCTATCATAAAATGAGAAACGTTATTTTGTATCAGTTTGTTGAAAATAGGACGCTTTGGTCCGTTATAAAAACTCTGCCACGTCAAGCAGTACATAGGTGCTGTTTTCTGCCTTCTGATAATGCCAAACATAATAATATTCAGTGCCGATTTGATATATTCACAAGCTGTGTCAACCGTGACCACATGACAAATGGTTTTTAGACGGACGCCTCACTCGCTGCGCAATGCTTTGTAAATTTCAGGTGTGCAATTTGGTCCCCAACTGGTCATTGTTCAGTAGACACTAGCCCTCTGGGACACTTACATAGGCCAGAATAAGTCTTTGCCATAGCTTAGCTGCAAAATTTATAGGGCAGGTCAAAGGTCATTGAAAAATCAGAAAAATTATTATTTTAGACAATCTTCTTCTCAAAATGTGCAGGGTCTACGCCCTTGATATTTGGCATAAAGGAGACTGGCCCCTTGGTCTACAAAAAGTAAGAACAAAATTTTGATTGATTAATTTTTATGCAAATGAGGTAAAATTTACAGATTATGTTCAAAATGGCCGCCAGGTCATGTGACCTATTGTTATGTTCATGTGATTAAAAATTACTTGTCAGGAGTTTTGCCTCTGCGCCAAATTTGAAGTTTCTAGGTGCAACGGTCTTTGTGTGGCAGTTGCGTTTAAAAGGACGAAATAAGAAAAAGAATTTGATTTTGATTTTGATTTTTCAAATGAACGTTTATTACTAAAATAAAACTCCTGTAAAGAAAAATATACATCAAATCATTTCAATTTTTGAGACGAAAAGCAAAATTAAAATCAGACAAAAAGGTGAAAAACCAAGAAGAAGAAGAATAGTTATAATAATAATAAATTAAAGCTGAAAGCAGCATTGGCGGGATGCAAGCTGTTGCGACGTTTGACAGTTATTGTACCGAGGACACTAAGGCTACATTTTGGCTGAAATGGTCTTTTTGTTCTCGTTAAGTGGAATTTTGAATATATCTCGTGGTTATTGTTGATTTTTATGAAAACCAGTATGGCCGCCTAACCTCCTGACCCATCCATACGCCTTTCACAAACTGGAAAGTACTCAAGCTAAGGAAGATATGAGCAAAGTTTCAGTTAAAATGGTGCATTTGTTCGGGAAAAGAAGATTTTTGAACATTATTTGGTGGTTATCATAGCTTTTTTTGCAAAAAACAATATGACCGCCAAACCATGTGACCGATCCGTATGCCTTTTGCAAAGTTGATAGTACTCGCACCAATGATGGCATGAGTAAAATTCAGTTCAAATGGTGTTTTGGTTCTGGAGTTTAAGATTTTTGTAGATTAAATTCGATTTTACAAAATATTCAAATATGGCGGCCAAACAACGTGGCCGATCCAAATGCCTTTCGTGAACTTGATAGTACTCACTTAGGTGATGACATGTGTGAAATTTCAATTCAAATGGAGTTTCAGATTTTATAGATTATATCAGATTTTTTAAAAGTAGGGGCCCAGCCGATAAGCTTGGGCCCCTAAAAACAGAACGATTGCTAAAAGGTTTCGGACCCGTGGTCTCTAATTCCTAGCTAGGTCCAGTGATGGATGAAGCTTTCAAGTAGGGTAAACGATCCCATTTTGTCAACGGTAAACTGTACATTGACGGTCAACTATATCGAGAATGACACTTTTAGTACCTCTGATTTGAACTTGTTCACCGAATGCCACCGCAATGTACTAGTTAACACTTTTCTTTGGCCTTTTGGCTATAGCGTTAGGTGGCACATTGGCTTCCTTGTCATTGCTTATTCTTGTTGTTTAACGCTAACTGTGTTGTCTTTCACTCGTTGCTTGATGAGTCTGCGGGATGAGCATTTTGTCTCTTCACGTACATCTTTTTGCGACTATGTTCACCTTTGCTTTGCCGAGTTTTATGGGTTCTACAGGATTTTTTTCGTCCCTTGAAAGGGGGTTTGATGTTTGTTGATTTTTACTTTTCTTATTTTTTCCATTTTTAAAATCCGAGTCCACATTTCGAATCATACTGTCCGAACTTTGTCCAGCGTTCATTGAGTACATGATTAAAATGGTAAATAATGAAATCAGTGTTTTATCGTTGAACGTAGGAGGCATGGGCCAGCTCAAAAATCGAAAGAAAATTATCCATCTGCAGGGCTCGAAATTAACTTTTTTCCCTGGTAGTCCCATTGGGCTAACATTTTTTGAAGTTGGTAGCCCAGCGACAAGGTCTGGTAGCCCATGCATGAATGAAGAGGGGTTTTTAGAAAAGTATATTTTTATTTCTTTCTAGGCAATGAACGATTTATTTTGCATGATTCTATCCAGTAAGTGAATTTTCTAGTCATTTGACATCAATACCTGCAGATCATAGCCTTAGGAGAACGGTATAGCATGTGTAGTGGAAAACGGTGACGCCTCAAAGTTTGACGACCTATTCACACATACGCAGAGCTTATATGCAAATTTTGATGTTGGCAATGACAAATTCTTTTCACTCAGCATGTGTAAGCATAACATGACTAAGAAAAGTTTGGCTACGAATTTCAGGATGACAACTTGGTACAGTCATGTTCCTAATACTTCGTGGCAATTTTGACTATATTTCCCCCACCATATTATGGGATAATCTCTTACACTTCGGAAAGCGTAATTTGTGGAGGCCCGACAGCTCTTTCTTTGCAGTTTGAATAATTTTTTGTTTAATTGTGATTGAATGACTGAAAATGAATTTCCATTGGCCATCATTTCCTGAGCCTGTCATCAAAGTACATCAGTTCAGATAATGAATTTTATTGAAAGTTTGTCACAACGAATTCGACATGTCCTTTCTGTGTCCAGCTGCTTGACTGTATGAGCGTCGGTCATCTCACAGCGATCAACATAATGTCGCCCGCCCACTAAGTAATTCATGTCCAAGCCTTTGGTAGTCCGTGTGGGCTACCATTTTATGGGTTTTGGTAGCCCTAGGGAAAAGTTGGTAGTCTGTGGACGCGGGACTACCGCTAATTTCGAGCCCTGCATCGGATTAGGAATCAGGTGTACGTCAGAATGAGGTATACGTCGGTAAACGTCCGACCGTTTCGCATTATTTGAGTAAGCCAAGCCAAATCACATACGTCCGCACACATTTTGTGGAATGACCTTGGTCCGAAGAACAAGAACATTTTACACGCATTTAAACATATTAAATTTTGTGAACATCCAACGTGTCGTATTACATAAAAATACTCCTTTTCTCCCTCGATTGACAAAATAAATTGAGATTGCTGCCTTCTACATTGCAAATACGTCCGTGTCCCGGAAAAACTGACCTGCGACTCAGGAGTAGGGACAGGGCAGTAGATTTTTCACGTCATATATAGGCGCAATTTCTTGCGGACGCAAACACAGATCAATGTGCATGTCTAGTTTGAGCAGCCTGAGCTCTAGACGCGAGGATCAATGTGCATGTCTAGTTTGAGCAGCCTGAGCTCTAGACGCGAGGATTCACTCTCGCAAGCCAGAGCATGATTTCCGCTCCGTGGACCTATGCAAAAATCCGCTGTACGGGTAGCGCCAAGCTATTGCTGTAAAGGGCCGTGTCGTTTACGACGATGCGAGGATTATGATTTCCTGTCATCTTTTCACATGAATCCATTCACAAATGCTGCAGCAAGGGAGAACAACTTGAAGCAGCGAAACTGAGCGCAATTCTCTGATACTTTCTCTACTAAAATAATTGGACCTTGCGTCACCTTTATCAGGGTCAGTAATTAGTCTGTCGCAGATGTGAAGTCAAACGGCAGGCCAGTGGAAATCAGAGTGCAACTGTACTTACTAGTTTGACAGTGCGTTTGTTGTTGCTCGTGTAATAAGGATCAGCGATTTTTATTTAACTCTGCGTAAAGGAGGAAATGAGTTTGTTTGGATTGTTAACTTGAAGTTTTCGGCTAGGCTAGACTAGGCTAGGCTAGGCTCGGCTAGGCCTTGGTTTTGGAGTTTGCCGGAATTTGAAGATTTACCGCGGGGCTCATCCTACTGGAAAATGAACACTGGTGTTTTAAGGGACCCTGATTACACATCAGGCTTGGAAGAGAGCTTCAACAAATGGGTACGGGAAGCAACACGTTTTACAGACCCGAGAGGTCTTTGGGACTGGTCGAAGTTATGTATCAAAAAAAATCACAATTTTTTTGTAAAAAGAAACGTGCAGAGTTAAAGAGGCGGATTTGTGAATTAGAAAGGACTTTAAAGTACTGACGTGCGGGTCGTTTCATAGATGGATAAAACATATTTCGCCTTTCGACCGTTTTCCAAACAAACGAAATGAAGAAATATTCATAAGTTCTTCAGGTGCAGAATTTAATAACACAATCTGCAAAATCCCCGGTAAAATCATAGTTTTATCTAGCCACAAATTTCATCATTCAGTTGCATATCTCTTAACTTGTTTCCATTACTCTTGTAATTGAGAATCGTAAGATGTGATCGTAGTTTGGATATTTAACAGAACAGTACGGTATTTTGCATTATAATCTGCTCTGTGGAATATGACAGGTCCAATTCAAACCGCATCTGAATCCAAGGCTATCTTAGGGACTGGTCAGTTTCTTCGGCCTGGGGGCGGTGGATTCATGGGGGGGTCACCCTGTTTTTGACTTTGGTGATAGGGGGGTCATCATGTTTTTGAATTGCCCAATAGGGGGTCAGTGTGTTTTTTAAATTTCGACATGGCTCATACTTGCGAAAAATGCATTGTGCCAGCCACAAATTTCATCATTCAGTTGCATTTTTCGGCGCGTCCTTCGGGCGCGTAACTTTAATAATAATAATAAGACATATTTTTCAGAGCCCCGTCCTAGTGCAAAACTTTACTTTATCAGACATATATATATCTGAGATACCTGTATGTTTAAATTTTTTCGGCGCGCCCTTTGGGCGCATTTCTTTAAAGTATCAAACAATATTTTTCAGCATACCCTTCAGCTGCATGACTTTCATATATCAGATATGTATATATATCAGAGATACCTGGATGTTTAATATTTTTCGGCGCGCAGTAAATTAATATATCAGAGGTATATGTCAGATATATCTTGATGTCTGTAAATTGAAAGTCTGTTTTGCAAAGTGTACTAATCATTATGAAATCTGCAGTTCTGTGAAAAGCATGACAAGTTCCTGATACTTTTCTGTTTCCTCTATGAGAATTCGGTATTAGAAACCAACATGCACTAATATTTCACAATCACATTTTTCTTACAACAGTTCTGGACATCTGCTTATGCATACAAAGAGTGGAGTGCATTCACAGCTCATTCAAAATACTGTATTCAAACTTTAGAATTGACACTTTTAAGTTCCTATCTTACAACTGACATAACAACAATTTCATTAAAACACAGAATGAATGAATGTTTAAATTATACCCAAAAAATATATATATATATATATATATATATATATATATATATATATATATATATATACATACATAATATATATATATATATATATATATACTTAATTATTCAATTTATATTCCACCTTTTGTTTTACCTTTCTCGCGTGCAGGGGGGTCACCCTATTTTCGAAAGTTGGAATGGGGTGTCACCCTGTTTTCTAAAGTTGGAATAGTGGGGTCAGCCATTTTTTGACATCGGCAAAAAATAATCCCCCCCCACGCCGAAGAAATTGACCAGTCCCTTAGGCGTCTGCTGTCCTCTAGAAACCCATGGCTATTTTTTCCAGTAAATTAAAACGAAGTTGCAGTTTCCCATTGAGGACATACTCATTGTAGAAAAAGAAAACAAAATATCTCGAGATCTCGAGATGAAAAATTTTAGATTAAACACTTAAATGAAATCCAGATCTCTAAAATTAATTTTGACTGTTTATTTAACAGTTGTACTGCCGGCAAATTAAAGCACGCTTCGATATGAAATGATCCTGAGTTGTTGTAGATCAACTCTGAGAGTCATCACATGCCTTACTTGTTGAGTTTCCAAAGTGCGGATTTCATAATGGTCTCATTCTACTCCAGTCTGATTAAATCAGATGTAGAGTACGGCGACGTCTGTTACTTGCGCGGTATTCTCTTGGCGACGGCAAGAGAATACCGCGCAAGTACTCTACATCTGATTTTAATCAGATTGATTTTACTCGAAAGATATACATCCGGAATCACGCACGCAAGATCAGAAAATATGATGTGAATTGTAGATGACCTTTCGGAACGAGGAGCTCTCTCTCTCTCTCTCTCTCTCTCTCTCTCTCTCTCTCTCTCTCTCTCTCTCTAAACTTGCAAACACTGTTTAGTGCAGAGATTCATGTTATATGTTATATGGCATTAACCACAATGTCATATATCAGTAATATTATCTTGAAATACCATTTTGGTAGGATTTATAGATAACAAATAGTTAAAATACCGTCAATGACGCTGTACCTTCTCTAATGTGTGGCCAGGTCAGGTAATTGGTTGTTGGCATGGAGTTGTTGGTAAATAGTTGATGATGTAGGGGCATGAGGTGGGATATGGACCCAAAGAACCCAAAAGATGATTTAATACATCAATGAAAAAAATTCTAAGCTACAGTATAAACTGCCTAAAGATAGTTCAATATGGAAAAAAGTTAAACAATTCAGAAATAAGAATTAACAGTCCAAAATAGTAATGACGCACTTCCTTACTGACCTGAGTGCATGTGAAATACACAACCTGGCATCTGTAAATTAAATGTATACCAAGTGATCATTTCCAGTCACTTTTAACTGTTTTTAATGGATTTTCCAAAGAGTCCTGTGGAAATGATGAAAAACGCTTATCTGGTCTTGTGTTTGTATAACCTCATGGCTGATAATTGTCATAGTATTGAAAAAAAATTGAAAGTGAAGAAATTACTGTTTTTAATAGGCATATTTTCTTGAAATACATGACCATGTAAAGAATATATGCTACAAGTGTTTAAGAGTAAATTTCTTTTCAAAAAATAATTTAATTTGTGACCAAAGGATTTTTATTCTTGAGTTTACAAATTCAAACATTGCAATTTGATCAATCATCTTGTGCTGTGCAAAATTTATAAAATGACTGAAAAACAAAAAAATTGGCAGAATTACAGTCTTTGTGATGTAAAATTATGGGTTGACATCACGATAACTGTTAATCTGTTTGAAGTACTAATATACTATAATTTAAAAAAGAAACATTCATGCAGAAACGGTAAAATATATTGTCAGCAATGTAGTGTTAATTTTGACTTTACATCAAAATATGCCTTTGCTGGATACCAAATATATAGGGCGAAATATACAGCCATGTTCAGCAAAATCCACACAACAGCATTGATCCTTTTCTAATTTGATTTGATTTGCTTATGTTATCCTTGTATGACAGTCAGTATGGAACTTGAACACAACACAGTGAATAAGTATGCTGTCAATGAAATGGTGTGGCTGCATCCACAGGCAGCAATAGGAGTGCCTTTGTCTCTCACCCCTCATTTCCAACCTGTCCCATCCCTGTAAAAATAGTTTGGTCTTATATTTATAATGTTAATAATTTCTGTATTTGTTAAAATGTGCGCATCTCAAAAACTTTTGATCATAAACATTTTCATTGTTTTTTATAGCTGACCAATCAGTTAACCTGTTTATTTTGAATATTTGCGCATTTTTCCTCAGTATTTGACATTTTCTGAATACCTTCTTATTCAGTTTGTCATTTTCTAAAAGTTTAAATGCTCCATTGTGTGGTCAAGCTTTCCACAAGCATCAAATGTGGTACTTCATATAGGAGGGTCTGCCTCTAGAGGGCGGGCATCATGAACACTCCTGTGTTTGTTGGTTAATTCCTCCACGTAAACTTCTGATTGTACTGTAAACATTGAACATGGCCGACGTCCGATTTTCCTGTCTAAACTTTCACTCATTTTCGTTCATATGACTCTGAAACTCCAGGAAACGATTGGGAAGAAAGGGTTATCTTGAAATATTGAGGTACTCGCCGATATTTTGCAAAATTAAATGAGAAAAAATGCAAGGAAAATGCCGACAGGCTTACACAATGACAGTTTTCAGACTCGGAGGCATATCTATTATGCAACAGGTCCAGATCACGTGAGGCCATGAGGGGATATCCACGCAACTCAGTACCAAACACTAGCGCTCACAGAGTGAGCAAACACAAAGTGAGTACCCCTAACGTCAGCTCAGTAGTCTGTAATAGATTGTAGTCCACTAAGAAACCGTGGAGAAAGGCTTAACACTTTGGCTATGCCGCTAAGTCCCTTTTGATTTTTGTCATAGCTCAAAATCGTTCTCCCACACCTCAACCGAGCCATGAACACCCCCACCAGTTTATGATATGACCCATCACAATGGCATGACGTCAACGGATCTTGACAGACGGAAGTCTTGACAGACGGAAGTTCTTGACAGCAGCATATTGGTTTTCAACTCTAATACCTTCTCTGTCTATAAATAGACACGAGAAGGTAATAAATGAGTGCCTGATTGTGGTACAAACACCACAAGTCGGATCTCGTAAACACTTAAATGGAATCTACATCTCTTAAATTAATTTTGTTTGTTTATTTAACGGTTGTACTAGCAGTCAATGAAAACTCGCTTCGACATGAAATGATCCTGAGTTGTTGTAGATTAACTCTGAGAGTCATCACGTGCCTACTTGTTGAGGTTCCAAAGTCCGGATTTCATAATGGTCTTATTTACTCCAAAGATATACAGCCGGAATCACGCACGCAAGATCAGAAAATATGATATGAACTGTAGATGTTCTCTCTCTCTCTCTCTCTCTCTCTCTCTCTCTCTCTCTCTCTCTCTCTCTCTCTCTCTCTCTCTCTCTCTCTCTCTCAACTTGCACAAACATTTTAGTACAGAGGATTCATGTTCTATGTTATATGGCATTAACCACAATGCCATAAATCAGTAATATTATCTTCAAATGTCAATTTGGTAGGATTTATAGATAACAAATAGTTATAAATGAGTGCCTGATTGTGGTACAAACACCACAAGTCGGATCTCGTAAACACTTAAATGGAATCTACATCTCTTAAATTATTTTGTTTGTTATTTAACGGTTGTACTAGCAGTCAATGAAAACTCGCTTCGACATGAAATGATCCTGAGTTGTTGTAGATTAACTCTGAGAGTCATCACGTGCCCTACTTGTTGAGGTTCCAAAGTCCGGATTTCATAATGGTCTTATTTTACTCCAAAGATATACAGCCGGAATCACGCACGCAAGATCAGAAAATATGATATGAACTGTAGATGTTCTCTCTCTCTCTCTCTCTCTCTCTCTCTCTCTCTCTCTCTCTCTCTCTCTCTCTCTCTCTCTCTCTCTCTCTCTCTCTTCAACTTGCACAAACTTTTAGTACAGAGGATTCATGTTCTATGTTATATGGCATTAACCACAATGCCATAAATCAGTAATATTATCTTCAAATGTCAATTTGGTAGGATTTATAGATAACAAATAGTTATAAATGAGTGCCTGAGTGTGGTACAAACACCACAAGTCGGATCTCGTAAACACTTAAATGGAATCTACATCTCTTAAATTAATTTGTTTGTTTATTTAATGGTTGTACTAGCAGTCAATAAAAACTCGCTTCGACATGAAATGATCCTGAGTTGTTGTAGATTAACTCTGAGAGTCATCACGTGCCCTACTTGTTGAGGTTCCAAAGTCCGGATTTCGTAATGGTCTTATTTTACTCCAAAGATATACAGCCGGACTCACGCACGCAAAATCAGAAAATGTGATATGAACCGTAGATCTCTCTCTCTCTCTCTCTCTCTCTCTCTCTCTCTCTCTCTCTCTCTCTCTCTCTCTCTCTCTCTCTCTCTCTCTCTCTCTCTCTCTCAACTTGCACAAACATTTTAGTGCATAGATCCATGTTCTATGTTATATGGCATTATCTACAATGCCATAAATCAGTAATTTTATCTTCAAATGCCAATTTGGTAGGATTTATAGATAACAAGTAGTTGTAAATGAGTGCCTGAGTGTGGTACAAACACCACAAGTCGGATCTCGTAAACACTTAAATGGAATCTACATCTCTTAAATTAATTTTGTTTGTTTATTTAACAGTTGTACTAGCAGTCAATAAAAACTCGCTTCGACATGAAATGATCCTGAGTTGTTGTAGATCAACTCTGAGAGTCATCACGTGCCCTACTTGTTGAGGTTCCAAAGTCCGGATTTCATAATGGTCTCATTCTACTCCAAAGATATACATCCGGAATCACGCACGCAAGATCAGAAAATGTGATATGAACTGTAGATATTCTCTCTCTCTCTCTCTCTCTCTCTCTCTCTCTCTCTCTCAACTTGCACAACCTTTTAGTGCATAGATTCATGTTCTATGTTATATGGCATTAACTACAATGCCATAAATCAGTAATATTATCTTCAAATACCAATTTGGTAGGATTTATAGATAACAAATAGTTGTAAATGAGTGCCTGAGTGTGGTACAAACACCACAAGTCGGATCTCGTAAACACTTAAATGGAATCTACATCTCTTAAATTAATTTTGTTTGTTTATTTAACAGTTGTACTAGCAGTCAATAAAAACTCGCTTCGACATGAAATGATCCTGAGTTGTTGTAGATCAACTCTGAGAGTCATCACGTGCCCTACTTGTTGAGGTTCCAATGTCCGGATTTCCTAATGGTCTCATTCTACTCCAAAGATACATCCGGAATCACGCACGCAACATCAGAAATGTGATATGAACCGTAGATACTCTCTCTCTCTCTCTCTTTCTCTCTCTCTCTCTCTCTCTCTCTCTCTCTCTCTCTCTGTCTCTTTCTCTCTCTCTCTCTCTCTCTCTCTCTCTCAACTTGCACAAACATTTTAGTGCATAGATTCATGTTCTATGTTATATGGCATTAACTACAATGCCATAAATCAGTAATTTTATCTTCAAATGCCAATTTGGTAGGATTTATAGATAACAAGTAGTTGTAAATTAGTGCCTTAGTGTGGTACAAACACCACAAGTCGGATCCGGAAAACACTTGAACGGAATCCAGATCTCTTAATTTAATTTGGGCTGTTAACTTTAACAGTTGTACTGACAGTCAATAAAAACACACCTCGACATGAAATGATCCTGAGTTGTTGTAGATCAACTCTGAGAGTCATCACGTGCCCTACTTGTTGAGGTTCCAATGTCCGGATTCGATAATGGTCTCATTCTACTCCAAAGATATACATCCGGAATCACGCAGGCAAGATCAGAAAATATGATATGAACTGTTCTCTCTCTCTCTCTCTCTCTCTCTCTCTCTCTCTCTCTCTCTCTCTCTCTCTCTCTCTCTCTCTCTCTCCTAACTTGCACAAACCTGTTTGTGCAGAGACTAATGTTATATGTTATATGGCATATCAGTAATATTATCTTCAAATACCATTTTGGTAGGATTTATAGATAACAAATAGTTGTAAATGAGTGCCTGAGTGTGGTACAAACACCACAAGTCGGATGTGGTAAACAATTAAATGGAATCCGCATCTCTTAAATTAATTTTGTTTGTTTATATATTTAACCGTTGTACTGACAGTCGATAAAAAGTCGCTTCGACAAGCCGGATGTGGTAAACAATTAAATGGAATCCGGAGCTGTTGACTGTTTATTTAACAGTTGTACTGGCAGCATTTGCATAAGAAAGTATGCTTGGACATGAAATGCAGAATTGCTGGAGTTCATTGCTACAACCGGCCGATAACTACATAATTTTCTTTCATTCTCATGAAAACGTTTAACATATCGTTCCTGTTGAAATGAGGATGATATGAAGAAGAAAAACGGATGAAAAATACAGTTCCCCGATGGTACAGTGAATGGTCTTTTCAAGCAAGTTGTTTCAAAAAAGGTTGAAATCGGAAATGTGCCGATGACAGTGAAGCGCCCTCTGACAGACATATTGCCAGTGACACGAGTCACGGTCTGCCTGAAACTTACTGCGGATATTTGTCGCTCGAGTGCTGGTAAATATCTCCACAGCAGCTATTTACTGTTGATGTCGAGTTGACAGACATTTTATCGCAATGGCTACGGGAAAAAAATATTTGCTTTTTCTCGAAAAAAAATTATGGAAATTACACAGAGAGATATTTACCTTACCCATGCCTTCTGATGAAATGTTCACCTCTTTTCGAATTAACGACATATTCGCTACATGATACCAAGGAGGTTACAATATCAATCCTTATTTCCGCTCGGGTTCAAATCGGTGATCTTCCGCGTGATGGGTGAACATGAGAACGGCTGCACTACTAAAACCGCTTAGGAAAAATTAAGAACTTACACTGGCATTAATTTTCATCTTATTCGAACGGTCAGCTGAACTTCATTCTTCCTGGGCGTTCATATGTGTACTTCAATCTCGGGTTCTTTCTGTAACTTATCTATTATGGCGCGTAATCAAGGCCAATATTCGAACTCAACATTTTGGATTCGTACTCCCCATTTTGGATTCGTAAACGCAATTTTCAACTTTCGAACTCAACATTTTGGATTCGTACTCCCCATTTTGGATTCGTAAACGCAATTTTCGACTTTCAAACTCCACATTTTGCATTCGTACTCGAAATGTTCAACTTTCGAAACTCTACAGTATTAGTGTACTAGGCATCCCTAAGTTGCTTCAGCATAGTTAGCCACGTTATCCTCCTTGGCCATTTGCGTCAGAACGCGTCATAGATACGTCACATGACGTTATCGGATTTCTCGGGTTATTCTTGTGAGATGCTCTAGAGGGTCAAGGAAATGTGAACCGGCGCAGTGCAGTTTTATCCCCTGCCGATCTTATCCCAGCACATTCTAATCCGGGATTAGATTGGCAGCTGCCGATCCGGTTCTGTTGCTAACATGCAATGGTATACACTGCTGAATTTTTACTTTGTATTATAATATTTTATAGTTTTAAGAAGTGATAAAAGGTTTAAAAAATATTAAAGTCTGTCCATTCACGGGGCCACGATGACTATCGTTTTATGACTAAGCACTGGTTCATATCAGTGTTCCAACCATATCGGACACCACTATGTCCGACACATAGTATGTGTCAAAATATTTAAATATGTAAAATCCTATTTGAAACATCCATGTTTAGAGAGATGATGTACATTTCTACCAAATTGAAGTATTTTAGGGCATATTCAAAATTATAATGTATATAAAAAAATTTCCAGAAAAATATTAGAGCCGTCTTTCAAAATTATGCGCAAAGCATACATAGTGTTTAGAAAACTTTTATGTGATTTGGAACAAGGCCTTTTCTGAAGAAAAAACGAACCTTAGTAAAAGAAATATAACCGTGTGAAAAATATCATGATGAATTTACATTACATCCGAAACTGGTGATTATACTTAATCTCAGTAATCAATTTCAAGATGTGAACAAGCGGAACGTCTTACCCATTTCTGGAGAGAATTTTACGTACTCCACGATATCATGATACATGTATCTGGATCTTGAGTTGAACAGATTTAAGTTGGAACACTGAAAATGTCTCTTTGGCACCGTTTTTAGGTTCAAGGACAAGAAGTAGCCTTTAATAAGAATTCCCTGACGAATTTTGTTATAGAAACACTCTATAAACTATGTTATAGTGACTGCATTTCAGCGCATCTTGGTAGTATTCATTTTAGGTATAATTCTTACCTCAAATGTTTTAATTCAAATAGGATTTAGAGAAAAGGAACGAAAACATGATCTTATCGCCGACAGGTTCGCGGTGGCCATGCAAACTTTAAGCATTTTTTTTAACTAAAATTGTCCAACATTGTATCCAGTACCATCCTGTAGGTTTATGCTTGACGCTGCCCATATACAAGTGTAATTAGCAACCCATCTGGAGTCACTTCTGTGTCATTTTATTGAAAGAAGGATATATGGTAGAAAATGTAAGTATACCCTTTCAGAAATCAGTTTTTAGTGCTTCCTTTCGACAACTTTGCGATATTTCCGATCGAAATTTGCACCTCAAAAAGTATGTGTGCAATTTCTATTTATTTTTGTTTTAAGTTACGCGCATATAAATGTTTAAGAAACTTTCAATTGCGAAAAATAGATATTCCGTTATGGAAAAATTATTGAAGGGCCGCATCGAAAAATCTTTCAGGTAGTAGCATACAGATGCATTCTAACTGACCGTAAAATAAAATAAAAAAGCGAATCATATACCACCAAAGAAAATGAAAAACAGCTCTCAGACAGAAAATGGTTTCAGATTCTGTATCAAGTTGGATCGTTGACACATGCGCGGGGATAAGATCGGCAAGGCATAAAAACGGCACTATATGGCGCGTAATCAAGGCCAATATTCGAACTCCCAATTTTCAACTATACAACTCAACATTCAACATTTAAACTCCCAATTTTCAACTATACAACCTCGCATTTTCAACTTTCGAACTCCCAATTTTCAATTATACAACTCTACATTTTCAACTTTCGAACTCAACATTTGGGATTCCTATTCCCCATTTTCAACTTTCGAACTCCACATTTTCAACTTTCGAACTCAACATTTGGGATTCGTATTCTCCCTAGGCATCCCTAACTTGCTTCATTGTAGTTACCCACGTTTTCCTTCTGGGCTATACTACGTCAGAACGCGTCATAGATACGTCACATAACGTTTCGGAGTTTTAGAGTTATTCCTATGTGATGTTCTAGAGGGTCCAAAATTATGAACCGGAAACACTTGTGATACTATAACTTCAAGATTTAGCACTTATGGAGTTCGCGCGCACCCGGAGACTGTCATGTGGGAAAAATTCTGACAGGTCACGTGTATGTGCACTTCGCATGCTACGCCCTCTGTATGCTCTCTGTATTTACGTATCGTTTATAATCAAATCGGCGAGTAGGGTTCTGGTTTTGCGAAGTCTCGCGATCTTGGCGATCGAATACGTAGAAAGAGTGTCGATGAGAGTTCAATTTTTCAAGAGAGGGCCGTAGTAGCACTAGTCTAGTCGACCCTATTCGTCTGTGCTTCCGACCTAGCTGGAGAATCGGGTATACCCTATGGTAGCGCCACGGGTTATCGTAACGTTGCTTGGATAGTCGTTCGAGGCTGGCGGCCGCAGGTCGCCGTTCTCTTTTTTGGAACGACTATCCAAGCAACGTTACGATAACCTGTGGGTAGCGCGGTTTGCCAGATCATTATTGACAAAACAGTGATGCAAAAATCTTTTATGAAGTGTTGTCCGAGCCCTCTGTTACCGCAAAGTGTTACCGTAGAAATGCCTTTGTTACATATTATTCCGATCTGATTAAACTTTAATACTTTACTTTATTGCTCAACAACACACTCAAGGACTGATGAAGCTGCTGCTGGGGGAGAAACTAACGTACAAGAAATAAATTTGGCAAGAGGTAGTTTGTTTTCGTGAGTAAAGATATACATGAACTTTTCTCTATCATTAAAATCAAGAAAGCCTGGACTATACAAACTAGTGGATGAAAATAGACCATCTCGATACGTTCTGTATTTTGGACATTCTATAACAAAGTGAAATTCATCCTCAACTAAAGACTTACAAAACTTGCAGAATCTGTCATTTGCAGGAACTTTTGGAATTGACATTCTACCCAGTTCTATTTGTAGGTTGTGATCCGAAATTCTTAGTTTTGTAAGCCACCTCCTATAGGTACAAGATCTTATATCTAGCAAGTAACTTTCAAATTCAATTTTTGTCTTAAATAGCCTGTAAGTTCGGAGCTTATTCCTCTGCATTCCACACTTCCTCGTATCATTATGAATGTTTCTCAGCCATGTTTGTTCATACATTTCACAAAAATTTCACAAAAACTATCATATACATTATTAACTGTGGAATTGATATTGCAAACACAAGACCATATATCACTCCCACTGTAAGAGTTCAAAATGCTTTGTATATAATTAGACCAATCTGAATTCAACCTGGACGTATAAGCAGATCTCAGTAAGATGTCATCTGATAAAAACTAATCTATGCCAGTATTTGAGAATGTGCTTTATCACCATAAAGTGAATTGGATATCTACCCAGCTCTCCAACAACACCATCAGATGGTGCATGTTTAGATACTCCTAGGATAAATCTATAATAAGATATACTAACATCATGAGAAAGTTACATTTGTCATTAATTTCATATCCCCATATTCACAGCCATATGTCATAATAGGAACAATTAAACTATCAAAGAGTGATAATGCAACTTTTACAGAAAGTGAACCATTCTGAAGGCCCTTACGAAGGCTGAAAAGAGCTTTCATTGCCTTCAATTTAAGATTATGAAAATTACCTTTGAATCTACCATTTGGGGTAATGACAAAACCAAGGTAACAGTACGTTTTCACTAAGTCAAGAGTCACTCCATTGTAAGTGAGTGTAACTCCTTTTAAAAGATGATTACTTTTGTTAAACACAATAACTTTCGTTTTCTTTATGTTAATAGATAATTTCCATTCACGACAAAAACTATGAAGTTTATCTAAGCAGCTTTGTAAGCCTGTTTCAGATTCTGAAATCAATAAAGGATCATCAGCATACATTAGACAATTGATAAGGAGTTAACTAAGTTTGATAGGACAGTCCTGACTGGAACCAAATGTACTGGGAAGATCCCATCATTTATAAAAATATTAAACAAAGTTGGACTTAAGTTACACCCTTGCTTAACTCCTAAACTGGAGTCAAATTCTTCAGTAAAGCAATTGTTACTTTTCACACAATACTTAATGTTGTGGTACATTAAGCTATAAAAATTACCATTAATGCCATATTTCTGTAATTTCCAAAGTAAACTTGTACGCCAAACCCTGTCAAATGCTTTCTGAAAATCTACAAAACAACAATAAAGGTACCTACGACTGGGACTACAGCTTGACTGATAAAATTTCGCATAGATATGTTGATCGATATTAGAACGCAAAACAACAAGATTATCTGCAGTTCTCCTCTTTGCTCTGAAACCAGACTGAAATGGCGAAAGAATACCATTGCTATTAAGAAAGTTTAGAAGCCTATTATTCAACACAGAGGTAAACAATTTTGCAAGGCAACTATTTATAGAAATACCTCTGTAATTTGACGGATCACATGTATCACCTGATCTGAACACAGGGACCAAATATGCTTTTTTCCAAGCATGTGGAAATGTTCCTGATCTGAGATGACATGAATAATGAACATAATGGACATTCCAACTTTTCCCACACAGAAACTGGGCAGTTTGGATTATTCATACCTATCTTAATCCTACTGTTCGTAATGTTTATGTCGTAAACACATCTATCGCACACTTTAAACACCTTTCCCGGGTTCTTGAACCCGGTTGGTCAAAATTGGCTGTTCTGGCCTTTTGATCACCCCTCTTAAAATGCTTGGATAGATGACTTGGAAAACAATTAACATTAAAAGTTTCATTAGCAATTAAGCCAAACACCGGAGACATCATGACACACGAACAATCGCAACAACACCAATTCAAAGAAAAGTCAAATTTGACTCCACGAACAGCAAAATACAAAAACCTGAAAGCTATCTGAAGCTGCTAAACTCGCACTTCTAGAGATACCCTTTCAAACAAGGAAACAAAACATGTCGCGTGCCCAAAGAATCGCGATAACCAGCTTGCAAACAGTAGACCAATTACCAAAAAACCCTTCGACAAGGGTCGGGTTTTGTCTTTGTCAACACAAAAGATTACGTACACGAATGCGAAAGGCAATTACGCAACACTAAGTATTATACACAACTAGCCAGTGACGACACAGAACAAACAGTAAACAAAGTACACGAACTATTAAACAAAATGTACGAGAACAAACACATCGATCATGATACTTGTAAGTATCTTGATCCAGAAAACATAAAATCCGTACCCCGCAGTGGTACTTATTGCCTAAAAATACACAAACCTCGGCAAAATTCTAAAAGACACACTATTCAAAACAAAATTTACTGAAGTAAAGAAACATAGAACAAACAAACTGAACCACCAAACGGACTCACAACGAGACCCAAACATTAATATACTTGCCTCGCTACTCGAAGAGCAAGCCCACTAAAATGCATTAAAATAATTTTTCACAAACACAAACTAAGGAAAGAATCTACACTGCGACTGATGAGAAACCACACTCGGGTTTCGAAACGCAAGCGTCAAAGGGCCACTCTATCAACTCTGTAACACAATAGGTCCGGCTGCGTCTCGCCATAAGCTTTCCCCACACAAACAAAACATTACCGTACACACTGATCCAAACTTCCCTACAAATATCCGAGGCGAAACAAACATTTTTGTTAACACAAACAATCGGATAAGAATGTAGGAACACATTTTTGAAACGAATCAAACACAAACTCGACACAAAAACATTTTGGATAGTTAGGTGGGAGCCTCTTTCACACTTTTTACATTCATTGCTCTTGTGTGGGGGTTGTCAACCTGATGTAATCGCAAATCCTCAGATTTCCATCTGATATAAGTATGTACGTACACAAGAAAAGTAAACTCATGAATTTTAATAGACGGGGTGGCTGAGACCAATTTCAATCAAGATTGGTCGCAGCCACCCCGTCTAAGTCTGTGTGGGGAAAAGTTGTCATGGTAAGTATGGAAGAACCACCATATTTTAGCATTTCATTCAAAATACCATCGACACCTGGGGATTTCCCTGATTTTAATTTATGCAAAGCCTAAATATTTCTAATTCTCTAAATGTGGAATTAAGAATAACGTTCACATCATATCCATTGGCATCTTCCATTTTTGTTATTTCAGATATGATACGTTTGGAAACATTATCAGTTTCTTCACAAGAAAATCACCTAACTGCTTAAAATGATAAAACCATTCAGCAGGAGAGATAGACGAGTCGATTTTCTTACAGACATGACTCCCTGAAATATCCTTCCACAATTTCCAGTAATCATTATGGTCTTCGGAATAAACCCTTTCTAATTTCCTTAATTGACTCTCTCTGAAAGTTGACCGTTTATATTTTAACAATTTTTTGTGTTCTCTTTTTAGAGTGAAACATCTCCCTCTAATATGTGGATTATTTGGGTAGCGATTCAACAATTTACAGCAATCTTTAAGATCTTTACGAAGTGAAAAACAAGACTTATCAAACCAAGGCTGAAAACCACGTTTTGATTTCTTCTTTTTCAATTTCGGCGTAACCTTACGTAAACAGCGATCTGAGACTTTGTGAATAATACCTTCAAATACTTTTACAATATTATCACAAGAATTGGAACTATGACACTCAATATTATAATTTCTAAAGTCTTCTTGAATAGATGAACTTTGCAGAGTATTTAAGAAATATTGTTTAGCATTATAATTCCAAAAATATTTACTTGAACATGGTTTACACTCTACATCAACTGACTGCTTCACAATATTACTTATATTTATAGAAAAACCTATTGGACAATGATCAGAGAAATGTGTAAAAGCATATACTTTGAAATAATCTATACGGTTCGCCAAATTCTTTGTAACAATACCATAATCTACTGTACTAAATCCATTTCCCTTGTAACAAGTTGGTTTTCCATAAAGACCCCCTGCAGTTCTACCATTTAAAATCTGTAAGCCGTTTTGAATGCAAAGATCAATCAGTTGTCTCCCAAAGGAATTACTAAAACTACCATTATCCATTGAAATTCTATTGTGTACAAAGTCAGGAATATAAGAGGCGACAGGAAGAGAATACCGCGTACGCATAAGAAGACGTTGCGGTACTCTATATCTGATTTTAATCAGATTGATATTGTTTATGATGTAATGAAAACATTGTATCTGTTTGAAATCTCGATACAAATGTAGGATTATTATCCACCCCTAAGGGGTGGACCATTTGATATCCTGGGGGGTTAGAAGATTTTTGTGGGGCATTATTGTTTTCCCCACATGTTGACTTTTTTTTAATGCAGCGATGTTGCCAAATCAATCTGTTTATCATAAATCAACGGACTTCTACATACTTGATTTAGTGTTTCAATGAAACTGTTGTCATGTCACTAATAAGAACTTAAACGTGTCAATTGTAAAGTTTTAATACAGTATTTTGAATGAACTGTGAATGTACGCCATTCTTTTTATGCACAACAACATGTCCAGAACTGTTGTAAGAAAAATGTGATTGTGATATATTAGTGCATGTTGCTTTCTAATACTGAATTCTCATGGAAGAAACATACATTGTCAGGAACTTGTCATGTTTTTCATATGAACTGTAGATTTCATAATGATTAGTACACTTGGCAAAACAGACATTCAATTTACAGACATCAAGATATTTCTGACATATATCTCTGATATATTGATGTACTGCGCCAGGGGGCGCCAAAAATATAAAACATCCAGATATCTCTGATATATATATATATATATATATATATATATATATATATATATATATATATATAATATATATATATATATATATATATATATATGATGTATGAAAGTCATGCAGCTGAAGGGCATGCTGAAAAATTTTGTTTGATATTTTAAAGAAATGCGCCTGAAGGGCGTGCCGAAAAATTTTAAACATACATATATCTCAGATATATGTGTGTCTGATATATTAACGTTTTGCACTAGGACGGGGCTGTGAAAAATATATCTCATTATCGTTAAAGTTACGCGCCGAATAAAATTGAATGATGAAATTCATGGCTAGCACGATGCATTTGATGCATTTTAGGCAAGTATGAGCCCGCGTCGAACTTTAAAAACACACTGACCCCCTAATTGGACATTTCAAAATAGGTGACACCATAACCAAAGTAAAAACACAGGGTCACCCATGAATCAAATGGCCTCCCTGGCCAAAGAAACTGACCAGTCCCTCATTCCCGCTAATTTTCAAAAGTATCTTTTCCGAATTATCATAACCAAGCTCTCCCCCAGTACCGGTATATATTTGGTCACACTGAGAAATGTTACACCATCCTTAATTCCAATTCAATACAGTTATTTTTACCATAGAAATGAAAAGATACTGGGCCATGCCCCAAATGAAATTGGAAAATTGGACATTTGGTATATTGTAAATGGAAAAAACAGAAATGTGCATTGTTGTTAATAGAGTTTGTCAGAGGGAAATTTGAATGCCCGCAAAGCGCCATCAGTATACACACCTATACATATACATACCTGTTTCCTACGTTCCAATGTCAGCCCAAAGATTTTAAATTTAGAAATAGGCCTATAAGCTAATAATCAAGATGATACAACCATTTGAAAATTGAAATTAGTTCTATTTTGATTTTATTTTTGAAAATGTAAATTGGTTTATTGGTTGGCCAAAATATGCCAAGGATTATAATACTTGACGATGACAGTTTTGTTTTAACATCTTCTGAAATTCTGTCATTTGACTTGTCAGTGCGGTCTGTCCATGTTGGAATCATAACAGAGAACAAACTTATTTATTGGTCAACACACAAGAGATGATATGCATGTATCTACAGAGTGTGTTCACTTATCTAAAATCATCTAAGGCAGAATTATTTCCCCTTGTATCTGCTGGAAAAAAACTTATTCTAAAATCTTCCAGACCCCCCCCCGGATATCAAATGGTCCACCCCTAAATGTCATACAATGGAATTTGTGGCAAAATTGTTATTTGGTGATAATGTTTGTGCGCGCACTTGACCTGATATCGCCTCTAAACGAAGGGCGTTATATTTTGCAGGCTATCGTACTTCAGAAGAAATTTAGAAATTACTGTGAAATTACTACTTTTGTGATACTTATTTTGGAAACAAATATTTATTGTGCCTAACTTCTGTGCAATTTTCCTGTGGGACCTATTCCAGACTGCATGTTTGTCATGCGGCAGTCAATGTCAACCCCCTTCCTCCCCACCTCAGGGCATAAGCTTTGTTGGGGATTCTTGAATTAGTCTTAGAAATTTGTCAAATGCCCCACCCCCTGGGGCAAGACAATCTTGAAAATCCCCACCGCAATGAATGGGACATTTTAAAAATCTGTGCAAGTCCGTGAAAGTGACTTGGGGGATCAATATGAGGCAACTGCCCCACCCCTCGGGCATAGTTTCATGGCAAACAGTCTAATCCCCCCCCCCCACATTTAACCCCTATCGCCCGAGGTGGTGTCCTTCGGGGATTACATTGACTGCTGCATAAATATAATACCCTGACATGATGTTATAGTTTGCTGCCACGAAACGCCAGTTCAGTATGTCACCTGGTTTTGTTTATTTCTCTGTTTGAAGAAGAAAAATAGTATGTGGCCTTGTCTAGCTGTTGACTGAAATATGTTGACAATAAAAGGGGGTATTATCTGCCTTTGGTGTGCGCATTTTGCTACATCTATGTCTCGTTGATGGACATCAGCCATTCACATCCTCATCTTATCTTAAAAGTAGTCTTCTCCCTCATACTATTCACTAATTACAATGATAACCTTACCGACAGTTGTGAGTTCAATAGTCGATATAAAAATATACTATGTATTTAATGCTGATGACATTGTGGTGATCTATCAATCAGTCTTATTACCCTGAAAATGACGTAATGTGAACTTAAGTCTATTCAATTTCTTTTTATGTATTATTGACAAAAAATATTTGAAGTAGGACAACACACAATATGATACCTTTCATATATTTTATTATCTTGAACGATGTAACAACAACATACATTCTGGTAAATTTGCATTCACTTGTAAACATGATGCGCATAGACTTCAATCTGTTAATAAAGAGTGCAGTCTCCTGTTGTGCTAGTCATACACTAATTCTTACAAATATTGACGGTCTTACAATAAATTTTACCTACCATAAATCATTAAATCATTAAATCAGAGAAAATTACTTTTTGACCACAAATGCGAAAGATTGCCCAAAAATACAAAGATGAAAATTTTACTACGATTTTAAGAACTAAGACAGAAGACAATCCCAGAATCAAGCACACATGTTTCGAAGCCGCATCTGACAAAAACTTTTCGGAGAAAATAATTTTTTGAACAAAAGATAATGGTAGATGGTAAATATGTTTCATATACTATATAAAATTATGAAAATTTAACCACAATTTTAATATATTGACAGAAACTAGCCCCATGTCTTCAAAATTTCAAATCAATGGGAAGAATATTTTTGACAAAAAACTTGAAAATTGCACAAAACTACAACTATCAAAATTTAACTTCAATTTTAACAAAAGTGCCTTGTCACCTTAAAGAACCTGCATACCAAGTCTCAACCAAAGCTGGTCTGTGGTTACAGAGTTTTAGCTATTTGCTGTTTTTTTCCTTTTTTTAATGAAAGGGGAAATTCACCAAGAATGATTTTTAAATATGTGCTAACTTTGTAGTCATTTACCCCGTGAAAGCTTTTTTCGCCATTTATAACTCACAGATTTTTTTACAAAAACCAATAGAAATAGTATATGAAGTTGCCCATGTAATTTGAATCATGGAAAAAAGCTCCAAGCTTGGAGTTTGCATTATGTGATATGGAAGGGACCATCTTCCACTCACCCACGCTTAAACCAGGCTAGTATTTACGTAACTTTTGTTATACTGAGTATCCTTGCATAAACAATGAATCACTTATAATAATATGTCCACTGTCAAAATCATCCTTGGTGAACTTCCCCTTTCATTTGTATATTTTGGCACTGAAATTGTCATTGGAACCAATTCTTATCTCCACTCCTGTACATCAAATACTAAGATGGTAGGTTTTTGAAGTGGATGGACATGCATGCATGCATATATATATATATATATATATATATATATATATATATATATATATATATATATATATATATATATATATATATATATATATATATATATATATATATATATATAATATATATATATTGTAAATAACATATATGTAAGGATTGCAAATTACAAAAGTTCTCAAAAGAAATAAGGTCAAATTCAGCTACAGCTACATGGACAGTATTATAAAATCAAACAACAAATGGGTCACCCAGCGCAATGATTAAAAAATACCGTCAAGCTCACATTCTGTTTCAATTGGTCCATTCAAGAAATATTTAAACCAGAAAAAAAGAATGACAAAAGCAAATAAGGTCTCCAACTTAGGTACTGGAGGTCATCTTTAGGAACATGCATTTCAACTTCCATAGCAATGGGACAAACAGATCCTAAATACATAAGACAATTTTCAAAACTGTAACCACAAGTTGAACAAATGTGACTGGAATCACCATAAAGAACCTGCATACAAAGTTTCAACAAAATCTGGTAGAGTTTTAGCAATTTGCTTGAGCTTCCCTGTTTAATCATTTACAGCCAGACGATATTGCATTTGACATTGTTGGCAAATCCTCAATTACACAGCTTGCCTGTTTCCTGTTCTGCTAACAGTTCAGTGTAACCAATGCTCTTTCCACAAGTTTCATGAAGATAAATCACTTGTTCTCTTTAGAACTGAACTTTGTGTTTCACATGTATGTCACTTGTTGTTTCTAATCGTGTTCCTATTTTGTGAATACATACTGTAGTGTTCTAGACGTAGCTATGTCAATCATGCATTTGAAGCAGAGCAAATATCTAAGTACATGTGAAATACTTCATAGCTAAATATTTTGAGTCAGAGTGTACTTCGTCTGAGCTATTTGAAAATACTGGACCACATAGGTAATACAACATTGTCATGGCTTACCATGCAGGAGTTTTCAGGTTGTATTCATTTTGTGTAAATACAGTGATGTACAAACAGACTAGAACTACCGTTACACAAGGAGAACAATGAAACATAGGGTCAAAGTTCCTGTAGCTACTTTAGGCTTGGACAGTATAGCGGACGTACATAGCATAACACCAAATATATACTGAGTGCAGAGGTCCCTTGGCAATACCATGTATTGTTATGACAGAAGAATGTTTCATTACAGATCCATATTTACACAGACATTCATCAGTAGCAAGCATAGAAAACTGTCATTTATACAGTGTCTTTGCAATCCGTCTCTGACACTAGGTGGACACTTATTCAGGCAGTTTGACAAAAATGCTATCAGATGAGTAACTTTTGCGAAACAAAGTTTTTGACAAAAAATGGTAAAACTTGTGTCAAAATATAAAATAGAAGATTTCATCACAATGTCAATATATCACACAAGGATGACCATAGGAACCTGTATACCAAATATCAAAGCTATCAGACAAGCAGGATTTTAGAAACACAATTTTTAACCAAAAATGGCAAATATTGCTCCAAAATTATAAAATTGTACATTTTATCATATTTTGAATATATTACATGTTGATAACCTCTTTGAACCTGTATACTAAATATCAAAGCTATGACAATTATTTTTTTATGAAAAAGATTTTTGACCAAAAATAACAAAAAATAGCGTCAATGACACTGTAGCTCCCATCCTGGACTATTTAGTGTTTGTTCTCTGGTCAGATATTTGAACATGTGTGAAAGGGATAAAGTGCATGAAGTGAAAATACTTAAATGAAATGTACTGGAGACAGTGAAATATGTTTAATGTAATTATTCAGAATATAAAATGGAAAAAATACAGAATTAGATATATCGACTACTGTGATACAACCATTAACTCAACAAGTCATTTACAATGACATAGTCCCCACTTGTAATAGGAGTATTAGTCTTGATGGGGCAGGAAAATGTGGTCATTAAGAAGTATCACTGGAGTGTATATGTTGAGATCTATGGGCACATAGGTCTATGTCGTTGTTCCCAATTTGAAACACATGAGGCATGTCTAAGTTATGGTTCTAAATCGGGAAAAAAGATCAGACCTCTAGCAGTATTGGCCAGCCAAGAAATACATATGCGCATTATAAATGAGGTACAAGATGTGACATCTTAAGGTCTAATATCATATCAAAATTGCAGGGTATAGAACTTGTGGTTACTGAAATATGCATATATATGTATAATCAAGGTCAAAGGTCATGGAGGTCACATGACATTTTGAAAAAAAAATTATATTGCTAATTAATCCCTATATGCCAAAAAATCAGATCTCTAGCTCTATTCGCTTGCCCAGAATTAGATGTGTACATAATTAATGAGGTAAAGCGTGTGTTGTCATAAGGTCTCCCATCCTACTAAATACAAAGGACATAGCACTTGTGGTTACTTATTTATTGACATAAACATATATTTTAGGTAAAAGGTCATCGAGATCACATGACATTTGGTCAAAAAATTTCTCTCCTATAGTTATCCCTATATACAAAAATCAGACATCCAGCTCTATTGGCTCGCTCAGAATGAGATATGCACATAATTATTGAGGTACAGTGTGTGGCGTCATAAGGTGTCCAATCATACCAAACATGAAGGGTGTAGCACTTGTGGTTACCGAGTTATGGAAAAATATGTATATTTGAGGTCAAAGGTCACCGAGGTCACGTGACATTTTGTCAAAAAAATTGTTTTGCTAAGTTATCCCTATATACCAAAAATCAGACCTCTAGCTCTATTGGCTCGCTCAAAATTAGATATGTGCATAATTAATGAGGTACAATATGTGGCGTCATAAGCTGTCCCATCATACCATACATGAAGGGGTAGCACTTTGGTTACTGAGTTATGGACAAATATGTATATTTGAGGTCAAAGGTCACCGAGGTCACGTGACATTTTGTCAAAAAAATTGTTTTGCTAAGTTATCCCTATATACCAAAAATCAGACCTCTAGCTCTATTGGCTCGCTCAAAATTAGATATGCGCGTAATTAATGAGGTACAATATGTGGCGTCATAAGGTGTCCCATCATACCATACATGAAGGCTGTAGCACTTGTGGTTACTGAGTTATGGACAAATATGTATATTTGAGGTCAAAGGTCACCGAGGTCACGTGACATCTTGTCAAAAAAATTGTATTGCTAAGTTATCCCTATATACCAAAAATCAGACCTCTAGCTCTATTGGCTCGCTCAAAATTAGATATGTGCATAATTAATGAGGTACAATATGTGGCGTCATAAGCTGTCCATCATACCATATATGAAGGGTGGTAGCACTTGTGGATACTGAGTTATGGACAAATATGTATATTTGAGATCAAAGGTCATCAAGGTCACATGACATTTTGTCAAAATATCCGAGATATCTGCATGAACGGATGGACTCACGGATGGACGTACAGACGGACATGACCCAATCTATAAGCTCACTGGACTTCATCCGTGGGGACTAAAAATTGTGTCACTGCATCCTTTTTGCAATATGAATACGATGAGAAACTAAATTTTTATTTTTGTAGCCTTATACATGGGAGTCTATGGAGATCTGCCTTATACATGGGAGTCTATGGACGTGTTAACTAAAAATATGCAAATTTCACCACAATTTGCCCAAATTTGGGAAAGGTCACTCCTATGCACTTCCATACCAAGTTTCAAATCAATCGGACTTGTGGTTTCAGAGCAGGAGATTTTTTGACCAAAAATGGGAGAAAATAACAAAAAAATTTATGAAAAATAGCAAGTCCAAGATACTGACCCAAGATGCGCACAATCATTTCATGTCAGCCAAAAGTACTTACATGCTAATTTTCATGTAATCTGCTCAGTGGTTATTGAGTTTTTTCAATTTTGACTGTTTTTACATTTTTTCACTTAATTTGCATATTTTTGGCAATGACAACTTCATTTGAACAAAATCTCATCTACAGCCCATCATCCATGTACACACAAATATCAAGATGAAATGTACAGCGGTTTTGGAGTTTTTGATGTTGACGGACAGACATACAGACATACAGACATACAGACGTACAGACATACAGACATACAGACATACATACATACAGACATTTTCCTAGCCTATAAGAATAGCTTCCATTGCCATATATACATATGGCTATGGGAGCTAAAAATGCCTTAAAAACACAAAATGCTTTTCAGCTAACTATTTCTTCATGTGGGGGAAGAGATGAAAGTCTGAGGGTGCTAGGTCAGGAGAGTATGGTGGCACGTAGAATGAGTTTGAAGCCGCAGTCATGCACTGTTGCCATGTCAATGACTGACTTGTGAGGTGGAGCATTGTCCAGATGGAACAAGACACCTTTTCTCAACTTTCCCTCATCGTATTTTTATCAGCCTCCCGAAACTCCCTCAACAGGTTAGAATAGTTCTCTCCATTGATATTTGTCCCTTTTCTAGGTTGTCATCTGAAGAGTTGAAATATATTCAAACCAAGCTTCATTGATCTGGCATTGCTCCTTCATAGTTAGGCTCAAAACTTTTCACCCAACCCTAATATGTGCAAAATCTCTATTACTATACAAAGCTAATGTCTGCATCTTCAGGCTTATGCCTTTCCTTCTTGACACAAGACAACTGCTTCTTTGCAAAGTACCTCGTCTACATAGTCAACTGCAAATCTGAGTACAAAATAGAAAAACATAGCAAGACAGCTTAATATACCTGTGTAGTGTTTTGCAACAATGAAATCTGATGTTTTGACAGGGGATGGTAAGAGGTGTTAAAGTGTATGATAAAATGCATTATGACTTTCTCAAATCAATGTCTCTTCAAAATACTCTTACAACACATCAGCTGTTCAGGAAATATGTTTAGTGAGTGCATAATAGACTAAGTTATATCATCATTATTTCTTATTGCTCACAGAATTTAAAATTGACTGAATGTTAAAATTCCCGTTATCTTGCTATCTACATGATTGCTGTGAGTATTGTTACAAGAGATTCATGCACTGTTTGTGAAAGTTTTGGTATAAGTGGCAAGGATGATGGTCATTATGAGGTTTTATGTGGTATGAGAGAGACTCCATTCCCACGTGACAGGTGTATGACTCCGACCCAGGGCCAAATAGCAATACAGATAAAATTCCAATGTCATTGCTCAAACTGGTTTTGAATAGCTCATAAAAACATAAAATGAAGGAGAAAATTGATGAGTTACAACATTATAGTGTTTGGAGAAGTGTTGAGAGTCTCCATTCCCATGTGACAGGTGTGTGACTCCGACAGCTCCAAATGTCAAGAGATAACTAAAATTCCAAATTGATTGTTGAAACTGGTTCAGAATAGCTCACAAAAACATAAATGTAGGACATCAAGAATAAGTCACAGCATTATAGTGGCTGGAGATATGTTGAGACTCTCCATTCCCACGTGACAGGTGTGTGACTCCGAAAGGTCTAAATTACAATGGTTACAACAAAATTCAAATGTAATGATTAAAAGGGGTTCAGAATAGGTCAGGAAAACTTAAAAGATAGGAGAAGATGTGTAAGACACAAAATATTGTGGTTGGAGCTGTGTTGAGAAAACTCTCCATTCCCACATGACAGGTGTGGACTCCCAAAGGTCTAAATTACAAGTGATAGAACAAAATTCAAATGTAATAATTGAAAGGGGTTTAGAATAGGTGAGGAAAGCTTAAAAGATAGGAGAAGATGTGTCAGACACAAAATATTGTGGTTGGAGCTGTGTTGAGAAACTCTCCATTCCCACATGACAGGTGTGTGACTCCCAAGGTCTAAATTACAAGTGATAGAACAAATTCAAGTGCAATAATAAAAATAGTGTCAATGACACTGTCCTCCCATTTTGCAGCGATACTAACTACTAGTACACACATGACATTGCATTCTTACAGGTTGACTAAGAAAATTCCATTGCAAGTCCAAATTAATCTTATACCCCAGCAATATGAAATGCTCCATCTCATAATGACTTTTACACGTCTGACAGAAAACAACCCTAGGATCAAGACTATCATGTTTTACAGCAATCCAACAAATACTTTGGGAGAAAATGATTTTTTGACAAAAAATGGGAAAACTTGCCCCAAAAAACAAATATGAAAATTTCACCACAAATTGAACAAATCTGACAGAAGCCAACCCTAGGATCATACATACAAGTTTTCAAGGCAATAGGATGAGCGCTTTCACAAAAGATTTTTTGACAAAAAGCAGGAAAATCGCCCAAAAAATACAACTTTCAAAATTTCACTGCAATTTGAAGAAATGTAACTTAAGGGGGAGACCCACATTCGCAGACACTTTTCTTTAACCTGATTTTTCACCATTAAAATGAATCTTTAACCCAACATGTAGTATATGTTTGGGTAGGTCGACAGTTGAAGATTATAAAAATTGTGAAATATTTCAAAACCTGTTTGCGTGTGTTTGTTTTGCTCAAAAATGTGTGTTTTTGAGTTTTTTCACTTAAAAAAGTATAAGTACGAGAGGGTGATGGCCATTGGTAAGCCGTTTACTGCAATCGATAGCAGGGTAAGGTGTGTAAAAAACCGTGTCTTGGATTTTTGATACTCCGCTTTGTTTTTGCACAATTAGCCTTGAAAGTGAGAAGTGGTGGATTCTGAATAAATTAACGGCTTTTGTCCACGTTTGTCACGATATCTTTTGTTTTCGGAACATTATCGGAATTCTGAGACACGGTTTTGTAGAAACAGTCACTAACTACAACCTGTGCAAAGATAAGGCTAATCCGTCAACGCGGCGCCAAGTTACACTCTCCAGAAGTTGTGATACATTGCCAAAAACGGAACGGAGTAAATCGCAGAAATGTGTATGCGACCCTTGGAGTCGCACAAAGTCAGCTAAAATTCCGGTTCGCTCACATTTTCGGTGGAAATTCCCAGCCCATAATGAAGTACAGGACTTTTTACACAATTGTCTGAATTTGTGGTATGAATGAAATTATACATGACGTGAAAATTGGAAGAAAATGAACACTGAAACGGCCAGTTCGCGGCGTAAGCGTTAGGCTTTATTTACACAACTGTCATTCCGAGCTAAATCTGAGGATAATCTTCTTGCTAAATACAAACTAGCGTATTAACTGTGCACTGTAGTGTACCAGTTAAAATTTGATTATCAAGCGAAGAAATGGCTGGCTGCATATATACTTCGTAAATTATGTGAGTTTGCATGCCAAGTCCGATGACATCGTGTTTTCCTCTCTTTTGGTGCGCAACCGTCACGGCGTTTTCAGCTTCCTGCCTGGAGAGAGACACGTGACAATGAATTTACAATGTGGTACATACCGACAAAGACGAATTCATTCAGACGCCGTGTTGCGTACGTTAGCTTTTACGCTCCGTACTGCATGTTGAAGTACGACCACAGTCCGCCTTGAACATGGCATGGAGCTAAAAACGGACAGCTACATGAACGCGGTTTCCGACCTCAGAAGCACCAGTGCCGGGCTAACTTTGTGTTGTGCCATGTTAGAATCCATCGTTAGGCTAAACTAAATATAACACCTGGCAATATCTGGTATTTAAAACGATTTCCTGATAGAAAGATAAAAAGTTGGCGAAAAACTGAAATAAATTGAATCTGACACGAAACTTGAACAATTCTAAAAGCAACTTGTTTGGCTTCGCGAGTGCCATGGAGGCGAGTACCTAAAACAGATGTGAATCTCTGACCACGCTGATATTAAACTGAATGCGTCATTCTAAAACCGCGACGGTCGAATTTTGTACAAGTAATGAAATGCGTGAACTTCAATCAAACAGTTGAATATCGCGTTGGCTGATGTGTGGAAACGAGCATTCGTCGTTCTCCGGTGGCGACTGTCCGTTGACTATAATAGCGACGATAGACAGGCCAGCAGCACGCTGTTTTCAGCGTGATTGAGTTTATCCACAGGAAAAAGTAGTTGCTGATTCAAAAAAAAGCACGTTCACGGTTGTTTATTTTTTTCTCAAATTCATGGAAAGTATTCTCTCATTTTCAATTTTGCTTCTTTAAATTTATTGCATAAGTTTATAATTACCTAATAACAATTCAATCGCAATGATTTAAAGCTATACCGACATGAATTTGTGCTGTGAAATATCGCATACTTTTCAATCGAGATCGATTTCGACCCTGGACTTCGACTCACTTCATGAGCAGTCCGCCAATAAAAGTTCAGTTGATCGAGACAAATTATATATGCTCTATGATTAGCTCCGGTACAGATAGAAAAACAAATGCTAGGTCAACATTGCGTTTACATTGTAAATCACGGCATTCTAAACTCTACGTGCATTACCCGCATCACGTTCCCTCTGTGTCCGCATAGAATTTACAAAACAATAAGCTCACGTTTCCAAACCGGGCAGAGCAGACACAGGCGCGATTTTCTCGTTAATATAAAATTTCGAACTGTTGGCATATTTCTAATTTTACTGAGAGGAATGTTGCTCGCCCAACTGTCGAAACAAAAAGACATCGCAACCATTTTCACAAAAAAGATAGAAAACTTGTGGTGACGTACAGGAACGTAATCTTCATTGCATGCTTTACGTGTAAACCGTAACGTAGCGGTAACAATTTTGGTTGCCGGACTTCACTGGGCATTTGCAGACGTTAAAAATCATCTGACATTTTTATCATCAGTCGCAATTAGTTCGGAGCGGGATTAATTTTGAATGTCGGCCTTCATATAAGGTGCAGACAAACATGTAAACTGTTATCAGAAAAAGACGTAATTTTTGGATTTTTGGAGTAGCCTGGTTTGATTGGGGCGGGGTCAGTTTTGAATGTCAGACTATACTTTTCATTGAGTCCACGTCATTTGTTAGCGGACACAAATGTACGTTTATGTTTTCGGCGGCGATTAATTTTGAATGCTGAACTTTATTTAGCAAACACGTAAAGACAATGACCTACTATTTGGATTTTCGGCCGTTATTTGTTTTGTACGGGAACAGTTTTATTAAATACGTGTTATAGGAAAACGAGGTAAAAATTACGTAAACTACAATGAGCAGCCTCTCTGTTGTGCGCAAGATGTATCACCAGTTTTTGTTCGAAGCTCAGTTTAATCACGGTCCGGACCGTGGTTTAGTGTTGAATGAGTAAGCGTTCTGCGTTACATTCCTCGCTTGCGACCATTTCTAGTTGACACCTTTTCAACGCATCAGGAACTGGAGTTTTAAGCCTGAATGTAACTCTGACAATTTAACTGTTCTCTCATTCCCAGCCATATGCTTGATATTTCGCTTTTGTGGACCATGCTTTTGCAATCGACGACGGCTACCTTCAGCATGTTCAGTAGCCACGACAGCTGGGAAGAAGACTGACGCATGCGCACTCCTCCGGACGGAATTAGCGTAATCTACTTATGCTCTTGAGATAGCCTTGACTAATCTGGAAACCGTTAAGACACAAGAAAAATACGGCACGCGAACTGGCCTACAATGTTCATTTTTGTTAAAATCTAACTCATTTCCGAGTATGTTATGGTTTCAAACTTATCGTCCACTCAAAGGCCATATTAGACAGATTCAAAATTTACCATAAAACAAAAAATGACCAAAATCACTCAAGGAAGGTGGGTCGACCCCTTAAGTCACTATAAAGAGCCTGTATACCAAGTTTCAACCAAATCTGGCCCGTGGTTTCAAAGTTTTAGCAATTTGCAGGATTTTTCCTTTTTTCCCCTTCATTTGCATATTTTTGACTTTGACATGTTTATTTCAACAAATTCACATCTCCACCCCTCGATGCACCTGTCCACCAAATACTAAGATGGTAGGTGCTGCGATTTAGGAGTTTTTAATGTTGACAGACATACATCCGCACATAATAACTAACATACATACATACATACATACATACATACATACATACATACATACATACATACATACATACATACATACATACATACATACATACATACATACATACATACAGACAGACCATAGACCCTCCAAAAAACGCGGGTCTACAGACAGACAGACAGACAGACAGACAGACAAACAGATAGACATGCATACATGCATACATTTATTTTTACAGCTTTTAACCTCCAACAGCCGACCAACTTGTCAATATTAGCTTGATCAACTTGATACTACTGCTTATAATAATATAAATGAGAGTTAATTACATTCTAATTAAAGTAAACAAGACTTGCTTATCAACATTTACGTCATAAAAAAACAGCATATCTGTCTGGTTATAAAGAATCTTCAGCTTGTTATCTTTATCAGCATTTCATCCTATTAACCAAGCACATTTTAACTTTCAAATTAACATTGCAAGTAAGTTCTGTTCAATAAGTTGAGCCTGTAGGTACTCAGAGAAAGCACACAGAAGAGACAAATGTTTGCAACTTAAGAAGTTCAAGGTCATCAAAAGCATTATAAGGAATCATGTAACACTTCATTGCACCGTTTACACAGATTGCATAATTGCTATAAATAGCACATGAGGAATCTTACAGTCCAGCTTTACCATAAAAACCCTATTACTTTGACCACTCTTTTAATTGATCACTCTATTTTTTTCCTCAAAAAGTAATTTTATTTTATCCTTACCAAGTCAACCATAAATGGAAATTGGAACTTTCTCTATCTCTATTTATTTGACCAACCTATCATGACAAACTATTATGAGCAATTTCTTTTAGATAACATACAGAGCACAATATATGACAGTTCAGAATATGTCAAAGTTGGGATTCAGGAAAGTTGCCTTTACATGTTTTAATCCTCCAAGATGGTAAGCATTTCACCATGAACTGTCAAAAAAGTTGAACATTCTAATAATTCTACACTAAAATTATTTTGGCTTTGTTGATATCCTCATTAATTCAATTATTTAAAATCGTATTAATTATTTTTTTCTGGGTGAATTGATAGGGTTTATACAGTACAAGAGGTACATACAATGTTAGTCAAAAATTCAGTTTAAAACATCAATTACAGTCTAACATTGCATCATTCCTATAAATAGCACCTCAGACTGGAACAGCACAATCATAATCTGCTCATTCACACAGGCAGTACTTGACTTTGAATGAATGACCTACTACATTTCACCTATGTACCAAATTTGATAGCATGACAAAAAGTACCACAAAATTTGCAAATTTCAGCTTGAGTTCACAGAGTCATCTTCAGGTCACTCCTAGGAACCTGCACACCCAATTAGAAAGTAATGGCATACACAGTTTCAAAGAAGATTTTTTTTAACCAAAAATGGCAAAAATTGCCCAAAAATACAAATATGCAAATTGTGCCATAATTTTGATGAATTCTATTTTGAGTTTTCACAAGGTACCTGCACGCCAAATTTTAAAGTGATCCAACCATTGGTTTAAGAGGAAAAGATTTTTTACTAAAATGGCAAAAAAAGGAAAAAAAAATCATTAAAAATAGAAAGCATCAAATATTGACATCAAATCTATATGTTTAAATGAGTTGGGCCCAAGGTACCTAAAACCCAAATATGACAATGATCAGATGAGTAGTTCCTGAGTTATTGATTTTTGACCATTTTCGCTTTTTTTTCTACCTCATTAGCATATCTATGGGCCTAAAAGTTCATTTTAACAACGGCACATCTACATCATATATGGCATCACTACACCAAAAATCAGCTCAATACATGCAGCGGTTTTTGAGTTTTTGCGTTGGACGGACAGACATCCATACATACATACATACATACATACATACATACATACATACATACATACATACATACATACATACATACATACATACATACATACATACATACATACATACATACATACATACATACATACATACATACATACATACATACATACATACATACATACATACATACATACAGACAGACATCTCACATACAGACTTTTTTCAACCATATAACCTCCCATTGCCATATATGTATGGCAAATGCGAGGTAAAAAGGGTTTAGAATAGGTCAGGAAAAACTTAAAAGATAGGAGATGTGTCAGACACAAATAATGTGGTTGGAGCTGTGTTGAGAAACTCTCCATTCCCACGTGACAGGTGTGTGACTCCCAAAGGTCTAAATTACAAGTGATACCAGAAAATGAAAATGTATAATTAAAAAGGGTTCAGAATAGGTGAAGAAAACTTAAAAGATAGGAGAAGATGTGTCAGACACAAAATATTGTGGTTGGAGCTGTGTTGAGAAACTCTCCATTCCCACGTGACAGGTGTGTGACTCCCAAAGGTCTAAATTACAAGTGATACCAGAAAATAAAATTGTAATAATTAAAAAGGGTTCAGAATAGGTGAGGAAAACTTAAAAGATAGGAAAGATGTGTCAGACACAAAAGATTGTTGTTGGAGCTGTGTTTAGAAACTCTCCATTCCCACATGACAGGTGTGTGACTCCCAAAGGTCTAAATTACAAGTGATACCAGAAAATAAAATTGTAATAATTAAAAAGGGTTTAGAATAGGTGAGGAAAACTTAACAGATAGGAAAGATGTGTCAGACACAAAAGATTGTGGTTGGAGCTGTGTTTAGAAACTCTCCATTCCCACATGACAGGTGTGTGACTCCCAAAGGTCTAAATTACAAGTGATAGAACAAAATTCAAGTGCAATAATAAAAAAGGGTTTAGAATAGGTCAGGAAAACTTAAAAGATAGGAGAAGATGTGTCAGACACAAAATATTGTGGTTGGAGCTGTGTTGAGAAACTCTCCATTCCCACATGACAGGTGTGTGACTCCCAAAGGTCTAAATTACAATGGTTACAACAAAATTCAAATGTAATGATTAAAAGGGGTTCAGAATAGGTCAGGAAAACTTAAAAGAAGGAGAAGATGTGTCAGACACAAAATATTGTGGTTGGAGCTGTGTTGAGAAACTCTCCATTCCCACGTGACAGGTGTGTGACTCCCAAAGGTCTAAATTACAAGTGATAGAACAAAATTCAAATGTAATAATTGAAAGGGTTTAGAATAGGTGAGGAAAGCTTAAAAGATAGAAGAAGATGTGTCAGACACAAAATATTGTGGTTGGAGCTGTGTTGAGAAACTCTCCATTCCCACGTGACAGGTGTGTGACTCCCAAAGGTCTAAATTACAAGTGATACCAGAAAATGAAAATGTTATAATTAAAATTGGTTCAGAATAGGTGAGGAAAACTTAAAAGATAGGAGAAGATGTGTCAGACACAAAATATTGTGGTTGGAGCTGTGTTTAGAAACTCTCCATTCCCACATGACAGGTGTGTGACTCCCAAAGGTCTAAATTACAAGTGATAGAACAAAATTCAATTGCAATAATAAAAAAGGGTTTAGAATAGGTCAGGAAAACTTAAAAGATAGGAGAAGATGTGTCAGACACAAAATATTGTGGTTGGAGCTGTGTTGAGAAACTCCATTCCCACGTGACAGGTGTGTGACTCCCAAAGGTCTAAATTACAAGTGATAGAACAAAATTCAAGTGCAATAATAAAAAAGGGTTTAGAATAGGTCAGGAAAACTTAAAAGATAGGAGAAGATGTGTCAGACACAAAATATTGTGGTTGGAGCTGTGTTGAGAAACTCTCCATTCCCACATGACAGGTGTGTGACTCCCAAAGGTCTAAATTACAAGTGATAGAACAAAATTCAAATGCAATAATAAAAAAGGGTTTAGAATAGGTCAGGAAAACTTAAAAGATAGGAGAAGATGTGTCAGACACAAAATATTGTGGTTGGAGCTGTGTTGAGAAACTCTCCATTCCCACATGACAGGTGTGTGACTCCCAAAGGTCTAAATTACAAGTGATAGAACAAAATTCAAGTGCAATAATAAAAAAGGGTTTAGAATAGGTCAGGAAAACTTAAAAGATAGGAGAAGATGTGTCAGACACAAAATATTGTGGTTGGAGCTGTGTTGAGAAACTCTCCATTCCCACATGACAGGTGTGTGACTCCCAAAGGTCTAAATTACAAGTGATAGAACAAAATTCAAGTGCAATAATAAAAAAGGGTTTAGAATAGGTCAGGAAAACTTAAAAGATAGGAAAGATGTGTCAGACACAAAATATTGTGGTTGGAGCTGTGTTGAGAAACTCTCCATTCCCACGTGACAGGTGTGTGACTCCCAACGGTCTAAATTACAAGTGATAGAACAAAATTCAAGTGCAATAATAAAAAAGGGTTTAGAATAGGTCAGGAAAACTTAAAAGATAGGAAAGATGTGTCAGACACAAAATATTGTGGTTGGAGCTGTGTTGAGAAACTCTCCATTCCCACGTGACAGGTGTGTGACTCCCAAAGGTCTAAATTACAAGTGATACCAGAAAATGAAAATGTTAAAATTAAAATGGGTTCAGAATAGGTGAGGAAAACTTAAAAGATGTTAGACACAAAATATTGTGGTTGGAGCTGTGTTGAGAAACTTTCCATTCCCACGTGACAGGTGTGTGACTCCCAAAGGTCTAAATTACAAGTGATACCAGAAAATGAAAATGTTGTAATTAAAATTGGTTCAGAATAGGTGAGGAAAACTTAAAAGATAGGAGAAGATGTGTCAGACACAAAAGATTGTGGTTGGAGCTGTGTTTAGAAACTCTCCATTCCCACATGACAGGTGTGTGACTCCCAAAGGTCTAAATTACAAGTGATAGAACAAAATTCAAGTGCAATAATAAAAAAGGGTTTAGAATAGGTCAGGAAAACTTAAAAGATATGAGAAGATGTGTAAGACATAAAATATTGTGGTTGGAGCTGTGTTGAAAAACTCTTCATTCCCATGTGACATGTGTGTCATGGCTCTGAATGCTCTAAATGTCAATCAATACAACATAATTCCTATATAAATGCTCAAATTGTTTCAGAATAGGTCAAAAAGAAAATTGAGGGAAACATAGATAAGTTACACAATTATGGTTGTTGGGGATGTGTTGACAGACTCTCAATTCCTACGCGACAGGTGTGTGACTCTGAATGCTCTAAATGCAAATCAATACAACAAGATTCCCATGTCAATGCTCAAAATGATTCAGAATATGTCACCAGGAAAGAAATGAAGATAAACATTTATAGATAATTCCATGCTAGCGGTTGGACATGTGTTGAGAGCCTTTTCATTCCCATGTGACAGGTGTGCAACTCCAAATTTTCTAAATGTCAATGGATATCATAAAATGTCAATGTCAATGCTCAAATACAATATGTCACCAAGGAATAACATGAAGGAAAACATTGATAAGCAAAACCATTATTATGAATAGAGATATGTTGCGAGTCTCTAAATTTCCACGTAAAATGAATGAGATATGGAAGTCATAGTCATAGTGCTGCAACAGTTGTTGCGTCTCATTCCCTTCTGTTAAAAGTCTATCACAAATGACAAAAAAATGATACTCACTTTGTGCTCATGCACTTTCTCTATTAACAATGTGGTGGTTTCAATCGGGTTCGAACTCACAACGTATGGTACCCTGTCACGTAGCAGAGAAGACTGTAGAGTTGTATGCAGTATAGATAATGTACGAACAGCAATAGTTATTTGAGGGAAGCACTTGCGCAAAAGCCTGGCCTATGACCTTTGATCTCATATTCCGTGACTAAACGTGAGCATTCCCACATGACACATTCCATTTCCCAGGTGACAGGCTCCCTGTCGCGCGCACTACCCCTATCAGATTTAGGCAACCGCCGACCTCCGCCATCACTTAGGCCTAATTCGGTCGCGATCATGTCGTCTAATGACAAGGGTATGCGTGCGTGGCTCGCCGTGGCTTATTTTAAAAATAACAACTCGCTTGTTAATTTCCACACTATTACAGCCAAAACACAACTCAGGCACTAAAAACACCAAAGCACATATAAGACGAGATAGCTGATGTGTGTAGCCACTTTCCGTTTATTACACCGTGACCAGTATGTTCACATCATGTATTTCACGTTGAGCGGCTTGCACTAGCAGGACAATACGCTCACTACATATTCCAATGCAACTTAACTGTGACAAAAGTCTAACAAGACTCTCACACCTACGTGACACATATCCCCGTCTGTCGGGTTGGTCAAGGTCAAGTAGCAGCCTAGACAAACTACCACTGACGTGGTCACGAACGAACTCGGTGTCGTCCATGTTCAAAATTAACTGCGAGGTCACCATGTGTTTTGGACTCCCTAACATAGTGATAAGTAGTTTCAAATTTAAAGTCGTATTTGACTATATGTTTGCTCACTTTGGCTTGTGTTCGCTGGCTAGTGGTCTAGGGGGACCTATGACTTCGATAGTTGAAAATGGGGAATACAAATCCAAAATGTTGAGTTCGAAAGTTGAAAATTGCGTTTACGAATCCAAAATGGGGAGTACGAATCCAAAATGTTGAGTTCTAATATTGGCATTGATTACGCGCCATATTCTATACTTTTACATAGAAAGTTAAGAAAAACAGAGAACACGATTGGAACTAGTTTGGAATAATTGGATGGTGATCAATGTCGGCTTAAGCTGTAATTGTTAATTCATCTGCTTTTCTCTTTAACGTGGAGCTGCATGTTGCCAACAGTTTTTTAAAGCAATATTTCTCATTAAAGATGACAAGGAAACACCCTAATACTATATGTTTTCAGAAAGCAGAGACTCTAAAGTTGAGTATGGCGGCAGTAAAAAATTTTCTCGAAGGATGAAAGGTTTTTGGGGTAAAAAACCTCAATTTTGCTGTTAATGATAAAAATAATTTAAGTCAAAAAGTTGAAGCTATTTTCTGAAATGTAATATTACATGTACTTGAAAGAAGAGTATATGTAGAAAAACGACTATTTTATTTTGCATTATTTCTAATCATTCTAAAATTTCAAGGGTTGAAAGACTGACACTCATAAAAGTGATTAAAATCATGATTAGCAAAATTAAAATGCCTCTTATTCAAAATGTACGAAGTTTATTTCAAAAATAAATGGTCTTTTGTTCTGTGGCACTTAAAAAACATAATGTGAAAATTTCTATGTTATGATTTGTCACCATAACTATTTATTGTACATAAAGTGGCTCCCGCACACATCCAAGTATTGAATGTTTCCAGAACATCTCCTTTCATTTTCTAACAACGTTTGCGATGTAACGTGACGAAGGTTAGACAAGGATAAAAGACTTTGCCGTAAAATAGGCTTAGTTATAAAGTCTTAATTATATATTAGTCATTTGTGGTTTATTTGGCTTTTAAAACATGTTATGGGATGTACCTATTAATATCCAAATAGAAGCTGCATTCCAAAATGTATAGCCAAACCGTGAATTTGAACAAATGTATCACATAGAATTTGACACATTAGAAATCCCAAGCACTTCTGTAGCGTAAACATAAGCAGAAACTGCATTTTCATTTCTTTGCATTAGTTTGCATTTCTCTGCAGGAATTTTTCCTATTTGGATATTCACTTGTTTCTATTGATAAGGTTATAATGGGAAATCATTTTGTGTCTAATATATTTTGAGCCTTCATAAAATAAACTGTTCGAAACACTCAAATGGCAATCAAATAACCCCATTTTAATATGAAAACTTCAAGTTTTCTATACAGGACGGGGACACCGTCTCCAAACCACCCCTCGTAATTGGATTAATTGTGTCATTTCAGTATTCAACTACCCTTATGCATTTGCATTTTATAAAATCCTTAGTCTGTTCGTTTTACATGCTTTTAGCCTACTACCTAGGACAAACTTAATCAATTACAGTGGTAGTGATTTTCTTACAGATTGAGACCTCGATAACATGTTTGTCTCCATCGAATTTTGCTGTAGTAAAGGATACTTCTTACCAACTTTTCAGCATTCTGAAGCAGATCCTTCGAGTGGGGAAGTCACGTGAAAAAATATGCCGAAATTCACACACTTGAAAAAAGTAATTCCAGGTGAAGCAGGGAGAAAATATATAATGTGTCAGAGTCTATCTTCCAAGCCTTCCCCCCAGTCCACCCCTAATGTACTCGTATCTTGTGATAATTATTTCTCCAATCTTGCAGATTAAACAATATGCATAATGTGACACGTGTACTGGACATAGACAATAGTCATATAATAACCACGGAATGCAATGCATACATACATTTGCATTCGTGGACTATTACGTGCATCCACAAATTCGTCCATCCGTCTTTTCGTTCGTCCATCCACCTATCAATACATACAGACTGATAGACAGGCTACATATAGTTATATCTTTGTCTTCGTTTTACACAACCTATGAATGTAACATGTTTTGAGAGGATGCTTGAGGGCGCAAGCGCTGAAAGCGAAGCGATTTTTGACTCTGCATACTGAGTGACATTTCGTTTGAACCGTTAGTGAAGTTACATTTTCTATATGTCGCCCTCTTTTGGTCACTCAGTGAACATCTTCCCGGAAATTGCCCTCTTGCATGGCACAGATTTTGCTCTGTTATAGATAAACACTCAGCCACATTATGACGTTATTGCAATCGCACGAACATTGAAGACTGCGGATAGATATGCAATCTGCGACAAATGATTTGCTGCTGTGTCAAATACAAGATACTGTAGATCCTCTTTAAAGTAACCATTAACAGTAATAGTATGATATTAAAAGAGACCAGACCAACAACTTTCAAATCCCTAGTAACGAACGATAAAGCTACATATCACACAGTGCACTTTCGACACGACAGCAATATACATTGACAATAAAAATTGCAAAGTTGAACATGTAAGTAAAGCCACATAAAACCTCATCACTATTTTCTTTATAAAAGCACTTTCTGTTTTAATCAACAATTGAAATGCACTCGGCGTGCCACACTCGTTGAATAGATAATATGCTAAGACTTTCCAGTTATTTCGTTTCCTAACCCCACCCCTATCTCAGAGTTTGGTAGCATTCATACTATGTGTTACTCACAAAAATAATATGGATAGAGTTAACAAGCCGTGTCAGAATGCAATGTTTTCCTCGAGGTTTATAGACTGCTCTCTCGTAAAAACTCTTGTTGAAATATAACGTAATGCCTCAACATAGTCCTCACGTTCAAACTCAGCAGTATGCAAATGCCTGCAAGTAGTACTGTTGTTTGCATCAGAGTCCATCTTTATCGTACCAAACGAAAGCAGACGCAAGTAAAACAATCGAAAACCGTCAGGTACCTGACTTCGGAGATACAGTGACCAAGAAATTGAACTCTCGATCATCATTGATAGGAAAAACTGAATCCTTCAGTTCACCATTCTGAAAGAACATTCGGTTAGTATAGCCACTGTTATGAAGGCATTATCATTGATTCAAAGATGGAGCGTACTCAGCTGCGTTCACAAAAAACGGTGTGGGGGGGCTGGAGGAATTCAGGGGGAGATTCGAAAATTTGGGGGTAGTAGAGGGGGGACTTGAAAATTTTGCTCTACCTGTAGGGGGGACTTGAAAATTTTTGGTTCCCTTTTGTGTTTTACATTTTCCAATTCCAAGTTTTTGTAGGTAATTCAATGAAAAATGAATACCATTTTTATGTCATCAAAATGTTGTCATGTTAGTAATAATTTAACAAAATCTGGAACCATTTTGTCACATTTCATGACTTTTATCTCGAAAAAATCTAAACGTGTGATTTGTCGTAAAAAACAAACTTGAGCCTAGTAACAGGGCAGAAGCTGCAACTGTTAATGATTTCTGCAATATTTCTATGCAATATATTACAACTATTACAACTTCTTGCTATTTCCCTACAGCATGCTCAAACACAATATTTAGTTTGCCGACAAATATATAAATATAAATATGTATTTGGTGATAATTTAATTGGAGTCCAGACTGACAGTCAGTTCTCAGTGATACAAATGCATGGTACACATACATAGGCTGTGATAGAAAGCTGAATACTAGACAATTCAACATGCTGTAGGGAGTAGAACAAGAACGCAGTTGTAAAACTGAACAAAAATATTGCCAAAATTATCAAAGTTAATACAGCTACTGCTATGGGTAGTGTCACTATCATTAATGCTCTGCTACTGCAGTGTCACTGTCACTGCATACCTGAACAGCGACAGAGATAGCTCTGACTCTGATGTACATGGTAGTTGAAGAAGAGTTTGGGTCAAATGACGCTCATGACAGTGAAACATACTTGTACACAAGATCAGGCCAGAGAGCAACACATGGAAGAACACATAGAATTTTTTTAATTCTGGCATATGAGAATAATCAAATATTAAAGAAAAAAGATGGGGTCACCATGCTTGATTTTCTAAATTTTAACATTCTTGTTATAAAATGATACAGAAGTAAAACTTTGAACTGTAAAGACTAAAAGAAAAAATATGTGACCAAATGGAATTATTTATTTTCTAACCAAATTTGCAATTATTACACCCAAACTTTCAGAGATTAAAACATTTATTTGATGGAATATTTTAACCTTCCAGTATTGTCAATTTTGAGTAGCATCTAATCCATATATGTCTTGTAGTTTTGCAACAAAATTTGGTAGTTCACCGTGCTGAGTTTTTTACAATATGGCAATTAGCCAGAATTCACAATTTGCCTACTCTCTCATGATTGTCATTTTGTGTGCTCTTCAGCAGAGAGCATTGACCTGGCCAGAGTTGGATTAACTCAAGTTGGCTTTTAGACCAATAAAGCTAACAAATTCACTGATGCATTTAAAGAACTTGCCTTTCGAATATGACTATACAAAGTGCTAATACAGGTAGTGTTGAACGCCTGTGAGCAGAACGGTGCTATACATGTTTATTTTTCTGCGCTCACATCCTTTACAAATATGCAGGCCTATGATAGTTGGGGGGGACTTGAAAAATTTTGATCATACAGAGGGGGGATTTAAATTTTTTTAGGGTATCGAGAGGGATCTGAAAAAAAATAATATTTCAATCGCGATTCCTCCAAACCCCCCAATCGTTGTTTGTGAACGCAGCCTGGTTATTATCTGAACAGTCCCCCGTGCCTGTTCTGTTTATTATACCACTCCAGGTCATGTGACCTATTGTTCTTGCCATCCATTTATTCCTGAAAACACGACTGACACCTATTGTTCTTATGCAAAATAAGTAATCAGTCATACTTTTATTCATATGTAAATAAGTAATCACCACACTTTAATGAAAGAAAATCATTATCATATCAATAAAAGTGTAGTGATTACTTATTTAAATATGAAAAAAAGTATGACTGATTACTAATTTGCAAGAGAACAATAGGTCAAGTCGAGATGTCTAAAGCATTCACACACATTCAATAACAAAATGAAGACAATTTGTTCAACTGATATGTTATAACACCACATTGTATAATTAAATTTTAACTTTCTTTGGACCATGCTCAATGTTAGCAACATGATTTGTTGATGAAGACTGCCGTCTTTAGATTCGGCGTCTTCTTTGGTTGGACCAATCTTGTCTGTTTTTTACATTGTTTTGTCGTAACTTGAGAAACTGGTTTACTTACCATGCTTACAGATTCCTCTGATTTAACACTAGATGGAGGTGGTAGTGATATATTCGACACATGCTTTTGTTGTGCTGTGGACATACATTTGAGGCGCGTAAACCGTCATCTGATCTGTGACCTGTTTGTTCTTTGATAAGCTGCTCATCGAATCCCTGATGGTACAGAGATGTTGCCGCATTCACCTGAAGTTATCAAACACAAGACATATGTGACAAATATCATGGACATAAGTACAGCCTTTTTGTAACGTTTGTGGAATAGTCGAAAGAAATTCTTTAATACTGCCACACCACAACAAATTGTTTTGGTCAATGAATTTAATTTTGTAACTTTACAGAATTCGTTTTGTGCATAAATATTTAGTAAAAGAATAATTACCTTGCCATGGCCAGAATATCCAGTGTGCTGGCAGTCTGGCCAAGCCATCTTGCACATTTGCTTTGTGTAAAGACGTATATTTTCTGGCAGGAGAACTTGATTATCCCTTGGCAAGGGTCATCGATAGTACAATCCCGTCCGGTGTTATCATCGCCAAGTACTTTTTTATAAGTTGAAGTACACATCGTGGATTTTATGCGCTCCGTAGTAGCGGCTGCTCTTATAGGGCAGTTTGCCCGTGTAAAATCCACTTTGGTTGTTTTTACATGGACGTTCATGGAACTCCAGGAAGCAGTGTGCGAAATTAAGAGAAAATAGCTTCAGGTCATAAGGACCTGCACCAAGCCAGAGCTTCAGGTCCTCACAGAAAACTGCCGGTCCTCAATAAATGCAGTGGTTAGCGACCATTTAAGTCAACACTCTCTCCACTAATACTATGTTTTTGAATGTTGTAATATTTAATATTTCATGTCCTTTTTATCAATAGAGTCAGTAAGTATTCACTCAAAAGGACTATTGTTCACATAGATTGCAGAATAGTGTAGGTGAATGATCATGAATCATTCATCTACATTATCTGGAATCTGAAAAAGATCACAGCCCTCATCTTCCTCACTGTCATGCGCACACATTTATCAACGTTTTCTACCATGGGGGGGGGGGGACTATGGGACTAACAGGAGAATTTGACATTTTTTTCTGGCCATGTCAAATCCCCCACTCTCGGACCATAAAATGATGTCAAACACCCAGGGGCCGGCGAATACAGGCTCATACACTGACTACATGTGGATTATGAAAGCGAGACAGTTTGTCTCTCATGACTTCCTATGGGGGATGATGTTCTCTATATGACTGTACAATTGTACACTACACCAGGGCATGTGATATTGTGATTCGAAAATGGTTGGCGAGCTGAAAATCACTTCTGAAATTAGCCAACACGAGTGGTAAAAGAGTGAGTGAATACCTCAGTACCCTGAAAACAGTCATGAGTAAGGGGAGTGTATGAATAATTTTTATGCAAACATTGATCACTATGTCTTTTTTATTTTAATCTAGAGCAGAAGGAAGAAAGTACTGGTATGTATTTTGATATGACGTATGGCCTCTGAGAGTATACACGACGGATCGTGCAACTCGACAAAACTGTTACAAAACTGTTATGATAAGGCCGCTCTGTTTTACAAAATGTACACTTGTTATCAGTCGATATATCGTGCTAACAGTCGGTCCTGTGAACTTTGGTTGAAGACCAACGAGCAAGCAAGATGTTCTAGCGGTCCACAAACAAACGTAGCGAAACGTGAACTTGACTGTCGACTGCAGGTAGCACAAAATTGGGCTGTCGTGTAACATTTTGTCCTTGTATCGGGCGTAGTTATAGTTACCTCCATGTTCAAAACCAAATATGTTTAGGCAACAGCACTGTACTCGTAGTAGGTTTTTGTCTTAAACTCTTCTATGAACCGTTTATGTTTTGAACGCTTCAATGGAAAATCAAAGCAAAGAAAACGGAGTCAGTTAGATAAAATGAAGGGCTTTATTATGTACATTTGTGTACATGTAAATTCCGAACACTTGAAGTGTGGAACTGTAAAGTGAAGTGATTCTGGGTGTTATTGTCACAGGCGCTCCTTAGCTGGGTAGTCTGCTAAGTCGATCGATTTTTGGTTCGATCTATCGATCCCGTAGTCGATATCCCCGCCACTGTAACATCTGCTAAGTCGATCGATTTTTGGTTCGATCTATCGATCCCGTAGTCGATATCCCCGCCACTGTAACCTAAGCAGAGGCGGGGATATCGACTACGGGATCGATAGTCGAACCAAAAATCGATCGACTTAGCAGACTACCCAGCTAAGGAGCGCCTGTGGTTGTTTTCATGTGATACAGATATGCTAACATTACCAGGGTTACACTCACTAGACAAGTATTATTATAATATTGTATCGCATCGTTGCACCAAAGTCAATCCATTCCATTGCTAGAATCTGCATGCACGGACGTAATTCATACTGATCTGAATGTAATCAGCTGCACCGTGCTATACGCGTCGATCGGAGGGATTATACTCTTCGTAAATGTAAAACGTCGCAAGACAAAAATTACTATTTTGCGAATCGTCACCCTCGTCTGGCGTACCTGGATCGAATTCCCCAATACCAGGACACGAAGTGCGATCAATATCCCCTGTTGCCCCGCACTCCCACGGTGGAAAACATTGATAGGTGCATGACATTCAAGTCTGAATCATATGATTCAAAGTTAGTCATCATCTGCATCTGTTACAGGTCTTGAAAGAGAAATTTTCATCATCTATTCCAAATTCCAGTCGGTCATAAGGACCGACATGTTGCTAAAAACTTTCGGTCCGACGAGAAATCTGTCGGTCTCGGACCGTCGGACCGACGTTAATTTCGCACACTGCCAGGAAGTCGCATTGGTCATCAGATCAGACAAGTTGACAAGGTCCATCTTGATCAGTCGAAAACACGAAAATGGTATTGAAAGCCTGATGCATCCACGAGGCAATCACAAGCATCTACAGATTGAATCCTTCTCGCTAGCCAATAGCCAACAAGATAGATTAAGGCAAGCCATTTTATTTAACCAATCAGACTAAAACAGTTTCCTTCTACACAGGTGCATTATACCACTCTGTAGCCTTTATTCAAATGCACATTTGCAGTTGACCAGAGCCCTTGTCCTACTTGTCTGGGAGAGGTCATTCTCCCAAACTCGCATGCCAGGTGCATAATGACCTCTGTGAACCTTTCGACGTACAATGGGTCACTCCATTCCATTGTGGGTATTCAAATCAAAAGTAGACGATTGATTGACAGTAATTTTCAAATTTTAGAATAGATTGGCCTGTTTTTCGTGGTATAAGTCGTTAATCGCACCTCGTAGGTGAGCTGTTACAGTAGTAATCACCACACTTATGGTCAGGAACTTGTAAAAAATCACTCGGCCTTCGGCCTCGGCCTTCGGCCTCGTGATGTTTACAAGTTCCTGACCATAAAGTGTGGTGATTACTACTGTAATAGCTCACCTACGAGGTGCGATTAACGACTTATACCACGAAAAACAGGCCAATCTACTCTAAAATTTGAAAATTACTGTCAATAAATCGCCTTCGGCCTCGTGATGTTTACAAGTTCCTGACCATAAGTGTGGTGATTACAACTGTAACAGCACACCTACTCGTGCAATTAACTATACTTATTGATGTATAGGGGCATTTCCAAGCGTGGCGCGGAAGGCGGGAGCTGGGAATGCCGCAGGTATGAGGACTGTCCTCGTTTGCAGTACTTGGCTTGCTATTAATTATTTTTTTCATGAGATATGACGTCGAGAACAGGGTCGAGGCAGAGGTAGCATAACCGTTAATAACTTGTCTCTGAAAGTCTTTGCAGCGCGAATATCCGAGTTACTCCAAGGGTTTGCTGTAGGCAAGCTCTATCGCTGTCGCAATGTTGGTGCATTGTTTCCAGCTGGTCACGCCGTGACAGGCTGACGTACGACCCGCTTAACCTGTCAATCATTTTTTCTGCGTCAGGTACAACAGGATTTTCCCCGTTGTTGACGTTGACGGCGCAGCTAATGGGGACAGTTCCTTGAGCTTTCCCAGCTGGTTCCGTATGCGCTTACGAATTCCACGTATAGAGAGCAAAAAGGCAGAAGGACTATCGACAGTCTAGTCATTACCTAATATCACCTGTTCCTGTGTCATGAGTGTCTGAGTGCCAGTCAAAATAGGGTAAGACCCACAACAAATTGCAACATAATTTTTTTCTTCAGAATGCATTTCAGAGAGGTACCCAGAACAATGTATTAAAAGTTTACTCGAATCCACCTTGGGGAAATATGTCTAATTTGCATAAATCAAATATGGCGGCCAACCTTCCAGCAAAATAACATAATTTGCTATATATCACATGTTTAACAAACTATTTCAGTGATTTCAAAGTCTGACACTAGTAAGTTGGCCCAGGGAATTATTTTGGAGGTATAATGCTCCTTACAGGTACTTCATTAATTTGCATAATTCCAATATGGTGGCCAACATTCCTACAAAGGATTGTCGGTCATATACCACGCATTAAACAAGCTATTTCTTTGATTTTAAAGTTTTAATATTTTTCTTGGCTATGAAGAAACACTTTTAGTGGCTCAATTTTTACACAAAGGCCTTTTGGTAGTTTGCATAAATTAAATATGGCTGTCATATTAATACCCAATGACTTAATAGCTTCTTATATAAATAACGGTTTTGGTATAGTTTATAGCACTAGGAAACTATAAAGAAGAAACTGTTAAGTCCTTGGACATTCATTTTTGAAATCATTTGATTTTTCTGTGCATGACGACTGTTAATGAATGTTAGTCTTCTGAATGATATATTCTCTTTCTAAATATAACATTGAATTCATCTGTGTGGCGGAATTTTCGTAATTTGTACGGTTTTTAACACTCTACAGTGTCAAAGCATGTAATCTGTAATGTTTACTGTTAAAAAAGACGTGTTCAAAATCTTTAGTTTTTAATTTAGACTGAACCCCCTTCTTATGGATGGGTGCATCTTTATAAGATCCCTTAGATGATAGGCAAGAAGTCATCACACATACAGCAAAATACAATAAACACAACAAAGCTAAAAAAACAGAAAAAATGATATGACCGAAATAAAAAATGTCGTAATACACACAAATTGAAACTTAGCACTATTGCAAACAATGTCAGATTCATAAAAACTTTATGGACACACAAACTCAAAAAAATCTGAAAACTGCATGCTTTAGCAAAGACTTACAATTAATCCAAACACAGAATCCAACTATTACACAATACAAAGAAGTACATCTTGAGTCATTTTTCCAAGTGTCATTTTTCCAGATGTACATGTTTGTATCGTGTAACAGTTGATTCTGTTGGGCTGATGAATGTTTGAATTAATTTTATGTCTTTGCTAAGCATGCAATTTTCAATTTTTGTGAGTTTGTGTGTTGATCATGTTTTTAAGAGTCTGATATTCTTTGCATCAGCGCTAAGTTTTAATTTGTCTGGTTTGCGGCATGTGTTATTTTGGGTCACTTTATTTTATTTTTTTGCGTTTTTATTATCTTTGTTGTGTTTATTGTATTTTTGCTGTTATATGTGATGAATCCTTGCCTATCGTCTAGGGGTTTGTACCGAAGATGCACTCGTCCATAAGGCAGGGGTTCAGTCTAAATTAGAATCTAAAGATTTTGTCCACGACTTTTTTAAGACACTAAACATTAAAGATTACATGTTTTAACACTTTAGAGTATAAAGCACCATAAAAATCACAAATAATGCCGTACACAGATGAATCCAATGTGATATTCAGAAAGAGATTATTATTAGATGACTAACAATCATTAACGGTTGTCATATTTAGAAAAATCACAATTAATTAAAATTGCACGACTTTCTTACATCTCAAAAGTAAACGCACATCAACATATACGTATTTTAATCCGTTCGGAAGTCATATATGTAAGTCTACCAAATTTGCTTTAACATTCTTTTCAAAATACAATATATTTATTGGGTATTTTAACGAATTCAGGTATCACAGACACCTATTAAAATAAACTTTTATTCGTAAATGGATCGTTATTGTAAGTAAATTTATTGTATATTTTCTACATTTTTAAAAATAAATGTCCAAGGACTTAATGTGGAGCTGCACGTTGCCAACACAGTTTTTTCGAAGGAATATTTCTCATCTAAGATGACAAGGAAACCCGTACAAACTATTTTGTGAAATGTAATATTTCACTTGAAACAAGAGTATATTCTCATTCTAAAATGGCATGGACTGAACGACTGACACTCAAAAAAGTGTTTAAAATCATTGTAAGCAAAATAAAAATGCCTCTAATTCAAAATGTAAGAGTTATTTTACAAAACAAAATAGCCTTTTTGTTATATAGCATTTAAACACATAATGTGAACATTTCAGAAAATATGACCCAGCCAGAACAGAGTTATATTCTTTGGAAATCTTGAAATTTGGATAAAAGGAAGCAGGAATTCGGGTGATTTGCAGACGCTTGCATACATTAACTCTTCTATATCATGCGACTTACGACTGCTTGCCAAGCTAAAAGGTGAATCTAACCAATTTTTAATCTTGAAATTGGAAGAATATTTGCAAAAATATATTTTGAGCAAAATACAGTGCGTTGGGTGCAGTGCCCTCTTGACTGTTTTTCCTGATATTCCTATTCCTAAAAACTCTACCATAAACTTATTTATATTAGAAGCTATTTGGGCATTAATTTGGCAGCCATATTTAATTTCTGAAAATCATCAAAGTCTCTTTTAAAAACATTGAACCACAAAAGGTGTTTCTTCATGTTCAAGAAATATAATTAAACCTCAAAATGGCTGAAATAGATCGTTCAATACATTTTATGTCAAAAAAATTCTTTTGTATTTGATTTATGCAAATTAACGAAGTGCAAACGCAAATCATTGCACCTCAAAAGTCATTTGTCCATGCCAAAGAAATATACTTTTAACTTTGAAATCACAGAAATAGCTCAGTTGTTTAACACTTTGACTGCTGTAATTTTTTACACTAAGATTTTAATGCAATATTTTACCCATTCCTGTTAACATTTCTGTACGTTTTTTTCATAATTTTGGACCAAATGGATATCATTTTTCAGTAGCTACAGATTTTTATCAAAATTTTGGCAAAAAGCTGAAAAATTGACTGTGGTACATTTTATAAACTTGACAAAAATAGACTTTGGCGCCAAAAGGGTTAATACATGGTATATGACAGAAAATGTCTTTTGTAGGTATGTTGGCAACCCTATTGGATTTATGCAAATTAACGAAGTACCTATGCAAATCATTGCATCTCAAAATTGTTTGTCCATGCCAAAGATATACGCTTTTAACTTTGAAATCACAGAAATGGCTTATTTACCCTTTGACTCCTGTAATTTTTTACACCAAAATTTTAATGCAATATTTTACCAATTTCAGTGAACTTTTCTGTACGGTTTTTTCATAATTTTGGACCAAATGAATATCAATTTTTAGCAGCTACATATTTTTATCAAAATTTTCGCAAAAAACAAAATTGACTGTGGTACATTTTATAAAGTTGAAAAAAATAGACTTTGGCGCCCAAAGGGCTAATACGTGGTATATGACAGAAAATGTCTTTTGTAGGTATGTTGGCCACCATATTAGAATTATGCACATTAACAAATTACCTATGCAAATCATAGCATCTCGAAAATCGTTTGTCCATGCCTAAGAAACACACTTTTAACTTTAAAATCACTGAAATAGTTTGTTTAATACGTGGTATATGACCGAATATGTCTTTTGTAGGAATGTTGGCCGCCATATTGGAATTATGCAAATCAATGAGGTGCCTATATGAAACATTGTACCTCAAAAATGATTTCCCTGAGCCAAATAACTAGTGTCAGACTTTGAAATCACTGAAATAGCTTGTTTAATATGTGATATATAGCCAATTATGTTATTTTTTGGAAGGTTGGCCGCCATATTTGATTTATGCAAATTAGACATATTCCCCAAGGTGGATGCGAGTAAACTTTTAATATGTTGTTCTGGGCACCTCATTAAAATGCATTCTGAAGAAAAAAATTCTGTTGCAATTTGTGGTGGGTTAGCTGCCAAAATCTCGTAGATTGACTGGACTATATTTGCGCTGTGTCAGACACTCGACGAAGTCGAGTGTTTGACGCAGAACAAATATTTAGAGAATACAATGCTTGTATGATTAATCTAATCAATTGAAATTCAAAAGGCAAAGTCAAAAAATGAAATATTTTATTTAAGTTGTATACATGTGTCAACTCGTTCTTGAGATTTGATATTTTTACACGACAGATTGACGATAAAGGGTTGTGTTGCGTTGAGTATCGGCGATGATATATTTATAGAGCCCTAAAATTAAATCACCAGCAACATAAGTACAGGGAGAAGCTAAGCAACCGTTGACTCGTATCAATTCAAGAGCTAGACAAAGCTTAACAATGGAAATCGAACAAAACTGCCCCTCTACAATGTGTCCTTCGCCTAAATTGACCTTCGGATTCTGATGTGAGTACGGAGTTGTCCGTTGATGATAACAACCGTAATATCGGCACAGATGATGTATATCAATGTATATCAATACCCTTGAATTGAACTTAAATGTTTTAATGGATAGCGGGAACTCATCGTCGCCGCTGTCTTATTTAAAACGGCCTGATCTGCACCATGTTGAGAATTCCGTTCACCAAGGTAAAATTTGTTTGTGATTTAGAGGTACGAAGTCAATCTGTTTTACCTTTTCGTGATATCAAGAAAACAAAATTCTTGTTTAAGTCACTCAGTGTACAAAATGACGACGGTACATATAACTGCAAAGTGCAAAAAATTACCCCTTTGCTGAATGCAAACAGATGATTTTGTTTTTGACCTCTAGCTGTCCTATGACAAATGAACATTGCCACAATGTAACAAAAAGCTGTTATGCTCGTCTATATAAAAGGCACCGCCCATCAATTGTAATGTAATTGCAAAAGCTTGCATGAGTTCCAAACTTCTTTAACAGTGTATGTCCATCCATGCATGGTGCCATTTGCGCATGCGCTTGGAACTTGATATTTTGGTCCATACCGTAAATATTTCACTGGATGTTTACTCTTTTCTGACTGCAAGCAGGGTTGAGGCTGTGCGCAGTCATTGACCAGTATTTCAGCATGTTTCAAGAAGTCAAAGAACACGGGCTACTTTTCATATCAAGCACAACTCATGAAAAAAGCTCAAACAAGCGACTTGATCCCTTTCAAGGTTTGCGTGGCCTGGCCCTAAGACGCCATGGCGAGAATTTATTTACTTACCACATCATGCCAGAATGTCAAATATAGGGCAGTGAGTAGGAATTTTACAAGTTTCTGCTCACAGAAACTATGTGATCGACAACCATCATTTTCAGTTGAGAATCACGGCGACCATGTATGCAGACAAGACTTGATGGGCCACATACATCATGATAATTTCACATGTTTTTCTGAAGGAAAAAAGAAGTGAAACTCGAACAATTTACGGTTGAATATACGCTTACGTGTGTTTCGCCCAGACTTGAAGGGTGTAACTTGTTTATTGATGATGAAAGCAGGACGCCTCTTTAAACCATACTTATGAGATCGTATATGTCATAGATAGCGATAAGTATTTCTCTCTGTCACCTCTGTTCTTGCAACCCTTGTACAAAATGACCAATACCAATGTCCTCTATGTTTTAAGGTCCCATGATATTATCTGCTCACACAAAAGGTTGTAAAGCATGTCGTGATCTCAATCGTCGTTAGAAATCCTCACACAGTTATGAATGTTATGGTACGATTTGTTGCTTACTATGAAAGTAAGTGTTTTTCTTTGTTTTCATGAGTCTGTTTAGGATTTTGTCACGCTGTTTGCCAGAGTCTCAGCTTATATGCACATGAATATCCCCTTAGCGCAGACGAGTCCCTAACAAATCTTGATTGAAGTCAGAAAACGAAACCAAATTGCAGTCAAGCTAGAACGGTGAGCAGGTTTTCATAGCACTATAGAATTGAATAGAATTGAATTGAATTGAATCGAAGTATTTTGAAATTATTCTGTTTTTAAAAGCAGTCAGACTATAAGGATACTGACATATACCATCCACAGATTTTTCGACTGTCACAAAATAGAAATCCAAACAACAACTCTTCGTCGACGTTTATAAATAATTCCTCCATTAGTCCGTCTGAAGCTCATTTACAAAAGTTAACTATCTCCGTCAAAGAAAATTTCTGTGAACAAAAAAAATAATACTTTACAAAGACAGCAACTCCTTTTCGGCGCATCTGAAGGCCTTTGTGAAGGCAAGGGTTGAACAAACTTTAAGGCTCGTTTTTGAACATGTATGATAGCTGATTTATTCTGACTGGGAATGGTGAATGAACCAACAAAACCTCAGTATGTAAAATGCAAACGTTGCCGCAATTAAAGCTTGTTATTTTTTCTGACAAGCTAAGTGGTTTTGTTCGTTGTAGTTTCGATCGGAGATTTCTATTCCCTCAGTATCTAAAATGCAAACATTGCTTTGCAATAAAAGCTTGTTTTTCTCTGGCAAAATATGTGGTTTTGTTCATTGTAGTTTCGATCGGAGTTTCTATTCACGCTAGGAAATTACACTCGGCACAAGCAGAACTAATTTAAAGTGTAACTTCAAACCTTGTGTTCAGAATATTGGTGTCATTTCTCGTCGCACTCGTTAGAACCTTAACATCACAAAATGAACGATACGCAGTCGAACATGTAAAAAATACTCTTTGTGACCATTTGAACGGGAATTCATTGATGTTGTAAATTTGAGCAATTTGATTAGAGGGGAAATTTTTGCTAATTTTTCGTTACAACTCAACATTTATAACATGAAGAAATAAAACTATCATAGTGGCCAAAGAGCGTCACAGTGTACAATTACTATTTGCGATACTACTGGCGTATGTGATAAATCCAAATTAAAGGACACGATATTAGACCGGATTTCAAATGAATTTAAAGTCACTTTGTACAAATTTGTCACCATTTCAGTCCGTCAGAATAGGCTATTTGACGACAGTGAACGGACTAAAGAAGATAATTTCGATTTAGGAAAAGTAAGAATCTTGTTGAGCATTTGAGCATTCGATAACAGTGTGCTGCTCAGTTAGTCAACGTCTCGCGATATTTAAGACGGGAATATTTCCTTCACGTCATTAGTGGTCACTGTGGACACAGCTTGTCATCAGTTTGAACCAAAAATAACTCAGACTAATTTTTGTGTTTTCAGAGGGTAGGAAACAGCTCCTGCACTCGTCAGCATTGATGACACTTTGCACTATTCTAAATAATTTGTATTCTGTCAAAGTTCTCAAAAAATAAAAATGTACATACGGCGACATGAACGTTTGACACTGACCTAGACCCAATGTATTGTCAATGGGAGAATGTTATCAAATAAGTTATCTCCCAAATTGTTATTGAAAGGTTAAGTTGAAACTTTTGTCATTATAGAGGAAAGCTTTGCACAACAGAGAGGTTGGGTAAGTAGACATCATGACAACCTAAAATTTTTGTCTCAAGATGCTTGCTCGGATTATCAATAAATTGTTTAATATACAGTAAAACTTGTGCCTAAAGGGCGCGCCGAAAATGGAAATGGCATTTAAATGAAAGTACCAAAAGGTATTTGAAAAGGAATTTGATATTCAATAAATTTCCAAGTCCCCCTTTGTAATATCAATTTTTCAGATCCCCCCCCCCCCCGGCATTTTGTACATTTTTTTAAATCCCCCTCCAGAGGTGTTTGTGAATGCAGCCTAATAAGCAACTGAATTTCGTGGTAGGTTCTGATATCCGTATAGTGGGACCACCAAAGTCTTTGGCCACATAATGTCCATGCCTTCCATCAATTTCGCTCGATTGTGCATTTAGGCATTTAAGAGTATTCAGTCATGCTCCAAGGAAGATACTTTTATTTTCAATTTATCGTCAATGGGATAATTTCGCATTGGTAAATGTTAGTTTCTATTGCAGTGTTATTGAAATAAAAACAACATCAGATGTGACCTTGTGACCGATAAAGAGTAATTATTAAACTGACAACCTACATAGATGCTGATAACAACATTATATTCGCAAAGATTTTGTCTTACAGCACATACAAGTCACACACTGTTTTAAATGTCTGAGATGTTTCGACTACACGTTAAAGAGAAAGGTCCTCAGACCCGAAAGAAAATGTACCATTTGCTCAACAGGAATTGACAACTGACAGTGTTTAATTAGTCTGATGGTTTCTTGCAGAGACGTAAATAGTTAGATACGTGACTGTTGACAGATCGATTTGGATTAAAGTATCGTCCAGCCTGGTAGAGTTGACGTTTGAGAACGAGTTGAGTTTGGTAACTGTCTGTGTCAGAGGGGTTAAACGGCTGATCTCATTGATATCTTAGTGGCGCTGTTATCGTAGTTGCCAACCTCAAAGACGCGATTAATCAGAGTTTGCTCCACATATGTAAGACTGTAACTCACACATATATTTGCCCAATTCTTGATTTAATAAGATCTTAAAGTATAATATTCTTATCTTTGCAAGTTGGAATCTAATTATTTCGCTAAAATCGAAACAATAACTCAATGCACTTTGAATCCACTTCCAACATAAGCATGTCATAGGCCTTACCACATGGTGAAGAATATGCAGTGCCCCAACCTGTGCCCTTAAAATGACATATATCCATTTTCACTGTAAACTTTGTATATGTCCCCCTTTCAAATGAATTTGAATTTCTAATATATTTGCTAAAATGTGGGTATTCGATTTGTTTGCCAAGTTCCCCTCGGATTCTGGCATGCATCTGGATCCGAAATTACATTTCTTACAAGCCAGTGTGGCGGGTACTTCCCAATGGCAGCAATTTGCTGTATGGCATATTTTGCGACTCGGTTTGATCATGACGGACTGCATGAAGGCTGAAATACATTAATTTCTTGTAATAATGAAAGTGTTCTTAATACTGGATACCTCTTCCCATTCCTAAGCGTGGACTTTCGCCCACAGAATTGTTGTCAAACACTGTGCAAATTTTGAGGGCAAGCATGACAGGCTAATTTTTTTCGCTAAATATATAGTTTTGAATTACTTTCACGTCACATTTTACCATAACTTTAACTTTTCGCTCATATCAGAGGCTCTTAGGGTGCCCGCTCTGAGCTCACTGGAAATCTATTTCAGAGACCCTTTGAGATATCACATCAGAAATATCTGAGATCTACCTTCCGACCCATCACAACTCCATCTTATAAAGTGGACTTTAAAAGTCACCGATACCAATCCAAATTGGCAAAATGCGGAAAAATTAAACATCTTATTTTTTGCAGTCTATGTCTTACCATTAAAAATATCGGTTCAAGCAGAAGTGATAAACATGCGAACGCAAGAACATACAATGCTCTTCCCCATATATTTTTTTGCAAAGCAAATTACCATCCGATAGCTAGTAGACATGCGCACTTGTGACATGTGTGAGCAGTTGGTCTCAGAGCAGTCATATAGTCTTCTATAATTTGTGGCGATTAAAGTTAATTATTGACCCGATCAGTACCATAAAAAGAAGACAAATTCAATGCGATAATGTTGCAAATTTGCAATTGGTGCGTGTAGGAGTATGCTGTGCTCGAATAGGTGTTGGAATACTGGAATATGACAAGTTTTACCATGCTATCCCCGGCTGAATCTTTTCATGCTGTGTACAAAGCGCAAAATACTAACACGGAATAGCTGCGAGCCTTTCATATTTGGAAATTACTAAAACAAAGAGAGACACACTGTGAGATTTGTTTTCCATTACACGACTCCTTATGAGTTTCAAATACAGAATTGTGTTTCTATGAGTTAGTTGTAAGTTCAGTACACTTGTTTTAAACTGCCTGTATTTTGTTTGTTAGAATCTTGTTTCAAAAGAAGTCATTAATTGAGAAATGACAGAAAATAATAAATACAGTTTATTTACTTCAGGGCAGTGTTTTAGTTTGCATCTATATATGGGGAAGAAAAAAATCCATCATGATTACTCAAGATTGGTTCTTTATCGACCATTTGTTGTTAGTCTTTAGATGTGATGACAAGGGTTTGCCATTGATATTAATCAAAAGACGTAGTTTTTGATTTTTCTTGGTAGTTTTGTCTAAGTTTGTAAATGGGAGGGGGAGGGATAATCATTGATCATGCTATCTGCTCGAAAGAATAAATTTAGCAAATTCGACATCATCATCGCACACTGACATATAAAAAGGTTTCAACATCAAAGAAGGAGAATGTCATTGTGCAGAAGGCTGGGTTTCTATTAGCTATATTGGACCTGTGTTGTCTGTGTTGGGAGGTTTGACCATGCCAGTGCCAATGTAACTTGCCAAGAAGATGGCACATGTTCATCAGCAATTACTAGATACAATACAACTGCAGCAGAATCAAACAACCCCCTGAACAAAGATGCTGCCCTCTCTGGATAGGGAAGTTCAACAAAAGTTGGCGATGACAAATATCATCGATGATGAAAAGGCAAAAGTGGACCGACGGGCTTTTCAACAGTACAGGGCTTGAATTGATAAAAGGAAGAACCTGTTAAAATCAGCATCGTCCCATCAGAAACTTCAATTTGTAGCACTGCTGCTTTGTTCTCTTCTAGGTCTCCAAGGGACAGAGACCAGAAGAGGATGACATTGGCAGAGTGAAGCCCTTGGACACGGTACAGGCAGGTTGTTATGGAAAGTGTGTCAAAATCCCTAAGACGGAAAACACACGTACTCCTTCAGAATGTGAAACAGCATGACTCTGTTAATTGGAATGAGAAAGGGGAATTGATGTATGATGGCAGTCCCTAGCCTGGAACTCATAAGGTACACCTCATCAGTGACACCTTACATCGGATAAAACCTTCACTCCTAGGAGCGGCAACATTTTGCCCAAGAGTTCCCTGGAATTAACGTACCACAATATCTGATTGGCAGCAAGGAGAGATGTAACTGGACTCAGTCTCGACAAAAATCAAAAGGATTGCATCATCCAAGGGATGATGAAGAAGGTGAGCTTGAAACGTTGAGTGGACAATCACAAGCTAGAATACAAGATAAGGGGGGTACATCCTGTCATTTCAACTGCTGCCAAACCATAGCATTGGCCATAAATTTTAACAAATCACTCTACACTTTGATGATAATCATTCGTGGGAAGATGTCTGTCATGGATGGTATTCATCTTCTTTATCCCTTGGTGATGTTCTAAAACGTGTGAGATGGCTCTGTGCCTGTTGTCCTAGGTGCATCGTCTTCAGATATGGTGCCTGCGACAAAGTCGATGGACTTGGATCAGCACCTCAGCTACAAGTATTACAATCCAAGACCCTCCGCTGAGGAGGAATGTATGCTGTTTACAGTGCTGAAAGAGAAAAAGGAATAAAGATCACCCATAAAATTAAGAGAATGGATTCAACATCAGGACATTTACACATTGCATAAACCAGTCAAGTGGAAGTTTCAAAGGGCTAGAGTGATTATCGGTGAAATGGATCAATAGTGGCAAACCGATCTGGATGATGTGAGTTCACTATTAAAGGACAATTGAGGTTCTGGTACATATTCACCTGCATTGACATTTATCCAGATATGCCTGGGCTATTCCCTTGAAACACAAATGGGGGATCACGTTGGTGGCCCCATTTTGACATGTTTTGAAAACTGGACATCAGCAAAACTGCAAACGGATCAAGGCAAAGGATTCGTGAACCGCCACTTTCAGGAGTTTCTCAAGAGTGAAGAAATTCATTTTTCGACACCTGAAATGAAACGTGGCGTAAATGGTTGAGCATTTCTATCGCACTCAGTAAACTGAAATGTTTGCAAGAAGTAACACCCTAAGCCACCTAGCAGTGCCTCCTCCCTCAGTTAATGCAAACTCACAACAAAACTTAGCATTTCAGCATAAAAAACAGTGAAACAGTATCTATCAAAAGAGCAAAGGAAAAAGGGTGTGGGACGCTATGTATAGCGACTTTGAACAAAACAACATGGAATTCCAAATTCAATGTTGAACAACAAGTGAGAATCAAGAAAACCAGGCAGAGGTCTACTTGCAAATTGGACGGAATAAATCTTCAATGTAATGTGAAGGATCACCAATTCAATCAAGCTGAAAAAAATTTGTGGGGAAAACTTGAAGATACCTCAATGGACAAGGACTTCAAAAATTGTAAAGAAAGAGGATGATATCTTCGGAGTTGAAAGGATACTCAAAGGAAGAAAGAGAAGGGCAAGACTGAATATCTAGTCAAGTGGTATGGTTCGCCATCTAAATTCAATCGTAGGGTCGGGGACCTGGCAAAAATGTAGGAGGGACGATCTTGTCTAGACAATCAGTCTGCCCCACTTTCATCATTGCTGAACATCATTCTTTATGATGTACTGAGCAATGTATCATGACGTTTTCCCAGACAATACAATAACAAGCTACACTTTGAGATTACCCAAACTCATTTTTGTGCAGAGTACTATCCTTCCTCTTGGTGGGATGAAACGTGCCTGTACATGACGATCATGACAAATACTTTTAAAGCCCCAGTATTTGTAACTTTTAACCTTTTTTATGTTCGAAATTACATATTATTCCCCTACATCCATCGTGAAATGTTGTTCAGTGAAGAAATAAGCCAAATTTGTGCTCCTGTAGTGACATACAAACGCTAAATATTGCCCGATCGAGTGGGATTGCCGCGCGGGTTTGTTGACAACTTGTAGGCTGTGCACGTGACCGAGAACGCCGATATTGATGACATCATCGAGCTTGCAACCGTTCCTGGGGCCATGCCATGCCACGCATGACTGCCCGGGCAATCGCCCATGGTCGCTGGCTGAATGACCTGCGAATGATTTTATTTTGTTCTTCTAATTAGAGTGATATATCCACAAATACAGCGTCAATTTGATGAAACTTGATACAGATGTTGATCTCATAGTGTTGTAAATACTGCATCAAACTTTATGAAATATGGTACCGGTGATAATCTGTTAGTGTTAGGATAGTATGCAAAAATGTTTTGCAACATCCTGTCGATTGATTCCTAGTTGACTCATTTAGTGACCGTAAGGATAGTGGCCTACATTGGTTTTATGTTTTCATCACCATGGAACTCATTCTTGGCCATTGAGCGCCATCTGTATCAAAGTATTTTATTCACAGACCTAATTAATGAAGAGGACTCTATCCTCTCTGAAGACTTGTAATCAGAGTACCCATTAACAAGTGGGGACTGTGTCATCAACGATGACTTGTTTAGTGAATAAAGTTCAGGATAGCGTTTATAATAAAAGGTTGTACCACTTGTTAGCGCTGTCATAGTATTGTTGGAGGTTATACCAGATAATGTTGTTCCTTTGCCTGTTTTATTTTGTATTTGTAGTTGTCGGCTCGTATGGTAGAGTGTATTAGTATCCACTCTCGTCAAGTGTTTTTTTTTCTACATGGCTGGGCTGCTTGGTCGAAGATGGCTTGGTCGGATGACAGTTAAGAGAGAATATCTACCTATCACCCCATCAAGCCATATAACAAAAAGCGCTTTCTAATATATAGTTGTGCTGTGCATATCGATTTATTTATTTATTTTATACAGTGTTTTTTGATGATGGACAATGTTTGAGCACAAATTGTGGCTTATTGAACATCCTTAATGATCCAAGTATATCCACCTTCAGTTCCATTCGATTTTAACATCAAAGAGTGTATACTAGTTTTTAACATCTCCGAGCTTTTTAGTGATCTCACAATTACTTCTACACAGACCTGCAGTTATTGTGCAGTATATAATAAATTCAAAATATTGAAAAACAATTAACAGGCATGCATTGCAAGAAAGTCAAAAATCATTAACGTTAATTATTTTATTATGCCAGCTCGCCAATATAGAATGAGGCATTTTAAATGTAAATCAAAAGGAACAGTCCCGTATATATTTATATTTCTGTCACATTGTAATTTTATATCTTTCAGACAGAATCAATCACAGAATCTGGAGAAAACTTGGACTACTTGAAATCCAATAATCTCGTGAAAGTATTCATTCCTTCTGCCAAATTGACCCATATTTCACCATGTAGCAATGCAATCCACCATTCTCCTCAATTAAGACGCTCCGATCTGATGAAAAGCTGCGTGACACACTCTTTCCATTGTCACTTTCCACCATAAGAGTGAGATGCCCATGTCCTGTCGGGATTGCCGTATACTGCCCGGGACTTATTCTTACTGGGCCCATTCCACTTAAGGTTGCCATAATTGTACGATTTGTGCCATTTGCAATATGAGTTTTATGCTGAAGCGAATATCCCGGATAACCTCCTTGCTGGTTGCCCATTATTCTTCTGAAAAGACTGCGAATACAAAAGAGAAGAAATACCTGTAAATGATGACAAACGGGAACATGTATGTATGTATGTAGTATGTATGTATGTATATGTATGTATGTATGTATGTATGTAGTATGTATGTATGTATGTATGTATGTATGTATGTATGTATGTATGTATGTATGTATGTATGTATGTGTATGTGTGTGTGTATGTGTGTATGTATGTATGTATGTATGTATGTAGGTAGGTAGGTAGGTAGGTAGGTAGGTAGGTAGGTAGGTAGGTAGTATTGTGTGTATGTGTATGTATGTATGTATGTGGGTAGGTAGGTAGATAGGTAGGTATCTATGTATCTATGTGGATATAGGTAGGTAGGTAGGTAGGTAGGTAGGTAGGTAGGTAGGTAGGTAGGTAGGTAGGTAGGTAGGTAGGTAGGTAGGTAGGTACGAACGTACGTATGTTACATGTATGCATGCATGCAAGAATGTAAAATCACATGCATGCAGACCTCAATCACCCCTGTCGCCAGAGAAGGCCTCACTTCGTCACTGATCAGTGTCTTGTCTGTTTTTACTCAACTCCCAGGAGACTGAAATTTTCGAGTTTTGTGCCGTCCAAGCTAAGTACAGTAATTTTTTCACAGTTTTGGAAATTCCCTTTTGACTTAGGTATTAGTTTAATAACTTTATTTTAAAGGAAATCGTTGACTTTACTGTCTTCTTCTATTGTAACAGAATATTTCGGCTTATACGGTTGAACTATTCCGTATAGTTTGACAACATTTTTGCCAGACTTTACCAAACTACCGTAAATTCAGCGCCCAGTGCTTTGTGAACTCGGTGATTTTTCATCATACAAGAATTCAAGCCAGAAAAATTTATTGAAGACCTTGATGAGGACACGTTTGATTCCCTCAGAAAGGATGACCCAATTACATTCGCCGATTTTCCTAAGGTTGAAACTAAGAAATCTATGCGGAAATAGGGAATTCAATACAATATTGGCAAACATTTAGTTGCTGAAACAAATATGAGTAATCTACCTTGAAGTATTTTGTGCCTGAATCCACAATGTAACTACAAAAAAGAATTATGAATAGAGACAAATTTGGAACTTGAGAAATTGAAATTCGAAATAAAAGAGAAAACATTACAAATATACATGGAAAAACGATAAAGAGAGAAATAGAGAATAGAAAAGGAACGACAAGACAAATTAGAAGAGCAACGACTATGTGAAGAATTAAAACGATTTGAGTTTACAAATCCAGGAAAAAATCCCACTTTACACAAATTTGACATCACTAAACACTTAGATTAGTTGCAACCTTCCAAGAAAAGAATGTTGACAAATATTTCTTTCTTGCACAGTCTAGAATGACCTAGAAATTTCTGGTCTTTGCTTTTTACTGAGTGTTTCCATTTGTAAAAGCCAGGGAATTTGCCATTCAATTGTCAGTAGACCTGGTTTCAAATCATGATTCTGTACGGGCTCCCATAGAGGGCTAAGCCGAGCATGTGAAGACCCTACATGAACAAACTAAACATTCGCCTGGGCACGAAGACTCCTTAAATGATCAAACAAAACACTTGCCTGAGCCAGAAAACGCCCCACATGAGCAGAAACGCGTTGCATCATGGGTATTTTTAAGATGGCAGCCACCATGACAGCCTGCTCTGAAGGCTCTGGTGAGTACATATTTTGGTCGATTCTACCATTGAGAAGTATTATTTGGGAAAATAAAAACATGAGTATGCAGCAGTATTTCAAGTGTCTATGCACATTGTTCATTATATAGCAGAAGCTCAAACTACAAAGATTACTTCCACACAAAATCGCTCAGTGGATTTACAATTAGGATAGAATACACATGCATTGCCTCTGAACATGGAGCTACCAATGATCCGAAGCACCGCAAGAACTCTCTCGCACACTTTACAGCAGACAAGCGATGCATGTACTCTCTTGTACACTCTTCAGCTCAAATGTGTGGGAAGTTTATAGCTACAGTCATTCACCTACTTGACAGTTGTACTAACCAGCTTTAACCATTCAATGGTAATAGCATATCATCTACAGTCTCTCGTAGAGCGTATATGTGTAAGCTATATTACAGAAAGATATCGCTCTGCTAATGACGATAACCTTCACCTACCAATGTTAAGAACAGCTACTGGTCAGAGATCATCAGCTTATCGTGCTATGAAAATTTAGAATTCCGTTGCCCGTCTATTCGAAACAGTCAAACTTGTTTACTTTTAAATCAAAAATGAAAGTAAATGATTATCTTTTCATAAGGTATAGTATGAAGGTTCAGATTTGGATTAGCCAGTCATCATTTTTGACATTTTCTGTTTTACAATTGTGCTCCTGTATTTTTCTTGAGGGTTCCAAATTTTAAATCAAAGTACAGGTAACCATGGCGAGCAGTTGAAACTGTCTCGTTAGCAGAAACTAATCAATTTGAAAGTACTTTATAACAATCTAAAGCTGAACTTGACATATATCATCAAAATTAAAACATTTTATAACTCATGACAGCTTCTCTTTTGTTTTCCAGAACCACTTGTTTGAGAGAAAAAAACAGAAGATGAGCAAGACACAAAGCAGTTGGGATGTCTCACTTGGATGAGGCTACAAAGGGGGGTTGACAGTTTTGACACAAGGTATTCCACATTACCACAAACTCAATAGTTAGTTTAATTTGTTGATTAGAGTTGGAAAAGGTGGAAAAATTTAAGGCCAATGGATAGATTCACATAAGAACAGCTAGTATGACCTAGTGTTGCTAACTTTCAACACATGCGTTTTACATCTAAGAAGATACAATCCTTGACTTGTCACACTAATTTATTATTTTGGAATAATTGATGAACCAATGTTGATTTTGTTTCCTACTAATTACATATATGCTATATTACTAGTTGAAGACCCTGGGTTATAAGCACAGATAATTTTAGACATTGATCAAAAATGGCAAAACTTGAAAAATATGAAACCTTTAGAATAAAATCATATTTGTGGACAGTTTGTAACACATCAATCAAGTATGTCCTCAGTCTTTTTTGTTGTCAAAAAAATCATTTTATGGTGTATTTCATAACCTAATGCCAGTGAAAGCATGCTGAGGAGAATGCAAGAGGATTTGCCATGGAAGTCAACAAAAGTTAATGTGTTTCTACTCATTGTACATACCAATAATGATTTGATCAGTGAGGTGTGACTCTGATAAACATAAGTTATTGGTAGCCCCTGCCTGCACTATAATCCTGAATCAAATCAGCAGAAGATCATATTCTCTGTTTGACTTCCAGGGTAAGCAATTCGCATAAGTCCCAGGTGGGTTATCCAGCAACAGGTTAGGAGCAATAGTGCAAATGCAAAACTCAGGTAATGTCATGAAATCAAAAAATTATACTAGACTAGCTACATATAGGATGAAATGAAACTAATGTCAAAAATAGTGACTTTCCCTTCAATTTACCAGCACTCTCACATTTTATAAAATACCAGAAACTAATTTTATTTTATGGAAAAGATTCATTTTTCACGTATTTATTCAAATATATTTACTGCTTGTAAGGTAAATGAATATGAGGTTATTACGAAAATACCGCAAAGGATGCACGAGGACATTGGCGCAGCGTATCGCCCGACGCGAAGCGGAGGGCGATGCGCGGCGCCAATGTCCGAGTGCATCCTTCGCGGTATTTTCGTAATAACCTTATTATTATACATCTTACATTCCTGACTGGGGCATCAAATTGTCAGAGTAGTGACCGTTTTCGTGCAATATTTATTTATTATTTATTTATTTATTTATTTATTTATTTAATTACCTTTAAAACGTTTAAAAAGCAAAAGCTGCAGAAAAAGCAGTGACATTAAGTACAAAACAAACACACACAAAAAGAGTCTATCTTTAAACACAAATCAATGTTGAGTCTTTAAGGGCAGTATTCCTCATATTCCAGAGAGTTTTTATGTATGTCTTGGTCAATTTTGAGACATTTTCTCCCGAGTTGTGGCTTATCTCCCACAAGGTATTGCTAAATAAAATATTGGAACTTATTTATAACAGTGCTGTTACCAAATTCTGAAAAAACCTCATTTAAATGCAGGTAAAAGAATTTCTCTTATCAGTGAAGTAATTACATGTAAAAAGAAAGTTGTAAGTGTATTCTATTTCATCACAACAAAGTTTACATTTTCTATTACCTTTATAATCTGCCCAGTTGACTTTATATCCCTCAAGGTCGATAGAGTTTGTTCTAAGTTTAAAAAATAAAGAAACACCATGATGGTCTTGAGGATCATTCACATAATTTTCTCGTGTATGATCATTTTTAACCCAGGAATAGTGTTGCAAAGATTTCATATTCTCAATGGTTTGTTTAAACGAAACCAAAACATTATGGTTATTGATTGTTCTGAAACTAGTCAGCCATCTTGCATTCATTGGACGGTCTGATTGATAGAGATGATCTAATCCATTGTCAATGAGAGTATCATGTACATACTTTGGCTAATTTCATACCAACTTAGCATTACTTTGATATGATTTATTGAGAGCAATAAAGACTACTTTGGTCCACCTATCACTGTCCATTTTTTGTAATCTATCTAGGTAATTTACACGTGATCTATCAAGCAAATTGTGAATATCCATCCAGCCCAGATCACCTAAAACTGCAGAGCTGGCATTGTTTTTATTTTCTTTAAACAGAATTTTCCAAATTGGTATTGTAAACTCCTCAATTTCCTTATGTCTTCCTTACTTTTTAACAGCCATACACTGCTTCCATAGCTGATTGATGGTAAAACAATATGGTCCATAGAACATCGCCATATTGAAAACGGTTAAAACTATTATGATGATTAATAAGTGATTTACAGTATGCAATCAATTTCATTCCTTTTTTGTAAATCATATTAAAATGTCCATGATCTTTTAATGCTCTTGTGATAGTAACGCCTAAATAATGATATGAATTACTTTCTTTCAATATTAAATCACCTAATTTCCAAACTGTATCTTTAGTATGCAATTTCCTTCCAAAGTACATAATTTCTGACCTCTGTTGTCAATGTCAATTTGTCTTCCGATTTTATTGCGCTAGTGTAGAACGCTATCTGGGACGCGCTTCTGCAAACTTTGGAGTGTGTGCACTACATGTACACCTACGTACAGAGCGCGCGCGAGACTCGTTCTGGCACTCGTCCAATGGGTCTCTTGAAACCGTTCTACAGTGAACGCGCAGATACAGCCGCAGGGAATGGGCGCCTTGAAACCGTACGTGTTACGGAACGGGCGCGCGTTCCGTACTGCTGTTTAGCGAACGCAAAATTTTATTGTTCTCGATGGTATATGTATAATAAATAATTTATTAAAACTAAATAATATGATATAAACAGAAACAATAATAATAAAAGAACTTTTTCATACATGCTATGCCTGTATTTCCATCCTATTGTTTAGAACGGTACTGATATGATTCCATATTTAAACATGCTAAAATACGAATTATATTTTCACTGTAACCGAACTACTTATACTTACGCGTACGCGTGACCTTCGCTGGTATGCATGACCTTCGTCGGTATATGTACATATAAAACAGCTAAGCGAATAAGACAAATGACAATCCGATACGTTATTATGATTATGGTCAAAATTCTGTTGATTGCAGTCACTTCATGGGTACTGCACATAGGTACAAATACAGTTGTACCAAAAACATACAAACAAACGTATTGAAAATTTGTATCATTTGCCGACACCTGTCACCCTTCACGGCTTGTTCCATGGCGGTGCAGTGTTTTCATGTCGTCCAAGATTACAGGTAAGATATCGGTTGACAGTGCATCATGATAGAACCGCTTTACGACAAGTTTCCTGTTGATGAGCTTAAGTATCTGGGCGGTGAATTACATCGTTTATAGCCGTAAATGAACCACAAAAATCCAACCGCACCGAAAATACTCGCGACAGACAAGGTTATAGGTTCACATAATGTTTCCGATTTGTACCTGTCAGTGAGATTCACAGGTCATGATCGTGTCTGGTGGCACCGATGCGGTGCGTGTTTCAGATACAATGTAAGATCTAGGGAAAGCAACAGCAACAAAATCACGAACGAGTTACGACACTACAACTTACAGTGTACTCACTTCACGTTTTCCCTAATCCGCTTGCTAAGATGGTAAATTTGGTATATTTAACGTCTGGGGACATGTATAATTATTCGAGATAAATTGGTAAGGGTATTATATTCACTGTGCATTCATAGATATCGCAGAGCTGCTTGCTCCATGCTCCCATACTCGATCGAGTTTGAAATCGAACGCTGGCGTGGCGCGAGTATTTTGACCCGATTTTGGCGGCCTCATAACTTTCACGCAGGGATGAGGTTATGTATCAAAACACGAAAACACACGCATTTTACAAACTCCCGTGTATGTTTTACATCACCGTCATTTTAAACTAAAAATTGTGACAAACTTATGTCAACATCATAATATTTAAATTGTTCCCTTTAAAAGTGCCCAAACCCTCCTTTAAAGTTGAATGGCCCAAAAGCGGAATAATATCAAGAAGTGATACGGTTGTAATCACTACACTGTAAAGTTAAGTGTTCAAGGATAGAACACCAATTAAACGCCTTTTTGTAACACTTTTTGAACGCCTCTAGACGTTCAGAAATTTAACACTACGTGTTCAACCAACGTTCAATTTTTGAACATACGTGTGCAGATTTTGAACGCTACATGTTCATCGACATTGTATTGAACACCATGGTGTTCCATATCTGAACACACGTTGCACAGGTAATGTGTTCAAAAACTTGAACGCTTTTACGCGTTCAAGGGCTGTGACACTTTTTGAACGCATGGACGCCGTTCAACGATAATTGTGTTAAAGGCTAGAACACATGATGCATGCTTGTTGAACACCTTTAATTTGGGCGTTCACGGGGTGTTCAAGCCTTGAAATAACATTACAGGTCATTGATATCCAGTAAAATTATTTTATTCTAAAAATACACGAAACATTTCCATAGTAAAATACAATAATTTACTGTAAAATTGGCAAATAAACATTGCAACTTTCTATGTAAAGTTTGTCAGAGGAAAAAAACCAACAGTGTGAACACCTTCTTATCAAAAACATAAGTAATAAAAATCACCATATTGTGGATTACGTGTTATGTTCATACTTGTTTAAAATGTACAAAAATCATCTGAAAAAGCTCAAAGTTTGGCATACTTATTGTGTTGAAAAGACGTATGAAATGCATACTCCATTTTTGTAAGATGGTTTCTTAAAGACATTTCCTCTTGTATAGACAATTGTAAATTTTGAAGAAAAAAGAAGTTAGTCAAGGCTTCTCTAGTGCACATGGTATATAGTTGTCCACACTAAAGTAAACACAACATGTCAAGTTGTCAAAGTGTCACAGTAAGGCACAACATGCAGAAAGTGAGGAAAGTGGGTCCTTGGCAGGGTAAAACCTATTTCCTTGTCCAACAAAGTCCTTCATGAACAAAAAGGTTTGTTTGTTTGTAGTATCTTTAAATAAACCCTGAAATAAATGGGTGACATTTCAAAAATATACTTCTCAGGAATTTAAAACATATTCGTAAAGACCTTTCAAATTCTGGTGTACCCTGCAATTAATTTATATACAATTTTTTTTACCAAAAATGGTAAAAATCACCCTTAAAATGAAAAAAATGTACATTTCATCATAACTTGAATATATCACATTCTGGTAGCCCCCAATGTCTTAAAAATGTCTGAAATGTCTTTAATGGCCTAAAAATACAAAGTTACAAATTTCTGCATAATTTGAACAATCTGAAAAAGACTATCAGTAGAGATCTGTGTCCTAAATATCAAAGCTGTTCGATTAGCAGTTTTGAAAAAGATTTTTTAAAGATTTTTTGACCAAAAATGACAAAAAGTGCCATGAAATGTGAATGTGAATATTTCATCACAACTAGCACAAATTTGACTTAGGTACGGTCATTTTTAGGGACATGTTTACCAAATATTGAAGACGTCAGTAAAAGAGAAGAAAATTTTTGCCAAAAAATAGCAAAATTAGCCTCAAAAATATAAATTTGCATATTTCATCATAATTTGAACATATCTGATTAGGGTAATCCCTTGGGACCTGTAATTCAAATATTAAAGGATTCGTACAGGCTGTTTTGAAGAAAAACCTTTGGATGTACAAATTTGAGGACAATGCAACACATCCACCTACATAGCTGACAGCGAAGCTAAAAACCAGTTGCTAAGTACAAGAGACGTGTTGAGCTACAATACAAAATAATCTTAGGTTTAGTAGCAGGCTATGATCAACTAAATGTTACAAGGGCATATGCTTTCAAAGACGTGAAGTCTCCTTCATCAGATGCAAGGGAGGATGAAAACTTGAAGCAGAAAGTGACAGAAAATTCAGAGCGAAAATTTCAGAAAAATCAGTAATTCAGAGTGAACATTTTTACTCTGAATGGTCTGTCGCTTTCAGCTTTAATTTAAATAAGGGAGACTACACGTCTGTGAAAGCTTATTCTCCGGCAACATTTAGTTGATCATAGCATGCTACCAAAGCTTAGATTAATTCAGAACAAAAATACAGAAATTTATCAAAATTCAGTTACTGACCCTTGGAAGTTTAAATCTACATTAGAGGTGAGCTGAGCTAAAGGTTCTCAGGCTTGTTTCCAGACAGCTACCTGTACACTCATCTTCTTCGTTGTCTGTACCACCAGCTTCTATAACAACTCTTCGATTTTCAGTTAAATCCAACTTTTTACATCCTGAAAAAATGCAACAATAGGTAATATGGCGAGATGAAACTTTAAATGAAAGACAAGGGGCTGATTAGGTTAAGGAAAAGGGGAGACTTTCATATACAGTGCCTCTCTTCAAAACTGTTACAAAATATTTGCTGCTTCTTGTCATCAACTAATTAAAATAAAAAAGCCAAACTCTCATATGCTGAAACAATACATTGTATACTCTACGATGTTTAACTGATGTTTTACATGCGATTGTGTTTACTAAAAGACATGTGTTAGCTGTGATTACGCAGCGGTACTATGCAGGCGTATCGATCGCGCTCAGGTCAAGGGTTATCGCTACAGTTGTGTTGCAATGACCCTTGACCCGAGTGAGATCGATCGATAGGCTATGGCCAAAAGTACCACTGCGTAGTCACAGCTAGCTGTTGGTATAGCAGCCACTGAAAGAAAAAAGGTTTCTTCACGTAATTAAGCTATTTCAAGGTACAATACGATTAATTTCAAAGGACGATAATATAGATGCTTCAAAAATCTAATACCTTTTACTATTTTGGAGAGGAAACTTACCCTTTCTGGTCTTGCTTCCGCACGATCACGACTTCAGGGTGCGCTTACAAGAAAAATGTCGCTATCTTCCGTTTTGATGCATCATGAGATAGGAAGAGACACCAACTTGAACACCAAGTGTTTAGAAGTAGAACGCCTCTTGCACGCCGATGTTAAAATTAAAACGTTCATGGTGGTTTTCTGATTTTCTTTTCTAATTTTTAAACTTTCAACCCGTAATAAACGTGTAAAATTATTTTGTATACTTCCTATTTTAGAAAAACATGCTTTCAGCAATTGTAGACCGGAAATATTTTTCACTTAGTGTGAAATTCGTTACACCAAAATCCGTGTACGTTTACCGGACAGTGAAGCAATAGTAAATTTAATATAGCCATTGTAAAGTAAAAAACACAAAAGACTGTTAATTGTTTCACAGTATTGTAAAATTTCTGTGATGCTGAGTTTTTGAACACTTGAAGGAGATCGTTGTTAACACATAGTGTTCAGGTTTAGAACATCATTGTTAAAATTATGAACACTAGTGTTAACAATATGAACACTACCGTTCAAATTTGAACACCGACATGTACATTTTGAACGCGTAAAGACGCGTCTAGCGTCCGCTATTTTTACAGTGTACTTAGCAACCAACTTTTTATAAGTACAGCCTGGAGGAAGCAAGGTCGATTTCAAGTTGATTTCGTCGCTACTTGCAGAGCGTCTGTAGGAAAACAGTCTTAACCAAAGCATGCATGTATGATAAAGGGGTTATTACACGAAGTTTGGGCGGTACAGCAAGTGTAGACCTTTTTTCTTGAAAAATGCCGATAAAATTCACTGACTGAAGCAGACTGTGATGCTGCAGAATGATACAAAACAAGATCATGTTGGCTTTTACAAACGAAGAACTCTGCAATGAGTGGTTATCAGCTAGAAAAGATAAGGGAATTTGTCAAGACCCGGGAGGGACTTAGTCTTACCTTTGTTAAATCTTTAGAAAGGCCAGGTAAAAAGACGTTAGTTTATCGTCGTTTTGATGGCGTTGCTGTAAATAAGACAAAAATACATGGTCAGACAAACATGTAAAACCTCAAATGATAAGCTTGTCACTTTGTTCATTGCGACGGCACTTTGTGTTTCCACTATAATTCAGAGTTTATTTTCCTGAACGTGTCTCATTCGGCGTGCAGATCAGGTGCTTTACCTGTTGATAATGTTTTTGTTTCCTTAATCGAGATAGTTTTATCGATGAAACCTGTTCAGGTAGAAATTTGACGAAACAATATTATTTATTTATTTATTTATTTATTCATTTATTATTTATTCATTTATTTATTTATTTATTTATCTATTCACATTAATACTGGTTAACTTCGTCAGTCAAACATGTAGTGATTTCCAGGGATGACATGTGTAAAATACAAAAAATAATTGTAATAAATAAAACTCAAAAAACATCAAGGGAATAAAAGGCAATATATATATATATATATATATATATATATATATATATATATATATATATATATATATATATATATATATATATATATATATATAGTGTATAACACGGTACTAAAATTAAAATTACGTGGCAAACAAAAAACGAGTCATATACCGATGCATTAACACTTCAATAACCTTCACATGGGAGGATGTTCTTAAGCATTTGTTTAAGTAACCGTAAAGAGGTGATATCGTGAAAAGCAGAACGTAAACTGTTGAAATAATTAATTGCACGATAAATAAAGCAATTACATGCTGTAGTTATTCTTAAAGAGGATAGAATATATCAATGATAATTTCTTGTCTGATATCGATGTGTTGGCTCAGAACAATCGAATATGGTTTCAAAATATGGCGGAACAATATCCCCTCTATTAGCTTTTTAACACTTGAACATCATGTGACACACATTGCCTCGACGTGTCGACTAAATTCTATTCCAGCCAAAAGTAGCCAATAGCTGTGGCCAAGCTTTATCAAAATGATGCCCATTTATAGTAAAATCAGTTAGAATTATACGGGCTGCTTTATGGTAAAGTGACTGTAATCTGTCGATAGCAGTTTTGTCAGCCCCGTCCCAAATAAAATAACAATAAGGATGTCAATTTATTCGTATCTAGCCATGTTTCAACTTTCCCTAGTTCAAAAGATGTTACTGATCTCACAAACTGAATCTTCAGAAGCTATAATGGCGATGTCGTCGGCATACAAGGCAAATTTACTCTTTGTTATGATAGCTGGATGGTCGTTAAAAAGGGGGTAACTCTTGCTGTTTTCCATTCAGCCGGTACTCTATTTGCTGACAAAGAAATGAATTCCAAATATAATACTTTACCTATTATGAGAAATCAACAGGAATTCCTTGTCCTCGGGTCTGAAGGCTTGTCTCATGACAAGCTGTTAAGAACGGCTCAATTTTGAATATTCATGATCGCGTGATTTTTCCCAGCCAATAATTGTAAAGATTGAATCAACAAGTCGCAAGACGTAAAATGCATACGTTGTCTTGCACAAAATAAGCTGGCAGAGGTCCATAAAAGAACCATAACAGGTTATATGTTCGAGTGAAAAGTGTATGGGCAACGCTGTGGCGGGTATAGAAGTACCGAAAGCTGCATAAAAGTCACAGGTCAAAGAGCAATCTAAAGTTTGAAACTTCGTGTTTTAAGCTTTTGGGAAATGACGACAGAGAGAAAAACATCAACGAGAGATACAGAATATGTCTCATACGAAAGCACCCGAAAAAGAGTCTGTTCGAATTTGATTGTAATGTTATATACTAAACTTATTGTGACAATAATCACGGACAGGTTTACTCTGTCCAAAAAGTGTAGAATATCTGGCATTATATATTATTGCCTGAATACATAGGTTTATGTGCCTGAGAGCCGATGACAATTTGTCCGAAGCCAGGAGGGTAAATTGTTGGCTTCACCGGACCGGTAACTAAGGACACCGGTCTGTTAATCTTTCACTCAGCCTGCTAACTCTCATACATGTCATAAAATCGCTGTTCTCACCAAACATGGAAAGGGTTACAACCATCCATGACAGTTACCATGCGCAGTTGTTTTGCTCAGTATTTCGTTGCTTGTCTGTGTGTTTGTTGTCTTGCTTCCTTGACTTTAAATCTCATTTTTATGGTTTGCCTGGACAATTATACACTGTTATATTGTTCGAGATACACGCTTATACATGGCGCGCCATGCTTGTCAGTGTCCAAAGTCATGTGACTATATAACAATATTTGCCCTGTGCAGGAAGACTTAAAAGCTGGCGTACGATTTGAAATGAGAAGTCCAAAGAGAATTAAATTTTGTTAGGAGTAATGGCAATGTTGTCAAAACTTTATAGAAATGAAATTGGCCATTTCAAACCTTAACTTCTAAATTTTGTAGAAGAGTACTGGTGAATTAAAAACCGGAGGGCATCGAGTGATGAATGCTAAAATCCTGTAAAGACTCCCAATATCTCATCTATACGCTAATACCAGGTAGTGTCGAACATCTGCGAGGATACCTACCAAATACATGTTTATTAGCTCCGCTGTCAGCGACGCGGAGCTTATCAAATAGGTTGATTTTCCGTCTTCGTCTGTCGTCGTCCGTCTTCCTTCAACGATTGCCTTCTCCTCTGAAACCGCAAGTCCGATCGCTTTGAAATTTTATATGCACTTCACTTGGGGTGACCTCACTTAAGTTTGTTGAAATCGTGGTGAAATTGCATATTTGTATTTTAAGGCAATTTTGTCGTTTTTGGTAAAAAAATCTTTAAAAATCTTCTTCAAAACTGCCTGTCAGAGAGCTTTGATATTTGATACATAGGTCCCTAAAAAGATCTATTTCAGATTTATTCATATTGTGCAGAAACATGAAAATTTGCATTTTTAAGGCAATTTTTGCCATTTTTGGTGAAAAAGTGTGTTTCTCAAAAAGTGCTGGTCTGATAGCTTTGAAATTTGGTATACAGTTTTCTATAGCTGAACTAAGTAATATATATTGAATTTTTGATGAAATCTCTAATTCTTTATTTTTGGGGCACTTTTTGCCATTTTTTGTCAAAATATATGTATTTCCAAAATCACTCATCTGATAGCTTTGAAATTTGGTATACAGGTTTCTATAGATGAACTAAATGATATTTATTGAAATTATGATGAAATCTACAATTTGTATTTTTGGGGCAATTTTTGTCATTTTTGTTCAAAAAATGTGTTTCTTAAAATGTACTGGTCTGATAGCTTTGAAAATTGATATGCAGGTTCCTGCAGATGAAATAAATGTGATATTTTGAAATTATGATGAAATTTGTTATTTTGTATTTTTGGGGCCATTTTTGGTCAAAAAATTTGTTTCTCAAAAACTGCAAATCGATAGCTTTGAAATTTGGTATACAGGTTCCAAGGGATTATTTTAATATATGATATATTGAAATTATGGTGAAATCTGCAATTTTTAGTTTTGGGAGCACTTTTTGCCATTTTTGGTCAGAAAATTTCATTCTCAAAAATTACTCGTCAGATAGCTTTGGTTGACATGTTCTTAGGGACGATCCAATGTATATATTCAAATTATGATGAAATCTTCAATTGTGTATTTTTGTAGCTATTTTAGCCACTTTTTTCTGGCCACTGAAATGAGCTACCGAAGATTCCACCTTCTTCATCAACATGTGTGAAAATAGTTATTCGCTACATAAACACAGCAGAGCTATATCGGCCGTTAGGTTGCTTGTTTCTACTTTGTTTGCATCCCTTATAAATATGCAGCTATATGATAACTGGGGGTCTTGAAAAATTTTGATCGTTTAGACGGGGAACTTGAAATATTTTTTAGGGTAATGAGGAAGGTACTGGAAAAAAATTAACACAGCGGAGCTATATCGGCCGTTAGGTTGCTTGTTTCTACCTTGTTTGGGTCAATCTTGACGGGTGCTTACCCATTCCGGACACCTGGTACCACCACTATTTTGTGGTTCAAGATGACCCCATTGCCTTTGTCATTTTCAATATGTTCCTTGGACCTGGTAACTTTCTTAGTTACCTTGAATGATAACGATTATTGGACCTGATTTGATGTCTATTGCATCCCTTATAAATATGCGGCTATATGATAACTGGGGTCTTGAAAAATTTTGATCGTATAGACGGGGAACTTGAAATATTTTTAGGGTAATGAGGAAGGTACTGGAAAAAAATCAGATTTCAATCGCGATTCCTCCAGGTCTCCCCTCACCGTTATTTGTGAACAAAGTCTCAGTGATCCACGGTTAGTGTTTCCACGCCTCTGCCAGAAGCTATCATATATCTGCGACGAACACAAGGTCAGGTGTCATCACCATTTGGACATGAAATGTAACTTTCGTTGGTCAAACGGGGCGTTTCTCTTTAACATGCAATCGAAATACCTAAATTATTAAAAAATTTATGGCTGCTATTTTCTGTAAAGTATAATCTATACGGGTGTGTTGTTATTAGTAACTATATCAAGGGTTGCTAGGAAAAACAGTGTCTCCATAGTTAGTGCGTACAAGAGGTCTCATTTGAAGAAGTTTTTATCTCACTAACATTATACGCAAATGCTTACGTGCGGTGGAAGTTGAGCCGAGTTATGATGGGAGAATATTGCTTTATATTACCTACGATTTGGGTTGTTCCAGTATAGGGTTACCGCATGCTACAATGAAAGAGAAGAAATGTATTCCTTTATGCACTGATTGAAAAATTACACCTTGATCGGTTGTGAATTACTCTGCTGCATTAGGCCGTTTGCAAGGGTGATTGCATAGCCTCTTGAAATACCTAAACAAACATTTTCAATCCCCCCTCAAACCATTCAATGTGTATGTTATTAATACATATATGTAAATGATAATTTCTGACAGAAATGTTGTCATCATAGTATACTGGATGATGTTAGAATCAATGTCAAATTAGTGTAGTTGCAATATTGCGCATAGTGTCAAATTACACAGAAGAAACTGATAGAGTTTAGGTTTGTTTTGTGATATGATTAAATATGACTATACCGAGGAGCTGTTTGACCTCGATCTGCGTCATATTTAAAGCCACTGCTGACATGTCTGAGCTTATCAATCCAAGATAACCTCGATTTTGCATTGCCTTACTATATTATATATTATAGCCCAAACATGGAACTATGTGCCCGAGGGTAGGTGACCATTTGCCCGACGTAAGGAGGGCAAATGGTCTCCTGCCCCGAGGGTACATAGTCCCTTGTTTGGGCTATAATATTTTATTACATGCCTCTCTTACTCAGTTTGCACCAAAATAATATTATATAGGGCTCAGCCCTTGGTGTCGCGCCAGGGGTTAAGATTGGCAATGTTATTTGTATTGATTCATGATAAACTGTAATTGTTACTTCATAAACGTTTATATGACAACTATGCCCAGTTTCCCTCTGATGAAAGCAGTTCACGTACGTACACGACGTCAAACCCTGCAGCAGGGCAGGTATAGATTTTCTGTAGCGTGTAAAAATTTTGGAAAAAAATTGGCAATTTTTACAATGATAACAGCCTATTGCGTTAAACAAGGGACGTATTATGCAATCATTATCATTGCAATGGTAACCGCACTGCCCAACTTCCACTTGCAAGCTGAAAACTACACGGAAACTATAGCGTTCCGTCTAAAAACTGGCTAATTATTGACACAGGGGGCGCTCTTCTATAATTCAATCCCAGCATTCTTTGCGTATGCCCCCGTTCATATGCACGACAGTTTTCTCCCTTTATCTATATTAACGATATTTTGTATCAGCGACAAGGTGCATAATAACATTTACTGGCTAATAAAAGAGGTATATTTTATAAAAGGCATGTTATATAATAGTAATTTGTTTCGTATTTGTTTATTTACGAGTATTCAAAAAAAAAACATGGCGGCGCCCATGAAAGAAGGGTACACTTCCGGTTACTCGCATAGTATATTATGAATAAGCGCATGCGTAGTCAGTAAGCCGCTGGCGCGACTATTAACGTGTATTGGCAAATTATAGTCAAATGCTTTATTTTCATTTTAGACAAAAAAACGGTTAAAAATAGAACGATTTTCATCATCGAATGGCGCATTGATATATTTAAACTACTGTTATGCGGTTTATCAATATTTATATGCGAAATTTTCCAAAAACCGGATTTTCTGTGCAAAACATGCAATTTTAAGACTTTTACGTCGAAAAGTTTTCAAGTTGAAAATAGTTCCGGTTCACTTTCAGTCCAGTGATGACTATGCGGCCCGAGACGTCATCGGCGAGTTACCATTGAATCCTATGGAGCGCGCGAAGTTCGATATACGAGGCATGTAATAAAGCTATTTGCGTAATTTTTCTGGATTTCCAATGTCAGTAGTCAGTCTGTCTGTGTCTTGGGCGATTTCTGATAATTAATGTTACACAATAGACGTTTTCCAATATCCTCCTGCCTATACCCCTTCATAATAACTCAAGATGGCTTTCCTATCCTTCTCTCGCCCTTGTAATTTCTTTGTCTCAAATCACGCCTGTATTCTTTTGGTAAACAAAGGTCTCATCTTATATAATGTCCTGACATATACACGGCATGCTAAACATGTACAAAGTGGAGGGGTTGGAATGAGGTCATACAGTAAATATCTATCCTATACGTTTGAATCAGAGGATTTCCACAGCACTGAGAACATTTCTCACATAGTTTAGTTTTGGGAAAATTCAACATGAGATTAAATTGAAATTGGCTGAGGGTTAACCCCCCGGGTTAAACCGAAGTCACAGAGAAGTGATCACTATTTAAAGACCGAAACCGAAATGGCCATTATTCCGCATGCGGTCATACGATTATAAAAGGGTTACTTCTGTTAATGCAAGAGAATTCTGTGATATTATCTTTATTACTAGGTGCGGTATGACTTTTTGCTTTGTATGTCTTACATTATGTGTTATTTGATTGTTTTTAAGTGTTTTGTTTTGTTTGTCATCTTTCACCGTAAGTTTATTTTTTTTATGTTTTACCTCGAGAATCAAGAAGCACTATATTATCTTGACAGAGTTCAGGATACCAGTTTACCTGCCGTGCTATGCTCATCTTCGCTTGCCAAGATCCCTTTTTGCCCTCCGAAATCAGAGTGGAAGACTGTAGTCGAACTGACGACTCATGCGAGCGGATGATGCGCTATGCTTAGCAGTGTCTGAGGTTATATGCAGGTTATATGCAGGTTAATATCATTCCCGTGCAGAAATCTTACCCGAGGGTGAGAGCGTTGAACTCTCGGAAGTCCTGAATTATAAAGGTATGCAGAATCGTTATGTTTTATTCATTTTGTCATAACCATGCTTAGATTTCTAGGTTTTTTTTATTATTCATTGTTCATGGTCAAGCCTTCTGGTTGAGAATACGAACTCTGTCTTCAGCCAATCAGATGGCCAGATAAAGACACCGCACATACTGCATGTGTCTTTCTAAAAGGTATCAATGTCGGCATATCCTGCATGGTCAAACACATCACCATGCAAACTCAAGCATATCGAAGCTTCTAAAAAATAACATTTTATGGGGTCGGGTTGACACATACAATCGTGGCAAAGTTGGAGCATAAAATTCGGACTAATAATTCGAAACGCTCACACCACGAAAACTGTGAATGCGGAACATCAAATCGCCATTCAGATTTATTTTAACTGCTATGCTGTCTTACTTATGTTTGTTATGTTTAAAACATTACGAGCACGTCGGACGTGCTCTAGTGATGCTATGTTTTTTTTCTATTTTGATTTTTTTCTATGTTTTAGATAATTTCATATCAGTACAACGAAAGTTTCTATTGCAGTGCTACTGAGATAAAAACTTCTTCAAATGTAATCTTATGTACGCACTAACAAATGGTACTTTCTTCATTTGGAAACCTATGATATAGTTGCTAATAATAGATTCTACCTCACAGCACACACAAGCCATACACTGTTTCTGTGATTAAGAGATTCGACTACACGCACAGACAAATAGAAAGACAGGCTAGTAACGGGGCACGCTGTTTGATGTCATGGTCGTCTCGATAAACTATGGCCTTTTCATATTAAAATGAGCTTCACAGGTGTTAGACTTTTTGGAGACTTCGTTCGTGGTTGATAATTGCACGAGATTATGGGAAAAGTAGGACGAGATGGCATCGTGCTGCCTGTCGCGTAGCAACCATGCTTACTTTGTGTGCTCTCAGGGCAGAAACACTGCTTCAAGCCAATCAAAACATAACACGCCAGCAGTTTCATAAACACTTCCTCCCATGACGAACTTGTAGAAGACGATATGACTGATCGTAAACAATTGAGTAAAATCTGACAGCATCGATAAAAGACTTTCAAATTTGGTTCAAACACACTTATTATATATTCATAAAAATGTGAGAGGAATTTTTAAAATGGTAAAACTCACCTCCCCGAAGTAAGACCTTTTCTCGCTTCGCCAGCTCGCCAATTTCGCTCAGCACTACACGACAACAACAACACGAGCTTTGCCGAACATACTTTCACTTAAAAGTTGACGAAAATCCGAAAACTACTGGAGGGTGCATGTTCAACACTCTTCGGAAAGCAGAGTTGAGAGCTTCCTGTTAGGCAAGGCGTACATGGAGGGAATTACGCAACCGCCCTGAGAACAAACAAATAAGCATGGTTGCTATGCCATGGAGGGAATTACGCAACAGCTTCACACCTTGAACAATACCCATTTCCAGTCTTTCTTTCTATTTGTCTGTGCTACACATTAAAGAGAAACGGTCCTTAGACCTGAAAGAAAATACTTTTTCTTCAATAGAAAATGACAGCTGACATAGTTAATTAGCATAAGAGGTCCGATGGTTTCTGGGAGAGACATTCACGTTCAGGTACAAGACCATTGACTGACCGATTTGGGTTACAGCATCATCTAAGACGTAAAGTGTAAGAAACGATATAAGAAAAAACAAATGCTCATCGGTTGGTAACTTTATGCTCTCACCTCAATCATCACACAGTACAATTAGTGCATGTTATGGTATGGTGTATTACTTTCTATGTGAGCCAGCGTTTTTAGTTGTTTTGTTAGTCTGTTTCTGATCTGTTTGTTTGTTGCTTGTTTGTTTGATGTCAGCATACACGCCACGCTGTTTGATAGTGTCATCATTATTTCAACTCGGATATTTCTGTACTGCAACATATTGACGTCTCTACTACATTTTTGTCCAGCTATTCGACGTTAAACGAATCACTGTTGCCAATAAAACATCTTAGCTGATGCTTTGGCCCACACAGCACGCCAGTTGGCAAAGTGGTAAGTGGCTGTTAGTGTACTTCTAAGTACTTAGAAAAGTTGAAGCGGTAGAAACCACGGGACTGTTAAACCATCCCATGAGCACATCTATCTGACGTACCTTTTGATGAGGGGGGTTAATGCTGCAAACTGATTGGCTGTCTTGGAATAGTCTTAGAAAAAGTGGGAAGTATTTTGATTGTACTGACAAATTGTGTCTTCTTGCAGATAATTGCCGAAACACACGTTCTCTATTTTCATTGCAGGCATGCTATTCAACAACAAATGCCACCAAAATCATATTTATCATGTGCGTTACATTCCCTTTCACCAAATCACAGGGGCTACCCGCAGTATCCCAGCCAGAACCATCAGTGAATGTTGTAAAATGCGACTTCGAATCCAAAATAGGATGCGGGTTCAGATTTTTTGCCTTTATTGCGCTATGAGCTTTGACTATGCTATATTTCTTTGCAAACTTAACCCGAAACTTTTACTACTATAAAAAATTTATAAAATTGTCGTAACACCTAGCCCCGACCACAGCCAATCGATCAAGAAGAACGAGACCTTTTACGGTGGATGACTTCCGAAACGTAATTGTATTTCTGCCCATTTTGTCGGTAACATTCTTCATACAAGACACATTATGACAAAAATTAGCATTCTCATGTTTCCTGTACTGTTTGGATACAAGACTTAGAAAAACAACATCTATTTTATTTCTACAATTCTAATTGTATTACGACAATACAGATACAGAAAGTTATCCAAAGCATTGTCACTTCCTGAATATAGATTTCTGCACCGTTCCTGTATAAGTGCGTTTCAGATGTATAATGAGACATTTTCGTAGGATATGTTTTAAGAAAAGAAATAATCTTGTCATTTAGTTCGAAAACTATCATTAAACGATTTTTTTTTAATTTCCCCTTACTGAGTCTTTTGAAAAGAAAATGCGATTTCCCCCATGAGATTCCATGAGGTTTTCAGTATTTTTACATAAAAATCAATGAAATTAGCTGAAGAGCACTGTCTATTAGTAGTCCCCTTGAACTACATATTCCCTAGAAAGCAAAGTGACATATAAAAAATGACAATTTAAACAAACTTCATGAACAAAATGCATTATAGTAGCATAAACAGAACTCAAAATACGTATTAAGGTAATGCGTCTCGAGCAAAGATATTCGGACTCTTAAATTTCACAATACCCTTTTGGTCGACCACTTTTTGGGTTCATTTGAAGCTCATGCAGTAAGTATAGTTTTCACCAGTCTGGCTTATTTTTGTGAAAATCGACATTGTATTTTCCCCATACAGTTAACACAGGTGCGACAGCCATTTTGTATTTCGATCATCTGTAAATGTTGTTTCCAAAGTCAGATGTTTACACGGCGACCTATGATTTGTATTCTTTATTTCGAAAGGGATTGTTTAAAATGTCCGTGAGAAAATGATTAACAAAAATTTGTCTTTCAATTTCGGGGCGCAAATGACCTTTAAGATCATTGCGTGAATATTCTGTTACATTTGACATTTTTTCTTTTCTTTTTTGATGTATACTAAACATATTGTGCTTTTTTGATGTATACTACACATGTTGTGTATCATAGAGGAGATTTTCTCAGAATGAAGCTACTCCTTTTACCATAGAGATCCGTATTTAAACTCTGTATATGTGCAGTTTTCCTCCATGCTCCTCTACCAACACCACTGCGGTCTGGACCGTCGTTATGGGTACATTTCATGCCTCCTTTGACAACTTCGAGCGTAAATCTGTTGTTGGAAGTACTGATACCAGTCACTTTGCCTGGATCAATAGCTGCAGTGTGAGTAGTTCCGTCCTTTAGTGTGATGTCAATGACTCCATTGGTGCCATTCGCGATGTGTGTTTATTGGGCATTTCCAAATCGAAGTTACCAAATTCCTGTGAGAAGAAAGGACAGCAAATCAATGAAATAGTGACATAAACACTGACATGGAAACATACCCTCTAAGAAACATACATCGATATGAAATAGCCCATGTAGAGCGATTAAACCAACCTCGTTGAATCCGTTCGTGTTGACGCACTATAGCACCCAGTAGCTTGACAAGCTTAGGATTTGTCTTTAAAGTTCAAAATGCTAGACTTTGAAGTGCCCATATACCACATGCTCATCAAGGAAGAATATGCCTCAATTCTTTTCTAATCTATCGCTTGTGGGGCATATTTTAAGCTCTTGGCTAAAGAAAAATGTTCGCAGTTTATGGTCTTTCGTCATTTGAAAATCTTCCTTAACAATTTCAATGGCGGTAAATGTTAGGTTATTTGTTTCTCTGCATCCAAACTTTACACTGTGACTCCTGATTGCTTGTTTTGATTTGGTAATATAATGGCTGAAAGTTTCATTGAGGAAAGTTTAACAAGGCACTGCGTATTCAACTTTCGTGACACATGCCAATTTAGTTAACGTCGATGACCACTGGAAAAAGCGAAAATGTATTTACAATAAAAGAGGGTACAATGTAAAACGAGACAACTAGGAATAATTATTAGTGATAGTTCAGTAATTTTGACATGGCACACCTACTGTTCCATTTCTACTCAGGTTTTCGACATTTTGAGATTCGATGTCTGCTGATTCTTATAATTTCGTTATGATTCTTTTACCAAATTAAAATATTTCATGGACGATGTTCCAAACAGACTCTTAACATGAAAACTATAAGTAAGTTTTCATGAACGTTGCGTATCATATTCGCTAACAGTTATGCTAGCTTCAAACGCGATCGGTTGGCGTACAGTGGCTGGTGAGTGGTACATAAGATAGCACCGAACAAGGTCGCATGTAGAACGAAGGAGATGACATGTGCACGCGCTTGTTTATGGATTGGAGGTAAATTACCAGGAATTAGGACCAGGAGGATTTGGGAAGATGCTGGCCAGAAATGAATGACCCTCCACTCATCATCTGCTAAAATAATATGACCCTACCAAACGGTTGAGCTCAAAAAATGTTGACCCCACAATAAAAATGCACTGGTCCTCTGTTCATTTAGAAAAGACAATCACGTGGTAATTTTGTTAAGTGATTCATACAGTGTACTGTAAATAAACTTTAGTCATAATAACACAATTAAACGTTTATGCATGTAGAATGTTAGTTAATTCTTTGAAATTCAGACTATCGGATTAGAAAACTTTAAACTGAAATGTAAAGTAGTAAAGTAGCTGTCAGTCTGATTTTGTTGTTTACTGCAACTGTTCAGGAAGATGCTATTATCAGTCAATTAGGGAGGCATTGGGGAGGGTCACTTTTTACGTTTTTAAGTTTATGATGAATGAAAAGTCTGAATGAGATGTGTAAGGGACTGGATAGAAATTACAGGGGGCGGTGTTTTAGGGAGTTGGTCGCAATTTTTCATGGAAGCAGTTTTGAAGGGTCATGAAATTTTACATATGCCTTTTGAGAAGTGTCACCATTTTTGCGCACATATTGAAGCCAAAACGTGGCCAGCATGATGTTTTGTCCAAAAGTATCAAATCATAAAACATAGAAGTCGATTGGGCAAGCTATAAACAATTTTCCCCAACAAAACAAGCTACATCTGCACTTCTATGTATTTTTGGTAATTCATGTTAGTGTATTTGCTTGAAGTGGGGATGTGGGTTCAAGAAATTTGATTTTTGGATTTCATCAAAAATGTTGGTTCACTATATAATACGTGGTAGTCTATAAGAAAACTCAGAACAATTTTTTCCAATATAACACAAGTAACATTTGCTCATCTATAGACATTTAATAAATTATAGAAATGTACTCGATTAGAATAGGATGGTTACAAGTGTATATGTGTACAAGAAATTTGGTTTTGGGATATCACCGAAAATGTTGCTCTGCCATACATTGGGGTCAATGGGAAACTGTGAGTAACATTTTTTCCATTATAAAAGTAGCAATATCTATGCATTTATAGATGTTGTATAATTGACATATATGTACTTGGATAGAATAGGATCATTACACGTGCCTATATGTACAAGAAATTAATTTTGGAATTTCATCGAAAATCATACATAGTTGATCCTTTATACGTGGCACTCTACGAGAAAACCATAACCAATTTGTTTTCAATATAAAACCCAATTTCGTGCATTTATAGATCTTGGATAATTGAATTGCATTGATAGATCTTGGATAATTGACATTTTTACAATTTATTATAATGGGATGGTTACAAGTGCATATGTGTACAAGAAATTTGACTTGTCGTTTTGAAGCATTTTCAGTTTTTATTTTTTGGTAAAAGACATACTCAAAAACAAACTCTGTCTTAAACTTTGCTAGAAAATTCCGAGGAGTGATATCTTTCAAATTTACTTTACCATTAAAATTACACTGAGAAGTTCAAGTCACATTCAATAATTAAGGCTCACCTGTAGATATCAGTTTGTTTTGGAAATTTATTACTCTGTGACACAATATATACCAACGATATATGATACACTTGTATGCCAGAGCCTAGAAAAATTAAAGCACTACATAGCTGCAATCACGGCAGAAGAAGTGTAAATAAACATCAGTGGAAGTCGTTTACTGTAGTGTTACTGCAATAATCATGATGTATTCTTGCAGAGAATTGACCTCAGTGCCACACTTGAGTAGTCATGATATGACATTTCCAGTACCCAACCATATGTGGCCTTTTAAATTTGGAAATATTCCCTACTGAAATATTTGTGACCTTTGCCGAAATATAGTTTGAAAAAACATGACCCTCCCCTAAACATGGGCATGAAAATCTGCGACCCACCCCAATCACCCCGCCCTCCCCCTGGTAATTGACGTCCAGTCCCTTACCAAAATTACTGATGCCGTGGTCTCTGTACATAAGTCCTGCAACTAAGTTCGGGAACCACAGTGAGAGTATAACGACACAAATGGCTAAATGTTTAAGGCTTTAAACCTAAAGACAGAGATGTATAAATGTCGTACGGGGCAAAACAAACGGAGCAACATCAGGGTTTTGAGCGTCCTTTATGATATTTTGACGCCAGTTTTTATAATTACTATAAGAATGTTGACGGTGAAAAATCAGGTTTGGTCAGTGGTCGAAGATCTAAATATGGGTTATATTGAGTGTGTTTTAAAAATTTATACAGATTCAGTACAATGCATATTTGGATCTGGGTCACGTGACAAAAAACTTATTTCCACCGTCAAATTCTATAGTAGTTATAAATACAAGTTGACCAAATGTTAATCACATCTGATGATGTACATAGAACTGATAATGACTTGTTATTTTCGCTGATACATTGATCATATTGTAATGTTACTTTTTTGATACTTCTGACAGCAATGGGTAATGCGACTGTTTTTCCTTTATGTGACTCGAATAAAAATCTTATAGATAAAAAAGGTATCCTTTTCTACAATTCGGGCATGTTTGGTTCGGGGGAACTGTGCATTTACATTCTACAACGGACTGCTCAAATGTTTGACTTCTATTATACAAACGATGAACTCTACATGAGTGATAATCAACCTACAGTGCGTTTCACCTAGGTACCGCAACTCAGCGTATGAGATGTACACAATCCACTTACAAAACACACAATTAGCTTGGGTATCACGGACACATTTCAAAGCCACCGACTCGTCGATTAATTACAGTAAAACAGGATGGGACAGCCGCTGTCTGAACTGAGAGATAAACAGTTGGCCAGACTTGATCTACAATTTAACTGTTTCTTCTACAATTTTAGCTAAGAGTTCAAGAGGTGAAGTTATTCTCAACAGAAAGTAATTAAAAAGCCACACATTGTAGATCAAGTGTATCTCTCAGTCTGGACAGAGCGGCTGCCCCATGCTGGTTTACTGTAGTTAATCAATGAGTCAGTGACGTTCAAACGTGTCGTGATACCCAGCTAATCGTTTGTGTTGTACGTGGATTGTGTCCGTCTCATACTCTGAGTTGCGGCACCTGGGTGAAACGCACTGTAAAAATGAAAAGGAATTTGTCAAGTTCCCGGGGAACTCAGTCTTACCTTTGATAAGTTTTCAGGAAGGTTAGATGAAAAGGTGTTAGTTTATCGTCTAGTTGATGACTTTGCTGAAAGCAACACAAAATACATGGTCAGGTGAACATGTAAAACACAAATGATAATCTTGTCACTCTGTTCATTTGCGATGTCTCTTTCTATTTCAACTACTAGTATTATTTAGAATAAATTCTCCTAAACATGTCTCAGTCGGTCTAGATATGGTGTTTTACCGTCAATTTTTACCGTCAAAACGTCAATTCTTTCATGGAATAATAGACTGACTTTCGCAAAATGATTGAAATATGCTGTAATGTCTCGTAATGAAAAACATCTAAACGTCTACATGCTCAAAATCAGTATTCAGTAAATGCCTGCAGGTATCGAGAGAGAATGTTTCGTTTGCATCCGACCCCCTATTCGTGGAAAGAAAGGGAAGTAGACAAAACTAAACGACTTTGAAACTTTGAGGTACCAGACACCTGAAACAGTTAAACCAAGACAGTGGGATTTCTTCGATCATCATGAATAGGCAAAAAACTGCTTCATCTACTTAACTGTTTTGAAAGAAAGTTGGGTTAGAATAGCCACTGTTATGAAGACATTGTCATCGATTTAAGGGTGACACAAACATGTTGTTATGGCAAAATAAATATCACTGTAAATTTAAACAGCATTTCATTAAAACAATTGACATATTTTTCCACTAAATATAATTCTCTCTTCGCCCGTTTCACGCTCATTTAGGGATGTACACTACTGTTTATCTTCAAACTAAGAGTCTATGAATTGCAAATATAATACCTTACCTATTAGAAGTTAAGCCAATAATTGTAAAGATGCAATCAACAAGTCGCAGAGCGTAACATTCATACGTTGTCTTACACAAAGCAAGCTGGCAGAGTTTCAAAAAAGCACCAAAAGCGGTTATCGCTGGATGGTAGAGTGAAAAGCGTATGGGCAATGCCGTGACAGGTCTAAAAATACCAAAAGGTGCTCTAAATTCACAGGTCAACGAGCAAACGAAAGTTCGAAACTTCCTGTTTTAAGCTTTGGGGAAATGACAATAGAGAGAAAACGGCTGGTTTTCAATCGGAAAAAAGAGAGTCAAAGAGAGGCAAAGAACATGTCTCATAAGAAAGCATTAGGCAAAAGGTCAATTCGGATTTGTTTGAAATGCCTAAAGTCATCTACCAAACATATTGTGACAGTAACCACGGACAAGTTTACCCTGTCCCTAAGTGCAGAATATGTGACATACAGGCGTGTCCACCAAGCATGGAAGGGACTGCATCAGTCCATGACAGTTACCATAAGCAGTTGTTTGCTCACTATTTCTCTGCTTGTCAGTCTGTTTGTTTGTTCGCTTGCTTGCTTTACTTAAAATTTCATTTTTAAGGTTTGACTGGGTAATCATAAAGTTATATTTTCGAGATACCCGCTTATAAGCTTAAATGGTGCGCCATATTGTCAGCATCCAAATTCATGTGCATATCAATATTTGCCCTGTGGACGAAGACTTCAAACCTTGCATACGATTTGAAATGAGAAGTACAAAAAGAATTAAATTTCAATAAGGAATAATGGTAATTTTGTCAAAAATTTATAGGAATGAAAGTGACCATTTCAAACCTTACCTTCTAAATTTTGTAGAAGAGTACTAGTGAATTAATAGTGCATCGTGTGATGAATGCTAAAATCATTTACCATGAGAAGTATAGATGCTCAGTTTTTCATTTAGAGAGAAGCACTGTACCACATTCATTATCCACACTTTACATGTTTTGACATGTATAAAAACATCAAACCCTCATGTGCAAGATAGAAAGGAATTCAGCCCTGTCTTTGCTGGTGTCAACATGTATGTTACTTTTGCATGCGTTCCATTGCGAGAAAAGGATACATCTCTTTTCATCATACTTTCGTTTCCAATCTTTTACTACTTCAGGTGATAATGTAACCAAGATTATTCGGTCAATCGACTGTGATTGATTCACGGTGAGTGTGTCCACACCTACACATTAAGTGTCTCTGCCAGATGCTATCATATATCTGCGACGAACACAACAGTCAGCGGTCATCGCCATTTGAGCTAGAAATGTAATTTCTTGCCGGTTAAATGGGACGTTTCTCTTTCATATGTAATCGAAACACCTGAAATATTCAAAGATTTATGGCTGCTATGTTCTGTAAAGTAGAATCTATACGTGTGTGTGTTCTATCGGAACTATATCAAAGGTTGCCAGTTACAACAGTGTATCCATTGTTATTATCTACAAGATGTCACATTTGAAACAGTTTTTATCTCACTAACACTGCATAGAAATTTTAGCATTATACTGAGACACAATGTATCCCAGGCTCAAAAATTCAAAAAGAATAAAGCTGTCGCAACTGCTTACGTACGTAGAAGTTGAGCCGATTTATCATAGGAGAATATAGCATTATATGACCAAAGACTCGAGTGGTTCCAGCATAGGGTTGTCAAAGGCTACAATGATAAAAGGGAAATGTATTCCTTCATTCCGTCAGTCATTGTTTGAAAATTACACTTTGCAGTTGTGAAATACTCTGCTGCATAAGGCCATATGCAAGTATTGTTGCATAGCCTCTTAAAATGCCAAAACAACATTTTAAGTGCACCTCAAACCATTCAAGTGCATGTTATCGATACATATGTATACATAATTGATATTTCTGATAAAAGGTACGATATTATGTCACCATAGTCAGTATAGGTATACCAAGGAGCGGTTTTACTTGGATGCGCTTCATATCGACATATCTGATCTTATCCATCATCGGTAACTTCAACCTGTCTCTGCACTGCACTGCAATATGGCTGCTCGCGTAATTTGTCTGAATTTCAAACATCAATAGTCAGTCGTCTATGTCTTGGGCCATTTCTGATATGATGTTACACAGTAGACGTCTTCCAATATCATCCTGCCTACACCCATCTCATTATAACTAAAAGATGGCTTTCCTATCCTTATCTCGCCCTTGTAATTTCTTTGTCTCAAATCACACCTTGGCAATGTGTATTCTTTGTGTCGGCATAGGTCTCAATCTCATATAATGTCCTGACATTTATACAACATGATAAACATGTACAAAGTTGAGGGGGTTAGGATTAGGTCATGCTTTATATAACTTTTCCCATACTTTTGAATCAGAGGATTGATTGTCACAGCGCTTAGAACATTTCTCACGTGTTTTGGTTTCGGAAAAATTTAATGCGAGAATAAACCGACGTTACAGAGAAGTGATTACTATTTAAAGACCGAAACTGAAATGGCTAATAAATCCGCATACACTCGAATGAGTATGAAAGGGCTACTTCTGTCAATGCAAGAGAATTCTGTGATGTTATTGTTACTATAGACATTTAAGAAATAGAGTCAAAAACCTCATCTTTAAATCCAAATCACAGTACTACAACAACCTCCTATCATCTCGTGACATAAATATTTCTAAGTACTGGAAATCATTTCGCGAACTTGCTCCACCAAAATTGTCAAGTACGCCAACCAAACTTAGATCAGGTACAAATACTTTTATCGATCATAAACAAATTTCAAATACATTCAATGAATACTTTATTAACATCATCAATAAGCTGTCTTCCAAATGTAACAGTAGCCCAGTCAATCTTGACAAACTGTCAGATTTCGTCAGTAACAAAAAGATTCCTCCTTCAATTTTCGATATTCCACCCATGTCTATTAATTTCATTCTCTCCCATCTCAATTGTCTAAATTGTAAGAAATCTCCCGGTTCAGACTTACTACCACCCAAATTCTTAAAGTTGGCAGCCACACTATAGCACCTTCTCTCACGTATGCATTTAACTGCTGCATTGTTAAAGGTCAGTTTCCATCTTATGGAAATTGGCTCGTGTTAGTCCAATCCAAAAAAGGTCCAACAGACGAACCTGGTAACTACAGGCCAATAAGTGTACTTCCTGTACTTTCCAAACTCTTCGAGCGCCATGTTCACAATCACCTTGTAAATTTCATGGAAACACACAATCTCTTCTTTTCTAATCAATCTGGATTTCGTGCCAAACATTCTTGTGAAAGTACTCTTGTTGGTCTGGTCAACTCATGGACTAAAGAAATCGATTGTGGGAACATCGTTGGCTCAGCATTTTTAGACCTGAGCAAAGCGTTTGATCTCGTTGACCACACAATCTTGTTGTCCAAACTAAAAACCTACGGGTGTTCTGATCATACCCTGTCTTTTTTTAAATCATACTTATTTACACGTAAACAATTTGTGCATTTTAATCGTACTAACTCAGATGTTATTGATGTCAGGGTCGGTGTGCCGCAAGGTTCCATACTGGGGCCATTACTCTTTATTATTTATGTTAACGATTTGCCCCTTCACCTTGAAAATTCATCCTGTACTTCCTTTGCAGACGACACAACACTTCATGTTTCACACAAGTCCTTAAACACCATTTCTACTTACCTGAATGCTGATCTAAAAATAGTTGAAAATTGGTGTCTTACTAACAAACTTTGTATCAATCCCAGTAAGACAAAATCAATGATTATCACATCTTCTCAGAAGAGACGGCACATTAACAATGAAAACTTCAACCTCACTTTGGCTGGTAAAACTATTGACCGCGTCTCATCAGAGAGGTTGCTAGGGGTCACTATTTCTAATAATCTGGACTGGTGTGAACACATTTCAACCATTGAAAGCAAAATCAATTCCAATTTGTTTCTTTTGGCACGCATCAAAAAATTTCTTCCTCTCCACTCACGCAAGCTATTTTTTTATTGTTTCATCTCACCACACATCAATTACTGTTCTAATGTTTGGAGCTTTACTTCCAGTAGCAATATCTATGCATTGGAGCGTCTACAGAGACGTGCAATGAGACTTATTCTTGACATTGTTCCGCCTCTTTCCACTTTTCAATGTATACTCAGCTTCATTGGCTGCCTATTAACTTGAAACTCCGTTGTAACCGTATGGCCCAAATTTACAGAGCAACTCACAATCTAACCCCCGACTACATAACCAGTTTGTTCAATAATTACATCCCTTCTAGATCACTTCGTTCTTCCAATCAGAATCTCCTTAAAGTTCCCAAGGCACGTACACTTCTCTATCAGAACACCTTGCCAGTTGCGGGTGTGGATGAATATAACAATCTCCCCAAATCAATAAGGGACTCTGAGTCACTGGCTAGTTTTAAGAAATCTTGTAACAACTTTTTGTATAATACTTACTTGTCTGATGCCCTTTCGTAGTTTTTTTTTCTATTTGTTCTTGTGTGTTTTTGTGTTTTCATGTTTGTGCTGTAAAGTGTTTTATGACTTTTTTTTGTCTATTCGACCTCCACGAAAAGAGGTGTGTTCACCTATGGAGTTATCGAGTTTAAATAAAGATTAATAATAATAATAATAATAACTACATGGTACGGCTTGATTTGTTGCTTTGTATGTCTGTCATTATGTTCATTTGAATGTCTGTTAGTGTGCTTCAGTTTGTTTTGTTTTACATTGGATCTAAAGTTTACTTTTCGGATAATTTGCATAGAGATTCATGCAGTGTTTGATTATCTTTACAGATTTCAAGATACCCGCTTACATGCAGTGCTATGCTTTGCAGTGTCTGAGGTTATATGCAGGTTAACATCAGCCCCATGCTGGAAAATTGACCCTAGGGTGAGTGTTGAAAATCCGTGGCACAATTCGGCCAATTTGCATTTTCAAATAAGAAAATCGAAATGGAGCTAATTTTCAATTTTCAAATGGTTTTATCATCTTGATTATTAATTTTTATGCCTATTTCTAAATTTAAAATCTTTGGGCTGAGATTGAAATTTAGGAAACAGGTGTATACTGCTGTGAGGTTGGCACTTTACGGCCATTCAAATTTCCCTCTGACAAACTCTATTTCCCACAATTCGTATTTCCGTTTTTTCAATTCCAATATACCAAATGTCCGATTTTCCCATTTCATTTGGGGCGTGGCCCAGTATCTTTTCATACTATGGCGGAAATAATTGTATCGAATTGGAATTAAGGTGTAACATTTATCTCAGTGTGACCAAATATACTGGGGCGGGGCTTGGTTACGATAATTGGCACAAGATACTTTTAAAAATGAGCGGGAATGAGGGACTGGTTAGTTTCTTCGGCCTTGGAGGCCGGTGGATTCATGGGGGTCACCCTGTTTTTCACTTTGGTGATGGGGTCACCTATTTTGAAATGCCCAATAAGGGGGATCAGTGTGTTTTTAAATTTCGACACGGGCCCATACTTGCCTAAAATGCATCAAATGCATCGTGCTAGCCATGAATTTCATCACTCAGTTTCATTTTTCGGCGCGCCCTTCGGGCGCGTAACTTTACTAATATGACGTTATTACGAGAATACCGCAAGGATGCACGAGGACATTGGCACAGCGTATCGCTCGACGCGAAGCCGCGAAGCGGAGGGTGATGCCCGGGGGTGATGCACGACGCCGATGTCATAATGCATCCTTTGCGGTATTTTCGTGATAATCTTATTATTATACATCTTACATTCTTCACTGGGGCATCAAATTGTCTAGCTGTGCAGCTATCTGTTGGCGGGTAGGGTGCGTGGCTATGCAGGTCATCAAAAGGTCAACCCCGCCTTTTGATGACCCGCATAGCTACAAATTGTCAAAAAAAATTGTCAAATTGTCAGAGTAGTGACCGTTTTTATAGTGCAACATCAACATTTTTTCTTCCGATTTATAGTGCAAATGTAGAACGCTATCTCAGACGGCTTCTTCAAGCTCTGGAGTGTGTGTACTAGTACTACACACGTACGTACAGAGCGCTGAACAAACTGGCCAGTCCCTAACATCGTCTCACATACTGGAAGACAAGAAAAAAAGTGTTCTTTGGTTGGTAGAGTGCGCGTGCACTTCTGGCAATGAATTTAAGTTGGTGCGTTCAGCCGCAAGAAATTCAAGAAATGGGTGATAAAGGAAGAAGTCACTGCGAAATAGGTGTTCATCTCAAAATGTTTTGCCCAGGGCAAGTGGTATCTCTGAACGAACTGTTAATAGACGATGATGTCTCAAACATGGTATCAAACGCCTTTGAGGTCAAGATTTTGATCGGGTTGGAATAGGTGCAATTTATAAAGTGACCTGGCATACTGATAAAAACTATGATTGGTTACTTAGATCATTATGAGGAGAACATCATTGCGTACAAAGATTGACAGCTGAATAAATTGATCAGATAAAATTAAATGTGGATGCCGCGCTCTGATTGGGCTGATGACTGTCACAATTTACACAATGTTCCAGTTTGCGACGTTGACGGGAAGCGCGCAAAACTTCAGCAGGTCAGGTCAAACTGATTTATATCGGACTTTCCTTTCCGGCGGCCGCAACACTATTGTTCTTTGTATGCTCGTTTATACTCGATCCATTGAACGACTTGCCCGCGCAAACAACTGTCACAATTTGATGCATTTTTAGGCAAAAGATGGATACTATCAGCTGCCACGCCCCAAATGAATGGGAAAATCGGACATTTGGTATATTGGAAATTGAAAAAACGGAAATACGAATTGTGGGAAATAGAGTTTGTCAGAGGGAAATTTGAATGGCCGTAAAGTGCCATCCTCACAGCAGTATACACCTGTTTCCTATATTTCAATCTCAGCCCAAAGATTTTAAATTTAGAAATAGGCCTAAAAGTTAATAATCAAGATGATAAAACCATTTGAAAATTGAAAATTAGCTCCATTTCGATTTTCTTATTTGAAAATGCAAATTGGTTTATTGGTTGGCCGAATTGTGCCACGGATTGTTGAACTCTTGGAATTTCTGAATAATAGATGCTATGTAGATTTTTGTTATTATGCCATAGCCATGCTCAGATTTTCGCCTTCTTTACTATTATATTCATCGTTCATGTTCGAGTCTTCTAGTTGAGAATGCAAACTCTGTCTTCAGCCAATCAGATGGCCAGATTAAAACAATGTACATATACTGCATATACTTTTGTCACAGTCCTGCAAGGTGAAACGCATCACCATCCTAATTCTAGCGTTCCTAATCGTCACATTATCTCGTTATAAAAATACATTTTATAGGGTCGGGTTGACTCATGCTATCTTGGCAAAAGTTAGAGTATAAAATTCGGACTGACAGCATGCCACGCTTGCACAACGAAAACTGTGAATCGGGACATCAAATCACCGTTCAGATTTTCTTTGAGTCTTGCGTTGTAAGCATTTATGAGCATGTCAGTCGTACTCTAGTGACGATTGTTTTTTTTATTTTGCATGTTTCCATCGTTTGGATAATTTCGTATCAGTACAACGATAGTATCTATTGCAGTTCTGCTGAGATAAAAACCTCTTCAAATGTAATCTTATCTACGCATTAACAACGGGTACATTCAACATCTGGAAACCTATGATATAGTTGCTAATAACAAAAAGATATCCACATAGATTGTACCTCACAGCACGTACACGCCATATACTGTTTCAATGACGAAGCTATTTCGACTGCATGTTAAAGAGAAACCGCCCTTAGACCTGAAAAACTGTAATTTTTGTTCGATAGGAAATGACAGTAGACACTGTTGATTAGTCTATGAGGTATGATGGTTTCAGGGAGAGACATTTAGGTGCATGATTGTTGACGGACCGATCTGGGTTACAGTATCATCAGAGCTGGTAACTGTGGAAAACAAAAGTAAGAGAAAAGGGGATATAATTTTTGCTGCAGTGTGACTATGGAAAACATCAGTTGAGGAAGTAGTGACAAATACGCGAATGCAAAACTTCTTTGGAATTCCTTCATTTTTGCTTATTCCAATTCAATAGCAGAGCGTTTTGTTCAAAAGCAAGCTGCAAGTAATTGTATTGTACAGTTGTCTTTCATGAGTCATATAATTTCATATGATTTGTTATTGATTGAAGTCAACGAATAATCCGGTCTGTACTTTAAAAAGTAGATAAAAACAACACTATCGTGTTTACAAAAATGCAATCGGTATAAAGCCAACTTGTGCGCGGATACATGTGAGAATATTACAAGACCTTGCTATATTATCTGCAGTTGAAGCTCTTGCATGCTGTGTGCAAAGCGACAATACTAGCACAGAACTGCTGCGAACTTTTCTATTGGAATATTTTTATACTCAACTCATTGAAATACAGAGAGACACAGTGTGAGTTATACTTCTTCACATTTACCCGTGGCCACATTAGTGTTGATTAAGCCCACTTGATGCAGTCAGAAATTGTTTCTACAAAGGCAAAACTAGCTCTATCTGGAGTTGTAAATGAGAGTTTACGATTGGCACCCTGTATTCAAGATTGGGATACAATGTAGCATTACCATGCACTAGTCCATGTACTAGTCTTGTTTTTTTTCAATTTCCCCAGACACACTGTCTGCATGGGACACACAAGTGAGTGTGTTGCCTTAATAAACTAACGTAGAGGCTTTAGGCCTATGAATGGAAGTAGTATCTTATGTCCTAATTTTTAACACAGGGAGCCAATCGTTAGCTCTAATTTACAACCCTTGGCAGGGTCTGTTTTGTCTTTACACAAGCAGAATTTCTGTCTGTATCGAGTAGGCTTCATCAACGCTAGAGTGGCCACGGGATATGACTATTTATGAGTTTCAAAACACAGTGTTATAAGTTTTTTCCTGCACGCCAAAGGTGTGTTCAGTGGACTAGGTTTAAACTGCCTCTCTTTGCTTTAACTTACACTCTTGTTTGATACGATGGTCAGTAATTTGTGAAGTGAAAACAATAATAAATTATGTTTCAGAACAAAAAATGAGGAAGCTGGAAATTCGATGACGAATATCTATTTATACGTACCTGCATTAACAATAGTTGAATATTTTCTAAAAGGCCGTACTGGACAGATTTACATACAACAGAAATTATCGCAACTTGCCGTTTCGACAGATTCGACGTTATAAAATTTACTTGACATTCATGAAAGTTTACATGAAATTGTGATAAATATCACTCGCCGGGACAGGTAACTGCGGTGAAAATACCCTTCACAGCGGGACTCACATCAACTTCATATCGTGATCCATGAATATTGTGAATAGTTGCGGGTTTGTTCGAATTGGGATAGTTTCTGTAGTATAACGATTTGGTTTGATTTTAGTACCAACTTTAAAAGGTATGGCGGTTTCGATAAGGCATGTAGTCTTTGCATAAAAGGGAAGTTATAATTATTGATACCGCCTTCATAAAGAATGGTTGCCATCATCAAGAAGGCGATAAAACCATTTATTTGCTGACCGGTAAATTTCTTCCGGATTTTCATACAATCTGTAAATGGGCCACACCCTATTCAATCGACCAACTTACGACAGCCTTTTACGGTTGTGTTATGGATCCCTGCCAATTAATTTACATCGGAACAGTGTGTCTAGAATGTCCTTGAGTCAATCTTTGCTGTTATTGACTAGAATAAACTGCTTAATCAAAGGTTTGCTATTGATATCTATCAAAATTCTGGTTTTGTTGTTTTTTGAATCCATAGATCTTTTCTGTGAAGTTTTGTCTACGTAAAGGAGAGTGAAGGAGAATAATGTAAAAATGTAACATTAGGAGTGAATGAATTAGGCTGCATTCACAAACACCTCGGGAGGGGGCAGTGTTGCAGCCAGGAATTTTAAACCACGGGACACTCTGTCCACCTACCCTTTGTTTTGGGGGACATTTTGCACATTTTTGGGACAACATGCTGTAGTTGTTAATCAAATTTTGTATTATTGTGTAACAAATTAGTTTACAAACAAAAATTCAAGCTACCGGGACAGCTTCACTGTGCTTGAATTCATTCAGGCAAGCAATTGTAGCAGATCTGTCGCCAATCAGAGAGCTCAGTCGGACTATAAGTAAGTTATAATATCAAGTGCAGAGATTTAATTACTTCTATTCACAGCTCTAAAAGCACGAAAATATAATCATACAAAACAAATGTTATCGACAGTATCTGACCAGATATTACTTGCAGACTACACCCGACACAGTCGATTCCTGATTTTGCCCGAGGGACCCTCAGTACGTATGCAAGAATGCGGGACAATGATTCGATTTTGGGGACATTGTCGCGGGGGCGCGTCCTGGCCGCAACACAGCAGGGGGATTAGAAAATATTTACAACATGCCAGGGGGTCTCAAAAAATTGACATTGCAAAGAGGGGACCTGAAAATTTATTAAATATCAAATTCCTTCCCAAATACCTTCTGACACTTTCATTTCCTGCCATTTCCATTTGCAGGGTGCCCTTCGGGTGCAAGTTTTAAGGTAAAACTTAATGATGAGCCAAGCAGCCAACTTGAGGCAAAGGATTTAGGTTGTTATGATTTCTACTTACCCAACCCCTCTGTTTGAACTGTTATTGCTCAAAGTTGTCCTCTATAACCTTCAACTTAACCTTTCAATAACAATTTGGGAGATAACGTATTTGATAACATTCTCCGATTGGGTCTAAGTCAGTGTCAAACTTTCATGTTTTTGTATGTACATTTTTATTTTTGAGGACTCTGACAGAATAAAAACTATTTAGAATAGTACATAGTGTCTTAAATTGCAACTGGAAGCTTCAAATAACATTTAAATAACTATTTTGGAGATGATAACTTATGTGTCAAACCCTCGTGAAATTGACTTCAGCTGGAAAAATGCATGACCAGTGTCCCTCCATACAGAACCTTGACCCTTCAAAAGTGTTTGCAAGAAAAAGAGTGACCCTACCTAAATTTCGTGCGCAAAAAACACTGACCCTCCCCCTGCGTGTCACAGTTCGTATCAATAATATCTTAATTGACATATAATTTCTCATTTGACCTTTAAACTTTCATAGAATACTGTTATAATGTATAGTGAATCAATATTTCGGTGAAATTCCAATCTCAAATTTCTTGCACACACATGCACTTGTAACCACCTTCGTTTAATCAATTACATTAATATCAATTATCAAAAGTTTATCAATACAAATATTTAGCTAGATTGTATTGTAGAAAAATTCATAGATTCTCATAGACTGCAATGTATAGGGAATCAATATTTCGATGAAATTCCAAACTCAAATTTCTTGCTCACACTTGCACTTGTAACTACACTAGTCTAATCAAGTACATTAATATCAGCTACAAAACGTCTATAAATAAAAAGATTTAGCAATTGTTTATTGTAATAAAATAATTCATATTACATCCTCATAGGCTTCATTGTATAGCAAATCAACATTTTCCGTGAATTACAAAAATCAAAATTCTTGTGCACATATGCACTTGAAACCACCCTCTTCTAATCAAGTACAATTATGTCAATTATCAGGGTCTATATATGCACAAAAATTGCAAGTTGTATATTAGGAAAAAGTATATACAGTTTTGTCATAGACTCCCATGTATAGTGGATGAACATCGTCAGTGAAATTCTCAAATCAAATTTCTTGTACACACATGCACATGCAAACAACCAATGCCAATCAAGTATTTTTATATCAATTATCAAACGTCCCTAGATGAACAGATATTGCTAGTTTTAAACTGGAAAATAAGTGTTCATAGTTTTCTCATAGACTACCATGTGTATTGAATCAATATTACCAATCAAATCCAAAATCATTTTTTGTACACACATGGCATGCACTTTTGACCTGCCACTTCGAGCAAAGTACATTTACCTGAGTTATCGAACGCGTATAAATGTAGACATATAGCTTGTTTCTGTGGGGGAATGTTAATAGTTTGTTCAATAGACTTCCATGTATTATGATTTGATATGTTTGGACGAGGCACTATACCAGCCACATTTTGCCTTCCTCTGAGGGGACTCCAAAATTATAGCAAGTCAGAAGGGCGGGACTTGAACGATTCTGAGTTTGTTAGAGGGGGTATTTGAAAAAATCTGATAACTCTTTTGGCATCTTCCGTCCCTCCCCTCGAAATATATGTGTAAATGCAGCCTTAGTATTCAATTGTTAAAGAAATGTGGTTAAAAAAAGATATATACTTTGCCAACATGTATATGCCACCCTTAAATCCGTGATGATGCTTCTAAACAGTGACTTTTTGACCAACCTTCCTTCAAAAAAGAGAACAGAACGGATATTTTGCTCTTATTCATCGTGTTCATAATACCGTAAAGAGAACTAGGGTTGCTTCCTGTCTAATGTGTTTTGTCCCCAATGAGTTTAAAGTTGTGTAGTTTGTGTTTGCTCCCTTTTCATACAATCAAAAAATAGTTTACTAAAACGGCATATTGGTAGTTTACTTATCGCTGACTGAGTCACATATAATCAGCTGCCTTTTTAGGTACTATTGTGGATTGAGGCCAGGTTATTTAGTGCAAGACAGTGTGCATTTTCAGACCCCTAGAGTTATATTGATGTATAGTTTAATATCATTGGCTGGAAAAAATCACGCCACCATTATTATTCAAAATCAACCCGAGTTTAACAGCCGAGTCTGGAGTCAACCTTCAGAGAGTTGGTTGGTGTTGGTGTATTAAAACAGGTAACGTCCTTTTTTCTTTATGACACACGATTTGTCTGTTTGCTATTTTCGAAATGGGTGGGAGAAGCTGTACAAGTGAAAGAAAGAAATGGTTTCGATTTCGACTGAATTTAGACTGCCATGGAAATTTTGTTCATTAGTTATGTAGGTACCATATCTAAATAAGCATGGAATCCATGATCCCTGAAGGACGGTTCCTCTTTATTAAAGTGGACTAAACTATTTTCATTAAAACTGTGAATAAGGAACTGGAAGAATAAGCAGTTTCAACTCATTTATCATTACCATACATAGATACTGTATTTCTGTCCGGATGCTGCCTGTCTTAAGTGTAACTTGTATTGGTATTATCAGGGTTTAAAGTCACAGCTGCCCCTTATGGAAGCACAATTTTATCTTATATATTTTCTTAAGGTGGTCTATATTTTCGATGTGCGCACGAAGAGTTTAGAAGAGCGGAGTCGATCGATAATTAGAGAAATGCTCAACAACTACATAGTTTCCGTCGGTAACAGTAATACAACATTATCAGGGCAGCTAGACACACCCTTTTTCATACATGTCCGTAATACCGGCTATCTCACCACCACCTAATATCAGTAGTTATATCGATCAAACAACTTTCCAGTATCAGCCTTTGTCGAACAAAAAAGCTGTTTTTATGAATTGTTCTCCGGTTTCAATATCTGTATATTGTTGTTTACAGGAGAAAGAAGATTTGACTGGCATTTGGGCACAGACACTCGCGCACATCTGAGAGGTCTTTTCGGTACACAGCAACTGAAGGAGGTAAGGGTGTGTTCGTTTTAGGTCCTTACAAATTTCTGATCATTATCACGAAAACAGCAAAAGGTATGCCAGAGGACATAAGCGCACCCACAGTACCTCCATGCACATAGTGGCACTGTAGTGAAGAGGCCGTGATACAGCGTAGCATATAGAGGGATGATGTCCCATAGAACGACACCTCCTTTACAACAACAATGCGTTCTAATGATAGTTCCTAATGACAGTTCCTTGTAACGCATCTATGTACAACCATCATTTATTTATTATTAAGTACCGCTTCTTGAGGCCACCTAATCATAGCTCAAATATTGACGTCTGAGACAGGTTACCTGCGTCGTCTTTGAGGGCCTCTAACAACATCTACCAACAATGCCAATGTCACTATAAACTACATTGTACTTCTCTTTATCAAACCAGTACATGAAGTGATAACATTCGTCTGCGTATACATTGGTTTTGTCAAGCCGAGCATCACTTGACCCTGTAATCAGTGACAAAATTTGACATCATGAACGGTGAAAGAACTCTTGAACTTAAACAGAAACAGAACAGAAATTAACAACCACATAAATATATTTTAATGACGTGGAAAAAAATGTTCGACAAACGACCGACCTTAATAGGATACAGACACTTTCATCAGTATAGACTTAAACCATTAGGAGTATTATTTGTACAATATTCTCCTTATAACGATATTAAACTCCCGGATTTAGGCCGTCATTTTTTCTGATATTAAAGTTTAATCCACTGCATTTTGTTTGTGACATACATTTCGTTCAACGATGTTTTCTTCGTAGTCAAAAAATTATTTTCCTTATCGCAATCTTGTAATTTCGAACAGAAAAATGCCAAGAACACATATTGCAAATGGGACAAATGGGGTCATTGATGTCATACTGGATGATGGAAGTAAGCACACTGCAGCCGTTGATCCAGGGAAGGTTACTGGTATCAATACTTCACACAGAAGATTTGAACTAACAGTCACCAAGGGAGGAAAGAGCTGTTCCCATCCGACGACGCTGACCGCAGTGTGTTGGTAGAAGAGCATGGTGAAAAACTGCACATATACAGAGTAAAATACGGATCTCTTTGGCAAAAGGATTAGCTTGATTCCGAGAAATCTTCTCCATTATACACAATACGCAAATATACCAACAAGGGAATATATCATCGATACTGAAGGATAAATGTAGTAGAGGTAGATTTCGAATATTTGCCATCATTTTTGCGATACAATTTTGCTAGCGATTTTCTCCATGTAGTTTTCTTTTTTCTATGGTATTTTTGATCAGAGGTTATGCGAGTGTTATACAATTAATGTGATTTTGAAATCAAGAAGATGTCAACATTGACAAATGTTTTTAAAAGTGTGTCATTCTGCTGCTAGAGAATGAACATTTACAGTGAAAATGCCTGTGATGTTTTTAGTTTCGGACGGGATTAGCCGTTGCGACACCATTACAGACATTTTACATAAGTTGCGGAAAGACGATTTGAACAGTAATGTTACGACCATAGCTCACCACCATTTCACACCATGACACAGCGCCACTGATACTGAAAAGCACCTGAAGGTCAGCAAATCCAGTTATATGAAGCCCTAAATCAGCAAATGTTTTACTTTGGTTCAGTCTGGTGAATTTGACAGTCCTCAGAGTGAATACTATCGTACTTGTATGAGAATGGGTGGATTTAATGGATTGAACACTAGCACGCTGGACTGAGTAATCCGTAGGCAGGATTAAAAAGAAAGATTTCCTTTGACTGGATGTAATTTTACGCTGCAAGTTCAATGCAATGTACCTATATTTTCTTAAATGAAGATGTAAAATTTACCAAGTGCACAGTGCTTTCAAATCTAAGCGACACACATTACTGTATTGGCGTGATGGAGAACGTTTTACCTACATCAAGTTTCCAATCATATGCTCATTCATCACAAGACAGAAATACAGCTTGTGTTGTTCAGTCTTAGCCTCAATGCTTGTATTTTTATTTATTTCTTCATAACGTGTGATTTCCCGTAGTTTCTTGTCATTCATGTACTGAAATGCAATAAAATGATAGAACTTATCAGGAGCTATCACGCCGAGTTTGAAGCCGTTCGATGATAGGGGAACGATCACAACTAACAGCATGAGGTGGAGAGAAAATATGTGTTTGGAGACCTTGCTAAGAATACACCACTATATATATGGAATTTATCGGCAGCTCGGTACACTTTCCAAAACGTGATAGCATATCAGGTCAGCTCATTTCAAGTCATGTCACTGGTGTTAGTTGTATGTAGCTTACGGAAGTGATTATAGGAGTCGTGGTAAAGTCACAAGTTTGATCGACCACTGCATCGCCTTCTATGAGACGGGGAATGCAGATTGTGATTAGAACGCTGACTTCTTTGCTTGCCTAAGTAGGTAATATGATCCGAGTTTCCATTTGATAGAATAATTACATAGGGCACATAGAGTGATAGATAGATCCATCGGAATAATGTTGACATGTGATAACATTTTATTACCAGAGAATTTCCAGCTGATGTACATGAATCGGCAAAGTTTAGGGCCTTTTGGCAATTATTATATCATCAAAGTACACAAGCCAGCCACGCATATTTTATGCATGGTGTCGTCCGTTTCTGTTCAGTCTACTTGTATATAGACGTAAACTGTATAAACACTTTGGCTTCAATCGACATCAATAATTTTACCTAAAGAGATGACGTTTATCGATGATTTATAGGTCAAAAAGGCCTGGTCTAAAGACCTCAAATGTAGTTCTGATACTCAAAGTTTTGCAATCTATACTTTGACCATTGCCACGGTGCTAAGAGTATTTAATTTCATGACATAAACAGCGACAATCCTTTCATGTTCGGTCGAGTGTGTGCGGAATTACTGGGTGTTTCGGTTTCGGTCTAAAAACAAATAAGCAATATTTGTTTAACCAACTTCGCCGTAGGTTTAATCTCGAACAGAAGTGTTCCGAAACCATGACATTTGAGAAATGCTCTCGTTTCCGCGGATATCCTTTCACAAACAGTATAGGATAGCGATTAATCGAATGACCTTATCCGAGCCCAAACGTTTTCGTGAGTGTCATAAAAATGTCAGGACTCTTGTGAGATGGGGATTTTTACTTGTTAAATGATTTCACGTTGCTTTGGTGTGACTGGAGACAACAAACAGCGTGGGCGAGAGAAGAATGAGAACAGGTGATGATTTTAAGGTAGAACGCGCCTCGGGGACAGATAATTGGACTCTCAAACTTTTACAATTCTTTTCTGATATACCACTTGTGTGGGTTCATTTTAAAGTTCTTGGTGTGAGAAAACTTTTCACTGGCTTAGTTTTTCGAAATTCGAAAATTTTGTTTTTCTCCGTAGAGTTAACACAGGGATGGCGGCCATTTTTATTTTTAAATATCGGTAAATCTTGGGTTATTGTTCCTCTAGTACCAAAATTTGCACGATGACTCCCGATTTTAGTCTTGATTTGGTAAGAGAATGGTTGGAAGAAGATTCCATGACGAAAGTTTGAGCAAAATTTAAGTCTTTCATTTCACTTTCGAGGCGCATACTACCCTAAAGTATGATGAGAGGGGTGAATGCAGGAGGATATTGGGGACGTCCGTTGCGTTACATCGTATCAGAAAGGAGCCAAGGCATATAAAACTGACCTCTATACAACGTGACCTTCAACACCGGTGGAGCGCAATGAAATTCTCACGCAAACGGACATGTCGATGAATACATTATTGTTCCGAAACCATGACATTTGAGAAATGCTCTCGTTTCCGCGGTATTTGTTTGCAGATTGCCTGATAAATCTTCTCAAAACTTAGGAAAATCAAGCGCAAGACTTTCTGTACATGACTCAAATTCGCCCGTGCGTGCACGTATACTTCTACCAATGCGTTTTGTAATGGCTAAGTGAATAGGGCCTAACGGAGCTTTGCACAGAAAGCCAAGCAACTGACTCGAAAAAAAGACGTTTGAAATGTGGGAATGGTTGACACACAGGTTGAATTTGCTTTCGAAAATAACTTAATTTACTATATTTGGTATTATCATACGACAGAAAACAGCACTTACGTACTTTTTGATGCAGCAGAATGTTTATCAATCTGACCAAATATTTGCAATAAATTAACAAAGTAATAAAAAATAAAGTTCCTCTTTTTAAGGTAACCTCTGACATTCCTCTACGGGAACAACATAAAACTTTGCTGATATAACATCCACAATCTCCCATTATTATAAGCTGCTTGTAAGCACTTACGAGCATGTCCTTTGTGCGCCAGTACTAGTGACGGTGTTTTATTTGGAATTTTCCCAAGCCTTGGATGATTTCGTATCAGTGCACCTGAATACCGCTGCTATTAAAAGCTATCGCCCAAGTGTTAGAAATGGTTTTACAGAGAGGGTTACCGCTCCGCTGACAATGGAAACTCCGGCAGTAGTGAGCAAATACAGTGATTTGAGACCAAATGTTTAGCTTAGAGTCAATCTGGTGGATTTGCCAGTCCTCAAAAGTGGATACTAACTTACTTGTGTGAGAAAAAGTGAATGCAACACTAGCGCATAATACTAATAACTGGTTCTGAGATCATCATTTACTCATGGATCGGCTCTCCCATTGCCAGATATCAGTGTATCTGCACTGTCAAATCAACCGTGAAAGATAAAGTGGGGACTAAAATATTTCATTCCGATACATTAAATCAGGAGCTATCACACTAAGTTATTTAGATACGATTACAGTAGGAGTTGGGACCTTAAAACATTCCTGAGATCCATGAAAGGTTTCCGATTCCTTGGTCCGTGCAATATGTACCAAAACAAACAAACAAACGTCTGGCCTCAAGTGTCTAAACAGGTGCAGCCAACGAACAATGCACTTTTAAAGGGGTCTTTACTATGACAGGACATATTGTGCATGACAAGTAATGTGAACTGACTAATTTTAAGTCATGAGGGTAATTAATTAGCTGTTCATAATTTGCCCTCCCACAGAAAACTTTTCGACTTGCCCTCCCGCACTCAAACTTCATTTTTACCCTCTCCCCACTTATTTTTGCCTGTTTCCCCTCCCCGCTGTCAATTTTTGAAGCTCCCCTGCCCTGTGGCGGAAAAAAACTTGCCGATTTCCCCTGCCCTGCAAAAAATTCCCCCCCCAAATTTTGTCATTCCATTTCCCCTGCAGACATGGAGCTACCCTACCCTGTGATGAAAAAACCTGTCGATTTTCCCCTGCCCTGTGAAAAAAATCCCCTGAAAACACCATGGCTCAACTTCCCCTGACCCGTTTTAAAAGTAGCTCCCCCTCTCCTCGTTTTTCGCAAAGCCCTGTCCCCGGGACAACCAACCGATATCTGCCCTGCCCGACAAAAAAACTAAAATTTGCTCCCCTGCCACCTAAAAATATGTCCCCTGCCCAAGCTATATTATAATTTCCCCTGCCCTCAAATATTGCTCCTGGAATAGCTTTTTCGATATCAATAGCTCCGTTGGCTTCACTGTCTAAATCCTAAAAAAGTTAGTGCATGCTATGGTATGGGTTGTTACTTCCTATGTGAGCTAAAACGTTTCTTTATCTTGTCAGCCTATTTGTTTGTTTGCTTGTTTGTTTGTTTTGTCAGCCTATTTGTTTGTTTGTTTGTTTGTTTGTTTGTTTGTTTGTTTGTTTGTTTGAGTGATCTCAAGTGAATTCTTACTAACACAAGGACAGTAAACTGTGATATATAGTTGTACAGTAGCCATAAGATTAGTGTATGGTTCGCAATATGATCAAGATGGAGTGACTGTGATTCAAATATGACAATTTGACTAAAGGCATATGCATGTCGATATGCCTTCCGAATTATCCATCTTGGTGCCGTGCGACAACTTTCTCTCAAGTTTTTATGTCTGGAGTATGACTCTCTTCCATGTTTCGAGCACGTGCCTGCATGCATGCGAATTACTTTTGTACAACAATCCAAAGTGCGTGGAATTTTAAGATGACTGTTTGTAGAAGCCATTTTGACGTCTCCAAATATCATCCTGCCTACACTTCTCTCATAATTAAAGTGAAAGTATCTTTTCCTATCTTTCTCTTGCCCACGCATTTTTAATGTTTCCGGTCACACCTTAGCAATATTCTATAAGGAATCAACGCTCTCTATCTTATGACTGTCCTAGCATTTTTATAACTTTCACAAAACTTGAGAAACACTAAGAGGTGGTCAGGGTACGGATGAGATCATTCAGTGACTACCACTGAGGGTAATTTTGTATGTTTTGGTTTCAGTACAATTCAATTCAAGATTAAACTTAAAGTACGGCAGGTTAACGTCCTTAGGTGCCTCCGATATCAGTTAGTTAAGCTTTCCTTACATCAACACAGCTAATTTTGTCACGACTTAAAAGTTAAAGTATCTGAGTATTAATATCTTTAGGAAAAAGCAAAGTGAATTTCAAAACAAATTACAGGCTAGTGCTAATTAAAAATAAAGACAAAAATTATAGGAAATTGCAGATAGGTGGATATTTTAGATCTCGTATAGGATCTAGGAATATTCTGATTTTTTGGACAAGTTAATTTTCATAAATAGTCTAGGCAGACGACAATTTTCGCTGAGGCATTGATGGTTCTCACTTTTCTTGATATATTCTGTACGTACATGTGCAAATGAAGGATGCCAGTGAAGGTGTGAATCGTTTGTGCTAGTTTGTGCTAGTTTCGTTGGTTGCCGTTCTAAGCTTTCATGGGATTCAATGTTGAATTTTGTCACTCTATCTGTCATTTAAAAAAATATGTTTTTAGAGGTTCAATGTTGAACCCATCTGACATGCTATTCCCGCCTTTCGCCGTGTTGTCGGAGGCAGTTCGGTGAATAAGTTGGCAATGATTTGCTAATGCACTACAAATTGTTACTTACAAATTTGAATGCGCTGCAGGTCTGTAGATTAGTAAATGTTTGCAAATCGAGCCTCTGTAGCCCTATTTCGAATAAAACAACCTAAAATCGTCGATGTGATTTTTCAAAAAATTTGAAAGAAGTCGCGCGACTTCTACTATTAGGCCTAGGTGTATAATTCCACATGATCGTTAATCACCGAATCTTACTTACAGTACATCAGGATCTATAACCCTTGTCTATCGTGATCGGTACCTTTAACTGACCATTGACAATTTCGAAATGTTGTATCTGCCATTCCTAAGGACATGGAAAAATATATAAAGACAGGGAACAAATGAAACCTTCAGTTGGTCCATGATACACAGCTACTTGGTTCCTCAAGGTTCGCCAAGGTTGCAAGAAGAGTTGAAACCGAAGTACGGTGATAAAAGTGAAGCGCCCTCTGTGACGCATATTTAAAGTGACCTTTAGCTCACGTTTACCCGTGACTTTGGAAATATGGTGCGGCATATTAAATGCCTCCGAGAGGCTATTCATTGAGACTTTTAGGTTGTAATAAATATGATTGCATTAATACTTTTCTTAAAATGCTTAAATGTGAAATGATTAATATATATTGAATTCTCCATGACTCTATTTTTGAGTCTATGCTCGAAGCTAAAAAATGAAATTCTCTATGTTTCCGCCCGGGCTCGAACCGGGGACCTTTCGCGTGTTCGGCGAACGTGATAACCGCTACACTACGGAAACCGCTTGCCAAAACAATTCATCACATTTATTTTTACTGCTATCAAATCTCTAGAAGTTTAAGAAATTTCAATCACAGCTGGAAACCTGGTATCGAATTACGAAAGTCTAATATACATCTATTGGGGCAATGCGCTCTTAAATATACTTCAATCACAAACATTCCGAAATCAAATAATGTTATCAATTTTTATCATACTAAAATCAGTCACCGGAACTTTATTATTTGTATATTTTGATACTGGGAGCCCCAATCTCGACTCGTTTCTCTAACACAGATAAGAAACGACTAGAAGATCACGTGATAATTGCAAATGCATTTTTCATGCAATTTAGGCATATATGGCGTTATGCTTCAGTAGAGTCACGTGACCACCTTCACCAACGCCCGACCTGATTTCAAGTAAATACTAATATTATAAAGATTTGTAAAGATAGGACTCATCTAGATTTTTGAATGCGAAGTATATTATCACACATCTATCCGGAAAGTAATTATTGTTTTATAAACTGATTTTTTCTTCTGGCTATGATGCAACAAGCCATTGTGAAGGAAATATTACAGTTACTATAGCCCTGGTATGAACCATGACAGTCAATAGGAATATTACAGAGGAATTAACACATTTAGGTTTGAAAACACTGAAATTACCTTTCAGGCGTAATCGGTCATGGAAGCAGTAGTGTGGGATGTGAGTTTATGCTACTTAACTTTATTTTGTCCATACATGAATGAGTATAGCACTCCGAAAACTTTACGAATATAAACCCAACGAAGGCAATGTACTCTTTAGCATGTTTAGGTAAAGTATGTCAGAAAGAAGGCAATTATTGGAGAAACAGGTTGATGTGTATATAAATATTAATGCGGTGCGGTTATAACTGACAGGTTCATATTGATGAAACACTGACACATGTTCCCAGAAAAAAAATACGTTATTGGAACTGATACATCACGATACATGTATTCTTAGAAAGATGTGTTGAGTCAGAAGACATAAACAATTATAGAAGTACACATTATCTGTAGACTTAAAAGATCCGTCGGATCTTTCAGTCTGCGTCATCTGGTGAACAAGAAATTCAAAGTGTGAACAGCGGATGCCAAAATACTGATCAGTGTCTTTGTTTCCGCCCGGGCTCGAACCGGGGAACTTTCGCGTGTTAGGCGAATGTGATAACCGCTACACTACGGAAACCGCTTGCGAAAAATTTTCATCACATTGATTTTATACTGCTATCAAATCTCTAGAAATTTAACAAATTTCAATCACAGCTGGCAACCTGGTATCGAATTACGAAAGTCTAATATATATCTATTGGGACAATGCGCTCTTAAATATACTTCAAGAGAAGGCATTTACGGCTTGTACGAAATCTTGAATTTCATGGAAGTGTAATTTCTCACTTTTTCTGTCTCATACTCCGTGCTAGAAGTCTACTATAGTAGATGACAAGATGGTTACATTACTCCTAGTAACTTAATAATGATAAACTCTGACATATTTCCTCGAGAGTTTTAATCCTTCTCCCTAAAAACTAGTAAAAATAGTAATGAACAAAGGTTTGATGAAAGGAAAAACATAAGAAGGCACAAATTTCAAAAAACATTAGACATCAAACATTTATGCGGCTTTTTGTTCAAAAATATACTTCAACGTTGTTTTCGCCCGGGCTCGAACCGGGGACCTTTCGCGTGTTAGGCGAACGTGATAACCACTACACTACGGAAACTAGTTGAAAATGCAGGCGATATTAATAGTTATTATTTTCAAATCCGTTTGAAACCTGGACATTCTCTATCTGGTTTTACTTGCTGTTGTTAATGCTTATGCGACATTACGTATAAATTGTAAAATTCTTGTACAAATATTTCCATGCATTGCTCTTTTGAAATTTGCGCCCAAGGGTTCGCCAAGAGGCATCTACATTCTAACCGTCACAGTATTTTTGTGATACCATCGACACACTATAACGGTTGAACTGACTGCATACCGCAACACAGCGAAGTTACGTTCCAAAGGCATCATCGTTTGTTTGTCTATGTCCATGATGGAGATAACACTGTATTCAGATGTGCAAGGCGTATATCAGAGTCTGTGGCTGTCGCTGGAGAACTAGCAAAGCACGGTAGTCCTAGTTTGTCAACCTTTGACGTCAGACTGTAAGAAATAAGGTATGCGATGGGCTCGTCTTTAACTGATTCAAAAACATGATAGTATTGTTGACTATGTCGTCACATTATCAATGATGAAATTTGCCTCGCTCTCAATAACCTGTACTGTAAGGCGTCACTGAAAAGCTGAACTCAGTTCGACTGATAATAATTGAAGGTTCATCAAAGCTTTCAATTAATCAAAACTTTATTAAGGCTGGAAAATTTTTAGTACATAAAGTCCTTCGCTACAGGTTTTCGTGTAAGCTTTATCAGTTTCTTTTTGCTTTTTTTAAATTTAAGTAGATATGCTTTTGGATCAACCTTAGACTACCTCATCAGCGACCGTCGTCTGAAGTTCCATTGGCAAATATTCAACCTTGGACAAAACGCAGAGGAGTCTGCGCAGTGGGTAGCACTCGACATAGCTAGTTTTACCCGTCGGGTGATCTTCACTACAACGCGCCTATAACACGCTCAAAATATAACCATTCATTTTCAGAGAACGCGTCTCGAGGACAGATATTCGGACTCTCAAACTTTTACAATTCTTTTCTGATATACCACTTGTGGGATTTCATTTTAAAGCTCTTTGTGAAATAAACCTTTTCACCGGCTTATTTTTTTCGAAATTCGAAAATTTTATTTTTCTCTATATAATTAACACAGGGATAGCGGCCATTTTAATTTTAAAAACCTTGTCAATGAGTTATTTGTTTCTCAAGTGCTAAAATTTGCACCGTGACCCCCGATTTTTATTCTTGGTTTTGAAAGAGAATGGTTCAAAGATTCCTTAAGGAAAGTTTGAGCAAAAGTTTTTTAAGTCTTTCACTTTCGAGGCGTATACTAACTAATTCATTTTGAATGATTTATAAGCTTAAATAGGTATTCTTTCATTTTATTACACGTTTTACAAACGCGATAAATAAAAAATTAAAATACCATACATGTATGTAACACAAGCCAATAGAAATAATCTCTGTATACCTGTCACAATCCAGACTCATTTTGTCGTATTCTGTATATTATTTTGCATAAACTGCATTGATATGAAATTACCTGCTGCTTTGTTGTCAAAAGACAAAATAATGACGAGTTGACCGCCTAAGTGCATCATAAATAACAATACCTGGTAAATATTCACATCGGGGGGTCAATGACGTCACCTCACGTGACACCATGGATGACACTTTTCGAAACCTGTCGTTTTTAACAATGCTCTCAAAATTGAAAGGTAGGTGGCTCACTCAATTCGATAATCTTCTTTTGCGTGAATTCACTTTAGTTTAAAAGTTCGTATAGAGATTTTTATTTGACTGTTTAAGAAAAAAACGGTTCAGAATTCGAGCAATTTTTGTCGATCTGTTCCCGAGTCCGCAGAGTTAATTTTCGTTTCCATATTATAGGCGCTGACGTACAGTGCAGGCGCTAGCTGGTAATTCTATTTTGGGAAGCGGTGCCTCTAAAGAGCCGTACCCGCATTTACAGCGTCCAAAACAGGAACGGTTGCCAAAAGGGAATGTTAGTGTAAAGTGACGTCATCTCGGCGAAAAAAACACGGAGGGTGCGTCACCTCAGTGCAAATTTCTCCAAAGACGGTATCTTCCTCTGCTCCGGGTATCCTCGCACTGACACCAGATGATCCTTGGCGGACGAGGAATTGGTTATGTTTAATGTGGCCGGCGAATTCGTTCCCGTTTTTGGCACTCAAAGGTACCACTCTATTTTAGTATAGTTGTCCCGATTCAGAACAAGGGGCTTCTATTTATTATGTATCGGGTGTCAGAATATGATAATGTGACTGCTAATTTAACAGATCTCCGTTACGCTGTCACAAATTAAAACGCCATCTGTTAAGTATTCTCGACAGAGAAGTCCAGGTCAAAAGCATTTCTTTTACTGGTATTTTATGTATTTTCACTGTATTGTCATCACAGTCAGTCCATTTTAGATATTTATGTTGTTTCGCATTATTGGCGCGACAACGCGAGGATGACCGAGGGCAATTTCCATGTTAAGGTGTACCGGGAGACTGGGCTTCCTCAACCCTTGACACCGTACAAGTACAATGAACATACATGGCCATATTGCCAATATTTAGGTTCATCATGACTGCATACTAACGTGAAAATAAGTCAGTGGTCCGCATTGCATTCTAACGCCTATGTTGTAGAGTTGGGAATATGGGTTGCTTTAAAAAATTATACTACCCTGGTCACTCATGGTTCAGCTTCGATTCGACAGCAAGATTATTACCAACTCAACACTGATTCGGGTCAAGCAAAACTTGTACAAAGTAGCACGACCATAACAAACAGATTATGATCAATTTTGTGGCATTCGTAAAGGTATAAAACTACCCGAACTATCTGACAGAGAAGACAAATATAACAAAAGTGTTGTCACTGAAAACCCTTTGGCGTCTGTTTTTCAACAGCCGTTTGCTATGTTTTTCGGTGTATCCCCATTATGTATCAAATAGGCGCACGTCATCACCTGTAGCCGATATTTTCTCACTTTGTTTCTGTATGATTTATTTATTTTCCCTGGTGAGACGTTCATCAAAGGCAATGCATAAAATCAGTTACGTAAGGATCGCTACATATTGAATAGTGGAATTCATTGCCGCAGTCACGCCATGCCAACTTCCTTTGTACTGGCAGGATGATATATATTTCTTTAAAAAACATCGATTATCAAACATGTTGTGAGCTGCACTAGGCTTTCCTGTCTTTTCTTAAATCGTGCGATCAGCTGCAATGTGATAATGGTATGTTGATCAGCTATGTCGGTTATGCACAGACCTTTAAAAACGTGTATAGGTAAATTCTTTTAAAACATGCAGATTACTGATACCAACACTCTTCTGGTCTGAAACAAAACTACGAGTTTCTACACTAGAAATGACACTCTCAACTGCCCGGCTGCGTTAATGGCTCGATCGAGTGAAGTGCCAAGTACACTGTAGTCTAGTGATACTCGCTACGTTTACGCTTTATGGATGTTTGTGATTGCAAGGTAGGACTGCACATGATCACAACTGCGCGCTTTTTGCTGCATTTAACAGTTTATTTTGAGCTACACAGAGATAAGCGGCCTGTACTTTTCATAGCGATTTTTATCATGATGCTGCTTTGTTACCTTTTCCATACACTGCAAGTAGTCCCCTCTGAATCAAAGTTGAGATTGCCTCAGCTCATAAAATACATAAAGTGCATCAGAAAGCCATTGAGAATACAGTAGCAGGAAATTCGCCAAAAAGAACTGAGATTGAAATTATGTTATACGTCATAAAGTTAAAGCAAAGCGGATTTTTTCAATGGTATACATGAAAAAAGGCAAAATTAATGTCAGAGGTTTAAAAGTTTTGTTTTCAATTTGATTCAGATTTACATTTATTCAAATTTTATGATTTACTGCCATTTTTACGTACCAGATAAGCTCATTAGCTAAGTTAAATCACGTCCTAGGTACGGTGACACATCTTATTTTAATTTTATTTTATTTTAAAGGTTGTCTGGAAAATTTGTACTGGTACAAATATGAGTTTACTTATTCATTCGTTTGTCTGTTTCGCCAATGGTACTTTTGATTATTATGTCCTTGCTTCATAATTGATGCTTTTGTTATTGTTTGTATTGTTTGTGTGCCTTTACATGATATAGACAGTCACAAAGTGTCTGTGGTTGCGGATTACCATTGGCGATTCTGTGCGCAGGTTGTTGTTGTAAACTTTATCTGTACACAAAGCTGTACAGAAGATGGCGGAATAGCTGACCCGCAAAATGATTTTGAGAGTACTCAAGTGTGTTCGCTTACCCAAAACATTAACGTCGCGGCAGAACGGACCTCATATACTGTGTGACTGTTGAAATCATCTTCACAGTAGAAAACGTGATTTTTACTGAAGACAACTCTTGTGTAAGCCTGCTCTTCAGTTTAGGTGGGGCATGGCTCATCTTTTTACGAACCAAACCATAATCTTACAATTTATAAGTTCGCTTGCTTTTCCCAGTGAAAATAACAATTAATCTAATTCAATATGATCAACAGTTTTATTTCATCACCAATGATTTGAAAGTGTATAGGGGAAATTTTGGGGAGATTCCCCATTTTCACTCTTCCACTAGTTCATCCTGATAAAGATCACTGTAACATTATTTGTGTTGTGTTAACTGCACACATTGTCTGCAATTAACACTTTGACTCAAAAAATATTTACGTTCTGCCATGCTACGCAAAAATCATCCACGGGTATGCCAGTTGTCCGCTCTACCAACCTAATCCATAAACGGTATAACAGATTAGCTAATTAGTAGGTGTTTATTATCGCTGATAAAGTGGATTAACAACTGACAAAGTTCAAGATGTAAGGACGACATAATAAGCGGGATAAAAATAAGTTTTGAAGGGAACACATAAGATCAGTAAGATCCATAGGATCCCTATCCCTCCGTGACAGATGTACTATAGTTATAGAATGAACCAGTAGAAGGTGGAAAGTGGGATATATTCCAACGGTCCACTGTGACCTTTTAGCAACCCCTATGCCACTACGTGCAGTCAACTTTGTCCTTAGCACCATTAACGACCTTCTCATAGTTCCCTTCCATTTTGCCTCATGATGACGGTCATCTATTGTCCAGTACCAGCATGTAAAAACTAAACCAAGCTTTCAGGTTTGAATATGGTCAAGGCCACGCCATCATCAGATACATATCAATAAGCTTCAAGTTCAGTGTACCTTTGTATGCACCAAAACAGGGCCATTGAGTTACTGCTTTCCATCTAATTTCGTCGTTCAAAAGTAACTGTTTCAATTGAAAATATGTTTGATAATGGGACGTTGGCAAACCACACATTAATTATTGTGTTGTGGCAGTAATATTGATACTCCTTTTGTTTGATTTTCTGGAAAGTACATTGAGTTACTAGAAACCATCCGCCCGTAACTATCTGAACTATGGTTGAAGTTACCCTATAAATAATTCTGGTATAGAATGCATATTACCGATTTTGATATCACTTTATATTAACGTTTAACATTTGAGGTTAACATTTCAAGAAATCTCTCCATATGCATATATCGACAAGAGTTGTAGTGTTTTTCCTGAAATCAAGATTCAAAAATTAAGTAATAGACAAGCTGGTTGAGATGTTTAAGTCTAGTCTTTGACAACGTTTCTTTATTGCTACAGAAAGAGATGTCGGTTTAATATTTCAATAAATATGTTTACATCCGGCAAAAAATAGTACACAGTTTTACCACCCGCTTATACGCCATTTTAGGACGGTGACGGTTTAACGAATATATACCTAGAATTGGGTAACACATGCACTTATTTTTTTTGTTTTGTTTTTCCGGGTTTCGGGTTTTGCCATAAAGCAAGATTCCTTGTTTACCTGCTATACTATTTTTTGAGGAATCTCGCGTTTTCGTGCTAGAGCCAGTAGGGTGATGGCAAATCAACAACTTCAGATCCAAATTCAGCGGTGGCATTTGACAGAATTTTGCATATCGCTTCGAACAATCTACGATTTTTTTTTCGACCAAACTCATTCGCGATAACAACACGATTCAGACGTTGCACATTGTGACTTAGAAAAGTCTGACCGTTTTAACATAAAATCGATTTTGTATTTGATTTGTCTTTTCGTTCGCCATTTTGTCGAAGTTTTGACTGCGGGTATATGGGTTAGTAAATCACGTCACATTATCTTTGTTCTCAATTTTGAAAAGACTTGTTACGTCACCGAACGGCGAATCCTTGTATTGTTTCTCAGATCTAGATATTGCTGGATACACGACGGCAATAACACATTTTATTATTATTATTATTATTATTATTATTATTATTATTTTTATTATTACTCTTTACTTATAGAGGGTAATCTGAGTTACAAATGAATTGTAATTTACATCAGAGCCCTCGTCAAGAAAGCAACAAATTAATACAGAGTAATTAATTATACATCAACAGAAAAAAAGAAAAGATACAACGAAAGCATCTAATCCAGTGATGAACCCTCATTAATGAATTTTTGAAAATGAAAATTGCGCAAATTGAGATTTGAACTGCGATAGTCTGTCAACACTTCGGATTGAAATAGGAATATTATTCCAAATTAATGTGGCTCGATAAATGAACGATCTCTGTCCAGCAGCTGTTTTGAAAATTGAAGCGTATAAATTCCTGTTACTAGAACTACGACCTGTTTATCAAAGTGGTTGATAGCGGACGATTTAGGAATAATTATTACACTGATCACATATGTTGCTTATGTTGACATGGGATATCATGATCCTTTATTAATGCCGATAACACTGTCGCTTGTGACTTTGCGGTCTGGAAAGTACAATTCCATCAAAGAGAAGAACATTACAGTGTTCAACTTCACCAAGCTGTTGCTTGCGATTGCAATCAAAGTGGTAAAGGTACCACAAATACACGGAGTTCTATTTTGATTTAGCGCCAATATGCAGAGTGCTAATAAGTGTAATAAACACGTTTACATATGTGCATGCATAGCACACAACAGAAAACGTCATTTTTAAAACCTGAAGCATCACAAGTCTCACTGTTTGAGCTTATAACTCTATGGCTGCGTCATTAACCCTTTGAGTGCTGTAACATTTCCCACCAAAATTTCAGTGCAACATTTTACCAATTCTAAAGAATTTTTCTGTAATTTTTTGATAATTTTGGATGAAATGGACATCACATTTCATTTGCTACAGTTTTTCACAGAAATTTGGGCAAAAAATCTGAAAAAAATTTGACTGGGGCACATTTATAAAAGTAACTAAATTGACTTTGCCGCTCAAAGGGTTAAAGCATCCCTCGTTTTAGCGGCAGCAAGCCGCATATCTGCAAGATAGAATGCAATTGTTTTCATCGCCTAATATATTTTCCAATTTTCCTCGTCACAGTTGAAACTGTGGGATAGCAGAGAGCTGAACGACGCTGTCCAACGCAAGGAGTGATCGGCAAGACGGTGTCGCTCAAATTTTACCACTTTTCATTTGAAAGGGCGAGGACCATCTTCAACAATCACTTTGACCCTCGATCAACTCTGGCCCACTTGCAACCATGCCAAATCATCACCATCCTAGTCTCAAATCATCGACATTGCGTCATTGGGGCAACCCAATACGCGGGACTATCATGGAATACATGTAAGGGGTGCTGGGTGTCTGCAACTTTTCTGTGTGCTTGAGTTGTTATCACATGTATGACGTCATTACCCTGTGAGTGCGTTTAACATAACCTGCATGTATGTCACTTTCGTCTTGTAATTAGCATGTAGTCAACTTTATATTGCATGACATTAACCGCCGTGGAGTTCCGTTCTGCATTTTGTTTCTATCTCTGAGTGGATCGTGACGGACATCTGCATTGTGTTGTTTGACCTCGGTCAATCGCCGTGTATCTCTCTAAACGTTTTGTATGTATTCGTTTCGTCACGAAGTTATCATTTTTACTGTTCTGTAAGTATTACCATAAGCGCATGCCCAATATTACCCATATCTTACCTGCTAGCGTAGTGTTCCATCATGTCATTCTAATCCATTTCACTGCATATGGCTGGAAATTTACCCCATGCTATCGACTATATGAACACACCATCAAACACCTTCAATTCAAGCTAAAATTCCAATAATGTTGATGGGTTAGATGAGGGTAGATCACCAACCGCACTTTTACCCTAACCTTGTATATGTACTGTTGTTCGAGCACACAATGGCACAAAACACCGTAAAATATATTCAAAGTCATCTCTAAATTCGTCCTTTTGTTTCCTCTTGTCATTGTGACGCTTTATTCCCGTGGTATAAGGCACTAACAGCCGTGAACTCCATCACATAACGCACAGTTCCCGCTATAAATGCACCAACTCACCCGCACGTATAGCAAAATACGGGCGTCCGCGCCGGTAACGCATGTATAAATGTTCAACTTTAAGAAGAGCGGGAAAATGACTATCGAAAAAATTGTGCTTTTCAGGGAACACCTGGAACGGCGTTTAGCGAAGACTAAGCCACCGAAAACGCCACCGCAACAGGCAGCCCCCATCGAGGGGAGTGGAGAGCAGGAAAAATGGATGAGGGAGAAGAAGGAGAAAGATCTCCCATCCTTGAAAACCGGAGACGAAGAAGAAGAAGACCTGTACGACAACGGGGCCTGTGCTGCCCCTCTGCCATCGACACCACCTCTCGACGATCCGGAGGTCGAGTTCAAGATGGAAGCATTGCGGAATGCTCTGCTTAAACTATGTACCAAGTTGACCACTGTGTCGCCTAACTTTTGGCAGAGTAAACCCTACGAAACAGCACAGTAAGTAAAAACTGTTTTCGGATCTTTAAAAAAGTGTCAGAATCGCTGAAGAATGAAAATTCGGCAAATGTTGTACTACTACCAATTTAAATTTATTTTTGCCTTCAACTGTCACAGAGATATACAAGTTTATTTGCTGTATACTTTTAACTTCACTTATTTCAAACAAATGGAAATCTAGTTCAGAAAAGGCCAAAACAGTCTTGTTGTTTATGAAATACACTTCCAGGCATCAGAACGATACCACAGGCTAATTTTAAAATCTGCTTAAGAGATCTGCACTGTGAAAACTAAAGGCAAAACTACGTTGTTGTTGATAATACAGGGCTGCAATGGCCAACAATTTTTGGAAAATGTCACCCAAATTTTAACCAAAGCTTTCCCGAAAGGTTCAGTTTGCTCAATAGGATCTCAGTCAGTTTTCATGGGTTTGTGCATAGACCCCCGAGAAAGGGTCTATGGTTTGTGAGCTTTCCAAGATTAAAAAAGTCTGATTGATAAATCAGAACAGTTATTGGTGCCGTAGTTAGGTTGTAACTGCGTCAGCAGAACAAATTTGAATGCAATACACTGTTTTCGAAATACAATCATGTCACCTTGGTGAATGAAAAGGAATCCTTCGTATATTGTGTTTGGGTTTATTTTGTATGCTATTATGTTTGACGTCAAATATTGTTGACAGACAAAGAAGGAAAGTTACTTTGTCAGGGATGTTTGCTGAAACAAATACTCCTTAATGATTGAGACTACTTCCTGCATGTTTCACACACTGTAATAAATACTTTCTCTTTTCATTCACAGAGTCGAACCACCGCCTCCAAAACCGAACCCGGCGGCTGCCCGACACCGTACGGTCACTCTGACGTCAGCCGCTCACAGCGACAAATTACTGCACGGACTCAACGGACTTCGACGTCACAAAATCCTCTGCGACTTATCCCTGGTCGTGGATGACAGGAGGTTCCACGTGCATCGCAGTGTCCTGGCGGCGTTCAGCTCGTACTTCAGAGATCTCCTCCGGGAGGAGGCCATCCGTGACAACGAAGTCATCTTGGAAGGCCTAACAGCGGAGGGACTTGAGTTCGTCTTGAATTTCATATACACCGCAGAGCTTTCTCTCAGTATCAACGATGTGCCCAAGGTGCTCGAAGTCGCCACTGCCCTTGAGATGACAGCAATCATAGACATCTGCAGCAACTTCTTGAAGTCAGAGATAAATACAAGTAACTGTGTTGAAATATTGAATATAGGCAGTTATTTCAACGTGACGGACTTGAGAGCATTCTCGGAAGATTTCATTCTCAGGAACTTCAAAGCTGTCAGCACTGAGGACAGTTTCCAGCAGCTATCAGACCGACAGCTGAACGAGTTCTTGAGAAGTAACAAGTTGGATATGCAGTCTGAGCTAGAGGTGTTTGAGATGGTGATACGGTGGCTCAAGTACTCTCCGATCAGAATGCCATTCTCCGGTAAAATGATGCGCAACGTCAGGATGGCCCTCATCACACCTGACGATCTGGTTGACAAGGTCCAGTCCCAGTATTTCATGATGAACGACCCGGCCTGCAACGCTCTGCTGATAGACGCCTTCAAATACCACGCAACGCCGCATCGTCAACCGTGCATGCAGTCGCTGAATTCGACCCTGCGGTCGGACAACGAGGTCCTGATCGCCGTCGGCGGCTTGAGGGAGAACGGAGCGACCGCGGACGTGCTTGGTGTTAGTCCGCACACGGGGGCAACTTTCGTCCTGTCGCAAACGCCAACGAGGTTAGTCGATCATAGCGTGGTTACACTGGCGAATTTCATGTACGTCGTCGGTGGGCAGACCAGCGGGAGTCCCGGAGGCGAGCACAGCCTAGCGTCGGTGTACAGGTACGACCCTAGGACGAACACGTGGTTGACGTTACCTCCCATGCAAGAGCGGAGATCAAATTTCCATCTGTGCGCCCTGAAAGATAAGTTGTACGTGGTTTGCGGTTGGAAGGGGCGACATGAACGAACCAGATCGGTCGAGTGTTACGATCCACACAAAAACACCTGGACTTTTGTCGAATCGTATCCCGTCACCGCCGTTGCTCCGGCGGGAGCGGTATACGACGACAAACTCTATATAGGCGGGGGTTATGCAGGACAGTATATTAATGCCCTCAATATGTACGACCCCGACACAAACCAGTGGGAAGAAAAAGCAAGCATGGCGACGCCGCGAGCTTGGCACAGCATGGTGACGGTACGGGACAAAATTTACGCTATCGGAGGCAACTGCAAAGATCTGGACGGGAAGCGAATCGACATTCTGACCACAGAGTGTTACAGCCCCAAAGAGGACCTGTGGTACACGCTGCCGTCCGAGGTCCCGTCCGGCTGCAGTGTCACCAACGCCGTGGTGATGAAAGAGAACGTGTACATCATCGGCGGATACGAATGGAAAACCAAGAGGAGCAAGAAATCCATCCTCTGTTACTTTGTCGAGGACGATCGCTGGGGTTGGAAGTCGGACATGAAGAATTCACTCAATGGAATGGCTTGCTGCACTCTCACCTTGCCACAGAAAGTGCCGGACGATCCGAGATTTAAGCTTGGATTAAGTTCATAAGCAACTGTCGTTCGGTGGTGCGATTTTCCATCACCCACGTACATGGTGGATCGCGATTCCATGATCTGATTTCTACAATGTGAACACAAGACTGTTTGTATTGTACGACCAAAACAAAACAAACTCTGACAAAAACGGATAAACTATTTATTGGAACAAATTATTAACTGTAGATCACAAATTAATTTCATATATTTTTATGTATACAGCTTTCGGAAGGCGCTGGTTTAGACAATGTTTAAATGTTGTGAGTTACATTCCTGGTATTTCAGAGTTAGTTGTGTACAAAACGCCGTCGAAATTAAAACTGCCATGATGAAACCACTACATTTCAAAGCCGAAACTAAAGACCAGAATGCATAATTACTCTTATTTAGTGCAATGGTGGCGTATCTTCGTGTAGATCTAATTATAGAGGATTATTCACGCACGCGCACATCATCATGGCTACCAGTAATTTTTAGACAGATGATCAAAGGGGGCAAACAAGTTAGAACATTTACATGTATTATATTCAAATATTATTGACTTGAACTTTACCCTCTTTTTTTAACATCCGGGATCCATTTGACACGAATTTTGTGAGATTCAAGTTTAATTTGCGCCATGATTAATTAATTTACACCAATTAGCGTTTACTTTTCCGAAACAGGAACAAACAAATTAATTGTCATTTCCGGAAAACGATAAGCTTAAATTGATGCTGGTCGGTTAAAACAATTGTATCGTTCAATAATATATTATCTGTACAGAAAGTAACCCTACAACGATATAGAGAATATAACGAGATTTGATATATTTAACTCGGAATGTTAATTTTGCCGTCGCGCAGTCGAAGTCTCTAGCTCCTACAGGGAAAGCCGAGAGCTTGACAGTAAACCTTGTAGAATTTTATTAAATTTACAGCCATGCCATATTAGATTGGCCTTTTGTGATATGACGTAGTGGTGTTTCTGTAAATAGTTCTTTGTATAGACAATTTGCAAGATTAATTATATTTTAAAAAGCTGCCAAAACATACACGTCATTGTGTCGCCTCTAACCTGCTGTCTTTCCACACTATTCTCTGTACAGCTCCCAAAAAAAGTTGCCCGCACAAAAGTTAGAGCCATTCATGACTCGACGCCCACTACCCTTGGCCACGAGGTTTGTGCCCTGACCCCGTCATTTGATGACACTGTCAACAGTCATCCGTGCTAAATTAATAATCACTGTCGAATTATTATCGCTGGTTGTGATTTAATCCTGCCGGTGTCTAATTATTAGTTAACCTACGCATGTATGCCAATTACATCCGTTCCTAACCGCTGGGCAGGTCAGTAAGAAAGTTTTCGACTTTGGACAGAAGTGAATCACAACGTATATATATATTATATATATATAATATATATATATATATATATATATATATATATATATATATATATATATATATATATATTAGGCATTGTAACTCTCTTGCGGTGATTTTAGAGGCATATTGTAAATATGTAAATATTGACTATAAACTATATTACTCACCAAGGCCTTATATCTACCTTATGCTGCCCTTACTATACTTCGGCGATCTTATATTTTCAAGGTCGAAAAACATTATCACCATTATTATGTTAAACGAGAACTATTTATCAAGTCCTTGATACACGAATAACAGAAACATGTAAGGTGCATTTGGTGAGGAAACCTGAAATGTGATCGCCGATACTGGAAAAGAAAAACATTATACCCTAACTTTATCCAATTTGCGGTACCATACATGTAATGAATAATTTTTTAAAGAATATTTCAAATTGACTTTTTATTTCTGTATTAAAGTTGCAGTTTTGGGAAACAGATACATTCGGCAGCTGCGGTGAAAGCCACGCGCCAACTTTCCAAATATAGTTCTCAAAAATTAGACTCAATCATGTGTAAATAGAGATTTCAAATATGACAGAAAGAGCAGTAACTTACGGGGGTAGGAACAAGAAAATTTCAATGGTTTTATAATTATAATCGCACATAGTTACCACATTCACTTTTTATATCTAGCACAACAGCAGTCAACTTTTCAAACATATCATGTTTCGATGTGACGAATAAATAATCTAAATACAGTGATGAGACGCCAAAGATTCTTCGATTCACTGCCATTGGAATTGAAATTGTTGATGTATCTGTCAATGTACTTCAATCTTATGTAACTTTTTGTGTACCAGTCTGTTAAGGTAGAATGCACCCCGGGGACAGATATTCTGACTCTCAAACTTCTATAATAATTCTCTTCTGATCTACCACTTATTGGGGCTCATTTTAAAGCTCTTGCTGTAAGAAAAACTTTCACGGTCTTAGTTTTTCAAAAATCCAAAATTTCATTTTTCCCATATAGAGTTAGGCCTAACACGAGGATGGCGGTGATTTTGAACTCTATTTAGCTGTAATTATTAGGTTGTTTCTCTTGTACCGAGCTTTGCACGGTGACCCCCTGATTTTTACACATAATTTAAAAAGAGAATGGTTGAAAGTTTCAGTAAGAAAGATTTGAGCAAACGCTTAAGTCCTTCACTTTCTAGACGCATACTTCCTTAACACAGTGTAGTGAAAGGGTACACGAATCGACATTGTCATAGCAGGCGATTGCAGTATACAGCAACCAGCTAAATGTATTTGAATTCAGCCCAACATGAATAAACATCTTTAATTTTCTACAAATAAACGATTTTTATTGTTTTCGTCTGATAAATGATTGTTCTGGGTCTCCTTCTGCGTGGATCAGTTGTGAAGTCAACAGAATAATGAATAAAGTGAGGCTGATTTTTGCACGGATAAAGTGATGAACACATAATATGCAAAACGGATTACAGAAAGAACATGACGAGCACGACACAAAATAACACAATTTTAACGCCTTTAACGACAGTAGCACCCGTTCATGTGTTTTGAGTTTCGCTCATTTAGTTTTTGTTGAGTCACCACAGTCAAAATACGATTATTAGAGGAAAAGAATAAAAATATATTACAGGACGGGTACACCTACCAATAAGTGAGGCAAATATACCGTTATAACGCTATTTTACTTTATTTTTCTGTTTTAATGAAACTTTAACCTTAAAGGACTAAGCAAAAACTAAATGAGCAACGCCAAAAATACATGAGCAAGTGTTCAACGTAACCTTGTAGCGAAGTTCAAAAAGTCCTGAAATTTTACACAAAATAGCTAGTAATCAGTCCGTACCAGTTTTATCCACACCGGATACGTAGTGCCCCTCCCGATGAGGTGGACGGACTGTGACTGCAACTTCCTCTTACACAGAGTTCATGACGTCACTCTAAATTTGCGTTCACTGTTAACTTTCGGGAACACTATCACAATATTTGTTTCATATCAAGGTCTATAAATATTCACAAACAAGTCAAACCTTTGCGAATCACCCATCGATCGATATCAGTACTGATCACATTAATGATTTATAGTGGGCGCTGCAGATACCCATTTGGACAATACGATATCATAGCAAACTCTGACACAAAAATACTTTTTCGTCACTACATGGCCAAATTATGGGTGATTTCTAATCAAAACAAAAATACTTTTTCGTCACTACATGGCCAAATTATGGGTGATTTCTAATCAATCTACAAAACTTCATTGCCATTATTTCTACCTGTCCACAGCATCGACGAATATTAAACCTTTTTACACAAACGTCAGTCTCTAAAAATATCCCAACAGAGCTCGCAACCTCGTCGGTGAATCCAGGTGATCTTTCACCTACATGTACATGTGATTCTAAACATGAATAGTGCATTACTACAACCTGCCATCATCTTTTTCCGGAATATTCAGAATGCGAGGTCGCATCATCCATACAATACATCAACAAACTTTCAAATGACTCAACCACTGTCACGTGAACATGAGTCATTCTTGCATAGATCAATTTTACGCCATTTATTTTTTCTCTCGTTTATATTTTTTCTTCTACATATCACGTCAGTTCTTGCTCCTAAGAAGGCAACATGTATTTCCTGTTCCCTGAATTTATTTCTCAGTGGAAAAAATGTTGTTTTACCTGCGATATCCCCGCATTGGATAAATATGTACATAACGTCACAAATTTCAACTGAGCTAGAAATAACTATAGCGCGCACAATAACAACGTTGCGGGGTTTGTCAACCGGGTGTTTTGCAAGAAAACAAAAAATAAAATGGTGGCCACAGTCGCCAATTCGTATACCCAAATTTAATAGTTTTCTTTTCAGCTCAACCAAGAAAACCTGATTGAGAAGCATCTAAACCAAATGCAACGTCGCAATTAGCGGACCCTGGATCTCTCTGACATCAGTTTTCATGCCAGCATCTCTAAGGCCTTGTCAATTTGTTCTATCATGGAAATAAATTTCTGACTCACCATCCGATGCTATGCTGCCCCTACCCACAAAATCTATCCAGCCTGCCAGTGGCCAATTAGGTTCTCAATCTTCAAGTTTTAAAACAATTGTTAATGTACGATCAGTCGTAATTTGTCGTGGAAGTTCTCACAAAAACAAGCGATTTCTGTCAAACTTCCAGCTGTAGCAATAACTGTATTAAGGTAGTATGAGCCTCGACAGAGAAAGACAAACGTTTGCTCACACTTTCCTCAAGGAATCTTTCAAACACTCTCTTTCAAAATCAAGAATAAAAATTGGAGGGTCACTATGCAACTTTCGGTACGAGAGAAACAGATAATCCAAGATTTACCAATTTAAAAATCAAAATGGCCGCCCTCACTTTGTTAACTCTATGGAGGAAAAACTCTAAATTTTCGAAAAAAACAAGCCGGAGCAAATGTTTCTTACACCATGAGCCCCTACAAATGGTATATCAGACAAGAATTGGAAAAGTTTGAGAGTCTGAATATCTGTCCCCGAGGTGCATTCTACCTTAACTCAAATAGCTATTTCAACATTGTTGATGAACTATTAATCCCTCAATCCAAAATGCTTGTTTATTTTGGTGCAGCCAGTCTATTTTGAACTATGGAGTTGTACAAAGTGTGGAAGGGAATTCAATTAAGGGTTGAATCAAATATTTTGCAACTGTGAGTAATTTGGTGATTTGCATACCATCAAAGCCATACACCTGGTGAAAACACTCATGTGCGATATCAAAGCTACACACCTGGTGAAAATGCTAGAATGCCGCAATACGGTTAGCATTTAAAGGGTCAGCAATGGGTTAATCTTCAGACAGCATAACAAAAATTTCACCGAACTCTCTTATAAAGAGTTTATAAAATTTGGACGATTCACACTTGTGAATTTACAGAAATAACAAAAGTGAAGCTACTGGACCTGTCCCATTACACAGCAATGACTGTTTAGTTCATCTTAGGTTGGAAAATTCACACCCCTGCACCTGTGAATGTCAATTCCATTTGGAGGGACCACTCAATACATGACAGTAAACACAGCATGTGCCTGGTTTGCTCTTGATTTAATTAGTTTTAAAATTTTGTTTTTATGCAGTTACAGAACTGCAATCTTTATAGCCAGAATAGACAATGAAATTCATCCAGTTTGGCTGAGTGTTGTCTCTGTATATTGAAATTATACAAAAATTTCACATATTTCTATCATCAGTAAAACATCTTGTCCATGCTTGGTACATGGTTCTGCTGATGTGCAGCATGTCGGAAGGTTATATCTGATTAGTCAAATGTCACTATTCATAGCAGCTTAGGGAGTCTATTTGTATTATTCAATTATAACGGTAAGATGCAGCCAACCAATTGGATAACAGCTTCTGAGATGCAGCACATTAGTCCACATGGTTCGATTGAACTACAGCATTCTACAAGTAAATGCCATTTTTGACATTGTAGAGTCAAACATATGCACAAGATGCATTCCACCTGACAGAACAATACACTCTCCACTACATGAGTACTATACTTCTACTACAAATCTGTCCTTTAGTCTGGTTCCCTGACCCATTTTCCGGGGAAAATGGGTCAGGGAACCAGACTAATCTGTCCTTTAGAGCAGGCAATTATTCAGCCGCATGGTATCCTTCTCCATCCAGGCTGATATTTCAACACTCTAATGGCCTCCCAGTAGTAATAATGCACAGAATGTTGATATTTTTAGTTCCAGTATGAAAGGTTTATTAAAAGAAACAAGACAAAAATCTCTCATATGGCAGTCATATGGTCACTTCGTTTCATTCTGGCAGTGCATAGATTATATCTTGGAATATTTCACATCCACCCTGATTTGACATGCATGAGGAGCATGGTTGCATGCACCAACACTACCCTCCCTTTACCCAGTATGCCATTCCATCAAAATTGTTTCCTGGAATGATTTTTTCCCCAAGGAAAACAGAATGATTTTTCCAGATACTATCTAATACCCTTAGACCTGCTAAAGCTGGCACTGGCCATATTTGTAAGCACAGTGCCCAAATCCTCCCCATTCCCACCCACCCCCACACTTGAATACCAAAGGTCTATGAAAAAAGGCTACCAGAACAAAATCAATTGAGCAAAATTTATTTTTAAGATGAAAATTTTCAAGCCCTGTAATATAAAAATATTCACTGCATTGTAAAAAGGCTCATAAATATATTTATCATACTGCATCACCGGTCCAAGGTAATGCAGGTTTCATTTAGCAACTTTCTGACCTCTTCACCCCTGGACAGCGCCCTCTTGATGCAGTCTTTGAGCTGCATGTCTGACAAAGGACTACCACCTGCCAAGAAATGCAACATTTGTTGGTGAAAACTGATTTTAAGAAAGTGAAGTCAAATATTTGATTTCTGAATGTGGAATGTAGAGTGGTGGTTCTTCCACACATCTGTCTGCAAATCATCTTTTTTCATATTGGCTTTCATTATCACAATCCCATTTGAACAAGTTCTTTCTTCCACTTCAGATTGTCAAGAATTGATTGCCTGTAATATCTCTGTTGACGAATAATGTTTTGTTGTCAAAGGCGAAATCAAGTCAGCATCCACAGGCTGAAAATCGCCCTCAGGTGGTTGTTTTGTTCTGGGCCACTTTTCACTGCCATCAACGCTCCTATGACATTTGAAACACTAAAGAAATATGAATTTCTCCTCAAAAACACAGACAGAATCAATAAATGCACCAAATACTTTCAAAAAAATACATTGTATATCAAGGTCAGGTCTTATAGGATTAGCTATTGAAGATTCTACACCAACAGCAGGAAGTCACCAGTGAAGATTGCATTACACGACAGTAGATAAATATTTCATGAACAGTCTTGGTAACTGGTTTGATTTGTCAAAGATATCAACTAAACGTATTACACTTTTTTTCCTCAGTTAATTGTAACAGCTGAAATAACAATACAAAATTTCTTATGAGATGGAAGAAAACTTGGTGACTGTTGCTATAGAAACTTACTAGCCAACTCAGATTAACAACATAAATGCACTCAGCTTAATTTACATAGAAATTATCGTTCCTTCTCAGAACTCTGAAATGTAAATATCATAACTACAACCAAATGTAATACCAGTAACTAACTCCACAGTGTATGTTCAATATGCACTCACCTGGTTTATGAACAGCACAAAGTCTTCCATGTCCATCTGTAACTATGGTTACAACTCCTGTTGCTAGGCACTCTTCCTCATTGGTTGGATCAGCAAATATAATTTCACTGAATTGTGAAGAAGAGAAATGTTGATACATGAAAGCTGATTAATTTGCAAATGATGACAATACGGCAGTGTAGATCAAACTACACTAATGAACGGTAAAAATTGTGATTTCAGGAGATGGAATCTTCTGCCTTCTGCAACAAGTATCATACACGCAAAATTCATTAGAGAACCTGAACCAAGATGAGTTAATACTTAAGCAGTGGACAGACTTATTTCAAAATGCATCCTTATGCATTTGTGAATATGCATACATACACTGTTAACATGTGTATGTACATATACATAATGTATGTAAGCACAATCATAAACTTGCTTATAGTGTGACTCTCTCAAGTTTCACTCTCTTTCTTCCTACATCCTGAAATGTCGACAAAGTCCATCCTCACTTGTAAGGAGTGTGCAGCCACACTGAAGAACAACACACATACAGAATGAAAAGGATATTTGATGTTTGGTACCTTTGCCCCCCAGTCAGTTATTCCATAGACCTCTGAAAATAATTTTACTCTGGATTGTTAATTATGTCAAAAATTGTACCAAAAATATATTTGGGAATAAAATTAACATTTTTCTCAATTCACAATATTGTAGATGGTAGAAACCTGAAGATAGCTATATGCTTACTCATCAAAGACTGCAAATGATGTTGACACTGGTTCTGATTTCACTTGCAGTGAAGTTTTTGTGGATGTTGTAACTGTCGGTGCTCCTGTTTCTTCATCAATCTTCAAGCTAGGAAGTGACACTGTCATGAAATGGATGGATACATGAATATGAAAACTTGTCTGTTGAATAATAGCAGATGACAAAAGTGTAATCACCTTTGCCAGGATCTCAAAAGGCAAACAGAGACTGATACAAATAGTATGTTTGGCTTTTTAAAGCTATCATTTTTTAGATAATGCTACAGTTCTAGATCATTTGAGTGTACAATGATATGAGGTTGACAGAATAATAATTTCCATTCACAACTTATATTAACTGATTAGCCTGTGTAATGTGGCCATAGGCAAACATATTGACCTTTCACAAATAACAGTAAAATAATTTTGTTTTATCACATGCACAAGCAAAGTTTGTCGTCTCCGAAAAAAATACGGGATTTATTCTCTGGTCGTTCTATGTCACAACAACCCGCGTCTATGTCATCAATTTTGGTGCGTCGGACCTTTTTTTTGTCGATCTTCGGTGCGCTCGTAAATATGTAAACAAACAACATGGCGGCCGATGTTTCTCCCACGATCAAAAGTCATGTAATGAAATCGATATTTTCACAGACTACGACATTAATAATCCGAACAATGTAAACACAAGAGTGTACCGCCTGTATATTCCGAAGGAATTACGTGAATAATTTGCGGAAACAACGAACTCGAAGCTGGTCGCGTATACCGTGGGTTCCGTACGCATTGCAAACAGGGTCAGGTGCGACGTTTACAGTGTTCGCGCCGTCGAGATTCAGTCGATATTTGTTCCCGAAAAATAGCGTGTCTGTGATAAATTTCCAGGACTATGCTATCTTTGAAATAGAGTATAACTTTGCGGAAGGTAGCCTACGTGTAGACCGAGAGCTGTCATTTGCTCCACACACGAACGAACGTGAGCGCTAACGTACACGACGGACGATTGGAAATGATTGACAACTTGTGCACGGCGTACTGATATTATTCCTAAAGTAGTTCAAAAGTTTAAACGCGGAATCGTCATGCAAAATTTATTTTATTTTGCAAAAAATAACGAATTCTTGGCTTGTGCATATGATAAGTATCTTATTTCCTAATATTTGTCTTCGTTCAGCTCGGAAAATACTCGTGACGTAATGACCATGTCACCACTCGTCTTCGACTCGTGGTGACACGGTCATTACGTCACTTGTATTTTCCTTCGCTGAACGAAGAAAAATATTAGGGAATAATATCTAAATATTCCTGTATTTTTTAAGCATGCTTGTCATTTCTTGTTTGTATTGACAGTTCACATACATCGAGCATTCTAGTTTGTAAACTCACCATTTCTGAGTGCCGCCAGCAACGCTATCACACAGGCATCTATGACATTGCCATCATAGTCAAGACACATCATATCACAGTATAGAACCCAGACAATCTGCAAACAGTAAACATACGAGCAAAAGTGTGATAGAGAAATAACAGAACCAGGTGTAAAGAGATAGAAGTCATAATAGTATCATAAATACTTTGGTACACATGCTTATAGAAAACATTTACCAAACTAAACAGGATATAATTGACAAAGCGTAAATTACAGTAAAGAGCAAAACTGGTTCCAAAAAATATTTGCAGCAACACAACATGTGGCCAATTTGTAGTGGCAGGTGCAAGACAATGATAAAATGGCCTGTAGGTGGCGCCCTTCATGTCTGACTGAGTGAATTCTTTCCTGTCCTAGCAGAGCACAATTTTTCACAAATACTGAGGGCAATACTTGGCAGAGGCCATAACAAGTAAATTAAAGTTACAAGAAATTTTTACCATAATGAAACTGGGAGTTGATAAAATAGCTGTTTTGCGATGAAAAGGATAACACAATTTACAATGGTACAATGATTGACTGAGTGATTGGCTTCAATTCTAAATGAGACACAATGCTGTACCACAAATGTAAAAGCTAAAAGTGAACAGAACACGTCTTACCTTTCCCTTAAGCACACACAAGTCTTCAAGACTTATAACTTTGGAACTGTGAAGTCAGTAAAATATGAAGCATTTTCAAAAAGATGCTAACACTTTTGTCTTTTGAGAGAAATACTTCAAAACCATGATACAAAGCAGTGTGCTTCCTCTTACACTTTATACTGTATTTATTGACTTTGCAAAAGATATTGATGATTTACTGTTAATTTTGGAAGTCATTGGGTACCTTATGTAGAAGATGATGATGAGGAGTTGGCTGGTTGAAAGGAAAGTTCCAAACATGACTATAACCAACCTCAACATTTTTGTCTTCAAAAAATACAATTCAATGACAGAGGAGACTGAAAGAAAATACGGGCACTCACTTTTTGATAACATCATCGATGAACTGACTGACAACTTGGGCCTGTTCACTGGGTGGGCCAGGCCTGAATCTTGGTGAACACAGTGGAGGTAAGTCTACATTGGGAACTAACAATTGGACACAAGAAGTGAATACACATTAGAAAGAGAAGAAACCTTGTTGCTGAGAAAGTGTACTTGTTCATACGTATTGTCACTTTGAGTCATATCTGTGAATAGACTTTATGAGAAAACCAAGCTATAACATGACATTTGAGCGCTGTACATGACATTTAGTTCAAAATGAAATTCAAACCATCATGTACCTTTGGCAACGAAGATGCGAGCATTACAAGTACTTCTTTTGGAAAAAGTGTTGACATACACTAAATAGTTCAGTCTGAGTGTGTGCTGTCCGGCTCTATAAATAGGTACACTACAGTGCTGTGTAGGCTATACTATCTGAATTCAATTTGGTTTGTAAATCAGTATTTCCCCTACAAAACTTACCTATGTAACCATGTTCTGGATTTTCAACTGTTGGAACAGCCAATTCCTGAAGAGAGTTGGAAAACATTCAGAGTAATTTACACTACTACAAACATGAAGGTACCCTTGTATGTATGGTCAAAAAAGAACACTCATTTTCAGCTATGATTTATGTACGTGTGACAACAATGTCTTGCGCATGATGTCAAAATAGAACTTACAGCTTTCACTCCACATACAGCTGTTGTGTTTCCAAGTTTGACCAGAGCAGATCCTTCAGCTGTACCTATTGAACCTGAAGTGGAGAAAGAAAGAACATACCAAAAAATAAATGGTCTCTATGGAAATACTGGTTTAATATATTTGGTGAAAACAAACAGATTATAACGTAGTGAGACTAAGCAAACTTCTCAGCAGCCAGAGGCAATCAATTATGAATGACTTTCAGAGCTGTCAGATCACAGAAGAATTGTTAATAACACTATATTCTAGGCATTTGGAGATCACCATAGAGGTATGACTTATACAATTGTGTTCCATGAAATGATGAATACATCAGCAATTACCTATATTTAAAATAGTACTTCTGATTTCTCCCAACTCCCTACCATCTGGACGTACATCTTCTTTCTGCAAGATTTGTGAAAATGATTCTCACTGAGTGTTATGAAGACATATATTTCCATTGTCAACATCATTGAAAATAAATTGAAAGTGACATGCTAGACAATGGATTTTCTCACCTCCTCTGGCGCTAAAAGGGACAATAAGCTGAAAGTTTTGATGATATTTCCATTGCTTTTATGCTACGTTCCGACGTTCACATACGTAGACTATACAATATGAGGATCGTCTACGTATGAGAACGTCGGAACGTAACATAAACTCACAGCATGAACTCTACACTATTATTAACCCACCCACAGCACACCTGTGGTCCACATACTGTAAATAGTGGGCCAAACACTTCATATATCAACATGCAACACTTACCAAACTGTCGATAGTATTCTACGGGTTGTGCGGTCCTGTTTAGGGGTAAGAAGAAAAACAAACTATACTGATTGCACCATAGGCACTCGAAAATGTGAATGATTAGGTGAGCAAAACACACTGCTGAACTAGCTTTCCTATACAAATAATTCACGTGTACACTTACTTGAAATCAGCGGCCATGTCTTCTGAGCTATAGGTCTTCTCTACGTTATGAGTTTGTCTATTGGTGAATACCGGCACCCCTCGAAACCGTCAGGCCAATTGCTATCCTTGTTACAAATGCTATGTTTACATATGTGTAAAACGTGCCTTTTATTTGCGCAGGCGCTTCAAAAGCTCGTCTACTACTTCCGGTTTCAAGATGGTAACTGTGCTACAGCTGGTCGTAGCAGCTCTTGTCCTGGTTTTCATAGCATTTCTAATGGTGAGTCATTGTGAAGCAGTCAAACTGCAGTATCTTTCATTTTTGTTCGATTTCCTTTACACGGATGGCGCTCCCATCCTTCAGATCGCAAGGAAGCGTCCATATGTGTGCTTTAAAATTCATGTCGAAAGGTAGCTAGGCGTACATGTTGGCGAGCAGTGCATGCAGTAACTAGCATAGTAGCAATGTTCATGAAATGTTCAATGTTCACGTCCTTCAAGACCACGTCAGCTGTTGTCTTAAAATATTTCAGTCTTAGGCCAATTAAAGTATTTAGTAGAAGGCAAAAAAACATCGCGTCAGTAATCTTAGAGTGGAATGACTGAGATTCACGGCTACATACTGTATGTTGATTCGATCAGCTGATTTCCACGTTGCATTTCCCATGAACTTTGACCTCAGTTTATAAACTTGTTGTGCCCCTCTAATTACTAAAGTTGTATAAAGAAAACTGTAAAGTAACCGGTCACTTTGCAAAAATGAAATAGAAATGTTAGGTATGCATGGGAATTCCTTGCAAAAATTGTCATATTATGATTTATTCCTACTACCATTGTATGCAATTTTCTCTTCCCTGCACCATCATAAACAATTCTGTTGACGGTCAGCAGGCTTCACAGCTTCAGAAGAAATCTCAAGCCCAAACGGTCCAACTCCCCAAACTAAACATGGCTGGATATTCTGTGTCTTATTAATAGAAAGAGACAACGGGAGAAAAGACCCTCTTTATTGCCCAGGCTGTTATTTACCGACTCATTCTATAAATCACTGTTGTTATTTTTGCTAAGATGGTTTATGAGTAACCATGATGAAACAAAAGCAAAGTGGGTGGACGATGTGATAGGATTGCCTGCATTTACAGTCTTACTTTGTTAATAGTGAGTGTCAACAGCCATGTGACTTCTCCAATACTCCTGCCATACTGTCATTTGCACTTCACATCTGAGAGCAGCTTACCCGACGAATCAAATATGTGTGACTTCATCAGTCAAGGTGTCCTGGGTCCCCATTTCCATGAGAGTTAGATGTTGATGCACATAAGTGGTTTTGAAAGCGAATATTGTTGGTGAAACTTTGAGGCTTAAAATGAAGATGATTCCTAAATTATGTCACAGTTCAATCATAGTCTGAAATTTTTTTACAAGACTTGTGGAAACAGTGGATGTTGCACATATGTTAATTTATTTAGCAGCAAACCTACAATAATGGTCAAGGCTATATTAAAAATATACCTAGCCCCATTCATTATGTATGTACTCTTCCCATCTGTTCAACAGAGTAGTATTCCTTATATGACTATGTGAAGGTAACAATAGATTTGATATTCACTCTGTTTGAATGTTCTTAATATGATCAGTTAATCATGCCCTTTGATAACAAAAATACAACATAACAACCGTTTAACAAGCATTCAAAAGGAAACAGTGTTGCATTCTTTACAGCACAAAATCAAAGAAGACCTAGATCATTGATTGCTGTATAACATATTAAATTTCTTCCTTTCTTACCTTACAGTTGATAGCTTACCTTTATCTCACTACGGAACCAAAGCCTTACACCAAAATAAATGAAAGTGAAAAATATTTCAAAGACCCAAATAAAGATGGATCCAAAGTTGCCTTTGCTAGTATACGAGACAAACCTACAAAGAACCTGTCTGTGATTGTGCCTTCATATAATGAAGAAGAAAGATGTAAGTATGAAGCAGCATAATTTTTTCATTTTTTCGAGCTTCGATTTTGCTTTTGCTTCCAAGTGTATTAAGCAGATACTACAACCATTGGTCCTAACAGGTGTAGTGCATTTCTAACTGTACTGGAAGTTTAACTATGCCCATGTTGATGTCATATTGTAAGGTGGTTTATCTACCTGGCATTCATGTTCAACAGGCATAGGCATTTGGTGATGGTGTGTGTTCCTGAATTTAAAATACTTGTTCTATTTGATACCACATTCTACATGTGTTTTGTCAACATAGGAAAGTTTGAGTTCTTTCATACAAGTGTTGCATCAACTCGTGTAACAAACATCTCTTTACTCTGTACAGCCAACATGTGAAGGCAAGAAATCAACATACAATGAATCCTAACACAAACAAAATGAACAAATAAATCATAAATGCAGCATTTAGTGGAAAAATTTTTTTCTGTTAAGACTTGATTTGAAACCATAACATGAAAAAACTTGCTTCATTGTTCATAGATTTTGTCACACCAAAGGAAATTAAATATACCATTACATTGACAATTTTATTGTTTGTCCTTTCAGTACCAATCATGTTAGACCAAACTTTAGAATTTTTAGAATCTAGATTGGTAAGTATTATAATGTTCCCTGCTTTGAAATGAATGCCTTCACATTTAACAAATTTTTGTATATGTGTTTTGCTCATTTTGTCTTTTTTAATCTATAACAACGACATTTCAATTTTCAAGAACCTGCCAGATCTTCCCTGAAATGCTTTCATTATAGACAGTTTCAAATATACAGAAAAGAAAAATGTGCTAGCTACTATCCCTGTTTGAATCATGGTATATTGATGCCATGATGTTTTTTATTATTTTCCCCAATATTTCCACCGTGAATAATTAAGGAGTGACAAAATCTTGTCCATTTCCAAATGTTTGTGTTATCTAAAGACATTGTTCTTACTGAAATGAAAGCAAATTTATCAGTGAAGTGTGCTGCCCTTGTTTGTGAAAAAGTGTTCAGGTGGACACGTTGTGTGGTGAACTCTATAAGGCCAAAGTAATTAAATTTTTTGTTTTGCGTCCACTCTAAATGGGTAAAGGTACGCGTCTGAGTGGCTGAAAAACACACACAAGAAAATTAAGACAATGTAATTTGATTGCAGCAAATAACAAATTGTAACAAAATTTCATTCAGAAAAGCTAAGCGGTCATGTCCTAAAATTTCCTATTCAAATACACTGTGTGTGTTTTTCATGGAAACTTTAAAACCTAGGCAGGTGGGGACACAAAACAAAGAATTTAATTACTTTGGCCTAATAGTCGAGAAACACAACAAATCAGTGACTACAGTAAGATTCAATGAGTTGATTGAGTAATCTCAGGAGACAGTGTGGGTAATACTGTGTTCTGAATTGTTACTCTGACATTTCAGAGGACAGTATCTATGGACTACATTGAGATTACATGACATTACAAACTCAGGGGGTTTCGCTTCAATTGTCAAACTGATGGTATGTGATAAGGGAAGCAACAACATCACAGATAAGGACTGTTCATAGTTCAAACAGAACACAGATAAAATGACTGCAGAATCCCAGCAACATTTATCAATGTACTGCCTTTGATAGTAAAATCCTGAATGCAAAAATTTAGTGTCTTCATAATTTTGTTTCTTTCCCATACAGAAGAAAAATTCTTCCCTCACTTATGAAATTATAATTGTAGATGATGGTAGCAAAGACAAAACATCAGAGGTAAGTGTTTTTTTTATTATTATTTTGGCCTTCTTTAATGTCCATTGTTATTATACATCTACAATGTCCTATCTACAATGTTAATTGATGACACTAAAGTTGCACCTGATTTTAAGTGTACTTGTATGATATTTTGCATAAACCTTTCACCTGTTTCACCTGTGTTGGTACAACGTCCCTCTATGACCAACCCCAAAACCCAAACCACACCACTAGAAAACATGAGGATGTACAAGAGTCTGATGGTGAAAGGCTTGAGTTTGTATTCCAAATTTTATCTTGCAGTAGTCAGATAATACATGCATTTGTTCAGTTGCCGTTTGGAAAAGTGAACTTACCTATGGTACATTTTTTTATGCAAAAACACAGATAGGGTTAGAGTATTCCAAACAATATGGAACAGACAAAGTCCGAGTGCTGACTTTTGAAAAGAACCGCGGGAAAGGTGGAGCAGTCAGAATAGGAATGTTCAGTTCCAGAGGAGAATATGTGATGTTTGCTGATGCTGATGGTGCGACTGAATTTCCAGACTTAGAAAATTTAGAGAAAGCAATGAAAGAGATTAATACAAAAGAGGTAAGACATCTTTAATATGTGTTTGTAATAAATCAAATACATTTTATTTCTCACATCTGTTTGTGTAATGATAATCTTCCAAGTTGATTACTGTTACATGTTCTCCAAGCATTTCTGCATTTGTTACATTTATCTGTTGAGCAGTTTTCCTCTGATCAGGTAGTTACCATTATCAAAGAAGCTTCAATATAGGTATAGCTTTACAGATGATTTCAAGTATGTTTTCAGAGTCAACAACAACAACAACAGCACAAGGAAAAAAATGTGTAATTAAAATATGTGAACTGAAACATATAGGTCTCTCTGGTTTGTGTGGCGCCCTCTCCAAAATATTGAGATTTCTTTTGTTTGTTGGCATTTGTGTGGCACCCTATTGCAGCCTTTGTTTGCTGAAAGTCAGCCACGCTACTTGTTTTTCTTTCTGCCCCCTCATTCATTAAAGTGTTTAGGGTAAGGTTTATGGATTTAGGATATACTTGCCCAGTTTACTGTTTTCACCAAATAAGCAACATGTATATCACAGGGGACTCATTCATCACATAAATATAAACAAGGACATTCAACAGTGGAGTATGACGGATTTGCTTTGAAATGTTGATGTAAATCACATGCTGAAGAATACCTTTAATTCATCGTTTATTTTTGTATGGAATGGCAAAATATACTATGAAAATTATCGGCTTGCTGTTGTAAAACAGGATGAGATGCAATGTCAGCCACAAACTCAATAAGAATAGTTGTTAATATAGATGTAAATCTAAGTTTCAGTTGCAGATTATGATAGCTAAAAGTTAGCAAATTCTGATGAAACTGCATTCTGTGTGACTATGTAGAGGTATATTAGAGGTTCCTCAATTCCATCTTTAAGGTTGTATGCGCCTCGAAATTGAAAATCCTACACTTTTGCTCACACTTTCCTCAGTGAAACATTTCAACATTCTTCTGTCAAAATTAAAATAAAAATCAGGGGTCACCATGCAAATGTTTGTAATGGTACTATGGAAAACAAATCACCTCAACTTTACCAATACTTGATATTCAAGATGGCCACCATGTCTGAGTCAACACTATGGAGAGAAAATTGAATTTTGATTTTCACAAAATATTAAAGTCTGTGAAAATTTTAGTTACTTCATGAGCTTCCAATCGAGCTTTCACAAGTGATAAAGCAAAACTGTAATGTGAAAGTGTAAGTGTCCAAATAAACTATCTCCAAGGTGCATCTCCAAGGCGCATTCTACTTGAAGATGCATTGCGAAAGTTCCTGCACTTTCACTCCATTTCGCTGTGTACAGGTCGGTGTTTTCAGTGGGAAACAAAAGGATTTTACCAAAATTTGGTAATGAAAGGGTTGAACATGGGGTGTTGTTGCACAAACAATAACAGTAGACAAGAATGATAACATGTTATTTTGTGGTTTACAGCATAAAATGGCAATAGTGTGTGGCTCCAGAGCACATCTACAAAATGAAGCTGTTGCTAAGGTAATTGAATAGTTATTCAAATCTCTAATGTTTCTTAAAAGCTGTTTAAGGAAGGTGTTTGCAGAAGTAGAGGTCAAATTTTTTTTCTGAAAAATTTGTATCATTCAAAATTAAATTTTTGTAATCTATTCAGTGAACCCATGCCATGTTGAAATATTCACACCAGCTGTTTTAATGAAGGAACTTCCTCATGGCTTAAGGAAATCTCATAATAAAATCTGATCCAAGTGGCTGATGTCTCCATACAATTTGTCTTTCAGTATCAACATCAAGGAATCATCTACCTATAGAATTGTGAGAAAAGGGATTTTCCAATTCTTTCCCCCGTCCCCTCTTCCCCTCACTTCCACAACTGATGAACTCTTTTCCTGATTTCTTGTTTCAGAGGTCAATATTCCGGACCGTCCTCATGTATGGCTTCCATTTCCTTGTTTGGTTTTTCTGTGTGAAGGGAATCAAGGACACACAGGTCAGTGAGACAATGACAAGCCTGATTTTATCATTGAATGTTCTACAGTACTGTGCGTCAATTTGTTGGCGTGGTATTCTCATACAGCAGATGTTTAACAAGCATGGTGCTCTTCCTTATTTATTTATAACAATGCCTAAATTCTCAGGATGTACCACATTTTGAGACGTAATGTCATTGAATTTTAAAATGTTCACACAAAGAAATCATTATATGCATAGTTGTAGTCTTGCAAATTTCAGAACATTCTTTCATGTTGTTACTTCTCACTCTGAAAAATTCCAATCTGAGCATTTCAGTACATCCCTCTCTCCCTGGTGAACACATACATCATAAAATCTATATTCCTAACTTTTCAGCAATGGAAACTTACTTATACTCATGTTTTGCCATATCAGCCATGCGACAGTCACAATCCTTAACTTGTACGTATGTTGATCCCACTTTATTCGGATAGAGATTGAAACATTCTCATCTTCGTGGATACAACAAGTTAAGAACTACAGCTACTGTTAGACTGATTCTTGATGTTAAGCAATCGTGCTTTCCCTAGCTGCTGCATGCATAAGCATTTTGTTTATTTTTAATAATATCTTTGATTTGAGAGCTGATTATAAATACAACACTCAAAGAAAACCCACAGTCCAAACAAAACCAGAGAAAGACTATCAACAACACTCCACACAAGATTGAATGTGGTGATGTGAAATTTTACACGTAATAGTAAGCCAGTTTGCAGGCAGAAGGTTTCTTTCTAACACGTTGTGTTGCCTTAGGCATAGAGGTTGCCACTGATGTAACATTTATATGTTTCTCGGGGACCTCTGATTCCAAGTTGAGGTGCCACTCTGTGGAAAATAACACTCTTTATTTTTCCGTTTCCATGACAGTGTGGGTTTAAGCTCTTTACCCAGGAGGCAGCCCTGAGGACATTCTACAACTTGCACATAGACAGATGGTGAGTTTGAGTAACACCCACTATTGTATTACTTCGTACATCAGAGCCTTTAGGTTTAAGCATACATGTAGTGTCTTCACTTGGAGCTCAAAAGTTTCAAGTTCCCAGTATTTGGTTCGGTCCCATTGCTGTGTGTTGGCCTTCAGACAGCAAAATAACGATGAAATCTTGGACATTCAACTAGTGAATAATTGATGTCTGATTTTAGGCGATCAGTGAGTCTTTTTACCATGATCAGTCCTAAAATTGATGCAAAAGCCAAAACACACTTTTATTTTATTTGAAAGTTACTCAACAAGATCAATACCACTTGCCAAAAATAATTGAAGACACTAATGAAATATGACAACCAGATAAAAGGGCAGGGAACTTAAGGTAGTTACTGACAGGATGCAAAGAGTCGCCCAACAATTCTTTCCACAAACAGACACAGGAAGCAATAACACCAACACTGCAAATTGATATGTACATGTGTGAGCAACATTTTCCTCGTGTGGCAAAGTGTTAAAGCTTTCAAGGGGACAACTAAGTTTGAAAAGGGAGAGATGTTAAAAAAAGTAACTTCATGTATGAAACTCTCATGGAACTTCAGGTTTTTTTTATCATTGGAGAAAACAATTCCACATATTAGGCATATATATCACTATGAATATCTGAGAAATACATATGTAGGTAAAGCAAAAAATCTAGAATTACATGGCTTTCTGTATGAAATGATGGCAAAGTAAAAGGTTGGCTTGTGACAACCTTCTATATGGTGATATCTAGTGATGCAATAAACACACACAACGAGTTTATTTGAACCACTTCTCTCTATTTAAAATCCCTTTGACTTGGATTTTTATCTTAGAGACGGCCTACCACCAAATAGCGTGTGTTGACAGAGAAGTAATGTGATTGATACCGGCTAGTCATTCATGATACACCATTGTTCAGTGTACTAGATCAATGGGAACCGGTGCATCAATTCTGACCTCAGTTAAACTCAACGTAGGTTGTCTCTTTCCACTTTCCCAGTGGGTGAAGTATCATATTCATTTTACCAGTTCTGCCAAGGAGATACCTGCCCCAGGCAGATGGACAGGTGGTGCTTTCTAACACAAAACTCTACTATCAAAGGAAATTTATCAGTAATCTTCCAAAATATTCTGAGATGCATAAAATGCTTGTTGGCAATATCTCATCTCCAGTGTATCCATGAAAGTTTTTGTCCAGCGTTTGTTCATTTCTCAACCGCAGTGACTCTTCCGTGGTGAAGCATTATGATATCTCTCAGTTTTATTTAAGCAGTAGATCATTAGACCCATTTTCATGAGCCAAAGGTGAAACCAATGATTATGCAGTGGTTCTGTGCTAAATGGTGTTCATGATATGAGGCGCATGTATTACAACATCATGATATTATTTGCACAGCAACATTTTACCCTCTTACGGTATCATCCATTAGAGATCTGCATTACTTTCGATAAAAGACAAAAACAAAATAATTTCTTTGACCCTAAATCATCGTTCCATCAGTTTAAGAATAGCTCTCACAATCTGAACAATAGCTATATTCACAGAAGCTTCTATTATAGCGCCCTCTATTGTTTAATAATGTTAATAAGCAAACCCTATTGAATGAACATCCAATAGTTACTAACACAAAGTCATCATACTTCATGTTACACAACATTTGTCCCCACTTTTTTCTAGTTGATATGACAACATCAATAAATATGTATCTGATGTTGTGATTTTCAGTCAATTAATACAAGGTGGATTTGTCAATACCATTTCAGTCAATCTGGCTATTATTATTCACAAACTCAACACCATGTCAAAAAAGCTGTGATTTCTTTCAAAGTTCCCACTACAAAACTACAATATTTATTAGCTTGATCAATCACTCCTAATACTTTGCATTTTGTATCTTTGGCTCTTAAATATTATTTAACTAAAAATGATATTCGTCAGCATACAGGGATTAAAGGTTTTACGGACAGTACAGGTCACAGGTCACGGTCTCTCCACAAAAGTGTGGAGGGACCCTGTACAGGTGGACGGTTTCTTTCGGGGAGATTTTTCAGACACACAAAACATAAACATCAGTGCAGATAAGAGCACTTCATGCCTAGCCCAGTCTCTCACATCCCATGATGTGAAGGTTCTTTGATCTTGGTTGACTTGTCCCATTATGGATGCGCTACACGTGAAAATAGTTTACATAGTTTGTGTGCGCTGCATTACTCACTGTCATAGGTTAATGTGCTCATAAAAAAGCAATTGGTTTGAACCGCAGAGGTGGCCATGTCCTATTTTAGCCTTTTGTGATAAAGAATCTGAAGAGTGCGAAGTCTCATTCTGTGTCCTTTGCAGGTCTTGTTTCTCTGCTATGCCAAAGTTTTGAAGCACATGTACGTGCATTAGTTTGGAAAATATCCCTGCCAGGTTAAGAAAAGTTCAAAATCCTGGATATAATACATGCATGCTGACAGATCTAATACAGAATGAAGATTTGTCAAAGTATAGATTAAAGCTACAGTTACTGTTAATAACCCTTTGAGCGCCAAAGTCAAGTTTTGTCGCCCTTATAAAATATACTCCAGTCAATTATTTTCATATTATTGCGAAAATTTGATAAAAAACTAGCCAACAAAAAACAATATCCATTTGGTCCAAAATTATCAAAACAATTACAGAAAAATTCATAATAATTGGTAAAATGTTGCACTAAAGTTTTGGTGGGAAAAATTACAGCATTTTTATTCTATGTATCAACTACAGTTTCCTGGTTTACTTCCTACAGAAATACTAAGTATTTGGTTTGTTGTTGTGGGGTGTCAGTATATGACATGCAGCATTATTATCAACATGTGAGTTTAAAGTAATGACCAGAATTTAAAATAGTCAATGCTGACAATCCAGTAGACACAAATACTCTCAAAGTTGACAAGCTGAGTACTGGGTATTTCAGCACACTGTCAGAAGTAGACCTAGAAACTGCAGCTGTGACAGGCTACAAAATTCTGAAAAAAATTGTCAAAACTTACAGTTTCTTGGCAATCCACATAATTTTCGCTTGTTTTGCAAAGACAACCAACCATACTAAATGTGGTGAATTTCTTTGACTAGAATATAGAGAAAAGTGTCACAGAGCTCTTCCTGGTATCTTGATTTCTTTTTTATTTTGAGTGACATATGTGACCTGGAAACGGCTAAGATAGTCAGATAAATTAACAGGTGCAGCGACAGCGCTGCAGTTTCTCACCTTTCTGATCATGAATGCTGCAGTCATTAGATAATGTTTGAAATAATGAAATATACGGTGGGTGCCTGGCTCCTTTCTTCGATGTGTTTGAATGAAATTGTATTGGTGAGTCATCGCTTTGTGAGATGAAGTGTTTGCAAATGTGACACATTCTTCTAATGCATCAATATCCAATCATCTTGAACAGTCCGTAGTAAGTGAAATGCATTGCATTGCATTAAGGTAGAACACGCCTCAGGGATAGATATTCAGACTCTCAAACTTTTACAATTCTTTTCTGATATAGCACTTGTTGGAGTTCATTTTAAAGCTCTTGATGTAGGACAACTTTTCACCAGCTTTGTTTTTCGAAATTCGAAATTTTATTTTTCTTTATAGAGTTAACACAGGGATGGCGGCCATTTTGAATTTTAAATATTAGTAAATTTAAGGTTATATTTTTTTCTCTGGTAGCAAAGTTTTCACCGTGACCCCCGATTGTTATTCTTGATTTTGAAAGAGAATGGTTGAAAGAGTCCTTGAAAGTTTGAGCAAGAGTTTAAGTCTTTCACTTTTGAGGCTCATACTAGAAATATTTCACTCTAAGTCTTCAAAGAAGCAAGCAACATCTCACACTTTTTTTGTAAAGGTATAATGCACTTTAAGGACAGGTGTTTTTCAGGGATGTAGAAACTGGCTGGTTGCCAGCAAAATCAACTGACTGTCAGCTAAAATTTAGCAGACTTGAAAATATCAGTTTAAGAAAAATCATGGACATTTTGCACAAAATTTAATGTGCCCACACACTACTTGGAACTGCCTATACTTTTAGTTTTGCCACCTGTCACTAAATTTTCAAATGCCAGGTTTTTCAGACAGCAGTGGAAAGACCACTTAGTAATTTCATATTTTGTTATGTTAAAACTTGTGTGGCGTCATTTTGACAACCAAAGAAATTGCATTCATTTTCTCATTTTTTTGTAACGTCCACCAACTAGATTGGTTTTCATGACATTCACAAACAGAATTTAGGCTATTTTGAATTTCAAGCGTAGGCAAATTTCAGGCAATTAGGAATAACATGGTGATCTCTATGAGTTTAATCTGCAATTTTTTTTCCTCCTTGATTTCAGAAAGCAATGTTTCAAATTTCCCTGATTAAAGGATTTGCCAAAGTCTAAGACCTGAGAGAAATGATTACCTCAAATAACACATGAGAGTATTCTGAGCTGAACTCTTTGGATAGTGTGATTTAAGAGTTCAGCAAGAGTGTATGCTTGGAGCCAAAATGTCCCAACCGACGACATCTGTCGTTTCAAATATATAGTAATTTTTTTTTTTGCAGACATAAAAGTTCAAGCAATTTTCTGTACAGCTGTTTCTACATTCCAGTGAATAATCGCACAGATCCAAATAATGACAGTCTGCCGTAATTTGGTTTTGAATTTGTGTAGAATTTTACAAGCAGTAGTGTTGTATTTCTTACCCGGCCATTTTAGTTTCAGATACTCAGAGAAACAGCTTAACTACCGTATATGAGTAAATCTGCCTGGTGCTAAAGCTGCAGTGAAATTTGACAGTTTCAGTTTTAAGTTGTACAGATTAGGTCAAATGATTGACATATTTGAGTGATTGGAATTAAAAAGGCGTGCAGAATCACAACACACAGCACAGACATGGTAAGCTGGTACTTTTACTGACAATGTTGTTGGTCCTCAGACTGTCAGGAACCAACCAGGAAGATGAAAGGTAAAAAAAACACTGTCTATCTGTGTGTTCTATAAAATGAAGGCAATGCCATCAATAATAAGTGAAAAAGTGAAAGAAATTACCACCAATTACAGAAGAATGACGACACGGAGATCGACTTGATAGTCTGTTCAAACAAGGAAAAAGCTAGCACAGACCATACAAAAGATATCGTGACCAATCTATGAACCCATTTATCATCCATATGGACTTTTCAACCCTGTAGTAGGTGACATTTATAGATAAAGTCACATTTTTTATGAAGTTGTCACAAAACAGATAACAGCCTCATACTGGTATTTGCTGCACTCCCAGGTTTTCAAAGCCAGAGTATTATACTCTGAATACTATATTGCATGAACATTAAATCGGTCAGTATGTGATTTCTGTGCCTTGAGCAGGGAAACTGTGTTTTTGCCGATACACAAAATCACCTTCACACAACATAAATGTTGTAAAACATAATCTCTCCACTCTAGTTACCTCAAACACTGGCTGTATAGAGACAGCTCAGCAGACATTCTGAAACCAAGAATCAACCATGCCTCCATACACGTGTCAGTATTGGAACATAGGTACTCGATATATCAATGGTTTAGGTTAATAAAAGGCCTGTGTGGACATTTAGCTATCTCTATATAGGAATTGAACATATTCCATACACCAATTTACAAATCTCTCTTCCATCTTTCAACACCAAACCCCCCCCCCCCCCATTCTGCTACACTCCTTTCTCATGTCAAACCACACAAGGCAACCAAGTGATGCTGAGGGTGACAATGCCATCCATGAATGCGGCTCAAAAAATAGGCCATTTGTAGATGTGCCATTTTGTTGTATCCACTAGCAACAGAAAGTGACAAATTCAAGGTCTGCTGGTACTCCATAGATATGTCCGAGTTCCAATAAAATACTCTCTTAATGAAAAAATGACACCCCCAAGTGATAACCATTCTGTTGGATACTTCACGTACCATGTGTGACTGCTATATTTTCTCTGCATGAAATGAAAACTGGGGATTTTTTACGTTTTAGATCTTTATTCAAATACGCATGTGATTCTCTCCGATGTGTTTTATGATGATCCATTAAAGGTCACACATAAATTGCTGTAACACCGCCGTATCAAAAACTGTTTCTCCAGTTTCAATCAATTTTTCAAAAACCGCAGTACCTGAATTCATGCATTATGAACCACATTTCCATTAAATGACAGCGTAACCTTCAAGGCTCTGAGTCATCGCTGTTACTCGTACAGGTTCAGCTTGACCTCAGAGGTGTTTTTCACTCATACCTTTGAACATGTTTGGAGCCATTTGTCTCGATCTGTTCACTGAGGAGTATGACAAGCCAGACCTGTTGGCAACAAAGACTTTAACCATTCCCTCAACACAATCTGTAGTCTGGTTTTCATGGTGCATGAAATCTCCCCTGAAACAAATTTGTATGCTGGAAGTAAAATTTGTCTCATCAAATGGTAAATCAAGGCTGTGTTTAAACACAGTCCCTGTGGAGGGACTGTGGTTTAAATGTTCAAGTCTGAAATGTACAGCATTTATTCATAATGTATGTGGCTGACCGTACTTTTAGCTATAATAATTTGATGCTAGTGTTTTTCAACCTCTTTAGATATTTTCACACCAAAACTGCTGCTCCATGCAGTCCTCATGTACATGAAGTTATTCCGGTATATGACAAGACTATCATGTACAACAGATGAGAAAAACCTCATCCTGGTTCCATTGTATGCACTGTCACTCACTGACTCTGTGCAACCAATAATTTTGTTCACATTCCAGTCGTTCAAAGAGTTTGGGTTTGTTCATGTTATCATTTTTTTAAACTTTTTCATTGCACAATAATCATTGATATTAATGGAGAGAAAAAATTTGAATTTTTTGTGTCTCGGAGATCGCTGTTGTATTCTAGCCATGCACCATCAGAATCTGAAGAACATATACACTTTGTTTGCAATTGAGAATTTTTTTACTCAAATTTCCCCCAGGAATCAGCTTTGCCGGGAAACCATGGAAGTGTACAACCAGGGAATTCTGTAAAAACTAACAATCACACTTGCAATATGGTATCAGACCGATCTTCTTCCTGGAAAATTAAGTTTTGTGCCACGTACATCGTGACAACCAATCACCAAATCAGAGTAATATCTTCACAGGCTACTGTGTAGTCAAATAATTGCGGTTGTGTGGATCGGTGTTGTCAGTGAAAAATAGCCCGGAGTCTCTAACATGACAGATTTTCCTTTGATAAGATGCAGTATGGTTTCACAGACGGCGCTTGCAAATCCATCAATACTGTACTGCAACCGAGTCTCAAAGAAAAGCGGGAAACCACAAAAGTGGCAGATTTGCCTCTCAGCTACAATACACTGGGTTTCTGTACAAACTGGATATTATATCTTCTGGGGGTCTCACTCAGTGTTCCGTGAAATGGTGAAAGAAAATACAGCAGAACTGGTGCCTCTGCAAGGCTGGTAACCCAGAGAATCTCAACACAAAGTTCAGATAAATTTCGCAGACTTTGTTCTCAGCATCTGATTTTGGAAAAAATTGCATCTGATGATGAGAAATGATTGCCAAGATTTGGTCATTGACTTGTAAAATGCTAATATTCATCCAACCTCTGAGATATTGCCAAACTAAACCTGCTTCTCCATACACGCTTATTGTGTACTGAAAGTTCAGGTATATGATGGCAACATCATGTAAAAAAGATTGGAAACAACCTCATCATTGTTCCATTGTGGACACTGTTACTCACTCTGTGCTATCTATGCTTTTGTAAACATGGCAATTTCGAAAAGCTTGGGTTTGAGCATCTGCACTTTTGTCAAACTTTGCATTTCAAACTTTAAAACCTTCCTGTGTCAGAGATTTCATGGAGACAAATCATGCAGGTCAAAGGTGACAGAAATTTTGTGCTCTGTTAAAGAAATATTCACACATTTTGTCCTCGAGGCTTAACCATCTGTGACATGATTATATAATATGAATATTTTATGAAATGTCGATGCCCAATCAGTGGCAGCTGTTGAGAATATCAGAGCATCTGTTGTTGCTGTTCAGCCAATGAAATCATTTGGGGTTATTTTTTCAAACTTTGACTTCCGCCATTCTATGAAAATCAAATATCTCGTACTTCAGGAATGTGCCATGTCAAGGAGATGGTATCACACTTTGTTCAGAATTGGTACTTCATGCACTTATACCCAGAGATATGTTATCCACTCATCCTTCCACTTCTCTTTCGCAAGACTGAAAACAAACTGATAACAGTCTCCAGAGAAGATCTTAAACGCCTTGATTTCTATAGTGAGGCATCACTAGATCCTCAAGTAAAGAATCATTTCATCCCTTGTTAAAAAATTTGAATTTTCAGGTGCCATGGATAACGGTCTTACTGACAATAAGTCTACTCTCAGTACATCGGTATACTCGTTACACATGCACATATGTATGCTTTATGATAAACCACGGTGGAGCAAAATTTGGAACTGTCGACAGAAGTCCAAGATTCCCCCAACATGCATTGCATTCAGCCAATTGTGCTGAGCTAATGGGTGAAGCAAGCTCTGCAAGTGTTGTGTCAGACTGTGGGAATGTTTTACTTAAACCCTTTCACCACCATGGTTTGGCCCAAACCCATTGTTATCAATGGTGATTGTGGACCTGTTTACAGGGAATTGGGGTGAACAGGTTAAATCATGCATATTCCTGATTCGAGTATACAGAAATCAAAATGTTTTTCAAAAGATTTCAAAATTCAGTTTGAAACAAGACAATCAAGATGAGAATTAAATAAGTTCAAATGAAAGTTAGCATCAATGTCACAGCACCACATTAAAAGACATGTTCCCTAGAGCCAGCGTTCAGATAAGTGGAATATATGGCTAAGACCGTAATGTATTTTTTTTTCAAAAATTTTCGTCAATCATCACAGAAACCTCGCCCAAAACGAGTACAAGAACAACAGTATAAATTCTAAACATGGCGCGCTTGTAAAACATCAATACATCGCAAACCTGAAGGGCAAGGAACTACTGAAGACACAAATATGATTTTTAAGAAAAAAAAATCAGAATGAGTCATTTTCTGAGTGCACCTTGCAGCAAAGTAGACAAAAAATGTCAACATGAATTATTCATGTTGGCTATCCTTCGAAGTAGTGATAAAATGTAAATATAAAAAGGGCAGTTAAATGATTAGCCTGGAGTTACCAGCGGTATTTTTCCTGAGATATTAAAGTTTCATGGCTGCGTGGTCGGTGACTGGAGGGAAAATGTGATATCCGGGGAGACCTCGCCCTTTTTACTGTCTTTGCAGTTCATGTTTGAACAGCACTGTTCTGTTTTTTGTAAGATATGTTCACAGTGTTCTGTATTCCATTGAAGGCAGTATTAACCTGTTCACCCTCAATTCCCAGTAAACTTAACCTGTTCACCCCCGATCCCCAATAAACTGGTCCACAATCCCATTGATAACAATAGGTTTGGGCCAAACCATGGCGATGAAAGGGTTAAAGATGATAAACGTTGCTTGGATTCCCCGTCCTGAATTCTCTCATAGGTATATTGAAGCAACAAGGGGAATAGCACTAATGTCAGCAGTGTTCCTAAGTCATTCTCAAGCATTTCCCCTGACTTCCGAAAACCCGTTCTAATGTCTTTAATTATAGTTTATTTTCTATTTTTCTGCTTATACTTCAGTACATCATCAACAGAAATGTTTTTCAGTCCATGAAATGTTCAGTTTTCTGTAAATTGTAGATGTAGCACTATTTGAAAATGCCATGAGAAATTTTGCAATATCATATCTGCCATCTGCTGAAAAAATATGTCAGTTTACTATGACCAAGTACTTATTACTGCAAAAATACCAAAAAATATCATATTGACATGAGATAAACGTGTCAAAGTTGAAAGTTTACATTGGTAAAACCATGGTCTATCCATTTTTTTTATTAAGAATCTTGCGTAAAATTTATCTAGATCAACTGATGTTTTGTCACTCACATATAGTCAGTTTTTTTTTTGAACTTGACAGAATGAACAACAATTCAAGAACGCCAGTGCAGAATTTTTTTCAGCACATTTAAATATCCTCATTAGAAAACTAGATACTTTGTGATGTGTGTTCATAATTTTATGTATCTCATTACCTGAGAGAGGGGAAGCACAAACTGCTGTCCCATGGAGCACTTAGTATAAGGCTTGAGAACAAAGAAACTGGAAAATATTGGATGTTTTGTGGACCATATTGTGAAATCTGTCTGCCCTGCAGCAGTGCATGCAGCTATAGCTCTGCATGTGTCACATCTTGTCAAAACACAGATTTGTGCAGTTTGTGACAGCAAAGGGAAGCTGACGCACAAAGTTGACGCATCGATGGCTCTTAGCGGTGATTTCTCCATTGCTTTCCTTCCTTCCATTATTGATAAATTTCCTCAAATTTTGCAGCTAGCCTTGTCTGTCGTCAAATATTGTCAGAGGGAATTGCATTTTGGTGTTGAACTCTTTATTATCATGGAAATCAAACCAATATTCATAGGCAGCATATTCATCCGATTTGTGATTAAATTTTGCGTATTAAAAGAAGAAAAGATTTTAGTATTGTAAACTATATAACATTCATGGAAAGCTGCAATTGTGTTTCAGAAGTATGTGCATGTATGCATAGGTGTATGCATTTTTATGTACTTTTTAATGGAAGAAAAATAATGTCGACAGGGCTAATGATATTTGCAGTTTACCACTCTGTGCCAGCAATATTCAAACATCATTACCGTTTTAAAAACAGTGCACTTTCCTGACAAATTTACCCTTTGAGTGCCAAAGTCATTTTCGTTACCTTGAGAAAGTCCAGTCAATTTTTTTTCGGATTTTTGTCAAAATTTTGATAAAAAACTGTAGCCAATGAAATGTGATGTCCATTTGGTCCAAAATGATCAAAAAATTACAGAAAATTCATAAAATTGTTGCACTAAAATTTTGGTGGGAACAATGACAGTACTCAAAGGGTTAACAGGGTTTAGTTCGTTATAATTCTCACAGTTCTGAAACAGCTGCTTATTTGTCTGGCAGGTTTTTTGTTTCAGACAAATCCTTCAGCCTTTTTACTATAGATTTTTGTTTCCCCAAGATTTTGACAAAAAAGAAAACATTGTCACTCAACGGCAGCTGTCATCTTGAGAAAATGCACATAGGAAGTCGTGCACTGCCTGACAACATACTGCACAAAAACTCACGTCTTGGTCAATAATGTTGGATTCAGGAAGTTTCAGCCGTACGCCGTGCATCTAAATTGCCAAACTTGATCAAGTCAGACAATATATCAATGACAGTTGTGTACTTTTCCAAATAAATTACAAAAGATGCTTCTCTTTGATAGGATGTGATAAATTCATATTTTAATAATGTCAGTGGAAAGAGAGCATGATTCCAATCATATGTGCACTATTCAAAATTTTTATCACAACAGACCTACAGTAATTATGAAAATGTTATAATATTACAATAAATTTATAATATTTTTTTTACCGAATTGTTTTTCATAATCAACAGTACATGAGCCATAATAATCATCATCATAATTAAAACCAATTTGATCGAAAATACGCCTGGGAAAATAAGTTAAGCCCCCAACTCAGAGTCTTACATGTGTTTCAGTGCATCTGAGGTAGATCACCTGATTAAAGAGTGTCTCCTGAGGGCATAGCAATATGTCTATCTTATCAGACCATCTCTCCACTGCAAACAAGCACAACAGGCAGAATATTGAGTGTTCAAAACTTTGTTTGCAGCACACTGTGTGCTCAACAAATGAGTGGTTGCAAAGTGTTGTGAAGTGTAATTGTCTATTTGCATTGTTTCATGTCATCCACTTTTATCAAAAATAAACATTCAGTTATGCCATCCTGTCTTTTTTGTCTTTTTTTTTAAATTAAAAAAAAATGGTTCCTGTCTTTATTGGCATAGATAACACTGTGGGCACAAACACTAACATATGACATATGTGAAACATATTTCTTTGTTCTTTTATTTTTGTGTGGTTTCACAATTTCATTATTCAGAATCACATCTTCCCTTGTAACCCATTAGTTCTATGTTCACCCTTAGGTCAGACCTGTACTGAAAGGAAAGGCCCTATTGTCCCCCCCCCCCCCCCCCCCAGTTTTTTGTGGCAGCCCGCATCTGCGCAATGATTGATGCTCATATTGGCTTCCAAATGCGTCTCTCTTTGAAAATTAATTACAACCACAGAGCAAGCCACAAACCTCACTTCTCTTTGTCAGAATTTCCCACAGCCTTTGCTCTGGCTTGTTCACAAGAGTTGAACACTAGTTTTCGACAGAAATCTGTATATTAGGGTAGAATGTGCCTCGAAAGTGAAAGACTTAAAATTTTGCTCAAACTTTCCTCAAAGAAACTTGCAACCATTCTCTTACCAAATCAACAGTAAAAATTGGGGGGTCACCGTGGAAAGTTTGGAACTAGAGAAACAGATTACCCAACATTTTGTGATATTTGAAATTCAAAATGGCTGCCATCCCTGTGTTAACTCTATGGGGGAAAAATTAAATTTCGGATTTTCGAAATGTAAGATAATGAAATTTTTCTTTTTCCAAGAGCTTTAAAATGACCCCCCCACAATTGGTAGATTAGAAAAGAGCTGCAGAAATTTGAGAGTCCAAATATCTGTCCCCGAGGCGCTTTCTACCTTAAAATCTTCAATCATCATGAAAATTTGACGAGTTTCATTTCAAAAGGTGAAAGATAATTTCATGTCAAAACTACCAAAGAAATTTGGCATGTTGAATTGTAATTTGTCAGTTCCAAATTGTGTTCAAACAGCACCTTTTGATATGAAAATAATATATTTACAATTTGAAAGCTTGCCCAGTACACTGATTGATTTTATCCTTGTTGATATTGAAATCCCACGTCACTGAATCCAGGCCAAGTCCCAACACTGCAACTGATATCATCTAGAATTAAAGTATAAAAATATGTAAAGCCGACATTTTGTCGGTATAAAGTATTGCCGTGGAAACTTTGTTCATCTCTTTCTCACGATCACTTTTCTAAGCAGCTTTCCTAAAAACCTAATCTCACCTTCCAGAAAGCTACCCTGACTCCTAGACACTGAACACATTTTCTTATGTAGGTGCGTGACGTGTGTCTCTCTCTGTATCTCTTACAGGGCATTTGATGTTGAGCTTTTGTACATAGCCCAGAGATTACGAATTCCCATCGCAGAAGTTGCTGTTAATTGGACTGAGATTGATGGTACGTAGTTTTCACCAATTGATGGAACAGTTGTATCAGGAAATTGACTTTGGTTCAAGAGACCCAGTACAGTAGTTTGTCTGGGTTTTTATGTTTTGTTTGTTTTTCAACCGACAGACTATTCATGCACTGTCCACAGTGTACACACATGTGAGTCCTTATTGTTTTTGTTTGTCATCAAAATAGGTACTTTTGTTATGTAAAAGTTTTGTTTTCTTTATCTTAATTTTTAAAGACTGACTTACAAAAAACCAGAAAAGAAAACAAAAAGTGTTTTGTCATCACACATAGCAAAAGTGGGGCGAAATCTGCCCATCAAATTTCAGTAAAATTCACATAGATAATGTGAATTGTATGTATTATCTATGACAATGACCAAGCATGCACTTAATCCTAAACACCCTTGATTGTGATGTAGGTCACGACAACATAGGGCAATTAATAATTGCTTGGTTCCGCACTTTACAATTTCCAATTCACACCTGCAGCAACTTCTAATCACAGCGCTTTTCACAAAATCTTTATTCAGAAGCTTCCGAAACTCTTCCATTGATGCCCATGAAAGTTTTACACGCTTTTGCTTATCTTGAATTCCTTTCCACAGTGCACATTGAAAATGGTTGTCGCACTAGTCACGTGCATTAACGTATCAAAAACAATTGGAAGGGAGAGTCATTCAGTATTGTTGATTGAAAAGATCACCAATATTGACAGAACAAAATGGCCAGTGTATTGTTTTCCAATCAATTTGGAAAAAATATGTTGATTTCCTTGAAAAAAGGATGCATCTTTGGTGAATAGTCAGTGTGAACGAAGTCAAAGAGTGATAGAGAAATATATTTTTCTACACAAAATAATCATTTTACCCTCTATAATGTGCTTTTTCCCTGACAGGTTCCAAAATGACTCCTGTGTGGAGTTGGCTTCAGATGGGAAGAGATCTGATATTTATACGACTGCATTATGTCTTTGGTATCTGGAAGATTGACAAAACAATTAAATCAGAGTAGATGGGAGGATTTTCTGATTGTAATACTTCAGGTATGACACAAGTTCAGATCACAAAAACCTCTGTTGCCCTTCAATAATAATCAAACTAATATGTATTTTGTATAAGACAATGCTGGGAGTTGGAAATTCTAAATCCTGTTCACATAACATCTGACCCCTCCTGATGGGAAATCAGTCCCCTGATTGGATACTCACAAAGTCGTCATTTCACGTCAGCCAATCAGAATTAGCCTTATATAAATACCATATTTTTGAAGAACAGCAATTTCATTCCATTTATCTTATGATAAAAGAAGTGCCAGAATTCTCAAAACAATATCTTTAATATTCATTTTTATGATTTTTTGATTTCAGATCATCTCACAAGGACTAATCAACAGGGTTTCTATCAAAAACACCGTAGAGACTATACATAGCCTTTCAACCGTCATTTTCTGATGTGTTTTCGTTTTGTCCACTGTTTTTTCATTTATCTTGACAATTTGAATTGTCAGAGTTATAGACTTTCTGATAACGAAATATTGAAGAACTCAATTTTTAAGAATAGTTTTTGTTTGGCCTTTGTACTTTTTTCAAATTTCATATTTTTCACAACCTGAAATACTTTTGTATGGCCAAGTTAGTGCAGTCAAGATTACTTTCATGTATTATTATACGGCAAATAATTTTGAAAATGTTGGAAGTTTCAAAAAGAATTGCTGGCTCAGCCGCTCAATACATCTATAACTGATGTTGTACCAACTTGACAGACTCAAGGTAAGCAGTGTTTTGTTGTCAATGATAAAAAATGTGAATTTTTGTCGACAGTGAAAGTAACTGAAAGATTCGGATTTACCCAGCATGCATTGTCATGACCTATGACCTTCCTACCCTGTTCAAAATATTGCTCTATAATATAAATCAGTATACTCTGTCAATTTCACTTTTATTATGTAAATCCAAACCTCATCCAATTGACCGTAAAAGCAGTATTAGCAGTCTAAGTAACTATTATGTCATTGTGCTTTGTAAGGTCACAGTTTCTTTTGATTTTCTGAACGCTGAATCTGTCACTTTGTTAGTGAAAAATAATGTAAATGCAATGATTTTATGTTTATGTACATGTACTGTAATACTGACATGTTTGGGTTTTTTATGTGTCCTTGGCATTCATCAATTCAGCAGCAAAACTGAAAGCCATGATGCAATGAATTTCAATAAATTGTTAAGAGTAAATCTAAGCAATGGCTTGATGTATTCATACTTTATGGATTTGGATTCTGGAACTCGGTTTTTTTTTAGTGTCTACAGTGAAATGTATCTTTGTCTAAATTTGACTCATGCTATTACGAAAAAATGATATTTTTCTATATATTTTTTGTTCAGTCTTGAGATTTTGTCAGATTTTCAAGTTCTTTGCTGTTCTTCAAAAGGAAATGATAAGAAATGAGAAATGGTAAGCTAATAAGGCAAACATTTCCAAACAATCTTTTAGGTACAGTTAGGTTCCTGTATAAACACTCCCATAGTGAACTCCAATTTTGATTTTTTTGTTTGTTTTTTATTCACTTGTTTCTCTGTTACATTTTTGACTGGCATATATGTGTTCTACATCTTTATAAAAATCAGAGGAACCCTGTTTAACTTTCTCCTATGCAGCAACTCTTGATTGTTGTAAATGAGCTCTTTGTACTGAACATGTATTTCCTGTAAAATAACTCACTTCAGTTGAGATCAATTTTTCAAATTGTCGTTGTGATCAAATTGTGACTTTTCAACGTTTAATCATGGAATGAAAAATATACATATGCAAAGCTGAAGCTTTCATGTGATCCGTACTTGACCTTAAATCCATAAATCTATGGATTAACTGAAAGTCTTAATATTTACTGTGATATTAAATTATTTAGACGGTTGCTGCACTTCAAGATGGAATCTGCAGCAACAAGGGCAACCAAGATAAATGCTGTGAAAACCTCACAGATGTGTTAAAATGAAGTAATCCCACCAGTCAAGCCGTGTATTTTAAATTTGCTGTCATTTAAATCAGGGTTTGTGTGACTGTTAGTCTGATGCTCAGTGTTTATTTCACCACAGATGACATTGATGCATCAATGCATGAATTTTTAACATTTCTAAGGTTAATTAAGGTAGTATGTGCCTTGAAAGTGAAAGACTCTCAAACTTTTCTTAGTGAAATTTTCAACCATTTCCTTACTAAATCAGAACTAAAAATCTGAGGTCACCATGTATTTTGGTACTAAAGAAACAAATTAGCTAACATTTACCGATATTTGAAATTCAAAATGGCCGCAATTTCTGTGTTACTCTAAAGGAAAAAATAAAACTTTCAATTTTCAAAAAAAAAAGAGACAGTGAAATTACTTACTCCAAGAGCTTTAAAAAGAGTTGTAAAAGTTTGAGAGTCCGAATATCTGTCCCCAAGGCGCATTCTACCTTCAGGTGTAAGCCAGGGCAGTGCCCCCTGGACACTGCCCACTCAGCAGTTGGGTAAGGGATAGGATTACGGTACCTGTCTGACTGGTAATGTCCAGGGGGCGGCCTGTCCTAAAACCCATGGTAAGGGTTAACACTGTCACCATATCTCCCTTTACATTGGTCAAACTATACAGCAGAAGAAATAAATGAGATGGTCAAAGGTTGAACTCTGTCGCTGACAAAACTTTGTCCTTCATTTGTTCCATGGGGTATCACCGATTATTATTGTTGCCCTTTGAATTTGATGTCTATATATCTCCCAGGGAATCATGTTTAGTACCGTTCACAGTGACATATATCACTTCGTCAGTAGTGCAAAAAAGCATGATTTTGAGCAATAAAGACCGATGGGAAACCAAATGTTTTTGCGTGTTTCATTTTCGCTGCATAAAATACATGAATAACGTGACCAGACTTCAACATGTCCAGCGGGGACACCTTTTGAAACACACAAAATGTTCTGAGTAGACAGTTGTCTTTGAAACACAAGTTTTACAACTTGTGACATATGGCGTCAAAGTATTAAAAGACGGGTATCCTGACTAGTAGATTGTCTATCAGGAGAGGTTTCACCGTGAGCGATGTCAAACGAAGTCACCTTAGTGTGTTTATGCCCTACGCTTGTAGATATTTTCTCTCACGATCCCAAATAGTGCAACTTTAGTGACACGGTATTCTTGTTCTATGAGCTAAGACTTTCCGTATATGTTCCAGTATTTTTGTTCGAATTCTGCCCGTAAACTAAAGATTGTAGATTACTCCCCAAATCATGTCAGAATGCTAGAAGATTGACTTTGTGTGTTATGGCTGATGCTATTGTGAGAAATAGCGTGGGCTAGAGAAGTCATTTGTCAGCTATAACATTGCATATAATACCAAAGGTATGATTTTCACACCCGGTGGTGTCACTGTCGGGGGAAATGGGTATCCATGCGTGTTTCTAAATCACGGGGAAGGGGTGTTTTTTTATTCCCTATCACCGGTCCGTGAAATCGAGAAAAAAAGGTACTTTTCCAAAAACCTGGCCTAAGAAAGGTTTGAAATATCCCATGAAATACCTATCAGACACTCAAACTCCACCATAAGTTTCATTGTGCGTTTCCTATGCTTTTATCTGCTTTAAAACCGTGACTCGAAATCTAATGAATTTTATGAGTTTGACTCCTATTCTAAAGTTGGCAGTTTCAGATTCTGATGTGTTAATGTATGTGAAAACAATATCATAATTCAGCATTGACCTGACTCTAATATTACGTCTCCCTCTCCTGGATTTTGTAAGTAAGGGGGTATTTTTTGGTCGTTTTTCTCCCATATTTCTCAAAATACGCGAAAAATAAAGAAAATATTTCATGTTACAGCTATTGTCTCTTGAAGCAATGCAGATAACGTGAATGAATCATAATAATTTGAATCCAGTTATGTAATTAAATTCTCATCAAATTTTACATTTTGGCATATCTAATTGGCATAATGGCAAATAATCCTCACTTCAGAAAAAAACACCCATAAAAATGAGATGTATTTATTTTAACTAGGTCAGATGTATTTTCCTAGCTACATCATCCCCAGAGGTGACCACATTGTGCGATATTGCGCTATTTGCTCATTTTCACAGGGCGAGGAATTTGATATCAGCACTCTGCATCATCAATCATCGGAACGCTGACATCTTTCTGCTTTTGGAATTAATACAAGTACAGAATTGTAATGATGTCAAAATAATGAAGTGCTGTTCTTGAAAAAAGTGAAAACGGTCCCTGGAGATATCCGTTCAGTCGCTTCAGGCATAGGATATCGCAGCCAGCTCAGCGTACACGCATTGTATATCATGTGCCATGTGATAGACTTCATGAATTCTAATGAGACAATCATTATTTCACTGTGGGCAAAAATGTATGTATGTATGTATGTATGTATGTATGTATGTATGTAATAGTGTGTGTATAATTGTATAATTGTATGACATCGCAATTTCAATTAGTTTAACCGATTATTTGCACATCAGTAGCGTGAAATTTTGTCACTTGTTCTGAAAGCAGGTAATATAGTATGATTAAAATTTAGCTGTTTGCATTTTCAAACTTTGACTGATAGCAATAGTTGAGATTAATACACGATCAGACATCCTAGATGACAGTCAGGTGCGGCCAACGAAGCAGTTCGTGCAAAAGGATGTTGTGCCCAGTTTTTCAGCGGGTTGGTACATTTAAAAATAATCACTGGGCGGGAAGAAAAAATCACTTTTTTTACGGTGGGTAGGAAGAAATTTCAGTTTTTACAGGGAGGGAGAAAATTTCTGACTGACGTTGGTGCCGGAAAATAGCTAAAGAGATGGGAATGCTTGGTTGATAGAACTTCAGTAGCGGGTGTAGTGGAGAAATTACGATAGACAGCCTCCGAAGAACCGGGTCAGCTAGACCCGTTTGCCGTGTAACAGTGAAATATAATAAATTACTGTTCGTTTGTACATGACGTGGGGATTTAGAGAACTTTCCGTTTTCACCTGTCAATTGAAGATCGACTGTGACTTTTTTCCACAAAGCCAAGCTGCTACAAAGTCAAGGAAGCAGGAAGGGAGTTTTCAAGAACATTATTCCGTCGGGAAGTTAGAAGAAAGACGAAATGAGACGATATGTAAAGAAAATACACACACTTTCTGCTCCATGAAAATCCGGAATGGAACGATTGTGAAACTAACCTCGCAAAATGAAGAAACTTTGACCTACAAAAATATATTATTTTCAGCAAGAGAGAGCGAGCAGTGTTGTCTCAGCTTAACTATATTATCAAACCATATAATTTTAATTGTCAAGCCGAACACCCATGTGACGGCATTATATCAGATGTCAGCTGCGTGTAGCTTTACCCACTACTGCGAACGACGTTTTCAATAATATAGACTGGATTGGTAACAACTTCAGAAAGCTGTTTTTCGGGTAAACGCTAATCACATGCAATTGTTTGCAGGCCCTGGGGAAGAGGGCACATGCGATATTCGTCTAGACCGTTTCAATCCATTTCTTGGAAAGGTGTCAGGAGACACCAGTCTATGGTGAACCAATTTAAAACTGCATTGGCGGGCATTAACTATGATTTAATGAGTCTATATACTTGTCCTCGACGTTATATTCAAGTTCACAGCACATCAACTTAACACAGGTAAAGCTGTATGTTGTGCATGGAACCCGAAGTTGCATGGTATCTTGTACATGAATGCATTCTTTCACGAACCCTGGAAAGAATTCGGTGTCTGAATATCTCAATATCCACAATGTCAGTTGACAACGGAAAAATGGCGAAAGCCAAGAGCTACTGCCCATTTCCATTTCCATGCACAGATCACTGTCACCAATACAGCCTCACCATCGTTCACTTACGTCCCGAGTCACGTGATTTCCCCTGTGATTTCATGGAACTGCGTATTATTCCTTCGGTGAACTGTGGCTTATCTTTTTGATACATGATACGCCTCCAGGGAATTGTCTTCATATATTCCATATTCCACACGTGCGCCACGCTTTCACTTTTATTGAGGATTAACGAGCACAGATGAACGTAATTCTTCTTCTTATTTCGATTTCAGTTTTCGTTTCGTGACGGCGGACAAAATATGCCGACGTTTGATGCGTTGCCAGTTTAAGTGGAAAGACTGAACGATATCGTAGGCAGGAGAGGGGACAGATAGCACGTGTATTCATCGATTTGGTTTATTTATTTATTTATCTATTTATTCAAACCTTTATTGAGCGACCGAGTTACTATACAGTAATTTTCATCGGGGCTCATTTAGAAAAAAGTCTACTACAGATCACAAAAATACATACAAGAGTGGAGTAACTACAGGGGGATATTCCTTTTGATACAGTCTTTCAAGTTGTATTAATGAGGTATATAGATTAGTACTTTGTTTGATATCTATAGATATTTCTATTTCTCTGCGTCAAATCACTGACACGTATATCGTTTTTGTATTAAAGAAGTCAGACAGCAACACTGGTTTCTCGCTATCGTTAACATTTGTATTGTCTGGTATTCTGTACCGTGATAAATTACAAGGAGCTTACTAATAATGTTATGGCACTAATTCATATATTTCCAGCGGGTTTCTTTTACATCCTTTCTTCTATTTTCTGTCGACGTCACATACATGTATGTGTCGAGGAGTTGCATTTCCGTGCGCGTCTCTTTTGAGTTTAATGCGGAGACAGAGCCATCAGAAGATCCGTCGTGAGAATCTCTGTAATTTACCTGAGTCTCTGTGTAATTTCCAATGATTGCGAGGTCACGGCAAATCACGCAATTTCTCACGACTGCTCGAGAGAAATTTGATATGACGCCTTCTCCCTTTCCCACTGAAATCAAAGTGACTGCAAACTCCTCCAGGGCACGCACGCTTTCCAATCAGGGTGATTTCTCTGTCAAGGCTGGTTATTACATACATATTTTATGCAACCCAGTCGCTCCTTCAGACGATGAAGATATTCAAATCGTCTTCCTTGCGGGTCAAGGTCTCGGAAGAAAAAAAATTATCAAATCGTCAGAAGTGTCGGAAATAAGTGAATCAAGTCGCTGGCACAGTCACTTTTTCTCATCAAATTAGACATGTGACGGGATGCTTTATTGCGGATGTCCCTGTGCAATAGCAGGATGATTATCGTTTGTCGAGTTACGATGAAACGAGGGCTTTGATGTGAGCGTCTGAGTGACGTCATGGCACTGAGGAAATAGTGCACTCTACCTCGAGAGACTGCGTTGCAGGAAATCAACATATATATATATATATATATATATATATATATATATATATATATATATATATATATATATATATATATATATGAGTGTGTGTCTGTGTGTCTGTCTGTGTAATAGAGTGTCTTCACAGATATATATATATATATATATATATATATATATATATATATATATGAGTGTGTGTCTGTGTGTCTGTGTCTGTGTAATAGAGTGTCTTCACAGATTAGTACACTGCTCGTAGAAGAAAATGAGAATAAAAATAAATACATATGAATTTCACAGATTGCCCTTCACTTGAGTTTCACGCACAAATACATACATACAACATACATACATACATACATACATACATACATACATACATACATACATACATACATACATACATACATACATACATACATACATACATACATACATACATATATTATTTACAGAAGCATGATCAAACTTGCCCGCGATTGAGAGTAGCATGGAGGTAATGTTACTGTAGTGTCCTCCATGACAGTGGCTTTAACATTTCTTATTTCTCACGTCGAGATATTGAACTTGCATCGATCCACTAATTAACAAAACTGAATGTTTTTGTTGTTGTTGTTTGAAGAGGTTTTATTGGTAACAGAAATGGAAAGTAACAAAGCTTTACAGAGTACCAACTTACTGATAGCTGAGAATTGTACCTCTCTTACAACCACAGAACTTTCTGCTCACACGCGGACTGTGCCTAGAAACTTGTCTCGCGAACTCTGTATTACATCGCAGACAGAAAAAACAGTACTGCAGTCGTGATTACTCTACTACATTGCATTCACTAAATTAATGTTTATTCACAGACTTGGACAAAGTCTACTTGAGACTGACAATGGAGGAGAAACTGAATAATAAGACAACAAAAGCTTGTCAGTGTTGCTGTGTCTCTCGTTCAACTTTCTGAATGAAACGGTCTTCTCTTCTTCAGATATATACGTAAATGGACACATTTTCAACAAAACGGAGTACGGCCGGTGTCCAGGAGTGGGCCAGTAGAGTACTTGGAATGTTAATTCGTGATGTACTGTGGCTACATAGACCCTCTTTTTAGGGGCTATGGAGACGCTGAGGACATTGTAGGTTGATGTATGAAAATCGTCAATCAGCACTATTTACGTAACGTTAGGATATGGGTTGGGAGACACTTTGGTGAGATTACTTAACGTCCATGCTGACAGGAACCTTCTATGCGTGTAAAGCCTTGGAGGATTTTATGTTGAGAGTGAAAGCGAGAGTAGTTTAACTTCATTGTGAATGAGCTAGATAGAGTTAGAGCCCCAGACATGTACTTTTGTGATGAAGTGTAAAATGAGTTTATTTCTCTCCAATTTTCCATTTAATTTCATTCAGACATACACCGTTCTCGTATAGAGCTGTCATAAACGACTTCGGCAGTGTGTGTTCTTTCTCAAAAAGCGTAGTAACGATGAGCGGTCGGCGGCAGCCCCACTCGGCAGACACAGCGTCTCCATTGATAGGTGGGATTTGGCGTCGACACCGCTAACCCGCCAAACGCAACAATTTGTCAATGGGACTGGTGTACCTTCAGCAGACGACAGCCGATGACATAGCTCTGTTCATCTGCACGCCTTGTGTAAGTGCGATGCGAAGGAGGGCGATGACGGGTCAATGGATGTTACTGCCGTCTACATTTGACGACGCCTGCTTTATCAATATTTGAACAGCGGAGCAATCCTTCACAAACATTATTTTTTTCTTCGTTTGTCGGCAATCTTTGTCTTCACCATTTATCAAGATAGTTGTGTATGTCTTACCGTCTGTGTGTCTGCAAAAAATGTTGACCGACGATATCGATACAGTTTTGGGTTTGACAATTTTCTTTTCGTTTTGTTAATAATGACTTTGTACCCTTGCTTCGTCATTTTCATTGTCCCCCCCCCCCCCCCCCCTCCCCATTCTTTTACGGTTTTTTAGTTTTGGTATAGCGCACAAAGGTGGTCAGACCAGGCCGAATGGTGATGAGATTTGTCAGGCTTAACAATTAAAATCCATGAACACTTCAAAGGTCCGACCATAGCTGTTACTTTTATTGACATTTTCCTGTTAAGTGATCGATCAACTCTTTGATCCACTGGTGGATAGATGATCAACTTATTGATTAGTCGCACTCATTAAGTCATCATAGCTGACCGTTCACTTCTCAACTTGCAGAATGGACTGCTTTGTTTTACTAAACTGTGTACATGTAGGCCTATATGGGAACAGCCAGAACACGAGTTTTGGAATTTTCGCTCTCTGAATTTTCTCAAAGTTTGGGCGGTTACTGTATTTTTCAACCGAGTAGTTAATTTTCGCTAATCCTAACATGTGTTTGAATTATAGTTTTAATGTTTTGCACAATTTTAACTGGAATTTTCATTCTTGCGCGCTTCTGGTTGTCCTGTACTATACATAAATAAATTAAACTCCGGCCAGTCGGCATCTTGTGAACTTGTGCTCCAAATGCAAAGTATGGTTGGCCAAGCAGTATCAACTCTATGTGTCGGCTGGTGCAATGACCGCATGGTAAGCTTCAAGACTTTCTATTTAGGTTCATTGCGTTTTGTCTAGATCACTTGTCAATGAGCAGTCGCCTACTTGTTAATTTGTTCGTATTTCCTTGACACCAATTCTGTCAGAACTTTGAACTGCTCCGCAGCTACATGTAGTGAGTAATTGTAAATTTTCCGTCACGTGTTTCACAACTGCACGATGTTTATCGCAGTTAACATTTATTCCTTCGCCATTGGTGTATTTATTTTTGTATTTTTGTGTGTTAATTAATATTTTTATTTATTTATTTATTTGCTTGGCTGGTTGGTTTGTTTGTTTGTTGGTTGGTTGGTTGGTTGGTAGGTAGGTGCACGTGTTTCATTGGCACGGTTGTTAGTCTTCACCGACCAAAAACTCATTCTATGATTATAGATAGTCCTAACAAGTTTGCATACCGCAAAATAAAAATCCGTGGTTATTCGTTTACTAGGTTACACGTCGGGGAGATTTCACTGATTTACCGTAAAATATCACAGAACTACGACCCATCCCCCCCAAAAAAAAAATAAAATAAAATGATAGTGTTTGCGTTATGCCAGTCTGTAGGACTCCATTGACATCTAAAGCACACATGTATCCAAGTATGCTTCGAGCAACCGCTGAGAAAAATTATACTCAAATGGATCACCAAAACACAGACCTGGCGATGAGCCAGACGCTAGGAAAGGGGCCTAAAAAGCAAAAGCTGCGTATTCCTGACGCCTTGTGCGTCTTCGACACTTAATCCCTTTCTAACACTATTCCAGAGTGCCGACAATGAGGTTGGCATTATAGTAATACTGCTTCAATAACTGTTTTGTGTCAGTGAATTGGAACGGCGTTGCCGATCACAGTAATTCCGCAATCATATTCCCGGCGCGCCTTGTGTCGTTAAGAGTTATGAAATAAAACACCACTTTACAGGTGCATATTTCATCTCTCTCTCTCTCTCTCTCTCTCTCTCTCTCTCTCTCTCTCTCTCTCTCTGCTACAGACTATCTCTCTCCACATTTTTCACCCCGTCTCCTCTTTCCAGTTCCTGGTACCTAATCGGCTGCATTTGCCTTACTTGGTCAAAGAGCAAAAAACTAAATTGTCAAACTCACTTCACAAGAAAAATTGAGTTTGTTTGCATGTCGCTACTATTGGGATCAAGACGAACATTACAGTTGAGTGTTGGGATGCATTAGGACATACAACTCACACATGAACCGTCCTCCTAAAGTACGAGTATCGATTTTCTACCCTATTACACAGTCAATTACAATTGCTAAAAATTCGTGTCTTGACGATTCGCTGTGAAATTACCGTTGTCCGCGTGCCTTTCGCATACTAAAACCTGGTCCCAGCTAAAACTGACGGTTTTTAGCAATGACTGTACTCTACTGCATGCTCGACACCAAACTTCAACGGCTTCGATAGTTGTGGGTGGTACACTTTTAAGGCCCAGCAGCCGTCACTTTTGATGATTTTTTCACCATTTTCGTTTTTAATGTCAGGTACAGTATTGTTCGACTCCCCAAAGCATGTTGAGATACACAGTCTCCAGCTTGTCAATTCAGCCTGCACATGTGACGATCGCGTTGTTATTGTTGACAAGTGGATTCTGGTCCGCGCTAGAATTCATATGTAAACAATAGCAGTGTATAGGGAGTAGAACAAATTAAGAACTTGACAGTGAAATACACAAATAGGGAGAATATCACCAATGTTACATCTCCAGGCCCTTCAACGCCTGATCGACAATAACTGGGCGCAGGGAAAACGCTTATGGTAGTATTTTTATCTAGAAAACTTATTTCAATTTGAATAACCCAAAGAAGGCATTCCCAGTCGGTGAAAGTACTGTGTCGTATAACTTAGGCACCAACTGAATGATTCTGGGCACATGCGCAGTAGAACATGGCAACAGAGGGAATTTACGTTTTGCGCATTGACTACTAAACTTTTTTCTCGAGGGTCTATGCTGAAATCAAATATTCGTTCTATTTGCTAAAATACCCATATAATTCATTCCATCGGTGTGACCGATTTCTTCACACAGGTGGTTAACAACATCGCAAAGTGTCATTCAGCAGGCATCGACGCCGCTATCAACCCAGAAGTCGTTTCCGTATACCCATCGGCAGTTCTTTGGAGGGACCTGCCATCGGTTAGTTGGTTAGCGGCTGCGTAACAACTCTTCTAACGCAATTATTTATACCTGTCGGTTAAGGTAGTATGCGCCTCGAAAGTGAAAGACTTAAACTTTTGCTCAAACTTTCCTCAAGGGGTCACGGTGCAAATTTTGGTACTAGAGAAACAAATTACCAAATTTACAGATATTTGAAATTCAAAATGGCCGCCATCTCTGTGTTAAATCTATGGAGGAAAACCAATTTCTCGATTTTCAAAAAACTAAGATGGTGAAAGTTTTTGTTACTCCAAAGGTTTAAAAATGAGTCCCCACAAGTGGTAGATCAGAAAAAAACTGTAAAGGATTGAGAGTCCAAATATATACCTGTCCCCGACCTCAAATTACGTGTCATAGCTATAGCATAGGTTTGGATAAAGAACATAACCCCCAGATTTTTCAAGGAAAGAGAAAAAACAGGAAAGACATTTTGGTCGTACATGAGTCATTATATATAACGTTCCCAAACTCTGCATGAGAGAAACAAGTCCCTGGAAGTTTTAAGAAAAAACCTTAACCATGTTCGAATTAGCGCTTATCTTGTAGCACCTGCTCCAACTACTTGGTAACAAACTCACTTGAATGATTCATCCTTGGCCGCTGTCCGTCCACAATTTGCAATCTTATTCCATTACCTCCGACGCAAAAAGCAAATTAAACCGTTTCGGCGGAAATTGCGATTTTAGCGTGTAAGAGGGTAATTGCCCGCACCGCGGACTCGTGAAATGAAGTCGATTTGGCAAGTGGGCTGCGACGCGTGCCTCGAATCTTTTGAAATGCCGTGTGCACAGTGCATGTCGTTCTGACCGACTGACGCAGATTTAACGCAAAAGCCTGAAACTTTGTGTCGTCCACATTAAACAGGCTTCGACCCGGGAGATTTCAGAAACCGCCATACACTGAGCCATGGAAGAATAGACCTGCACTTCTGGGTTTTCGCTGTGTGGTGATAAAGGTCTTGGGTTTAAACTTTACATGATTGTACCCGGGAGCATTGTGCTACTCTTAAAGTCTGTCTGGCTGTAGCATCTTGTGTAACCGCCGAAACCTTTTTCTTTTGAATAGTCA